>NC_137896.1:10873079-11562285 GCF_963455335.1 Martes martes
GATAGTGCTGATATAATTGTGAGCAGAACCGATACAGTTACGTCCTCACAGAGCTTGTTGACTGTTAGGGAAGATATTAAAATCATATCATATGTATTTATAAGATGATTTAAAAAACAAATGATGGGGGCACCTGGGTGGCTCAGTGGGTTAAAGCCTTTGCCTTCAGCTCAGGTCATGATCTCAGGGTCCTGGGATCGAGCCCTGCATCAGGCATCAGGCTTTCTGCTCAGTGGGGAGCCTGCTTCCTCCTCTCTCTCTGCCTGCTTCTCTGCCTACTTGTGATCTCCATCTGTCAAATAAATAAATAAAATCTTTTAATGATGTATATTTGCACTATTGTCCCCTGTTGACTTTATACATATACACATACCTTTAGAAAATATATGGTATTGGTTGATGTTTTGCTTTCCATTTCAGGGGGTGTCTTTCTTTTTTCAGCCCACAGTATGTCTTGCAGAGTTGAATAGGTTTACATCACCTTTTTTAAGTGATACGTAGTAGTCATGAGTATGGATATTTCATTTCCCTATTGTTGGACATTTAGAATGCTTTCGGTTTTCGCTTTTGCATTACAAACAAGGATGCAACAGGTCTCTCTGTGTAGTTATGCTTGTTTATCTGGTAGATTCCAAGACATCAAATTGTTGGGTCATAGGGTTACTTCTCTTTTTCATTTTTTGTTCTGAACACATCTGATCATTGGAATTCATGCATTATTTTTGTGATGAAAAAGTAAAAAATAGAAAGAAGTAGGTAGATTTTTTGTGTTGTGGCTCTTAGGAAGTAGAGGTGCCTAATCACTGTCACGTGACTGTTATATAATCTGCTAATCATTATGTAATGAAATCTGAAAAGGATGCTTCTGTAATTCCACATCCCCAAGCAGAGAAATCTCAGGCCTTCAACCCTGTCTAAAAGATGAGAAACACAGCTCTCTACAGAGACTTTGGGCCCTCGCTGATACAAAACATCGCCGCATATCAATGACTAGGATTCCCTACTAGTAAAGCCTCCTTAAAAATCTATTTCTCGGGAACCTGGGTGGCTCAGTGGGTTAAAGCCTCTGCTTTCGGCTCAGGTTGTGATCCCAGGGTCCTGGGATCGAGTCCCGCATCGGGCTCTCTACTCGGCAGGGAGCCTGCTTCCTCCTCTCCCTCTGCCTGCCTCTCTGCCTACTTGTGATCTCTGTCTGTCAAATAAATAAATAAAATCTTTAAAAAAAAATCTATTTCCCTTTTGGCTGCCACAGAACCACAAATTGGTAAGGGGCTTCTTAACAGTCTCATGCAGTCTTGTAACAGTTTCCAAAGGACAGTTTTGAGTCGTAGCAAAGCCAGCAAGTTCTGTGGGATAGTTTTTCTCAGCTGAAATTCCTATAAACACAATCAATTTGCAAATGATTAAAAGAGGAGCTTAAACCTGAGCTGATAAAGGATGAAATACACAAAGACCTTGAATGATGCTCAGAGAGCAACAGATACAGTCATCACTGCTCTTTGAATAGCATGTTGCTGGTTCTCCACATCCTTCCCTGTGTATTGTTATCACTGACTCCTCTGAGACAAGATCTGCTGACTGTAGCTGGGGACACTAAGGCTAAGAGAGAGAATAGTGCAATCAAGGAGCATCTGTTGGGCACATCCTGATCAGACATGTGCAGAACTCAGGGGAAACACAGATGAGACAGATGAGTAAGGAGTTCCAGGTCTTCGGGGGGATGTCAGGCTTAAAATGAATGAATGAATGGATATACGTATACGTACATGTATACGCATACGTATATGTATATGTATAGAAAGGAAGAGGTGAGGGAAAGAACATTTACACTGAGAAAACAGCATAGAGAGGCACAGAGGCCAGAAAGGTAGAAGAGCAAGTTGGAGGAAGAGAACATGGCATGAAGTGGGCTGAGTCTCTCTTTAAAAAAAAAAATTAAAGATCTTATTTAGAGAGAGAGCAGGAGCTGGCAGAGGGAGAGAGAGAGAGAGCATCCCAAACAGACCCCTGGTTGAGTACAGAGCCCCATGCAGGGCTCCAGCTCACGACTCAGATCAGGACCTGAGGTGAATTCAAGAATCCTGTGGTTAACTGAGTGAACCACCCAGGTGCCCCACTCTGAGTCTGCAATAAATGTCTAGGGTAAGTTAGAGAGAGAGAGAGAGAGAGAGAGAGAATGATGATCCAATGGCAAATATTTTGGACAAAGTCTTGGGTACGTGTTAGGCACTTTGCAAACAGTAAGGATTCAGTGAGTGGTGAACCACAAAAGCTGAGTCCTTGGTGAGCTCACGGTTTGGTGGGAGTAGAGACAAATCCATGAAGTGAAGTGACAAGCCATCATGACTGATGCCAGTGTAGACCATGCAGGTACCTCCAGATGTCTGGTGAAAAGTTACAAAGGAAGGAGGCAACACCTTGGCTTGGACTTCCTCAATGCTGGCTTCCATTTAGGGAAGTTGAGGGCAGAGAGAGGTCGTTTTCTTTGACTTAACCAGGTTTTAAAAACAAAACATATTTAGAGCTTTACTATATTCTAATTATGGTAATAAGCATTTTCCATGTGTTAAATCACTTAACTCTCACATGGATCCCCGAAGGCGGTATTATTAGCATTCCATTTTACAAGTGAAAAAGCTGAGGCTGAGAGAGGTTAGGTAACTCGCCCAAATTCACGCGGCTAGTAAGTGGCAAAGGCAAAGCTGGGAGCTCCGTTCTTAAAGAAGGCCAGTAACATCAACAGTCCTCTCCAGCCTAGATTTCATTTCGCATGATGCTGGGGATCTCACTTTCTCTCTTTAAGCCTCGGCATTTGCACCTGAAAAATGGGGCGAGGGCTCCAACTGTTAGCTCCTGCTCAGGCGCTGTTGGTAGCGCCGCTGGCGGATCACCTGGACAAGGGACCCGTCCGGGAGGCGGAGGCCGGGGATCACTCAGTCTGCGCTCACAGTTCCAGCCTCCGCCGCCCGGCTCCAGGCCGGTTCCCATGACAACCCGGCCAGCCACCATCCTGGGGCTGGCCTGCGTCATGTCCGGCCCGTTTGTTTCCGGGTCTAGCCCCAGTCGCGGCAGCGGCCCTCCAAGCCCCAGAGCCGGACTCCGCTACTCCTCTGCTCATTCTCCTGCCTCCTGCTTCTTCCTCCGCTGCCCACAACCGTCGGCCTCTCCCCGGCGCAACGCGCAGCTGCGACCCGGCCTCTCTTTGGACCCGCCTCCGAAGGACGTCACTTCCTGGAGAGTGTTTCCGGGTCACCGCTTGTCCCGGGGTACTGGCCTCGGTCCCCTGCAGCCGGCCGGAGCGACGAGAGCCCAGACGGGCCCGGCTCCGGCGGCGGCCGCGGCTCCCTCTGGATTTATTCGGCCCGGGCGTCCTCGGCGACAGTGCCGGGGTGAGTGCGGGGCGGCCGCGGGCGGAAACGGCGTCCGGCGCTTCCCAGGGCAGAGGGGGCGCCCGACTCGGCGGGGCTTGGCCGACCCGGGGGTGGGGTCCCCTCGCAGCCGGCGGGGGCGACGGGCGGCCCCGCCTTTTCGGCCTCCCGAGGGCCCAGCTTGTCCTCGGGATCCTCACTCCGCCGAGGGTTGCCTCGCAGACTCCTGGGACCGGCCATGGGTGGCTCAGGGCAGCTCAGGAGGAACACCCCCTCTTCGGGGACTAACCAAACGGGAGGCCACCCTGACTCCACCGGGAGGCAGTTACCGCGCAGTGGTCCCCAGCCTAGTCTCTGGCAGCGGATCTGGGTTTGTACTCACTGTGTGACCTTGGACAAGTCATTTCATCTTCTGAGCTTCATTTGCCTAATTAGTTAAATGGAAGTGAATGTGCCTAAGGCTGTGGTGGGGATCAAATGAGATGATGCTTGTGAAGCACGGTCTCTGGCATACAACAGGCGTCCTATAAATGATAGCTGCTGTTAATTCATTCATGCACCCAGAAAGGGCCAGAGTTTGGGACTGGGGTGTTTTTCACAACCGGTATGGCCCTCAGAGGCCGTAGGAATGACCAGGTTGGGAATAGCAGCCGCTAGCTTCTGCCCCTGGAGGCGAAACTGCTTCCTTTAGAGCCCCTCTGAGAGGCAGCTGCCAGTAAGGAAGCCCGTTTTCAGCACCACTGAGGTTATATTCAGAGGTTTGCAAGGCCTCTGAATTTCTCTGGAATCTGATTGGGGTCTGGAGACCCTCTGATGTTTCACAACCAGTGCAGCATGCCTTAGATGTATGTGTCTCAAGAGCCTCGGATTTGGAATGAGTGCAGAGGAGTTAGGAGGAGGGTTAGGAGGTGGAGGGGTTGAACTGCTTGCTCTCCTCTCGGTGCTCTTTGCAGGCTGAGGGAACTCAAGAGCTGGCTGAAGCTAGACCAGAGATCTGTAAACCCGTGGACTGGGGCAATGCTGGGACCAAAATAGCTTTTGGCTGTGCAGGGAGGGGGCGCCTTCAAATGCTGCTTGGGGAGCGTTTCTGCTTGAATGGGCCAGTTGAGGTAAAGCCAAGCTAATGCTTTGCTACCCCCAGATCATTTCAGTTCCTTTCAGTGAGGTTTTAAACAGATACAGCTTTCCTTTGAGATGCTTAAAAAATAATCTTTAGAAAGATAAAAATCCTTAAAAAGCCGCCACTTCTCTGACTGTATATGTAATATTTCTCTTCATCGACTTGTTTTTCAAAGGGAGTCCAGATTGTGGGTGCAGGAAGTGCTGACCAGGCCTGTTGGCTTTAGGCACCCGCCTGACGCTGTTAGGGATGTTCACAGTGCCATTTCCTCCCCCCACCAGACTGGCACGTCATGGTGTTCCAATCCTTGGGTTGCTTGGAGAAATTAACGGCTTCTGTCATTGCGCTGTCTAGTCTCTTGTAACCACGCTGTTTTTGCAGAGAGTGTGGTTTTTTGTTGTTCTCGCAGAGTGCTGGGAATAAATTGCTGGCTCTGTGCTCAGAAAAGACACCAGCTATGACCAGCCACAATGCAGCCTGTTTTCTCAGAAAATGTATTCAGGAGGGATGATGTCAGCTGCCTCACCACTGGCCGGTTTCTGGCCAGCCTCTTCCCTTGGCCCTTGAGCTTACATCATAAAGAGATTTGTGGCTCTTCCAGCCCCATTCTGTGTGGGAAGATGTGAATTTTGCTACTATAGGAATTTTTAGAACTTAACTCTGCTCGTCCTGCCATAGGGTGTTCTAACTTAGCCTAGCCCTTTCAAGTAGAGCTGTCCAGCAGGTGCCGCAGGGCGGATTTGCCTAGAAGCGGCCTAGCTCAGAGCTTGAGTCAAGGATTTGGCATTGGACTTAGGTTCGGACCTCAGATCCACTTCTTCCTTCCCGGTAACTCAGGACAAATGATTTGGCCTCGCTGAGCCTCGGTTTCCTCTTTAACCTTGGGGCCGTCCTGTGGGTTTCATTGATTTTCATCAGGCCCTTAGTGGAGGGCCCACACTTATGAATCCCTTGGTGAATGGGAGAGTGTAGTAATAAATGAGTGAGATAGACGCAGGGGAAAAACCCAGGCCTCAGGGCCTACCAGATTCAAACTCCAGCTCTGACCCTTGGAAGCTCCACTGTGCAGGTGGTTTCATCGCCGAACCTTGGTTTCCTTCTAACGTCATGAGGGTTAAGTGGGATGATGCAGTTAAAGCCGAAGGCCCTGTGTCTAGCTCGTAGTAGGACCTCAGTGATTATTCGTTCCCTTCTCTTTCCTTACTTACCTCAGCATTCATTTCCTTTCACCTGTTTCCTCACCTGCCTGTGTTGGTTCAGGGTTCATCATAGATTGGTTTCCTTTCCTTGACTTTAGGATTTGGAACACCAGTGGGCTATTCAGTTCCTTTTTCCTTGTTTATTGTGTGCTAACAACAAACAAGGGTGTGGACTGTGGTGTGATTATAGAGCAGCAGACACTGAGCTTGAGGGTGGCTGACTTTGTTAAAAAAAAAAAAAAATCCACCTCTATAGGCTCAAAGCTTACTTCCCTGGAGAAAAACCACAGCAGTATTTAGGAGGCTTGATGTCCCTCTGTTTAAATTCTTATCAGATGAACCAAAAAATAGTCCCTGGGACCAGAGGCAGGACAGAAGTTTCTCTTAGATGAATAAAAAATGGTAAATACATAT
Organism: Martes martes; assembly: GCF_963455335.1. NCBI lineage: Eukaryota > Metazoa > Chordata > Mammalia > Carnivora > Mustelidae > Martes > Martes martes. The sequence continues at coordinate 10,879,181 of NC_137896.1, forward strand.
GCGTTTTCTTTTCTTTCTTTTTTTTTTTTTTTTAAGATTTTACTTATTTATTTGAGAGAGAGAGAATGAGAGCATGAGAGGGGAGAAGGTCAGAGGGAAAAGCAGACTTTCTGTGGAGCTGGGAACCTGATGTGGGACTCAATCCTGAGACTCGATCCTGGGACTCCAGGATCATGACCTGAGCCGAAGGCAGTGGCTTAACCAACTGAGCCACCCAGGCGCCCCCATATGCATTTTTAATGGCAAGAACAGTGATGTCTTTTCTCGGGTTGCAATACATACTTTGATAATAAGCTCTTTCGATTAGAATTGAGGGCAGGGCTGTGACTTCCCAACTGCTGCCCCCTACCCACCCCATATCCTCCCACTGCACCCATCCTAGAGCCTGGCACAGGATAGGTGCTGTATAAATACTTGTTGAACTCGGGAATCATAGGGTATGGGGAAGGAACACAGTGCCGCAGAGGGCAGGCTTGGAATCTTCGGTTCACTTACCCTGGCTCCTTACAGCATGTCATGTCATGGAGCCTCTGTTCCTTGTCTCTCCAGCTGATCTCAGGATTCTTGGGAGAGCTCAATGAGAAACTGAAGGAGTGGCATCTTGAATCGATCATTCATTTCGCCTGTTTTATCAGACACCTACTGTGTGCCAGGCTGTGTGTTAGGCACCATGGTGAACAAAACAAAAAAGATATGGTCCTTGCCTTTGTGGAACTTACTGGGTAATGAGGGGTACAAAGAGAAAGGAAGTTAGTAAATGAATAAATAAAGTTGGTAATTTCAGGTGGTGATTATCCCACAATAATGGGATAACAAGGGACCGGGAAGCAGGGAGTTACTGAGCTGGGGTTGCCACTGAGGCCCCTGTGGGGTGACATTTGAACTAAGGCCCGAGTAACAAGAGTAAGCCAGCTATGGGAAGGATCAGAGGAAGAACATGCAAAAGGAACAACATGGGCAAAGGTCCTGAGACAGGAATGAGCTTGGTGGGTTTGAGGAACAGACAGAAAGGTCCCTGTGGGTGGAACTTAGAGGGAAAGGGAAGACGGCTGTGGGAGGGGCGCAGGGGTAGACCATGTGAAGCCTTTGACCTTGGTCAGGAGGTAGAATTTTATCCTAATGGATTTATGTTTGCCTCCTGTGCTCCTTAAGTGTATTTGTCCCTGAAGCATTGGGCTCCCTTGGCAGGGCGGTGGGTGGGAGAAGGTGGCCTCTCTGTCCCCAGTTCTCCCGCACAGCTCACCCTCGCCTCATAGTTAAGATCTTCAGAAGTCTTCCCAAAGGAGAAGCCAGGCGAGCGGCTCGAGATGTGGATGACTTTATGGACCTCATGATTGCTGCCAGGTTCGTAGGCCATTAGCACTTCCTGAGCTGAGGCCAGATCTGCTGACGGCCTGCACAGGGCTGTCCCGTCCTTCTCAGTCCTGTGCTGTCTCCACAGCCGGCAAGAGCCTCCTGCACTTAGACAGGTGCTTATAAACCACAGACCCTTGGCTCTGTGCTTGGGTTACCGTAACGAGGAATTTAGTCAGGATCCCTGTGCCCGTGGAGCTAGTGGTCAGAACGGATGAGGATGGAAATGCACATCACCTCCTGGGCGGACATATTCGCCTGCTCTGATCTTAGCTTCTTGAGAATGCACGCTGTTGTGGCAGGGGGGCTGGGCTGTCCAGAGAGCTGCAGTAGCCGCTCGTGTGTGTCAAGGGCTTGTCCCGAGCCAGTCCTTTATGAAGAGCTTTATATACTCATGGCACATAACCTTCCACCAAATGTGGACTGTCGGTACTATTATCAACCCCCATTTTCAGAGGGGAAAACTGAGGCCCACAGAGGCTGAGTAATTTGCCCAGAGAAGCAGACCCAAGAGTCACACCCAGGCGGTCTGGCTTTGGGATCTGTTGGTGACGCCTGTGCTGCGCTGCCCACCGCCCCCCACCCCCGGCCCTGGCAGCGCCCTCCGTAACCCAGATTTGCTCCCAGCCTCCTGGCACCAACCCTGTTACTTGCTCTGTGCATGTTCTACTCACCAGCGGCCAAGCAGACAGCGAGAGTGTGTAAATCTGGTGTAGGCCGGCTCAGAATGTTCTGTCCTCTTCCAGTGGGACTATAAACCTCTCTAAAGGTGTAGGGGGGGCCACTGGGATGGCTCAGTCGTTAAATGTCTGCCTTTGGCTCAGGTCATGATCCCAGGGTCCTGGAATCGAGCCCCGATGCGGGCTCCCTGGTCTGTGGGAAGCCTGCTTTTCCCTCTCCCACTCCCCCTGCTTGTGTTGCTTCTTTCGCTGTGTCTCTCTCTGTCAAAAAAATAAATACAATCTTTCAAATAAATAAATAAATGAAGGTGTGGGGGTATGCAGGCTGTCAAAGGCCAGTGAGACGATCCCTGGTAGGACAGCCCTCTCCCCCTTCTTTTGAGCTCTTCAGGCGCTTCCCATGCGTCTTTGAATAAAATGTACCATTGGGGCATGGGATCCTGTCCTGATGGTGCCTGCAGCCTCATCTCTGGGCACCCCCTTCCCTTGCCCTCGCTGCTTCAGCTGCACTGGCCTGCCTTCTGCTCAAAGGCCAAGCTCCTTCCTGCCTCAGGAAAGCAGGGCGTGGCGGTCAAGGGCTAGACTTCAGAGCCGGGCCGCCAGGGCTCAGCTCTGCCTCTTCGTGGTTCCAGATCTTTGGGCACTTTCTTAATATTTCTTTGTCTTAATTTTCACATCTGTTAAATGGGGATCTTGCCTCCTAGGGTCGTTTAAGACAACAAAATGCGTTCGTGTGCATAAGTGTCTGGCGCACAGTAGGCGCCGACGGTGTTCGCTCGGGGGCCTTTCTCCCTGGCAGTGCTGCTGCTGTTATGGTCTCCGCCCACCTTTCTGCCCAGCGAACCCCTCATTGTTCAGGTCTGACCACCACTGCCTGGGCTGGGGGTGGGGGCCTTTCTAAAACTCCTCCTCCCTGCAAAACCAGGTTCGAACTGTACTCTTCATTCATGAGTTCAGCAAAGTCAGGGACCTGTTTGTTTCCACGACAACTTGGCACATAGTCCGTGTCCGGTAAATGTGGTGAATGAATGAATGAGCAGAAAGGGGCCTAGGGCTGGTAATGCCCAGGGTAGCTCAAGCCAGTTCTGCCTCTCGTTTTGTCTCAGCAGCCACGCTCGGGCACGTGGACCATTTCGAGGAATGACGTGCTTCTTGTTCTTCCCCTTCCAGAGCGCGCCCCTAGTGCGGGTGGGCAACATGTCAGTGCTTTTAGCCATGGCCTTGCCTCGAACCCAGAAACCATGGAGGAGATAAGGTAGCCCCTCCCCGTCTCTGGATCAGATGGGGAAGCCCAGTTCAATGGATACGAAATATAAGGATGACTTATTTCGGAAGTACGTGCAGTTCCATGAGGGCAGAGTGGACACCACCCCCAGCAAGCAGCGGCCTGGCAGTGATGAGTACCTTCGAGTGGCAGCCTCGGCCCTGCTCAGCCTGCACAAGGTGGATCCCTTCTATCGATTCCGGCTGATCCAGTTCTATGAGGTGGTGGAGAGCTCCCTGCGCTCGCTCAGCTCCTCCAGCCTGCGGGCTTTGCACTGCGCCTTCAGCGTGCTGGAAACAGTGGGCGTCAACCTCTTCCTCTACCCGTGGAAGAAGGAATTCAGAAGCATCAAGGTAAGGTCTAGGGAAGGGCCATCCGCACTGGTCTGCCTTCTTCCCCTCCCAGCCCCACTTGAGAGGGCTTGTGCCAATTACCGCCTCCTCTGCCCACAGACTCTCCTGCTTCCCCACTGCCTTTGCCGTAACAACTAGAAATACTCCCCCCTACACCACCCCCCCCGCTGGGTCTGACCAGTGTCATCTCTTTACTGGGTCCCTGCCCCTGGCGGCTCCCACGTGAAGCTGTGAGGTTGGAAAGGTGGCAGCACCCTAGTGATACAGGGCCTTGAAGCCCAGGGCAAAGGGCTTAAATTGACCCTAAGCAGGCTGGGAAGCAGGGCAGGCCAGGATCAGGTTTCCATTTGCAAAGCATCCTTCTGGCTGTTGGATAGGAAATAGACTAGTGGGGCGGCAAGAACAGGAGGCCGCCATGGACGTTGGGGTACCCTGAGAGCCGGTTTGGACTGGGTGATAACAGACAGGAGGCTGGAGGATGGATTTAAGAGAGAAAGAGAACTTGGAATCATTCCGAAGCCAGGTGATGGCTCAGGAGAGTTTCCACAAAGCCAGACTATTCTTCAGAACTTGCAGACATGCCCGAAAGGAATATTCTACTCACTCACTGGGTGTTCTGCCTCTACTCTCATACCTTCTCTTCATGCCCATTTGCCCTGATCCCGCCTCATCTGGAGCAGAGCCGTTGAGCCCCGTATGGGAAGCCGGCGGCTTTGTACCCTCCGCTCGAGGCAGGAGTGCCATGCGGTCTCCTGCGCCCCATGCGCTGAGCCAGCCTCGGCTGCTGAGATCCTTCCTCCCCGCTGCTCCCCTGTGCTCCCAGAGGCTCCGCCTTGGGCATGCCGGGCTCTGGAACCGACTCCGCGTGTCTCAGAGAGCAAACCGTGCCTCTCATTTTCTATCCCCTTCTCCTTAGACCTACACGGGCCCCTTCGTTTATTATGTCAAGTCGTCATTACTGGAAGAGGACATCCGAGCCATCCTGCATTACATGGGCTACGTGCCTGAGTTAGGGACTGCGTACAGACTCAAGGAGCTCGTGGAGACCCTCCAGGTGAAGATGGTCTCCTTTGAGCTCTTCCTGGCCAAGGTGGAGTGTGAGCAGATGCTGGAAATCCACTCACAAGTCAAGGACAAGGGCTACTCCGAGCTGGACGTGGTGAATGAGCGCAAAAGCAGCACGGAGGATGTGCGGGGCTGCTCGGAGGCCCTGCGGCGGCGGGCCGAGGGCCGGGAGCACCTGACAGCCTCCATGGCCCGTGTGGCGCTGCAGAAGTCGGCCAGCGAGCGGGCGGCCAAGGACTACTACAAGCCGAGGGTGACCAAGCCCTCGAGGTCAGTAGATGCCTACGACAGCTACTGGGAGAGCCGGAAGCCACCCCTGAAGGCCTCACTGAGCCTGCGGAAGGAGCCCGCGGCGCCAGACGTGGGGGACGACCTCAAGGATGAGATCATTCGCCCGTCTGCCTCGCTGCTGACCATGTCCAGCTCCCCCCACGGTAGCCCGGATGACCTGCCGTCCCCCTCCCCCAGCAATGGCCTCGGCCTGCTGCGTGGCACATACTTCTCCGCTCAGGACGACGTGGATCTGTACACAGACTCGGAGCCCAGGGCCGCATACCGGAGGCAGGACGCCCTGCGGCCGGACGTGTGGCTGGTCCGAAACGATGCCCATCCCGTCTACCACAAGCGCTCACCCCCCGCCAAAGAGTCCTCCCTGTCCAAGTGCCAAAACTGCGGGCTGTCCTGCAACTCCTCCCTCTGCCAGCGCTGCGACAGTCTGCTCGCCGGTCCCCCAGCCTCCAAGCCTGGCGCCTTCTCTGGCAAGCCCTCCGCCCACGACAGCCTGGCCCACGGGTCGTCTCTGCGGGAGAAGTACGCTGGCCAGACCCAGGGCCTCGAGCGGCTGCCGCACCTCCACCCAAAACCCAAGACCCCCACCACAGCCACCTCCCGCTGTGGCTTCTGCAACCGCCCGGGTGCCACTAACACCTGCACCCAGTGTTCGAAAGTCTCCTGCGACGGCTGTCTCAGCGCCTACCATTACGACCCCTGCTGCAAAAAGAATGAGCTGCACAAGTTCATGCCCAACAACCAGCTGAACTACAAGTCCACCCAGCTCTCCCATCTCGTGTACAGATAGACTGGACCTTGCACCCCCTGCTCCAAGGGCTACGCCACTGACTTTCCGGTTCCTCGCTCCGGGGAAGAAGTGTTAGTGTGTTGATCTCAGAAGCAGAGACCTGCATCTGACCATGTAGGTGTCAGGGGATCGTGGGCTTGGCTGCACCATGTGGGTGTTCACTGGGTGGCCCAGATATTTCATCTGATGGCTGCTTTGTCGCCTGACAAGGGAGAGGGTGGCACTTCCGTTCAGATTCATTTTTGCTAATCTCTCCACTCCCTGTTGCGTTGTTCGTTTTGTTTCCGGAGAGGATTTCTAACTCCGAGACTCTTGTCAACACCCCCTACCCCCCCGCCCCTGCCAAACACCACCACCACTCCAAAGCCAACTTGGACTGGGAAGGGCCCTCCAGGTCACCTCCAAATGCCCACCTGGAGCGCCGAGCTAGAGGCCTGTTGGCTTGTGAAATGAGCCCTCCTGCCACACTGGGCCTCTTCCCATGGCTCATCCTTTGGCTGCCCCCTTCCCAAACACAAGGATCCCCACCTGGACTCCCCCCACCCCTCTGACTTCTGCCTGTCCAAGTCTCCAGGGTGGACGGAGTCCAGTTGTCCCTGAATGGCATCCTGTTGCCACCGCAGCTCCGTTCGGCCCGTGTGTCCGAGCGCTTTGCTCCAGCACATCCAGGTGTGGGCCTTCCATGGCAGGATGGACTGTTCCCCCTTTCTGTTGTTTGCACATGCCCCTCTCACTGTACTGTAAATAGATATTTTTGAGATTTATTTTTAAATAAATATTCAACTTGCCGTGTGTTTCAAAGTGGTTAAAACATGAATTATGTAGCTATTTATACAAACGGCCTGGGTTCTTCAGTCTTCCAAGGGAGGGTCTTGTGCCCTTCCGTGTTGTACCCTACACACACCACAGCCCAAGGGTAGAGCGGAGAGTGTGGGGGCAGAGACAGACGATGTCCCGGAGTCGGTGGAGAGCCACTGTCTTCCCTACAATAAATCTCTATATACCTACCTCCAGTGTACACTTAGGGGGCTAGCGTGGGCTGGGGGGGGGGCGCGGTCTGTGCACCTGTGGACCGCGATAACCTAGTGACCTTCAGGACCCTCACCCTGCAGATCGACAGCCTGGTCTTTGTCTCTTGCTGCATGTGAACCTCGCACTCCAAACCTCTGGAGTCTTGTTTCAGAAGGAAAATCCTGTGGGATTCCCCCTCCCCTCCATCTCAGCCCTCTTCGCCTGTTTCCGGGACTCTGCGACATCAGTGATCTTTTTTGCACTAAAAGTGGGCCCGAGTCAGCGTGTGCCCATCACACGGACGTTTCCTGAGACACTCAGCTGAGCCTCAGCACTTCCAAACCTGAAGGCCCCTTAAACTCTGAGTGACTGGCCCCTGGATCTTCCTTTTGGGGTGCAGAGCAGGAGTGGGGCAAGAATTTGAAAATAAAACCACTTCCTTGTGAACTACTATATTTTAGCCATAAGTGTTTGTGATGTACAGAATATTATAGGAATTTACATGCAGTGGGTTTTCTGGTAGTAGAAGGAGGTATTCAGCTCTTGAACAAATTTAAATCTGGCTGAATCCTGAGGTCACTGTGAATTTGCTGATGTTCTTCCAACTCGGTCGAGTGATTTTAAGGTTTTCCAAATCTTCTATGGCTCTTTTTTATATATCTGGTAGAGCACATGTAGATACTCAATGTGTATATACAGCTGAATTTCAACCCCTTTATTACTAAGACCAGCCCACTCTGGGGTCATCATCTTTGATGTTCTTCCTTTCCACATTTCAGAAGTGTCGATGCCTGTTTTACTCCTGAGAGCACTAGTTTGCTAGTTTTCCGTTCCCAGATTGCTCCAGCCTACGGGAACTCTACCAACCGTGATGCCAGGTCACTTGTGCCCCCAGTGGGCAGAAGCAGGAGTGCCCACCTCATCCTGGGAGAGAAGGTTTGGCACACACGTCATCACGGAGATGCTGTGTTCACAGACTGGAACAGAAAACACTCTGCCCCTGTCCTTGGTGTGTACCTTATTGTATGAGGTTGCTGTGATTGAGCTGGATAAAATATATGCTAATTTAAAAAGGCAGATGTTTTACATTTGATTTCTACTAAGAATTGAAATGTTGAGAGATGATTTAAAAAATAATAAAGTGTCTTCCATTATTAAACCAAGCGTTTGGGGTTTTATGTCCCTCCCTCCCTGCTGCTTTTGAAGTTTGGGTGGCCTGGATTTTTTGGTTTGTTTTGCTCAAACCGCATTCTTCAATAACAGGACTCACATTTTCTCCTCCACAGAACTGAGACGTGACAACAGCCGGCATTCGGCATTCATGAGCTCACACCGTGAGCCGGGTTATACTGGGACTTTACGTGCATGATCCCATATAACAGTGTTCAGCTCTCCTGTCAGCTAGGTCGTATTACGATCCCCGCCTGTAAGGTGTGCAGAAAATGAGGTGTGCAGAGCTCAGCCGTGTTTCTTTCTTTCTTTTTTTTTAAAGATTTTATTTATTTATTTGACAGACAGAGATCACAGGTAGGCAGAGAGGCAGGCAGAGAGAGAGGAGGAAGCAGGCTCTCTGCTGAGCGGAGAGCTCAATGTGGGGCTTGATCCCAGGATCCTGGAATCATGACCCAAGCTAAAGGCAGAGGCTTTAACCCACTGAGCCACCCAGGCGCCCCTCAGCTGTGTTTCTTGGGACTGGGACCGCAGACACCAGGAGAAACGATTGCTGGTGGTAACACTGGAGGACATAATGACAAAAATTAATTACATCTTTAATTCTTTTGGTCCATTTAAATGCCGAGGAGGAAGTCCGTTCACTGCTAGCTTGTCTTGACCAAAGAGGAAGGGGGTATCGGGCATGGGCAGACTCTGAGCCGGATGTTCGGTTGCCTTCTGTCTGGAGCAGGCCATACTGCTTTCCATCTGCAGCCATGGTAGATCACTTCAAAAATCAGTTTAGGGGTTTTTTAAAAGGAAGGTTGACTTGAAAACGAGATGTATGGCAAAAACCGTGAGGGTGGTGTAAGAGCAGCTGTGGTTTGGGACATCCAGGCTCTCGGTAGCAGCAGAGTCTTTGCAGTACTGACCACCGCTGGGTTGGCCCCGACAGGGCACCTCAGCTGTCAGGGAGAGAAGAAGCAGGTTTCTCCATTTCACGCATTGGCAAACAAATCATCCAGGCCTCGGGCCAGACCAAGGCCCAGGGAAGCGTTGGGGTTGGTGTTAGCTACGGCCTAGGAAATGGCACTGCTGGGCATGGCCGCTTCCTGGAGACACACACCCGGCCCCGGGAGAGCAGAGGAAGCCAGACACTCACTCCCGCATCCAAAGCAGAGCGGTGACTTCAGAGCAGATCGCTTCATCCGGGGATGTAAATGACAAGCATATTTAACATCATCAGGCCCACCAGCTGTCCGTTAGCTCTGCTGCCAGCTCCCAGCACCCATCTGTGGCACCCCCCATGCCTCATTACCAGTCTCAGAGGGATAAGGACGGTGGCAGATGGTCTGAACTGAACCCCACTCTCCTCTCACCCTTTCTCCCTTGGTAATGGAAGCCCTGATTTTTGAGGCCCGTGGCCATCCAGAATGAAGACTGCCTATCACAGCCTCTCCCGTAGCGGGGCATGGTTAGATGCCTGTGTCTGGTCGCTGGGACCGAGAAGTGGTTTGTGTGGCTTCCTAGACATGTCTTTCAAAGGATCTTGTCCTTCTTCCCACCCTGCTCCTCCTTCCTGGCTGGAACGGCTGTGTTGGCTGGAGAGGAGCAGCCATGTGAGACTGAGGCAGAAGCCAAGTGGAGAAGAGGGGGGGGGCAGCAGTTGGAAGGGGCCTGGTCCCTGATGCTTAGGAAGCCGCCGTCCTACCCAGCCTGCCCTGCCTACCTCCAGAGTCTTTATGTAAGAGAGGAATGAACTATTAACCTTGCTTAAACCACATTCCCTCCCCGCCATTTCCTCACTGAAGAAACCTTTTTATTTACAAATTTCATGTACGTTGAACCCAGATTCAATAACTCGGCAGTTACGAAGTTGCAGCCGACCTGGTCTTTCTTTCTTTCTTCTTTTTTTTTTTTTAAAGATTTTATTTATTTATTTGACAGACAGAGATCACAGGTAGGCAGAGAGACAGGCAGAGAGAGAGGAGGAAGCAGGCTCCCTGTGGAGCAGAGAGCCTGATGCGGGACTTGATCCCAGAACCCTGAGATCATGACCTGAGCTGAAGGCAGAGGCTTTAACCCACTGAGCCACCCAGGCGCCCTTCTTTCTATCTGTCCATCCACTTCCCTCCTAAATTTCTTTGAAGCAAATTCCAGATAGCTATTTCATTTGTGAATATTTCAGTATGTGTATCTAAAAGACAAGGACTTTGATTTATTTTTTAAAAGTTTTATTTATTTAAGCAATCTCGACATCCAACGCAGGGCTTGAACTCACGACCCCGATCAAGAATCACCATGCTCTTCTGACAGCCAGCCAGGCTCCCCAAGACAAGGACTTTCAGTGCACCGTATCATTATCGCACCTAAGTGTTTAGAATTCTTTAATGGTGGTATGCAGTCAGTGTTCTGAAATCCAGTTGTCCTAGAAATCCATGTTGTAAAAACCGTATCAGGGCTCAAATAAGGTCTCCACGGCAATGGTGGATAGATCTTTAAATCACGTTTACCCTGAAGGCTGTCCTTGTAGAGTGTAGGGACACCATCTTCCTCATTTTTTTTCTCCTTGAGATGTTTTTGTTAAGCTGGATTTCTAGTCCTTCCGAGCCTGCCCGAGCCTGCATTCTGCTGATCGCAGCCGCACTGTTGTTTGACGCGTTCCTCTGTTCTCTCAGTCTCCGGAGTAGTGGCTCTTTATTTTTTCCCCCCATTCCTGTTTATTTGCTGCACGTTGTACAAAAGTAGAAAAATAAACATTTCTTATGGGTATGCACCAGGGCTGCATAAATAAGGGGTTGAGAGGAAATAACTTAAGGCAGGAGTGAGGCTTGGTGCCTAGGAAAGGTCCAGGTCCCAGGCGGGCTGAGCGCGGGGGCCCGGGTTCCTAGACGCACAGGTCTCCGCTGGCAACACATTTCAGGTCCCATGTGAGAAGGCGGAAGAGGTTGAACGTGACGGAGGCCTCGAGGCAGCCCTGGGACTCCTTTGGGGCCTTCTGGAGCCGGTGCAGCCAGTGGTGGAGGCGGCCCCGGGCTCTAGGTCCTGCTGCGGGCAGAGATGGGACACAAGCCTGGAGCTCCGAGTGCACGTGGCGCAGCAGGCGGAGGGGCTGGTCCAGGACGACCCCCAGGGACGAGTCAGCCATGGTCCCCAGGACCTTCAGCGTCAAGGCCAACTCGGCCTCCAAGGCCACGGGGCGCTCCCAGGCTTGCAGCAGTCTCAGGTCCCTGGCCTGAGGGAAGAGGCGAGAGCCGCAGCTCCAGTTCCTCGCGGAGAGCGACTCTTCTAGGGCATCCTTGGCCTTCTTGATGGCTTCCAGCTCCCTCGGTGACAGAGATTGGAACCTGCTCATGAGGCAGCCCCTCCTGGTTGAGGTGGGTTTGGAAGTAGGGACAGGGCCCGCTCCGGTCAAGCCCAGCAGCACGGTCACCAGCACCAGGACCCACGCTGTCGCCATGGCCAGATCTCCACTGCTTTCCCCGCTGCATGGCTCTGCTTTTAGCCAGGCTCCCCGGGCAGCCCCGGCTGATGTAGGCAAAGGGAAAAGGCAAGTGGAAATTGGAATCTCCACTTGCACCGCAAAGGCGTTGTGGGCGGGGCCGGTCCTGACCCAGGTGAGCACGTGGATCTGGGCGGGGCCGCCCAGGTGCAGAGACACGCCCCGCAGGTCCCTTCCCGGGACCTGGCCAGAAGGAAAGAGAAACTGAAATCCACTCATAGAACACCTTGTTTCTGAGAAGTCCCTGTGGCTGCACAGTCTTCGGCTTGGGGCCAACCTTTGGGGGCCTTGGGGAACCCCTTACCGAGGCCGAGGCAAGTGGAGGGATGGGAAAGCGGCTCGAGTGGGGTGGGGGCTGGGAGGCGCGGGTGAGGCCACCTTCGTGGCCGAGGGGACTTTGAGGTGCTGCTGGTTTGCTCTGGTCCCGTTTGTCTGCTTTTGTTTCGCGTGCTTTGGGCATCACGTCTAATAAATACTTGCCAAATCCTGTGTCAGGCATTACCCCCTATGTTTTCGCTAGGACTTCTATAGTTTTAGGTCTTATATTTAGGCCTTTAGTCCTTTTTTTTTTTTTTTTTTTAATTCTCTTTCTTTGGTCATTTATTTATTTAATTTTTTAAAAAAAGATTTTATTTATTTATTTGACAGAGAGAGAGATCACAAGTAGGCAGAGAAGCAGGCAGAGAGGAAGAAGCAGGCTCCCTGCTGAGCAGAGAACCCAATATGGGGCTCAATCCCAGGACCCTAGGATCATGACCCCAGCGAAGGCAGAGGCTTTAGCCCACTGAGCCACCCAGGTGCCCTCTTTAGTCCAATTTTGAGTTAAGTTTTATATACTGCATAAGGTAAGGGTCTAACTTCAGTTTCTTGTGTTTGGATATTCTGTTTCCCAACCACTGTCTGTTGAGGCTGTCCAAACCCTATTCTGTGTTCTGCTGAAGCTCATTTGACTGTATACGTGAGGGTTTACGTCTGACTCTATTCTGTTCCACTGGTCTATACATCTACCTTTATGCCAGTCTGAATTTTGATGACTGTAGCTTTGTGTATAACATGGTCTGAAATCAGGAAGTGTGAGGAGTCAAACATTGTCTTTCTAAAGATCGTTTCAACTATTCAGGGGCCTTTGAGATCCGATATAAATGTTAGGACTGTTTTTTTTTTTTTTCCTACTTCTGTAAAATTGCCATTGGGATTTTGATAGGGATTGCATTGAGTCAGCAGATTGCTTTGGGTTGAATTGACATTTTTTTTTTAAGATTTTATTTATTTATTTGACAGAGAAAGATCACAAGTAGGCAGAGAGGCAGGCAGAGAGAGAGGGGGAAGCAGGCTCCCCACTGAGCAGAGAGCCCGATGTGGGGCTCGATCCCAGGACCCTGAGATCATGACCTGAGCCGAAGGCAGAGGCTTTAACCCACTGAGCCACCCAGGCACCCCTGAATGGACATTGTTACAGTATTAAGTCTTCCAACCCATGAACACAAGATGTCTTTGCCTTTATTTGTGTCTTCTTTAATTTCTTCCAGTAATGTTTTCAGTGTACAAGTCTTTCGCTTCCTTGGTTTATTTCCAAGTATTTTATTCTTGTTGATGCTATTGTGAGTGGAATTGTTTTCATAATTTCCTTTTCAAATTGCTCATCTTTTGTGTTTGGATAAATAGCAACTGATTTTTTATGTGTTAATTTTGTATCCTTCAACTTGGTTGATTTCATTTATTAGTTCTAACAGGGTTTTGTGTGTGTTTGTGTGTGTGTGTGTGTGTGTGTGTGAAATCGTTAGGATTTTCTACATATAAGATCATGTTATCTGAGAACAGATACAATTTTACTTCTTTCTTTCCAGTTTGGATGCCTTTTGTTTCCTTTTCTTGCCTAATTGCTCTGGCTGAGACTTCTAATACTGTGTTGAATTCAAGTAGCAAGAGTGGGTATCCTTGCTTTGTTCCTGATCTTGGAGGAGAAGCTTCCAGTCTCTCACCAGTGAGTAGGATGTTTGCTGTGGCTCGTATATTTTCATATGGGCCTTTATTATGTTGAGGTAATTTCTTTCTGTGCCCAGTATGTTGAGTGTTTTTATCAAAAAAGTGTGCTGGGGCACCTGGGTGGCTCAGTGGGTTAAAGCCTCTGCCTTCAGCTCAGGTCATGATCTCAGGGTCCTGGGATCGAGCCCCACATCGGGCTCTCTGCTCAGTGGGGAGCCTGCTTCCCCCACTCTCTCTGCCTGCCTCTCTGCCTACTTGTGATCTCTCTTTGTCAAATAAAAAAATAAAATAAAATTTTAAAATTTTAAAATTTGAAAGTGTGTTGAATTTTGTTAAACTTTTTTTCTGCATCCGTTGAGGGCAACCCTGTGGTTTTTGTCCTTCATTCTGTCCGTGTGGTACATCACATGGTAGTTGCCTTTTGAGGCTTGCTCAGACTTGGGTTTGATTTTGGGGGAATGAGAATACGTCATAGATGTTGAGTTCCTTCGTCAGGAGGCACGTGACGTTGCATTCTCTGCCTTTGGGGTAGTTAACAGCCATTAGAACTGTTGTTTGGGGCTTCGATCGGTCATTTCATTGGAAGTTGCAAAATGTAGATATTCCAATTCTAGTATTCCTTTGGCAACCAGAATACTTCTATAAAAAGAAACTTCTTTGTGGTGGTATGACTCTCCACATATGGTAAAATTGTATAGAACTAAACACACACACACACCCTGTCACACAGTACATGTAAAACAGATACAGTTTGAACAAGGTCTGTGGCTTGTACCAATGTCAGTTTCCTGGTTGAGATATTGTTCTATATTTGTGCAAGACGTTACTACTGGGTGTAGGGTACATGGGACCTTTTTGCATTTTTTTCGACTTCCTATAAGTTTATAATTATTTTTTTAAAAGAAAAAGAAACTTCCTTTAGCTACTAGTTGATTGTCAGAGATTTAACTGCACTGATGTGATGTTTGTAATTATTTTTTTTAAAAAGAAAAAGAAACTTCCTTTAGCTACTAGTTGACTGTCAGAGATTTAACTGCACTGATGCGTTCGTTCTAGTTGCATCCATCCACCCTTCCTCTCCCTGCCCCACGGAGCACCTTCCATGACTGTGCCATGGCTTATCTGCACTCCTAGTGAGAAACAGTTAGCTTGTTTCCAGTGAGGTGCTACTGCAAATATTCTTACGAGTGTCTCCTGGTGCAAGAGTGTGTAAGAATTTTTCTAGGGCAGGGGTGGGCAGGCTTTTTCTGTAAATGGTTAGGTAGTGAGTATTTTTGGCTTCAGGATCCAAGAGGAAAAAGAAAAGTTATGCAGGTACTTACATAATGAGAGAAAAAAATTTCCATACATTTTTTTTAAAGATTTATTTATTTGAGAGAGAGAGAGAGTGACAGAGATAGGGAGAGAGAGAGAGAGCATGAGTGGGGAGGAGAGGAGAAGAAGGCTCCTTGCTGAGCAGGGACCCCGATGCGGGCTCAATCAGAAGACCCCAGGATCGTGACCTGAGCTGAAGGCGGATGCTTAACCCACGGAGCCCCCCAGGAGCCCCTTCCGTAAATTTTTGATTAAAAAATTCAAAGCTTTATGTATGGGTATTGAAATTTGAATTTCATATAGTTTTCAGGTCATGAAATAGTCCTTTGAATTTTTTTTCTTCAAAAAATGCGGGTTTGGTCCGCACACAGTGGTCCGCTCCAGGGCATGGACCTCGGAGGGAATTCCTGAGTCGAAGGGTGACAGGTGTCTCTAACTCTATGAGGCATTACCAGACACTCTTCAAAGTGATTCTTTCCATCTGGACTCCAACCAGAGGACAGACTTCCTGTCTCCCTACTGCTCTATCCCATCGAAGCTCTCCACTTAGCGCATAGCTCTCGCTGTGGCTTCGTTTGTAATCACATTATGAAACATGAAGGTGACACGCAGAGTGCTCCCGAGCACTGGATAACCGTGCTCCATGAAAGAGAGAAAACAGATACAAACAACAGCAGGTTTTAAGTTACCATCGTCCTTCCATCCAGAGAGAACCAAAGTTAAAACTTAGCACCTGTCCTTCCCGATTTTTTCCTATTTATTCACACGCCATTAACTGTTAGAGGCTAACGCCAGGTATTTTTGTTTTGGAATCTGTTTGTCTCACTTCGTGGATTTGTATCGGTTATTTCTGCTGCACATGACGTATTGGGGTTCATGGAGCCCTCACCTTTGTGTGTCGCCCTCCCCCAGAACTTTCTGGCCTCTAAGGAAAAACTTCCCGGGCTCGCTCCCCTCCACCCTGAGTGCTGCTTCTAGGAGTTGAGAAGAGGGTTGAAGTGTGAACGAAAAGGTACCAGTTTCCGTCTGTGGCAGGTGCCACTTGGGATCTGTTCTCCTTTTACTCTCAGGACACTCTGCTTGGCACAACTCCACCGTCCAGCCTCCCCTGCAGCCGGACGTGGCCTGCGAAGACTCTGCCAGGGTCCCCATCATTCCAGTGCCACCTGTCATCACACTCACAAAGTTTTATTATGTAGAGAAATCTTTCTGTGAACCCAGGTCTCTTCAGAGGTGGAAAGGGAGCCGATGAAGGGAGGCCACGTGTGCCTCACACACCCAGCCCCGACTCCCCGCCTGACCCCGGCACGGTCCGGGCACCTGGTTTGGCAGCCCAGGTACAGGTAGGGTCCCGAGTGTGATATGTTCTCCCCACTTCCTTCTTTGGCTGGGGGTCAGGGGCAGCGGGAACGGGGATGCATTGCAGGGTTGGAGGAACTAAGAGGGTCAGCACGGGCTTCCCTGCCGGAAGGCCCATGCCTGGGAGCAGGACAGGCTGTCCTACCTGCTTTCGCTTTCTATTCCATGTGGGGTTTTTTGTTTTTTGGTTTTTTGATTTTTTTCTTTTTGGTCTGTGCCAGTTACCATAAGCAGCTTTGGATGCCTTTTGGAAGACTGAGGGGGTAAAAATAAGTGGAGGCTCCAGGCTTCCCGCGGAGAACGCCACCGCCTTCCACCAGACTCCTGCGGCTGCGTGGACTGAGAACCTAGAGGAAGGCCCGGCGTGGCCCTGCGTGCGCGGCCTGGCAGGGGCGCACGGGGGCCGATCCGAGATCCCGGGCAGCAGCAGACCAGCGGCCCAGGGAGCCCTGGGGAGGACGCATTCCCAGCCACCTGTGGGGAGCAGCAGCTGTGGGCCGGCTGGCAGCTGGGCCCGTACTAGGCCCTTCCACTTGGCCCCACGTGCTCCTCACTAAGGGGCAGGGGCAGGGGCAGGAATTAGGCCCAGGCGTGCCTGATCCGAAGCCCACCGACAACACATCTGCTGCTGGCCCCGCCGAGTCTGGTCGGTGGTGACACAGCTGAGGCCGGGAGCGTGTGACCCATGCATTTGCAACCCCGGAACACAAACACAGAAACTGCCTCTGACCCAGCAGCATTCATTTTTATTTCTAAATAAGTAGCCAGTGACATGGCTGTTCTCCAGCCGTTTCTGCATTCTTTACAGAGTGCAGTGAGATGAAGCCGGGGCTCGGGCATGGCATCTCCTGGTGTCCCCATCCCCGAGCCACCCGATCGGAAGCCCCATCCAGAAGAGCAGCAAATCATCTCAGGAACCAGGACAAAGCAGCAGCCTGACCTTCCCAAAGGTCCTTAAAACAAAAAAGCAGTACTTAAAGAAATCCTTCATTTTTCCCAAGCAGATCACTCAGAAGAATACAACGAACAGACCAAGCGTGGCGGGGGCTGCATCGGAGACAACGTTCCGGCCTGGGGGGAGCCACGAACCTCGGAGCTCGGCAGCGAGCAAGAAGCCTCCCCCGGCCTGTGGCGGTTCCTGCCGGCAGCGCTGGGGCTTCCAGAAGAGCCTGCCCTGCGGTGCCCACGGCGCGTCCCCTGCGTGGCCCCACTGGCGCCCCGACGGCCGGGCTCGCGTGCGCTGGGCGGCCTGGCAGGCCAGCTCCCCGTGAGGAAGGCCCGGTGTTGGGGGGCGGGTGAAGAAATGGGGAGAGCCAGTGGGATGGCGCGGCCCAGGGGGAACTGGCAAGTCTTCCTTCTTCTGCCAGGTGTCCAGTGGCCACGGGGGTTCGGGACGTGCAGCTTGGCTGGTGAGATAGACGGCAGGAACCGAGATGCAAGGCAGTGTGGCTCCTGACTCTTGCCTATCCCTGGGGGTGTTTCCGTTTACACCAAACTGCCCGGGGCTTTGCACACGGAGCTCCTGGGAGATCGGCTTCTTCGGGCCGTGGGCTACGGCGTGGAGAACGCCTGAGGTGGTTCCCTACACAGCTCAGCCAGCAGCAGAAACAGCTGCGTTCTGCAGAGGGGAGGACCACGGTGCCTTTTCCCTCTCTCCTTGCAGTTAACGTCTGACTTCATGGCCGATCCTTGCTGCTGATTCCTCCCAGCTCGGAGGCGCGCACCTCTGCCATCCAGGACTTGGCTGAGGAGGAGAAGCCGGCCACCAGCCGGCACCACACTCACTCTCTGAACCAGGGCGAAGTGGGGTCCTGGCCGCGGCCACCCCGCTGAGGACTCTGCCAAGTGCACCGGCCCCTGTGGGAAGGTGGAACTGAGACCTCCTGGGGGCGAGTCTCGCTGACAGCGCCTCTGGCGTGGGCTTCAGGAACAGGATCCCCACTCGTTCATCTTTCCACATTTCACTACACACAAAGGAATCCACAGGCAAACCAGGGCTCCCTAGGCTGACTTGGGGTACTCCGGGGCGGTCACCACTCTGGGCCAGGCCCTGCCCCTAGGCCCTTCCATCAGCCAGGGCCCGCATTTCCACTGTGAAGAGAGGTACCCGTCCTGGGTGCAGGAGGGTCTTGGTTCTGCCGTTGGGCCGAGCGTCTGAGCACCCGACTATGGAGCTGAGCCATCTCCTTCTGCCTGGCCCTGGCTCAGCCCAGCCTAAAACCTGATCTCTGGGGACCTAGGACAAGCCAGCTCCTTTCCCTGTAACGTCCCACACCGCCAGCCTCAGGGAATGGTTGTTCCCAGGGGTCTTCCAATGACAGGGCTGCAGGGGGCGCTTTGGGTGTGTGGCTCGTCGCCACATGGCTCCCCAGGACCAGCATGTCTTCTGAGTTCACGGATAAAGGGCCAGCTCCCCCACAGGCGCTCACGGACTTCACAGCCTTCACCTCCCTCTGAAGTGTGACCTTGTCTGTGCACTATAGCTCTCCCATGGCCTAGACCTAGACGGGAATAAATCTGTGGGAAATCACAGTTATGCTGAACATTTTTTTTTAATCTAGTAGGCATTTATTGCCCCAAATAATAGAATCATTAGGTATACTAAAGGTAGACAGCAGCAAATTTCTGATTCTCAGGCAAAGACACTTGAAAAAAATGCACCAGGAAAATATATCTCCACGGGCTCTGCCTGTGGCAAAGGTGAAGAAACAGACTGGAGGAACACAGGCTGCCCCGTCCGGAACCGGCTCCAGCCCGCCAAAGCCTCACTTCAGCAGGGGGCAGAAGAGGCTCACGGGAGACCCAACTAGTGGGGCGGGGCCGCTGTCAGGAAATCTGCCCCGCCCACTAAGCCAGGCCTTCGGGACCTTCCAACCTTGGGGACTCTTCTCTACCACAGCATCATTTTCAGGTCTCAGCTAAAAGTGGGAGGCCAGGCAGGACCTGGTGACGAAGGGGCAGTGTGAATTGAGAAGATCCTGTTTTCACTACTTTATCTGAATTCATAGCCCCCTCCTCCACCAGATTTTCTGGTAAACTAATGAGCTTGCAATGCAAGTAACACATTCTGAGATCAGACCCTGAACTTCAGAAGTGAAGGTAAATTACTTATGGATTGGGGAACACTCTAGTCTTGGATCCCTGCCCTCCTCCTGCCAGGTGTGGCCAAAGTCCTCTCCCTTTGTGACTTCTTCTTTTACTTTTCAGTAGACGTATGTAGGAAATGATGGAGACCAGAATTATGCACGGTATTACTCCTCCAGTGATGGTATTAGGTGCAGTAAAATATGCCTATTTAGCTTAAATTACGAGGTTAAAGTGAGAGGTTACAAAAACACAAGTGGCTATACTTTAACCCTATCAAGTGCAGATTTTCTCTGCATGTATAAAAAGGAAACCATGTGCTTCCTGTCTGACCGGCCTCACACTTCCGGAAAGGGGTCTGGCCTGGTGGTTTCTGAAGTCAGTCCTTCCTGACAGCCACGGCCATGCTGCCTGAGGCAGAACAGATGGAATCGTATGTGCTGCCAGCCCAGGGTCCATGCTGGCCCGCTGTGTCCCCCCAGAGAACCAAGGACATGCACATGACGAATTACACCACCCCAGAGGTGTGCTGGGTTCCAAGACAGGGACCCTGAGCCACCCAGGGGAGTTGCCACTGGCCCAGAGATGGGCAAAGGCTTGCAGGGATGAGGTCTGTTAAGGGCAGGGGAGGACTGGAGGCAAAAGTCAGTAGTAATTCTGCCCAAACATGAGTCTAAGCTTCTCACCCTAGACAGCTGGGGGCCGGGACCCCAGGGATGGGGCAGTGCATGTGAGAGGGAGAGAGCACATACAGACGCTCTGTGAGTGAGTTCCGGGTGGGGGTGGCTGGGGAGGAACATGGAGCACTGCTGCTCTGGCCCCTGCCCTTGGGCCCTGGGGAGCTGGGACCCAGGCCAGTAAAGAACTGGGGCAGGGACAGAGGAAGTGCTGATTAGCAGTAAAGGTGGCAGTAGCCAAACAGTGGGCAGACCCCACGGTGCCCAGGAAATGGGGCCTCTGGATGGATAAGGTCCACTGAGCAAGGGAGGTGATTGCTTTGTCAAAGTGCATGAATTTGAACTGAATTCAAAGACAGCAGATGCTGCGGGCATGAGCCCTGTAACTCTAGCTTCTCCCTCCAGGGGGCGCTCTGACCCCACAGACTAGGCTCGCTCACCCCCAGGAACCCAAGGCTGCAGCTTCCAACGGGGCTCCCCACTGGGGCCGCGCGCCCCCTCCCCGAACCAGTGTAAACATTCACACTATTCCCAGAGGAGGGCAGCAGCTGCCCACTGCCCAGGGAGACGGCCTGCAAGGTGCCAGGCAGAGGTAAAGAAAAAGGTCACTAGGTTTTTCCTTCTCAGGGAGCGCGAGCTACATCACAAAGGGGAGCATGAGGTTTTCCAGATTTCCGAGCCCACCACTTAGGTCCGAACTGCTGCTGCTGAGACCACGGGCACCTTGATGACCAAAGGGAAATGGCGGCTGACTCCTTGTGCTGCCGGAACAGGCAGGCGGTCCCGTGATGCAGGCCGTGGCTGGGAATGGCAGAAGCCGCAGGCCTCCCCAGCTCCGGCAGCACCCCAGTCACGGCGGACTCCACAGCAGGGCACGGCTCCTCTTCTCGGGTCCCTCAGTCCGGCAGAGGACTCTGCACCCTGGCTGCAGAAGCAGAAGGAAGATTTACCCGGACAGCTGGTCCCTCCGATCTGTGGGCTGAGAAGCAACACGGAGAGCAGGGGTCCTGCACGCTGAGGCCCCGGGACGCGACCTACTTAGGAAGCAGACAGCTGGCTCCAAGGGCCAGGGACGTCCGGTTTCCGAAGACCATGGCCTTTGCTTCCCCCTGCTTCGATCTCCCCTGAGGGGGCTGCCCCATGTGAGCCCCTCCGGGGCCCTTGCTGAGTGTCTGTCGTGGGAGCCAGGAGGAGGCCGGACGGGGCACTCTGCTCCGTCACAGCAGCTCCTGCTCGTCATCCTCGGAGCCGGAGGGGCCCTGGCGCACCTCCTCGTACCACTTGTTGGTGAGGGTTTTCATCTGGATGCGCCCATGGTGGAGGTCCTGGAGCAAGAGACACAACCAAGCCCTTGTCAGTGGGTCTGGGTCAGGTCAGGGCCAAGGGAGTGGGGAGCTGCTGTGTATCTCGTGGGGGTGTGGGACAGATGGAAGGAAGGGCACGTGGCCACAGGCAATTTCCAAGTGTTAACCAACTAACTCGAACTGGGATTTTTCTCCGCGGGGGTGGAGGTAACAGGAGGTGTCACTCAGAAAAAGGAGTAGGAGGCAGGCTGGTGTGATGTTAAAAAACATGGCTTCTGGAATCAGACACCCTCGGGGTGTGCTCCCACCTCTGCCGCACCTTGGCTGCGTGACCTCGGGGGGTTACTGCACCTCTCTGGGCCTCAGTCTCCCCAGCTCAGTGAGAGAGCAGCTGCAGCTATGACACAGGTCGTTGAGAGGATGAAACGAAGCAACAGAAACATTCCCACGCTGACAGCGACCATGACTGGTGGGGCGGGAAAGTGGGCTCAGAAACGAAGTGGGGCAGGCCCGAGCCGGGCCCCTTGAGACTGTGTCATTCACTGTCACCCAGAGGCCAGCAGTCCCCAGAGGGATGGAACAAGAGCCCTGAGCCTTGGGCCACTGCCTGAGGCCCCCGCACGTTTGAAATTTTCAGCTCAGAATCAGCAGCCGATCAATGTCCTGCGTCTATCATCCAGGAAAACGGAACCGCGTTAACAAGTCTATTATTAAACTAGCACTAAAAATGGCAGTGAAGGAAAAACAATAGATGCTGAGTCCCACAGCATACCCCGCTGCCCGCCTGGGAAGGGGAAGGTCGAGCCAGGGGAGGTGGCCTGGCTGGCCCCCCGCCTGCCCTCTGTCGGGGACCCTTCGTCATGTGTCCCACCTCCTGAGTTAGCCGCCGTGTGAAGAAGGGGTTCAGGTACTTGGCGTCCAGCCACACGAAGCCTTTGAGGTCCTGCCGCCTGATGTAATGGGCTTCATACTCCTCCTCTGTGAGCTCGGACAAGTGCTCTGACTCGATGGTGTTGCCCTGCGGGGGGAGGAAGGCCGTCAGGGGGTCGGGGGCTGGACTCCTCCTGAGAGCCCCCACCCCACCCCGCCTGCCCAGCAGCACTTTGCTTCTGGCCACCAGAGTCTCCGACCCTAACTGTGCCTTCGGATCAGCACGGGGCGTATGTGGGCAGCAAAGCACCTCCTGGGAGCCTGCAGGGAGGTGGGAAGGTTTATAAAAATGCGATGGATACCCAGGAATAGATGAGAATTATGAATAAATCAGAATTTATTTGTGGGCTGGGGTTTGGTTTGTAAGCTTTCCAGGTGATCCTAATGGGCAGGCAGGACTGGGAACTGCCATTCTAGGTGATTTACTCGCAGCCAATGGAACAGGGAGGCCCCTTTTGTCATTTTTGCTGACAGCTGCATAAGCTGCGGTTCCGCTCTGGGCAGGTGTTGGCTGGTCAGTGAGTGGGAGAGAGATTGAGAGAGAGAGAGAGAAAGAGAGTGTGTGTGTGTGTGTGTGTGTGTATGGGCGCGGGTGGGGGGCAATCCCGGGGGGACCTGGAGAGAAATGAGAGCAACTACCCCGTAGTAGGGCAGGACTGCAGGGGGAGGAGGTCTCTGTTCACCGGATCAACAGATCAACACAAGCAGAGCTCCAGGCCCCAGGCCCAGGACAGTCCCGTCCACTGCAGGGATGACCAAAGGCCAGCAGGGTGTGAATGTAGCATCTGAAGCCACAGCCAAGTGGCCTCCACTGGGTGCCTGGGTGGTGGAGCAGGTGCAGGTGCAGGATGTGGGGGGAGGAAATCACCCGGAGGGCTTACAAATCCACAAAATCCTGGCCCCCCTAGGCCCACCTGCAGAATTGTGATTCAGCAGGTCTGGGATGGGGCCCAAGAATTCTCCTTTCTAACAAGTTCCCAGGGAAGCTGCCGATCCAGGGACCTCCACCTCGAGAGCGCTGATGGAGAACGTGCGGGTGCAGAGCACAGACTAGGGAGTCCTGACCGCTCTGTGCCCCGGCGCTCTTATCTGCAAACCGAGGAGGAGCAGAGAGCACCTGCTTCCTGTGGGTTCTCAGGGCGACCTGAGACGGTGCAAGGAGCGCACAGCCACCGCGCCCACGCCTGTGCCACAGAGAACATTCCCGAACATTCCCTAAGCAGCAGCTGCTCTTCCTCTAGGCATACATCCTGGTTCCGCAGGAGCCGGGCTCCAGCAAGCACGGCCGCAGGGCCGGGGGGGCAGTGGCACCTGGCACCCGGCATCCTGCTCAAATTCTCTCCAGCCATAGCTTAGACCTGGGGAGACCCAGGAGCCCTCCACCGATTCTGACAGCCTCCGGAATGTCCGAGAACCTATACTGGGGCTTTTGTCAGGAATAGACCAGAAAGTTAGGGGATGGGGGTGGCCAGGGACAGGCTTCTGAGAGTGAGAGGGTCGTGCTGAACCAGCCCCGCCTGTGACCACCCACTTGTGATCACCCTGTGACCACTCAAGGGCTTCCTCCCAGCCGGGCCTTGGAGGAGACATGGGCCAGGCCACAAAGAGACCTGAGGCCAGATCTGGCCAGTCCCGAGCGCCCCATTGGGAAAGTGGGCTGTGTCCCTGTCTCTGTCTGCTGGTTGAGGATTTCTTTGCTTTCCTTGACTGAACAGTTACTGATGATCTCAAATAAGGGAACTAGAAAAAGATGCATTGCTAGAACTGGGGGTGGGTGGCTGGGGGCAGTGCAGGAAGGTGGCTTGAGAGGCCAAGGACAGCCTCTGCTCCTGTCAGAGAGCCTGGCTCAGCACAGGGGCCCTAAGGGTCCACACAGGGCGAGGAGGGCTGACGCCAGGGACAGGCAGCCGGTGGGGAGGGACAGCCACAGGGGCAGGAGATGGCCAGGGATCTGGGAGCCTCTGGCTCACCACAGCGGGGCCCTGGACACCTCCCTTATCTGTCCTCCAGGAAGGCACCTCTCTCATGGCCCTCAGAGGCCCAGCAAGCACTTTCCCCTCCCCAGGCCCCCGGCAGGTGGCTTTCAGTAGACGCTGTGGGGGAGGAGGATGACTGACTTTAAAACCTTCCACGGGGTGGTGCTGGGAGAGCCTGATGTGGGTCCACGCCCCCACTCCACGGCCTCCGTGGCTTCACTGGGCCCGACGCTGGCAGACAACCCACAAAGGGCCTCAGAACTCCAGTTCAACCTCCTTTTGAGTGTGTGCTGGTGCCGAGAGCCTCAAATCATGTCTCGTTTCCCCACCTCCCAGCTGCGGTGGACACCGAGCCCCCGTCCCCTCCCCGCTCACCATCTTCTCCGTCTTGCTGAGGTTGACGTCCTTCTTGCTCCGGCGGCGCGCCTTGGCGTCCTCGATGTCCATGAGGCGGATGAGAGGCATGGTGCTGCCACCCAGCAGCAGGATGGTGAAGAGCACCAGGACGATGGTGGTGGTGCCGATGAGCTGCCGCTTCTCCATGGGCTCCAGGTCCAGGTGCAGGCTCAGGGCGTAGGGGATGGCGCCCCGCAGGCCTGGGGGCAGGGAAGCGGGTGAGAGGAGCCACCTCACCGACTGGGCGCTGGGGACCTGGGCACAGGCCTGGTTCACACCCATCAAATGTTCTAACGCGCCCGACTGCGGAGGGCGACCTCCTCCTGTGAGGCTCTGGGCGTGACAGAAGCGGGCTGCAGAGAAGTGGGGTCTGACCTCATCCCATCTCCACTGCACGGGGTGGCCAAGTGGGTCAAATGAGGCGACCCGTCCAGGCCCTGAAGCACCAGGTGTGCGTGCCCGTGTGAGGATCCGTCCCGCCAACGCTCACGTTCTAGAAATCTGACCGCTAGTGCAGCCTGAGCCATCCCTGTGTGTGTGTCAGGCCCTGTGGGAAGGGCCCCGTGTGCACAGTCTCGCTGGGACTTCGCAGGAGGGCTGGGAAACAGGCCCTTCGACTCTCCACCACAGGCAGATGAGGACGCGAGACTGAGGGAAGGACGCGTCCTCCCGGGGCCTCACAGCCTTGCAGGCAACAGCAACCAAGGCCCCTTTGCTTCTGAAGACGTGGCTCTCCCGCAGCTCCTGGCCACACCAGCAGGCTCGGGGCTGCTCTGCTGTGGGCCAGAGGCTGCCGGGAGCTGTATCCTTACCTCCTGTGGTGCTGCCCTGCGAGGTGGCTGGCTGGGCCGAGGGGCTGCCCTGGGCTGGGAACAGCACCTTCTGGGGAACGTGCTGGCTTGCCCGGTGCCCCCCAGAGGGGAACAGGTGGGGAGACCGCAGACAAGGGCTTATGCCATGGTGAGTGCCCGAAGAAGGGGAGAAGGGGGCAGGGCACACCGTGAAGGGTCTGACAGACGCAGAGGCTGGAGCCTCACAGGATGGTGGGGGTCTGACCACAGCAGCAGTGCGGACCCGAGACACGGGCACAGAAAGGGGACAGGATTAAGAGAGACATGGAGAGAGGAAGCAGCAGGCCACAGGGGTGAGCCAGAGGTGGGGTGGCCCGGGACGGGAAGGACACAGACGACGGTGGGGTGTCCCAGGAGGCTGTGCTACACGGCGCTCTGGGAGCAGGCTCTGGAGTCTGGCTCCTGGGGTCACCCCACCATGCCCTTCTTTCCCCCAGGCCTCAACTCCACCTCTCCACCTGTCACACAGGACTAGAAGCGGGGCCTGCCAGGTTGGTGGCCTGAGGACAAAATGCTGGGCACGGGACAAGTGTACACACAGCAAACGTGGAGTGAGCCAGACCTCTGTCATAACACACATCACTGTTTCCCGTGGAAGGGGGACGCTGGCAAAGAAGAGGTTGGGCAGGAAGGTAAATTCAGTCCTAGACAATGAGCTCTCCACGGCATCGAAGGAGGACTTAAGCATGAGTCAAGATCTAAGAGCAAAGAGCTTTGGGGTGTGGGAACTTGATGGACACTGGGGCCACCGGGATGGGTGAGCTTGTGAGAACACAAGAGCAGAAGCAGGTCTGGGGCTACGTCCTGAGGATGCCAGTGTTTCAGGGGTTGGTAAAGGTGGAAGGGGAACCTGAGAAGGAGGGCAACCAGGAGCATGGCCTGGAAGCCCAGGGAAGGGGGTCTCCAGGCAGAAAGCAGATCAGTGGGCAGAAGGAGCTCACAGCTGTGGAGGTGGGCTGGACGAGGGCTGCCCTGTGCCCACCAGGTCTTGGCAGCAGAAGGTTGCTTGGTGACCCGGGGAAGGCCAAGTTCAGGCCCATGAACAGGAGGTGAGGAAGTGGAAAAAACAGGGGAGGAGAGCCCACTTAAGGAGGTCTGGCTGCAAAGGGAGACAGCAAGCAGCTAGGGGGGCTGTGTGCAAGGGATGTTGGTTGAAGTCACTGGTATTTTCCTGAGAAAGAGAAGAATCTCCAAGAGTTTCAACGATGATGTCTCAGTAAAGACAGAGGTTGAGGATCCAGGAAACAAAGGGTGAAAATCTGTGGAGAGAGGGTTCGGGATGGCCCGGGAGGAACAGCTGGGACCAACCTCCCTCACTGTTTAAAAACAGTGCCGCCATTTCCCACAGAGGTCTCTTATCATGCCCGCCTCCCCCAAACAGCTCACACAACCATGTAAAGGATCCAATACATCTCTTAGATTTTGAGATTTTTAAGACCTTGGATCAACTACTTTACAAAAAAAATTTTTTCTCGTTGGCAAGAAAGACTGAGGAAAAAGTTTCTCTCGCTAAACATACATACATACCTCACACACATATACATATGTATATATTTTAAACAAGGCCTTTTGAAAGAGGAGAGAAATCTGCAAGAAATGTATAGATATGCTGTTGGATCGAAAACAGCTTATAAAGCATGTTGCTCTACCCCGACCCACACGGAATATTTTAATTATAATATTTAAATAAGAAAGTACAAAGAACGGGATGTATTGCTCAAAAATAAATTTAAAGATGCCTAAGGATCCAGTCTGTTAGGAGCCAAAGATGAAATCATTCCCTTCCTCTAGAAAGTAGAGGAATTTGCACAGAAACTGAAAATGTTCCAATCAACTCTCAGAACTCTGACTGGATGAAAAGAAATAGCCAAACCTAGCCTGTAGTGTGAAACTGTTTCAACTTGAACCTTTTCTCTTTGGAGCCCCTCACTGCTTGCAGGCAGGTGAGGGCTGTCCCGGGCACGTGCTGGCCTGGGCTGCCCATCCGAGAGGAGCGGGAGCAGGACAGTAAATGCTGGCTCTGCCTCCTGTCGTCACAGGAACCCAAGCAAATCCGTTGCCCTTGAACCTGAGCCTCCACATGTGCCGAAGAGACGAACACTACCCATTTGCCTCGCAGCATGCAGCCTGTGAGGGGCACCGTCTGTGTGGGACTCGCCCGGGGCCAGTAAATGGGGGCTGGCATGATTCCTGCCTTACGAGGCACGCCCGGTTTCGGAGGGCCCCAGCGGAGAGCCACTCGTGCTCTCCACACCACGTGTGCCTTTATAAGCGATCTTCTGTCTACTGCTCATTCAACACTGGACTCACCGCTAAACCACATGATGAACATCATCTTCGGGGTGATTTTATGATCACGGAAGAAATTCAGGAGGTAGGAAAGAGGGAAAATGTTCACCGCTCTGCCAAACAGGACAAGCACCTGTGAAGATCAACAAATAGAGCTGTAGACAGAAACCGCTGGGCCTTCAAGTGAAGCTTGTTGAAGCTAACACAGACCCTGTGACATGCCCATAAGAAATGCAGCCTTCCCCTGGGCCATGAAAGACATGAATGGCAGCGCTAGGCAGAGACCCAGCTGGGGCCTGTTGCTGGAGACGCTAGTTTCTCTGAATCTGGGAGAAGATCGCACTTTGTATGTTATGTTTCCGTAGCCAGGAAGAGAGGACTAACAAGGTATCAAAGCCAGCTTTAAGCTATGACAGTAGAACAAAACCGAATGCCAAGGGGCCAGGCCAAAGCATCCAGGGATTAATTTAAGGGCAATCTCACTCTTCCAAAGGTGCTCCACCGTGGGATGGGTCTACACTAATCATTCCCAATGGGCTGGCTCTGGAGGGACAGACAAGGTTGTTCCTGCCTCTCCTGTGGGCGCCCCCCCTCCTCAGGGAAAGGAGGGGTGACTGAGAAGGGCCTACACATAATGCTGCTCATAAATGCTAGTCCCCAAGCAAAAGGAATGCGCAGGTAGGTTCTAGAAGGTCACATGCACCCTGTCTGGCAATTGCTTGCCAAGGCTATTGGTTCCTAACCATCCCCAAAGTTGGTCTTAACAAAATATAGCCTTAGGTAAGGTTTAGATCTTATCTAACTGGATACCCAGAACTACTTATTAATTTACTTTTTTCATCTTGGTTCTTACCATAACTAACTTAGTAATATGTAGACAATACACACATGTACATTCGGCAGACTCTGAGTTATTCTTTTAAGAAGCATGAATTAAGTGTGCTTCGGACTGTATGCCTTAGACAGTCAAGTTAACAATGGCTCCCAATCGCCTAACATTTATACGTCAGACAACGTGCCAGGCATTTTATATGCATTTTATCTTGCTAAATTTAGATCCCTGCAATGCTCTTATTACTGGGAGCCACGCCCCAAACCCGGTTCAGCCCCCAAAGCCTGTGCCCTTGACCACTGCACAAGTCTCAGGTAACCCATCAGAACAGCAGGGACTGTCTCCGCGAAAGGCAGGACTGGCCTGTCTGTGCCCTCGGGGGAGACTGAGCTCCCACTCTGGCGCGTCTTCTTTTCCTCTTGCTCCCAGCTCATGGTGGAGGGAGGACCGCCCCGCTTCACCCACTGAGATCCAATCTTTCATTCCCACACTTGTGTTTCAGGTGTGACCACACTAAAGACTATTATACTTTCTGTAAATGGCTCTCGCTATTCTCTTTGTCCTGAAACCTGAGTTTGGAGGACAGATAACAGGGACAAAAGCAATGAGCTCTTGTCGACTGAGAGGTGGAAGCACACATACTACAAGGAGAAACATCGTTTCCCTTAGGGCTCTTTATAGCTCCTCTGTGCCTCAGTTTCCCCACATGCCAAACAGGCAGGCCTCACTGGTTTGCACATGGCAGGTGACAGTGTTAAAAAAAGGTCTGCATCTCAACAGCTGGGTTCTGTTAAGTGGCACTGGTAATAACAGTTAACTGAACATGAATCATGATAATTGAACACAGTAAGGCGTGTGTCTCACCTGTCTTAAGTTAACAGTGGATCTAAAAGGACAACAGAGATCAAATTAGGGATAACAGTATGGATCAGCAGGTGGGCTTCTGGGAGAGGAGCTCACATTGAGGGGTGAGAGACACAGGAGGGACCCAGATGAGGGATCCTGGGGGCACCAGGAGAAATGCCCACATGTTAGAAGCCATTCATGTCACTTCCATCTGATGCCTGAGGAAGCTGTCCCCTTTGTTTTAAACGCTAAACATTTATCCCCTCCCCCCACTCCATTCTGCCAAAAGATTTGATTCTACTGTGAGTGATCAAAGTTTTCTTTTCCTATTTTAAATTACTTAAGTTAAATTCATATTTTAATTTGTTTCCCCTTGCTGCCCCGAGTCCAATGGTAAGTTTCCCAAACCTTCTGAATGGTAAGAATCACCAGGGATGACTGCTCTGGGTGAACCTCTGGGGAGGTAAGGGTGTGGTAATCTTTACTTTAAACAAGTGTCCAAGGTCACGCTCAAAAATGGACACATTTGAAGAAAACCACAGTGAGAAGTATGTGCATTATAGATTATCCAGAAAAAGTAGAAAAAGAAAAGAAATCATCCCCAATTCTACAACCACTGGGAACATTGTGCTGCATTTTTTTTCCTTTTTTTTTTCTATGCATGATGTTTTTACATGGTTATGATCAATTATACATTCAATTCTGAAAGTTGCTTTTACCATCTAATACAGAAACACAGAAACCTGTAGTTTTAGAGAAGACCATAACCTTCAAGGTCATTTAATATTTAAAAAGCAGCAAAAATTCTTTTCCAAGGATATTCATTCCCTTAATTCCATCCCTTCTCCCTTCATCATATGTTTGTGATTTTTTAACAAAAGAAACTTTAAACAGAAGAGTGTCTATGTAGCTGTTGACCTTAAGCAGTTAACAGTTACATAAATGAATCCAGAACATGTGGTTATTGATCTACAAATAAGTAATTAAATAAAAAACAAGGAAATACTTACTATGCACCAGATGACAAAGGAAATTTCAAACTTGTGAGGGAAACTAAAAATGGACAGGCCAAGAAATGCAAACACACATGTTTCTGAAACAAACCAAAGAATGGATTATTCAGCCCCAACTATTTTCTTCTGACACGGCACACAAGCAAACATTTCACAGTGAGTCAGGATCTACTGTAACACTCTGCTTATTGTCTGAAAAATCCGGCACCCGATGCCTTGCTGGAAACCATGCTTCGATCTGCTCGTTCTCTTCTATCGCACGAGCTGCCCGTGCCTGCTTATTCAGAATCTCCTCATTTAATGAGGCAGCTGTCAAATAAATGCAAATACATAATCTCCCACCCGGGGAAGATGATAAATATATGAATCTGTCCCTTTGTCGAACAGTCCTTGGCAAGGATCCCAATTGCAGCAAAGTGGCAAAAATTCAGAGAAATGACTACAGATACCACATTCCTAGTGTGAAAAGGTCCCTCGGTTAACTTCCCTGCCAGGGCAGCCAAAGCTAGAGTGACGTCACGCATTTAATGCTGCCACAGGTCGGGAAGACAGCTTGTCCCAGCAGGATCTGCAGGGAGAGGGGCATTTCTGACTCTTGGCTTCATTCCACAGGTCAGAAAGAGTCGATGCTGCTCTCTGTGCAAGCAGGTACTTGTGTATCCAAGAAAGAGTACCCTGTGAATTCCTAGCACTAGGCTCCCTGCTGACACGGTCATGTCCCCCAGAAGAGGCTAATCATCAGGGAGACAAGGACTGTATTTTAAAATAGTTGAACATCATAAAACAGAGAGGCTGTTTTAAAACATTTCAGCCATGTTCTTCTCTAAACATGTTATCTTTTTAGAACAAGTCTGCAAGTGGGAGCGTATACACACCCTTCCCCTCCTTGAATTTTTTTCTTATCTAATAAACATTTTTGTGATCTTTCCAAATCAGCTCATTTAGAACATACTCAGATCTACGTTATGCTTTTCCCGGGCGGCATAAATTCCAATATATTGGTACATCACGGCTAATTTAACAAATCCTCTGTCACCAGACACCGAGGAGGTTTCTACTGGTGATATCACTATTTACGACAAATATCCAGGCTCCACCTGAGGATAGCTCTCCTGGGTCAAAGAGCACATGGCTTTGACGTGCAGCCCAATGCTGCAATGACTCTCCATGAAGATGGCATGGGGCCATGCCTGTCAACGGGGCCCACTTCCCATATCCCTGTGCTGGAAGTGGGTATTAGCAAAACTGGAGCATGCCAGCCTGATGGGTATGAAACTGTTGGGTGGTTTGCTTTATATTCCTTTACTTGTGACAGTCGGACTCAGAGACCTTAGCTAGGACTCTGTGAGTGGGATGCTGTGGAAAAAAGAGCCCCGGGACCAGGAAGAGACAGACCTGGAGTCTAGACTCGCTTTTCAGCCACGAGACTGTGGGCAAGTCCTCTGACCTCTGGCTCCTGAGCCCCCTTGGCTGCGGAAGAAAGCCTCTGCACGGCCCGTCCCTGCCGCCTAGTGCGTGACAGCGCGGAACCAGTGCTGGAAAATGAGCCGGACCCCACTGCAGCGCCAGGCAGGTGCTGGCGATGACAGCTGGGGCACGGCCACCCAGGGGGCCGGTGGAAAGGGACTGTGTGAGAGCGTGTCCTTCGCTGCCAGGTATAAACCAGGGAGGAGGCGGGGGAGGGGGTACATCACAGTGTGGGGGAGCAAGAGCTCACACTGAAACTGCCTCACGGAGAGTCCTCACGGCGGGTCCTGTGCAGCAGTGACAGGGCTCGCGCACAAGCGCTCGAGTTACGCCCTTCGAGCTGCTCTCATGGGAAAGGAGCCCTGTAGACAAGGTGGGAAAAAGCTCTAACACTGTCCCCTTCTCAGAAATGCACAATGTGCGTCAGCTCACGATGCTCTTGTGGCCGCCAAACTCAAAGCGTATATCCCCCCAGGATTTTCCAGGCTCTTGTTTGACAGTGGAGTCTTGTCTCACCTAACCCTCACCAATGCCAGTGCCAGGAGGCAGGTTTTTGGAAATGTCACTTTATGATGTTATAAACGTTAATCAGTCTCCAATGTTCATATTTATTCTCATTATTTTTGGTCTTAAAATTAAAGGCATCGAATGTTCCAGAAAGTTATCAGGATTTAGGTTTACGTTACAGAATTTGAAAGCCAGAGTAATAAAAAGATAAGGGAGCGAAGTATGTGGCTTTAAGGAATTTTCCGTGGGGGAAACAGGGTGTGGCTGAGCCACGGGCTGCCAGCCTGCCCCCACGGGACCACAGAGCCAGAACTCACCACACAGGAAGGCCACGGTCCGGAGGGTCTGCTGCATAAGGATCTGGGTGACCGGGGACAGGTTATGGTGTGTGTAGTGGGACATCACAATGCCTGAGAACAGGATGGCCATGATGCCTAGAGAGGAACAAAGAGGCAAAGCACAGAGACATGAACAGGGCAGAAAAGCACCTGCTACGTGATACCCAAATATGGCACATTTTCTGCAAGTCACTGGGCCCTACAGTGTTACATGTTTTCAGAAAAAGGATAAAAAAGGAGGAAGAAAGTACTACCTGAGGCCTCCCAGAGGCTGCAGAGAGGTGCTACAGGCGCCCTGTCTCTGGCAGCTCCCTTACCGGCTGGGCGACCTTGGGCTAAGCTTCTTTCCCTCTCCAAGCCTCAGCTTTTTCATCTGGGCAGTGGGACTAACAGCACCCTTGCTGGACCTGTCAGGAGGGCAATGGGGATAAGCCATGTAGAGTGCCCACCACAGGCCCCGGCTGTCACCCACGGATGGAACGGGTGCAGGTACGCCACTCTTGGAGCAGAAATGGAGCAAAAGAATCTGGATGTGGAGAATGGGTGGATTTTTATTTACTTTTTAATATTTTTCTTTAATTTTAATTTTCCCTTCATCACAAGTTACTCTTATAACAAGAAAGAGAGGAGTGACTAAAAAAGGATCTGCGTCTTTTCCTGAAAGCTCTCCACGCGTCTACACCTCCTGCTGCTCACTCGGGACTGAGCTTGGCCCACGGCCCCTAACCACTCCCAAAGCACTTTGCAGAGGGGTTAGTTACTTCTCCGGGCTGCCCTGCCTTGGCAGCAGAAAAGGGGCCTAATTTTCACATAAGGAAGCAGAGATTTTTATAAACTCATTAAATAAAGTGCTAAAATGTATGGATTACAAGTGAAAATTTGTAAGCAGAACTGTAGCTCATTCCTGCCACTTTGTAGACAGGGATGCTGGGCTGACTCTCCATTTGGAAAAGTTGGAAAAGGGTGAAAACCGCCCTCGGAGCCGTTTCAAGCCGCCCCCCTCTAATACTCCCCCCTCTCCCCCAGGCAAACCCACCCCCTGGTGCAAACAAGGCAAATTCCTATGCTCTTTCATTCTTCCCTGCCAAGGAGGCTGCCAGGAACATTCCAGCGAAGCTTCCCACAATCCCATGAGGCACACCTGACAAGATGGGACAGGGAAAGGAGAGGGCAGGCTCCCCGTGTCCCTCGAGAGCGCCGAGGAGACTACAGCCCAAGCAGCGTTGTGAACCGCTGCTCTGCTAGGTGAGAACGCACACACCGCGACCTCCGGCTGGTCTCCCACTATGCTCCTGTGGGGCCCGGAGCAGGGGGACCCCCAGACTGCTGACCCTTCCTGACACTGCCACAGAATTAAGGGAAGGCAAAGCAACGTGAGACAGAAGGGTAGAGACCAGAAGCTGAGGCTGGAACTCCACCGAATGGCGGTGGGGCAGCTCAGACCGGCTCAGCCCGGGGCCCATGATGGGCCTGCACGTGGCTTAGCCTCACGACCCCGACGGCTCCATGCACGGTGCGGTTAGTCCCGGGGTCCAGACGAGCAACTGCTGTCCCACCCACAGCAGTCCCAACACGAAAGGACCTCTCCGGGAAGCCAAAGGATCTGCGAAGTCAGAGGTGACAGTGGAAGTTGCCCTGGGACTGAGCAGCAGCGTCCACTGCCGGAGCCCCGGGGAGCTTTCCTGCCCGCCCTCTAGCCTGTCCCACCGCGGCACTGTGCAGCAGCAGGGCCGACTCCGTGCGGAAGGGCTCTGGCTGGCGGGTCAGTCCGGTGCACCAGGCCAGGGCTGCAAACTCAGAGGCTTCAGGGGCCAGACAACAAAGACAAAGAAAGGATGACCAGCATGTGAGCGAAGAAGGCACAAGCCCATCTCTGAAGTTCTCCCTGTGGAAGGGAGGGCTCAGTGCTGACCAGCCTTCCTTCTGGCCTTTTGAGAGATGCCAGAGATCTGTTTCGTATGGGAAATCTTCCAGCTTGTGATGACGGCAACTAACTGAAATGTCAACACATTTTCTGGACAGGTAAACAGTCCCCTCTGGAGGCTGAGTGTGGACCCTGTGATAACGGGCCCTCAGGCCAATGCAAGAGTGAACAGCCAGCCACCACCTTGACCCAGGGCTAGTCCAAGGTCAGGACATCTCTCGAGTTCTGCGGGCTGAAGGAAAGCGTTAGCAGCGTCAGCAGCGGATGCGAAATCCTGAGGGACAACTCGAGTGTCTGCCCTATGAGCCCTCCCTCAGCAAAGTGGCTTCTCCACCACCCAGACCACCTCACCCACTGGAGCCGCCACCACACAGGCTGTGAAAACACCAGTGGGGTAAATGGAGCAGACGGGCTCACTTCTACAGCTAAAAGCATGGGTATTTTATTTTAAAGATTATTTATTTATGAGAGAGACAGAGCGAGAGCAGGAGTAGGGGGCAGAGGGAGAAGCAGACACCCCGCTGAGCAGGGAGCCTGATGCAGGGCTCGATCCCAGGACCCTGAGATCAGGACCTGAGCCAAAGGCAGACATTTAATCAACTGAGCCACCCTGCCCCCCCCAAGGCATGGGTATTTTTAAAAATGCCCTGTAAGGAAGAATTCCTGACACATGTATTTCTTTTAGAAGGCAAAATCATTTGAGGAAGTAGATAATTAGTGCAACAAAACGGCCAGCTTCAAGGAAGGAAGGAAGGAAGGAAGGAGGGAAATCCACTTCTCATTTCAGCTAAATCCACTATTTTAAATGTCACGAACAACAATGATGAATAGAGACTCAAGTCCAAAGGCAGAAGGTGAAGGGTGTCTATCGTGGTACAATTTCCACTGCACTGCACCTTGCTGTGTTTTGCTATAAAATATCCAGACTCAGAGGTCCAGAGTAAGAGAATCTCCATTCACACCGTCTTGCCCCCGGGTAACTACTATTAAAGGTCCCGATACAGGCCGCCAGTTCTTTTCCTATGCCATAATAAAGCTTATCTGCCTTTAAAATGCACTCTATAGAAGGATCCATTATGTATGCAGCATGGATTACCAGCAGAGGGAATTTTTTTCCCCCCAGAGGCATTTTTGAGGCCTCCAACACTTACCTGCCTTTGCACATATAACAGAACCGCAATTCCTTCTGGGGCCTACAGAACCCTACCGGCCGGGGTCCCTGCCTCTCTCGTCTTCCTGCTCTTCCTGGAGTGCGCCAAGCTCCCTCACGGCGGTGTAGTGCTCAGCACTGCCGCCCCAGGTCCTGCCTTGGCTGGCTCCTTCTCAGCACACGGGTCTTAGCTCAGGCACCACCTGTTTGGGGAGACCTTCTTGACCCCCTACCACGTGATGTGTCTGCCCCCATGCCACTATCACATTGCTCTGATCTCTCTCCTTCCTGCCCCTTCTTCTGAAATTACCTGTATGTGTTTGCTTACTTGCTTACCATCGTTCTTCGGCAGGTAGGAGCCTGATGTGGTCTTGTTTACGAAGGACAGCCCCAGTACCAAGGACAGTTCTTGGCACCGAGGAGGCATTTAATAAGTATTCATTGAATGGATGATAAATCTTTTTTTCTTAAAATTTTGCAATCTATCTGGGAGTTCTTTCCACGGCAGCACAAATAAGTCAAATTCATTTATTCGGTGGCTGCACAGGATTCCGTAGTGAGAACCGACCCACGCCTACTTCATGTTTCCTAGGACCAGTGGCTTGTGGGTTTTCTCTCACAGGCAATGCTGCAGAGGAACCCCCGGGCACAGGAGCGCCGCACCACGTGTTCTACCTCTGGTAGAATGGAGGTTACGTCCCATCCTCCGTGACTCACCATGACAGCGTATCGCTCTGCCCCAATCCCCCTCCCTCAGCCCACTGTTGGCTAAACTGGCAAAGGTGGGGTCTGTTCAGCCCTGGATCTTCAGAGCCAGAGGGCAAAGTGGCCCTTGAAACTGGCCTCAATGACTAGACTCATTAAGACTGACAGAGTCAGAACAAAGATTCTGAGAACAGCTAACACTAGGAGGCCTGTTTAATTTGCTATTGAAACCAGGATGTCTGTGACAGGGAAAGGGGGCGTCACTAATTTACATGTTGAGGGTGTCAGGGCCAGCAGGAAGTGTCACCCCAGCGTGCCTCTTGTCAGGACTCTTACTCACATCGTTCCCTTTAACCCCTGACCCAAGGGCCTTGGGGGGGTGCCCTTCTATACCATCTATTTCATGAGGAGGAAGTGGATGCTCAGAGTGGTTAAGGCGGCTCTGTGAGGTTGCACAGCTAACGAGGGGCCGGACAGGGATCAAACACAGGTCTGGCGTCCTTAACCATTGTGTCTGAAACACGTGATTAGGGTGTGTAATTCGGAGAACAGCACCCTGCTGTGTATCGTTGGTAACTGCTTCCTCAGTCCTCTGTGACAGAAGTGCAGCAGGAGAAGGAAGGGGGGGGACAGCAAACATCACCCCCCCCCACTCTCACAGAGGGACTCGAGGGTCCTCACACACACCAGGGCTATCCTACCCTTGTCTGAAAACCATGTGACAAATACCCCAAAGTCAAATATGGGCCAAGCTCAGCCAACGGCCTAGAGATAGCTGAGCCTGCTCGTGGCTCGCATGTGCTGTTTCTGCCCCCACTGCCCACTGGTTTGTTTAGCAAAGGGCCTCAAAAAAGTGAAGCCCTACAAACAGAAAACACTGCCGCTCTGAAGACAAGAAAAACACTCCCTGGTTTTGATCACAAATTCCAAACGGAGGCATGAAATACATCTTTGCCAGCAGGTACTCGGTGTTCATCTCAAAGGGGTGGGGAACAGTTTAGAAAAACAGAGGTAAAAATAGCCAAGCTAGAGCCAAATGACTCACAGGTACTGTTTATGTAAGTGCCAAAATTCAGGAAAGATAAGAGAAGGAACTCGATGGCAGATACTGGGATGAAATTATCCAAGAGAACTGATGGGAACAAATCAAATTAAGAACAAACAAAACCCTGAGGTTTACCAAGAGTTCTCTAGTGAAAATGGCCAGAGTCCTCTCTGCTTCCTCCTTGGCAGGATCTTTTCACCGACTGTAATTCTAGAGAATGATCAGCGGGGAAGGAGAGTTCTGCTCAATGGAGTAAATAAAAACCACTGGGGACTTCCATTTTGCTATGCCAACTGCTGTCCTGCTAGAAACAGCTAGAAAACCTGATCAAAGATAGGAAACAAAGGTGTCTTCTGACGCTGGGTACTACAGGGTAGGGCTGTCAGGAGGGAAACATTCCTGACGGAAGGGAAACAAAGCGGCCACTCCTGCTCCAGGCCCTGGCCCAGCCCAGACAGAGCTTCCAGGCTGAGGCTTAGGGAGGGGGGGACCTCCAAAACCCAGCCCAGCAGAGTCAGTCTAGCTGAGAAGAGACAGAGGAGAGCTGCGGGACCTGAAGCAGCCAGAGTAACAGAGCAGGAGGCCTGCACAGAGAAAGAGTTCTGGAGGGCTACAGCAGTGTCCCCTTGAATCTTGGATTATACTGGTCTGTACACATGTGGGGTGAGATCCTAAGAGCCTAGGGAGACATACCACTGATAATGAACAGGCCAACAATTTCTGAAGCAGACACAGGGCTGGGAAGTTTGTGTTCCCACAGGCCAGAGTGGGGTGACCTTGTAATACAGGAGACAGGAGACAGAGTCCTTAGAAGGGCACTGCGTTACTTCCTAGTGTTACTCCAGACCTGAGGACAAAGTCTGAAAGTAAACCTCAAAATGATTAAACTGATTCCAAGAAACTTGGATACACCACGGAAGAAGATCCAAAATTCTACGAAGAATATAAGAAAAATCTACTAACTCAACAACATAATAAGGTTTACAGTGACTGGCATCCAATCAAAAATTAACAGGCAAGCAAAGAGCAGGAAAACATGACTTACAAGCAGAAGACACTGACCGAGAAAGACCTAGAACTGATGGATGATGGAATTAGCAAATAAGGACGTCACAGCGGCTGTTACAAACACGCTCCGTCGGCTCCAGAACGCACAGACCACCATGAACACGGTAAGGAGGGAAATGCAGGATATAAGAATGACCAAAAGGGAACTCCTGTGTATGAATAATACACACCTGAAGTGGAAAATACACTGGATGGACTAGCAGGACAGTGAGCATGGCAGACGGAAAGACCCATGAACATAAAGACACAGCAAGAGGAATGAGCCAAAGTAAAGCACAGACAGAAGGAAAAAAGATTGAAAGAAATCAAAAAGGCAAAGTGTATTATGGGATGATAGAACACTGTCGATCATAATTTTAGTAACTGGACTCCCAACAGGAGAAGAGATGGGAAAACAGAAAAAAGTGTCTAAGAAATGGGTAAAAATTTCCCAAATTTGGTGAAAAGCTATAACCCCATAAATTATAAACCCAAGAAACTCGGGACGCCTGGGTGGCTCAGTTGGTTAAGCGGCTGCCTTCGGCTCGGGTCATGATCCCAGCGTCCTGGGATCGAGTCCCACATCGGGCTCCTTGCTCGGCGGGGAGCCTGCTTCTCCCTCTGCCTCTGCCTACCACTCTGTCTGCCTGTGCTCGCTCGCTCTCTCTCTAACAAATAAATAAATTTAAAAAAAAAAGATTAAACCCAAGAAACTCAATGAACCCCAAGTGGAACATAATGAGAATTATACCAAAGTACATCAAAATCAAATTGCCACACACCTATCAGAACGGCTAAACATTTAAAAATTAAAATAAGTGTTGATGAGGATGGGAAGCAGCTAGAACTCTCTCATGCATTCTAGTGGGGATGCAAAATGGCCCAGTCATTTTGGAAAACACTTGGCAGTTTCTAAGAAATACATACTTACCATATGACCCTGCAACTTCAATTCTTAGGTATTTATCCAAGATCAATGAAAATATGCACACATATTCATACCCCAAATCTGGAAAAACCCCAATGTCCTTCAAATGAATGACTAAAGTATGGTGCAGTAAGAATGTGTAAACTACTGACACGTGCAAAAACATGAGTGTCTTTCAACAACAATAAGATCACTAAAAGAAAGGAGACATGAAAGCCTGTATACTATGTGATTTCATCTGTAGGACATTCTGGAAAAGGCAAAACTATGGTGACAGAATGCAGATCAGTGGGGGCCGGGGCCCAGGGCCAGGCCAGGGGACTGACTGCCCTTGGCGGTCTGACCCCATCCTTTCAGTGAAGGCCCTTTCGGGGACTTGGTCTGGGAAAGGGACAACAAGGGAAGTGACATTTTGATCTCTGCTACAGGGTGGTAGGTGAAGAGAAGATGTGACCATGACAACCCTGAGCTCCTAAATCCAGCCAGGTCTAAATTCAGAGGTATCCCTAAAGGGCCAGTAAATCCCCTTTGTTGCTTAAGCTTTTCTGAGTTGTGACTGTCTCTTGTGATTGGAAGTGACTCCACTGACATAATCTCCTCCACCAGGCAGGACAACATGCCATCAACCCCAGCAGTTCAATGTTTCTGTCACTTACCCGAGAGGGAGATTCCTTCTGCAAGCCCATAAGGAAGATAAGCAAAAATGATCATCATGCCAAACTCCAAGGAAGGCGTTTTCCTCAAGTCAATATGCTTTAGCACGTAAATAACAGTTGTCAAGGAAAAAGAACCAAGGGGCAGTTGATGGGAGATGTAGGAAAGTCACAAAACTGCTGCCTTCCAAATACACAGGGTAGGCAATGGATACGAAAGGCTTTGGAACATCCCAGGGTAACATGTGAAAATCCGTTGTTTTCTTTTCCTTTGCAGGGAGACTGTTGTTTTAAGAAGGGGGATCTCACCAAACACTAATAACTGGAAATTCCTGAGACAAATGGCAAGGGAAAAATTAAAATCAACCTAAGTCAACTCATTTAAAAATGCAGACTTGGAAGGCTGGCAATGTGCAGGGGCTGTGAGGGCAAAGCTGGGGCCGCGGCCAGGAGGACAGCCCGTGCTGCCAGATCCCTTCCAGGGCCGTGTCACACTTTCCCCCCTTCCTCCAACATCAGATAAGACAGCTGAAGGGGTGTCCAGAACTCTCGGGCAAAGTGCCCCACTGGAGGACCTTCTTTCACATTCCTGAAGATTTCTAAACTCATGCTCCCGTGAAAGGAGAATCTTCTCTCTCTTCAAGTATAGCCCACGCGCCCGTGCTGGGGCTCACAGCGCCCATCCACTTGGCTTCCGCTGAGCCGGTGCCTCCCCATCCCCTCCCTGTCCAGGAGAAAGATAAATATGGAGGAAAATGCTGAACTAGAAAAAGTTTTCCATTCTGCTTATTGGTGCAATATGAGAAGCTGTCAGCCAACAATGGAGACTTTAGACTTCTGGACAAAGGTGGGGGAAGGGAAAATTCAACAGGATGGCAGACCAGCGTGCCTGTCACAGGCAAGGGTGGCTCTTCCGGCCATCTGTGGAACACACAGCTCGTGGAGGAGGGCCAGGTGGCCGGCTCCCTGAGACGCAGGCCTGGACTCCCACAGAAATGGTCTGGTGCCTGCTCCTATTTTAAACGTGACAAATTTTCTACAGCAATGAAGGTGTCATTGGTCCTAAGAGCCCCTCTCCTCCTCTGGCTAGAAAAGCGTATGGGCCATTGAGCAGTGCACTCAGCGTGAACACCCTGGACGGACTCACTTTGAAAGGCTCTTTTCTGGTCCTCCAGATAAACACTTTCAGCGGGGTAAAGACTGTCTCAGTTTGGTAATTTCAGAGGAAGTTAATTTCCAGTTTTCTGACTGTGACAAGTGAGACAGGGGAACCTGAAAATCTCAAGTGAGAAGTTCCCCTAACGGTGGGATCTGAGAGGCAACAGCGTGCACGACTGTGACGCTCTGAAAAGGGACGTCCTAAATTGCACATGTCACATCTCGAAGTCCTTGGGTTTCAATGCAAGTGCTCCTTCAGACAAAAGTACACAAAGGTCCTCCTTCCAACACTGCCTTAGACCAAAACGGGCCCCTTAAGGAAGAGGGGGAAATGGCTGGAGATGGAGATAATAGTGAAAATCTTCTCAGCCACGCGTGTTCATCATATTAAAAGGATATTAATGCAGAGATTAAGCCAGTGAGAGTGCCGAGTGCTGCCGAGCCAAAGAACATTTTGAGGAAGTAGCCAAGGGCTTGTAAAAATGTTTGCCACCCACTGACATCTGACATATTTTTCCTTGTTAAACCTTCAGCTGTGCTAGGAAGTAAAAGAAAAACAAGAAAGAAGTTAAAATGTTATAGAGAAAGTTATTAGAAATCAACTAAAACTCAACACTGACTCTTTTTTTTTTTTTTTTGCTTAGGCGGTCCTTCATTCCTTCCGTCATTGGATTAGGTCACTTACTTGTTCACCTACTTTGTGAACTAACACCTACTGTGTTAGCTTTGGCGGGGGGCGGGGTTCAGAGAGCCTAGCAGAGTCCCTGCCCTGCTGGGGCTCCTTCTGTCTGGTCAGGAAAACAAACAAGGAGAGAACAAGTGACCACACTGGGGGGAGGGTGAAGGGCTGCAGAAGGGTGAGCGTCTCACTCAGCCCGGGGTGGAGGGGGTGGTAGTCCAAGAAGGCTCCTCCTGACCTGTGGGCTGGGTTCAGCCTTAGAAAAAGAAGAGTTAATGGGGGAGGAAATGAGGGCAAGTGCCCCAGGCAGAGGGAACAGCACGTGCAGAGGCAGGGAGCCCGAGAATGCTGGGCACATTCTGGGAGCATCCAATTACGTAAATCAGCATGGCTAGAACCCAGGAACGGGATGGGGTGGGGGCACTGGTGGGGAGAACGGTGGCAAGACAGAAGTACGACCAGCTGCCATGGCGGCCCCGGGAAAGGCAACGGACCAAGCTTGGAGTTGGTATTTCACCCCGAAAGGCCCTAGGGAGCCATGGGGAGTGCTTCGAGTTGGGGGGGGGGGGCGGCAGCAGGGATCCTGGGATAAAACCTGGAATTGAAGCTAGGCAGGAAATCTGAGGACGGAGCAACCTAAAGAAGAAATGTCCCGGGGAAAGGGCCGAGAGAGATTAGGAGGCATCAGGAAGAAGAACTGAAAGAACTTTCCTCCCAGGATAACAAGACAAAGTAAAATGTTAGAAGCCATTAAATTCAATGAACGGTTTTATCCCGAAAGGGAAAACCATTATACCACGACAATGGAGTTATCCCCATTAAAGATCCTCCTCCTAGTGGATTCTACCTTCAGACTACCTCTCAGATCCACCCACTTCTCTCCCTCTCTCTCCTTACCATCCTCTGTCCCAGGCCTTATGCCTCCTCGCTCTTTCTAAACAACCTTGTCTTCCTTCCACTCACTGGCCTGCATGATCCTTTTCAAACGCACAATCTGATTGGGTCACCGGCCTGTCCAAACCTATCGACAGTTTCCTACTGCTTTTCCGGAGGAAGCCCGGTCTGAGCAGCACCGGACCCCTGTGTCTGCCAGACCTCGTGACCCCGTCTCCTCCTCACTCAGGAAGGGTCCCACTGTCATGGGACCACGGTCGTCTTTCACCGCTCCCTGGCCCCAGCTCATGCCCCAATCTGTTCCTCGGAACCTAGGGTCAGGGTCACTTCCTCAGGGACACCTGCCCTGACCCCTTTACACATTCTGGGCTCTCCTGGAACCTGACTTCTTCACAGAAAGTTCCAACTCATGAGTCATTCATGAGGGCCCATGCCTGTGTCCATCTTGTTCACTACTACATGTCCAGGGCCTAAGGCAGAGCCTAGTATACAAAGACACTCAGTTAATTTTTGCCGAATCAGTAAACAAAACAAAGAATTATCAATAGAAATATTTGGTTTCATTAATCAGCGTTTCATGAATTGGTATGATTTTAAGGCAGGATAATCTCTGATTAAAGCGTAGCTTGGTCAAATAACCTCAGAAGTTTTCTGTGATGATTCACAGCACGGTGTAACATATAACATAATGAAGGTTCTGAAAAGTACTGCAAAAGAAGAAATCTAACTTCTTTCACATAAAGTTTTCCAAACTCACTTGAACACACTATCTCCTCCAACCCCTTCTTTCCCAGCAGACCACAGGTTAACACCCTACCTTGGGGATTGCTGAGAGCCAACACGGGTTCTCACTGGGCAAGTGTTTTGGAAGGCTAAGCTCACCCACAGTTCCCAAATGGACCTGCAGGTTGCCAGCACACGGTGTCCAGCCCCTACCCCTTAAAGCTGGTCCACTGGCTGGGGCCACTGCTTTCTTCTCATGCAGAGGCCCCGTGGAAGTGACTCGCTGTTGAGGTCACATCAAGGGTGGAGAGCAGACCCAGGACAGAGGCCACTGGTTTCTAAACTCAAGATAACTGAAAGTAGAATTTGGACTTTCTGGCCCAGCAAATTTCTACTTTTTTTTATTTCTCACACTTAAAGAACATGAGACAATGCTGCTTCAGGATCCATTTTATGAGCCTACTTTGCAACTGGAGAGCACAAAAAGGTTTCCTCTGTAGCAGTTGTTATAAGAATAAATCGTCATACTAACAAATCACAGCTAAAACTAATTTAA
Organism: Martes martes; assembly: GCF_963455335.1. Lineage (NCBI taxonomy): Eukaryota > Metazoa > Chordata > Mammalia > Carnivora > Mustelidae > Martes > Martes martes. The sequence continues at coordinate 10,923,270 of NC_137896.1, forward strand.
TTAAAGTTAATGAAGAAACAAAAGATAGCTTTCTGGCACTTATGAAAATGAACGTCAAAAAAGGGTATAATTTATTCACACATTCAGTTGCAAAGGTAAGTGTCAGGCTGCTTTGAGAGCGATCACTTATGAAGTAGACTCTCAAACAAGATGTGAGTCTATCTAATAACCAAGGAAAGGTGACAACAGCCCTTTCCTGTACTGCTCCCCTGCCCCCCAAAGCAGGCACGCCTACCATGCCCGCTGTCTCTCCAGCCTGAAAATGCCTACTGGCTCATGAGACAGCGTGGCTGAGAAGACTCACTCCTACCCCTTAGAGCGGCTGTCTCCCTCTCGTACTCCAGGCACTGCACTCACTCCTCTGGGAGCATCCTTCTCCCACCTTGGACTGACCTTGTCAAGTCCAGCTGTCTCTGAGCGACGTTTGACACGTGGAGGGCCCTCACCAGATGCTGAGGGCGGACGGCAAGCCTTTAGCATGCCCCACCCCAGCCTGCAGACCGCACACATATGCATGCGGCCCACAGCTCCAGTTTTGGGAACCGTCATCACAGGCGACCTTGGCCTTCGAGAGCACTTTTCCAGGAAGAAACTATGGCTGCTTAAAGTGACTCCATCATTTCTCAATTTCAAAAGAAAATAGCTCCTCCTCTTTAACCTTCTTATGGCAAAGAGTCCTGGAGAAGCTCAGCAAAGGTCCTACTTCTGACATTTTTAAAAACAAAATACATTAGAGGAAAAGCAGTTGAGTTGAGCTCCTAATGTATAAAAATAACTCATGATGTCATCGCCAATTTGGACAAAATTCTTTATCGTGAATGTTTAATATGTGCAGTCACCAGGACACGAGACAAAAGTCAAAACCCAAAAGAGAAAAGGCTTTCAGAGTAGATCTTAAATATTACTGCGATAATTGCCTAATAAAGCTACAGAAATCTTTGTCAAGAGAAACATGAAAAAGCTAATAGTGAGGAACTTGCTAAACAGATCACAGGAAGTCACAGAAAGAATTACTCTGTAACCAGTAAAATTAGGTTATGGAAGATTATTTTTCCACTCTGCTCAATGGAAGAGTTACAATACAGTATACGGGGTATACGTCCCACTACATAAAACACAGGCAGACTTCCAAAATGTTAACTGTAATTATCTCTGGGTAGCAATAATGCAGGTACTCTATTTTCTAAATTCTGTATGAAGAATATACGTATTACTTTTAGAATAACAAAAATGTTTTAAAGTTTTTTTTTTTTTATTTTAAGGTCTGCTAAGCACCTCTTGCAATTAAGCAACATTTGATAAAGTTCTTGCAAGATTAGGACAAAACTAGGACAAACACAGGAAATGGTAACTGGGGGACAGGCGTAGAAGCGGAAAGGATCTAACATTAACTGATGTCTGCTGCTTCTCACACAGGATAGTATTTATTCAATCCTCAAACCCAGTCCTAGGCTGGGGCATTATCACCCTCACTTTACTGCTGAGAAGCATGTGGCTCAGAGAGGTAAAGGAGCTGACCCAGGGCCACACAGCTGTGAGTGGCATCAACCTGATTCTAAAACCTCGGTTCCTCCCACTATAAAACATTGTTTTATTCCAACGTAAAGATCCTGAATGTAGTCTAAAATAAAGCTTTTAAGAAAATGCCAACAAACACAGAGTGGCTATGCTTGACCAGGAATCCACCAACAAGGAAACAGGTTTTTCTTTAGCAGAACACAGGCTGGCTCCTAAGGTTCTCTTAGCTGATCTGTGAAACGCTGTCCAGAGCTCTTTCCTCCAACTGCTTTGACTGCCGGTGCCTTCTCTGGTTTTGCTAAAACTGTCTGGGTCTCCTGCCCATACATGCTAATGAGCACTACAAAAGACAGAGTTCAAGGAAACAGTCCTGCGTCAGAGAGACGCATTTGAGATGACCTTAGAGTCATTTCTTTTTCTCAGTGGCTTCTTGACATTTTAGGATTCATCTATCATTTCTCAGATGCTATCAACAAGGGCAGTGATACTGATGAACAGATGAAAAAGAAATTTACAGTGTCCCAAGCAGCTTTCACGCAACAGCATCTCCAGCTGGGAAGCCTATGAGCATCACTGGCTCATTCTCCACCAAGGGAAAGGAGGGTGCTGGGCGACAGCCCCTCAGTGGGAGAGCAGGGCCTCTGCCTACTGCTTCTGTCTGCACCGAAGCTGTCCACACACCCATCCCTCAACTGGCTGCTCCCTCCTATGCTGGGACTAATAAATCACTTCAGTTCTTGGGTCTCACCCCAGAACAATTGAATCAGAAGCTGAGAGGGCGGGGCCTGGGACTGCTCTGGTTAATAAGCACCCCCTGGGACCTAGAAGAGAAGCTGCACTTGAAACCACTGTGGAAAGTTCCTAAAGGGCGGGCTTGCCTCTGTTTAGCTCGGGCCTCGACAGCACCGCTGCGGTGCGTGAGGGGTTGTCGGGACAGAAGACGGAGAAGCGCGTGACCCGGCCGCCCAGAGGACAAGCAGCTGTTCGTGCAGCTGCCTGGAACAGCTGTCTCTCTGACACCAGGACCTTCAGTGGCGGCCTTGAAGAAAGGACACTCACTTGGTCAGGACAATGGAGACTGCATCGTTGAGGATACTCTCTCCAAAAACCAGCATGTTGAGCACCGGGTCCACGTGAAGCGCATTGAAAATGGCAATAGTGGCCACCGGGTCGACGGCGGAAATCAGGGAGCCAAACGCAAAGCTGCACAGAGGAGAAAAGGAAGGGGTCACTCGGCGATGCCAACCACGTGGCCCACACAGTAAAAGAGCAAAGCCAGAGCCTGTATGTGGTCTGACACGTTCGTACACACCGGAGCCGCGGTAACTGGAGGGGCCGCTGTCTCTTCTCCCGCTCCACAGGCAGTTGTTACAATAGCCTGGTTCCCCACCCTGAGTCCCGGGGCTTTATCTGACCAATGACGGGTGGGAGACTTTTGCTGAAAATACATTAGACATCCCAGCCTTGTCAGAGCAGCCAGAACCGTGATGGCTCATGGGGCCTCCCCCACAGGGCCCATGAACTCCTGGGTGTGACCTCTGCCTCTCCCCTGGCCACCAGAGTGCCACCTGTGACTGGCCGTATGCTCCACTTAGATTTGAAACATCTCAGAAAGTGCCAAGAGTCAGCAGCATCTCTGGTGTGCTTCAAGGGGATGGCAGCCACCCACAGCAGTGCCACCCCACACCAGGCCAGCAGCTCCCCCAACAGTGCCCAGGAAGGCATCACTCCCTCCAAGAAAGAGCTATTAATTGCCCGAAATGTTTCAGGCACTGAGGCCAATAATGAGAACCAACACTGACGTGGCACTGACCACGTCCCGGGCACGGTGTGGGCAGTTTACGTGCAGAAACTCGTTATTCTACACGGCCCCCATGTGTGGTGCCACTATTACTGCCCCGGCTACATAAGAGGAAATGGGGGGACAGGGAGGTTAAGGAACTTGTTTAAGGTCAGACAGCTAAGAAATGGCAGAGCCAGGATCCAAACACAGGCCGTCTGGCACAGAGGCCGTGCTCCTGACCGCTACGCTGGACCTAGCAACACCCAGACACCAAGGGCGGTCTGGAAAATGGCAAGCTTTATGTGGAAGATCAGAGTGACCTGGCGGGGGCAGCAGGGTGGGCCACTTAAGACTGAATGGTCAGAAAAGGCCCCTGAAGAGATGACTCTTACTTAAACAAGCATCTACATGATAAAGAATAGATGGCCAAGCCAGGATCTGGGGACAGAGACAGCCGGGGGATGCCTCGGAGGTGGGAGCGAGCTTGCTGGCCTGAGAAACAGAAACCTGAGTGTGGCAGCAGCCCACAAGGGTGAGCGGCTGGACATGTCGGAGGCTGGCAAGCAAGGGAGGGCCTCGTGGGCCACCTCAGGAGCCTGGATGATTTATTCTCTCAACTTGTCTTTTCACCCCTAAGAGTTCTCGAGAGCCTTCCAATCCTGTCAAATGACACTCCCGGCACTGCTTTCCTTCTAGCTCAGCAGACAGACGAGGTCTGCCCCCTTCTACAACATGAGACAAAACAGGGACCTCCAACAGGGCAGACCTGGGTAGAGATGGAAGCCAGAGCCTGGCCACCTCTGTTTCATGCCCTCGCCATGGGCGCAGTGTGGGAGGGAAGCGGGAGCTACTCGCCTGGGACAGGGGTGGGCTCTGCCCACTGCACCATCCCCAAGAGCCCCGCACCATCACGTGGGTCAGGGCGCTGGGAGAGCGGGGCTACTGGGAGGAGATGCTCGGCTGCCTTGCCAGCTACAGTGCGCCCTCCAAGTCAATGATCCGGCATTCTGGTCTCCAAGGCAAGCTCCCTGTGTCTGACTAAGGTGAACCCACACAAGCTAACTGGCTCACCTCAAGGGCAGCATCTGGATCTCAAGCTGAGGAGGAGAGCCCGAAAGACAGTCTCAGTTCAGAGCTCAGTTCCACACCTGTCCTGTCCTCACAGGCTGTCACAGGTCACCTGCCTCTCACCCTCACTGGGAGTGCCCAGGGAGTGGGCACTCCATGTTAGTCATGCATACTTCCTTGGGATCTGTACTGAGCATGGCCCAGAGGTGTCTGTGGAAGGCAGGCAGGAGGGCGGAAGAGGAGGAAGGCGAGGGAAAGAAGGAAAGGTGACACCACCAAAGGACTGCTAATGGGGGGGGGGCTGCTTGCCGGCAACGGGCCTTGAGGCCCTCCTGCTGCACCCTGGACCTAGAGCTTGTCTTCTTGTCTTTAAGTCCCACTCTCTCACCCCAGGGCAAACCAGCAGGGGCCCTAAGGAAAAAGAATGTCTAAAAAGCATTTTCTGAATGTCCAAAAAGAAAGAGGTGGGGGTGGGGAACCAGGGAGCCCCTGGTGCTTGTGTGTGGGGTGCTGACCTTGTGCGGCTCCATCCCCAAGGACAGGGCAGCGGAGCAGACGGTCACGGTTCTCTCTGCCCAGCATCCACACCCCTAGTTTTGGGAATAGCACCCCCATTTTCCTTTGGGGAGCCACACCTCCCCGTGTCTCCCCCTCCCAGAGTTGCACAGGGCTCTAGGAGTGGGCAGGGGACCCAAGTTTGGTCAAAGAGGGCCATCAGCAGGCCTTTTACCAGGTCATCGGGAGTTAGGTTGGCCCTTTGGGCCGGGATAGCTAATGTGAGGGTGACGTGAGCCCGAGCCATCAGTGCTGCCACATGGGGCAAGCGTGCCCGAGGATGAAGCCAGTTGAGAAGCGTGCACAGAGATGCGGCGAGAGGAGAGATTCCTGGACAGCGTGGGCCCTGGGGGCTGTCATGCTGGAAGCCATCATTCTGGAACACTTCAGTTCTGAGCCAACAACCTTTTCCCTGCCCCCAAAACTACTTATGTTGGGTTTCATTTGTGCCAGAAAAGGCCTGACTGATGTTCTTTGTCGCGATCCCTGTAGCAACCTGAACTGAAACCAGAGCAGGCACTAGAAGGAGACAGACTGATGAATGGACAGAGGGAGGGACGAGCGGAAAGATCCGTGTTAAAGCAAAAAATACAGTGATAATGATGTACTATGTGTTGGCTAATGAATTCAAACTAAAATAAAAAGCAAATACACTTGAACAGTAATTGAAGACAGGTGGTGGTCATTTGGGTATCCACTGTACATGCTTGGTCTTTTCTGTATGTTTAAATTTTTCATAAGAAGAAGCTGGGGGGAAATGCTTTGCATAAATCACAGAACACATTTAGCTTGGGCTGGGGATCTAGAGCGGGGCAGAGCCTTCCTGACAGTGAGCACGGAAAGTCTTAGGCATGAACAACCCGGCTCACTGAGAGCTCAGTCTCAGGACTCATGTCATCGTGCCATCAGCTGCTCCCACTCCCACTTTCGTGGCTGGTTCTTTAAAAGGCCAGAGGCTAGAAGTTCAAGTTAAAAATGTGTTTTCCTGATTTACTCTATCATCTCATAAGACAGCAACATCACCAAGTGAAAAGGAAGTGGACTGGCGTGGGGATGTAACTCCAATGAGTCCACCAGTGACCTCGCTCTCCAGCAGAACCATGGCTATGATAAAAATCTTATGTGCAACCAAGTTGTTTTTACGTTTTCTGTTGTGCAGAGGTCTGTGGGTCTTACGTTTGACCTACCTGGCGTTTTGAAAAACTAACTTGTCACCATTTAAAATCTAGAAAATTCACGATTAAAATCTAGAAACCTGGCCTCTCGTGGGGGAAAAAAATGTTTTTTTAAGATTTTATTTGTTCATTTGAGAGAGAGAGAGAGAGCACAGGCAGGGGGAAAAGAGAAGAAGGAGAAGCAGGCACCCTGCTGAGCAGGGAGGCCGATGCGGGACTCAATCCCAGGACCTGGAGATCCTCACCTGAGCTGAAGGCAGAAGCTTAATCTTAACTGAGTCACTCAGGTGCCCCCCCATTTTTTTTTTTAATATTTAGTACTTCTGGGCCCATATTCCCACATAGTGATTACTGGGTAGAGCTGAGAAGTCACCTTCAGACAAGGTGCACTCTTCCACTGTGGTCATCCAAAGACGCACACAGGCAATGCCCTCCGGTAAGTGCCTGGCCAGGCCCTGTGGCTGTGCGTGTGCGACTGCTGGCTCATTTTCCCCAGAGCGTTCCCCATGTGGGGGACAGTCATTTTCTAACAAGAAAGAAGTGTCTGCACACACAGAGAGAAACCCTACCTGGTTCTTACTCTCTGCTTGTCGAAGGGACAATTCTATTACTCCTCTCTCCCTCAACATCCCGATAAACACTGGTTTGATTCAAAGCCACAAGAATTTATCAAGCATTGTCTGTCTCTTTAACCAGTTGCCCCAGAACAGGATGAAGGAGTGAATGCCCTGACATCTTCCTTTACAGGAAGGGGTATGGGGTATTTCTTTTCACTTGCAAAACACCTACAAAACGTGAGCCTCCTTTCTGCTTTATTTCTAGCTCCTTATGGAATAGGAATGTGATTTTCGCTACTTGTTTATATATCAGGACTATCTTACAATAAAAACTCCAAAATTTGTGTTCCCGGTGGAAAGATGGGATTGGGTTGGCTGGTAGCAGAGGCACATTTCCCATGAAAGGGGCTTCAAGATTCTAGCCCCCAAGTTGCTGAAGGCTGAAAGCTGTGGCTGGCCTGATGGGAGAGACAGGGCTGAGAGCTGGCTTTGCTTTCCAGCCCCCAGCCAGGCCACAGAAGCAACCACCGATGGTGCAGAAACATGGACCAAGGCTGCACACGCGCTGGACTTCTCAGAGAGGGGACACCAGGCCTCACTCTGCCCGTGTGCTTTTTAAGCACTAGATCTGGTACTAGCCAGGAGACAGCGGCCTGGGTTGCTTCTTGCTAAGTCAGTTAGGAAATTCCCGGGCTGGGCTCTGAGACAGCAGCTCTGAGTGCTCACTGGAGCAGTGTCAGACTGAGCAAGATGTCCACGGTAGAGCCCCTGGCCCTGCCTGCTTCCCCCACTCCACCCCACGCCTGGCTTCATGGGACTCCCAAAGGGAAGACTCTGTACACCTCGCCCCCCACTCCACCCCTAATCTATCCAGAGGACAACTTTTCTTTGTGGCCACTGAGAAGACTCAGAAATTAGCCGAAGATGATTCTGGATAATGAAAGATGCACTGTGTGGTTAACGGACCAGAGTTATTCTCTCCAAAGCTTAAATTAAATCAGTTATTTTAATCAGCAATGCTCTGACTAGAGATCTTCAAAATTCCACAATATAGTTCTGATTCATTTCTGAGCCACAAGTGAATTCAGCAGAAATCATCAGCAAAACAAAGAGAGAGACAGAATAGAGAAATACCACACCCGGGAATCAATGTAGAGAGAACTGTCCCCAGTCTGAAAAGGAGTCATACGGGTGTGACAGTATGAAAGATTTACCTGTCTGTCATGTTGAGTTTAGAGATTACATCAGCCTGTAAAATAAAACACACAAACACACAGACACAAAAAAAAACCCCTGGAGAACAGCCAAGAAGATTAAAATGTCCATTAGTGCTGTATTAGAAACTAATAAGGACATTAATCTTCAGTCCTCAAACCACTTGAAAAATAAAGAAAACTCCTAAAGTTTTAGTTTAAGCATGCATTCAATCATTATACAACAAAAGTATGGAACAGAATGCTACATCTTTCAAGCCAAATTAGGTATGGTTTTCTTAAGTTCATTCCCATTTGATGCTAGAAGCTGTGCAATGAAGACGGGTGCACGACAGACATATTTATCCTGGCGCCGCTGAGGCGGCAGTCCAGGTGACACTCAGATGCCATCGGCTTTGGCCGCTAGCTGCCCACAGAAGCAGACACATCTCACACACACACACGAGGAGCCTGCCAGTCACCCAGAGGCCTGAATCTCAAACTTAGTTTACGGGACTGGGGCAGGCAAACTTTCTGCAAGTGCCCATAAAGGAAAAGAACTATGACATGCATAGACATGCAGAATGCAAAACTAGAGATATTACCTTTCTGAGCAGATTAAAAGTAATTTGAACTCAAAGTACAGAACACTGGGAACTGGTTTAGCAATGGTGGAAAATCCAGAGTATGTAATTCTATGGCTGGGCAGCTTAGAATTGAGTGAACATATTCAGAATCTTGATTTTTAAAAATTCAAATTTTCATTAAGAAACAGTGTCTAATCCTGATTCAGTCTACTTGATAACATAACTGATACTGTTATAACCTGAAGAACTTGGTGGTATATATTCTGCTTTATTTTTAGTATTCTGTCTTAAGAAATTATTGGTTTGCAAATAAGATCCAAAACTTTTAGGGATTATGGAGAAAATTCACTCAATTCCAGACACCAACGCTCTTTGAGGACACTCAGAAACAATTTCAGCATGCCTTTACTGTGCCTCATATGAGTTTGGATTTCCTTCCAGGACAGCATTTACCTTGAATGTGAAACCTAGGCCCCATGAAGTGTCCCTACCCCACCTCCCTGCACTAGCTCTAAGAATGAAAGAGTCTCAGAATTTTTCAAAGATGTTTCTCTTACCTGACCCAGAAAATAAATTCCTCCCCCTACTACAAAAGCGGAAATTGCTGTACCGAAAACAGCGAACAGGGTGATGGAGCCAATATTTTGAAAGAAGTTACCCTGTTGGAAAGAGCAGAAATAAGAGAACTGCTTAGGGTAGCTGGTCCAGTTGGTGAAGGCATGCACACCCCCCCTGGCCCTCTGCATACACTTGATTCTCTGCAAAAGACCACCAACCTGGTTTGTGCTGTCTTCACTTTGACCCCCCACTTCTGCTCGGAATGCACTAAAACCCAAACAAAGCCTGGATGGTTGGACGCCTGTGAAGGCCTCTAACCTCTCCCCTTTGTTCTCTGGGTTCTAGTCATACTGGTAGCTTTTGGTTCTTCGAACACAGCATGCTCCCCGGGCTTGGACCATTCTTTCTTCCTCCTTGCTTGGTGAACTTGAATCATCCTAAGATCTTAGGGTGGTCTGGCTCTTCCTGAGGGAAACCTGCTCTCATCCCTTACTCAGGTCAGATCCTATTCTATGCTCCGAGTGCACAATAACCCTCTCCTGGTAGCGAGTGACAGGGCCAAAATCTTATGTTCATTTATAGAACTGTTTGATGTCGTCTTTCCCACTAAGCTATATGCTCAGCAGGGGTTGGGGGGCAGATTCATGACAGAGACACACACACACACACACACACACAATGACCCCGTCTGCTTTTATATAACAGTTGCTGGCATAATGCCCATCAGATGGGAGATGCCCAATGAATAGGTACTAAAGGAACTAATCGTGTTTCATGTCTGATCAAAGTCCAAAGCTTACATAATTGTAATTTTTTATTTAATTAAAAAAAGAACATAATTTCCTTTAAAGACTTTAAGCAATCTCTATACCCAATGTGGGGCTCGAACTCACAACCCCGACATCAACAGTCACATGCTGCACTGACCAAGCCAGCAGGTACCCCAGAAAAGGTGCATTATTATAAAGAATATCAAGATAATAGGTTATATGGTCAGAAAATTTGGTTTGCTGTACAGGATTTCCAAATAATTTTATTTTACTCTAGGGACGCCTGGGTGGCTCAACCAGTTAAGCATCTGCCTTTGGCTCAGGTCATGATCCCAGGGTCCTAGGACTGAGTCCCATGTTGGGCTTCCTGTACAGCAGGGAGCCTACTTCTCCTTCTCCCACTGCCCCCTCCCTGCTCATTCTCTCTCTCTAATAAATAAATAAAATCTTTAAAAAAAATAATTTTATTTTACTCTATTAGTATCTTCATCAAATATGACAGATAAAATATATTTCCACCTATACTTTACAGCATTTAAGAGAAAATATTTGAGTCCTAGTACTATGGTAATATCTTTCAAGTTTCCATAAATTTTTTTAAAAAGCTATTTATTAGACTCCTGTGGGCTCCACTTAGGAACAATACCAAGGACCCCTGACACTTGACTGTGGGCATAGACAAGGAATTCCATCCTTCTGCTTAACTAACAAGCCACAGACAACAGGAAATGCTATTTTATTCTACACGTATTTTTTATTTTTAAGATTTTATTTGTTTATTTGACAGAGAGAGAGATCACAAGTAGGCAGAGAGGCAGGTAGAGAGAGAGGGGGAAGCAGGCTTCCTGCTCAGCAGAGAGCCCAATGCAGGGTATACATATTTTTTAAAGTTTATTTATTTTTAGTAATCTCTACACCCAACACAGGGCTCAAACTCACGAACCTGAGAACAAGAGTCGCATGCTCTACTGACGGCCAGATATCCCCAGAACCGCTATCTTACCTTATTACAGATTCATTTATTTATTTGAGAGAGAGAGAGATGGCGGGCAGGCAAAAGCAGGGGGAGGGGCAGAGGGAGAGGGAGAGAGACTCAAACAGACTCTGCACTAAGCATGAAGCCAGACACAGGGCTTGAACTCTCATGACCCCAAATCATGACCCAAGCCAAACCCAAGAGTCAGATGCTCTTTCCACTGGGCTGGTCAGGAGCCACAGGAAGTGCTATTTTTTTTTTTTTTTTTAAGATTATTTATTTGACAGAGAGAGCAAGAGAGACAGCGAGAGAGGGAACCACAAGCAGGGAGAGTGGGAGAGTAAGAAGCAGGCTTCCTGCGAAGCGGGCCGACCAACGTAGGGCTCGATCCCAGGACTCTGGGATCATGACTTGAGCCGAAGGCAGACGCTTAATGACTGAGGCACCCAGGCACCCCAGAAAGTGCTGTTTTAAAGCTCTCTTCAAAAGAGTGTTCTCAGCTCAACAGGGACGGCCCCAACAAGCCCATCTCCTTCAGGAGGCTACTTTGTTTCATTTGTGCAATCTGATTTGGCCTACCATAATCTGACATTCAATTACTTTGTTTGGTATATCAATCTTCCACACACAAAGAACTTTAAAATAACACAGGGCAAACACAATGACTTGTTTTTTTCTAAACTAAAGGCTTTCATCTCTGAGCTCTTCTTTGTAAGGAGTTGATTTATTTTGTTGTTAAAAATAGATTAAATTAAGTCTTGATCTGTTTATAGGAATCTAATGCTGATATAATTTATGGAGTTGGTTAATATTAATCCGAATGTTGAAAATTTACCCCAATTCAAGTTACCACATTCAAGAACTTCCCTTTCTTACATAAAGCAAATTTATCTGTTTCTCTTTGACATAACTAATGGCCTATTCTTTATATTATATTAATAATTTCAAAGAACCAACAGTCACCTATCTAATGCATATTAACTGACGGTAATCTTACTGAAATTTTTATTCCAAGTCCAAATTTTTATCAGCAAATATAGCAATATTAAAGACATTCGAGTTGACTTCCTATCTTCTCTAGGGAGGATAAGAAGTGGACAGAAGTCTCTGCATTCACATTTCTAACTCACATTAGTCCCTTTCACATAAATTGTCCCATTTTCTGCTGGAAAGCCATCTTAAAACATACGTTTTTCTAAGAAACTATTATTTTCCTCAAATTTTGGAACAAGTTTCTCTCTTCCCTCCAAAAACTTAGAAAATAAAAATTTTATATGCTCTAATGCAATAACCAAAGTGTCATTTTTAAAAAAAGATTTATTTGACAGAGAGAGACACAGTGAGAGAGGGAACACAAGCAGGGGGAGTGGGAGAGGGAGAAGCAGGCTTCCCGCTGAGCAGTGAGCCTGATTCAGGGCTTGATTCCAGGACCCTGGAATCATGACCTGAGTCGAAGGCAAATGCTTAATGACTGAGCCACCCAGGTGCCCCCAAAGTGTCATATTTTTAAGTAAAAACCAAATCAATTTCCTCAGCATTGTTCTGAAATATTTCCTCAATCTGCTTATAATTTAATATTTGTTTATAAAATGAAAGAGTTAGACATTGACTTTTAATTCCTTCTTGCTTGTTTCTTTTTAAATTATCTGAGGTCAGAAACCATAAGAGACTCTTAATCTCACAAAACATACTGAGGGTTGCTGGGGGAGGCGGGGTTTGGAGAGGGCGGTTGGGTTATGGACATTGGGGAGGGTATGTCATATGGCGAGTGCTATGAAGTAAGCCTGACGATTCACAGACCTGTACCCTGTGCCAAATAATACATTATATGTTAATAAAAATAATATAAAATTATCTGAGGTCAGTAATAATTTATAAGATTTGGGATTTTTTTTTTACATTAAACTTCATATTGACTTTTTCTTTGAATAGAGCCACAATAAAATAACAGCTTAAAAAAAATCTGAACTGAACATTTTAGAATATTTATGCTTTAGTATCCAGGTGGAAAATTAAAGACTTAACTAGTATGTTTTAACCAAAACTCTCATGACAAATTTAACTCTCAAGTTCAATAAGCTATTAAAAACAACACTGGGTGTTGGGCACTGGGTGTTGGGCAGAGAGCCTGATGGGGCGCCTGGGTGGCTTAGTGGGTTAAAACCTCTGCCTTCAGCTCAGGTCATGGTCTCAGGGTCCTGGGATGGAGCCCTGAATTGGGCTCTCTGCTCAGCAGGGAGCCTGCTTCCTCCTCTCCCTCTGCCTGCCTCTGCCTACTTGTGATCTCTCTCTCTGTCAAATAAATAAATAAAAATCTTAAAAAAAACAACAACAACACTGGTCACATTAATAATAGATCATGTTAGTAACAAGAAGCACCACCAATTATTACTGTGGTGGGTGATGCTTTACAAAGATCCTTTCATCTAGTGCAAACCTTCAAACAACCAATTTTCAGGTTTTTGTTGTTTTGTTTTAAATCTTGAATTTATCCAAAAGACACCTGTAGGGGGCAGTACAGGATTAGACCTACATCTCTCTGAAAGTCCAGGCTCTTTCCTCTCTCTGAGGCTAGGCCAAACCTTCCAACCTTCACAGTTTCTAATCACAGTCACAAAATAACTGATTATTACTAATATTTTAAGTTGAATCACCTTTTTATTTTATTTTTTAAAGGTTATTTATTTGAGAAAGAAACAGACAGACAGTATAAGCAGGGGGAGAAGCAGAGGGAGAGGGAGAAGGAGACTCCCCGCTGAGCTGGGAGCCTGACATGGGGCTCAATCCCAGGACCTAGAGAGCATGACCCGGGCTAAAGGCAGACACTCAACCATCTGAGCCACCCAGGTGCTCCACCTTTTTATTTGAAAACTTAAATACACTTAAAGAAAACTCACAGACAAGAAAAAGACATCCCCAACCCCCTTATCCCCAACACACACACACATATATACAAACTGGCTTGAAAGTTAGAAGCTCCCGCCCAGGCAGAAGGGGTTCCACTGGAAACTGGAGGACAGAGACCAGAAATGCTGGGGCAAAGCAGGGAAATGGGCAGGGGCTGCTGAGGCCGCTCTCCAGGCCGAGGAGCCACGAATAGGCCGGATAACTCTGGGACTAGGTAATGGGCCAGAAGGAGTTGGATGACTGGGGAACAAGGATGAGGCTCCACTCTGGTAAGCAGAAGCTGGGCCACGGAGAGGGCAGGAAGAAAGGGAGACCGGGGGTGAGGGGCTATCAGCTGGGAGCTGAGGCCCAGGGCAAGACACTGAGAGGGGACCCACCGAAGGAGGCAGAAGCCTAAGGAAGGAGAAAGGCCCGACACAGTGAGCTGAGAGAATCAAAAGGCCTGAGGCACATGTCTCTGCTGTCCCGGGACAGTCTGTGCTCCTACATGTGTCAGTCTGTGTCTGACCAGAGGAATCAACGGATCGTCTGTCCGTACACCATTTAAAATCACTGTGGCCATCACTTGCTAGGCAAGGTAACCCTCTACGGAAAACACTAGTTAAGAAACCACACCACCTGCGACCATTACAGCACCCCACGGACCAGATATATCTGCTCCTCTCCCTAAGTCAGGCGGTGCAGTCCAGCTTCTACCATGTACCCTGGGGTGTGGGCACAGATCCTGCACTGCGAGGTCAACACCCAAGCTTTTCGGGAGGCCGCCTTACTAGCAGCCAGCTAGACCAAAAGCACCGACGCAGGCCTGAGTCTTACCTTGTGTAACGAATATCCTGACTCAAATATAATAGGAGGAAGCAAGAGAAGGAAAAACATATTTGGACGAAACATTTCTTCTTCCTATAAATATAAAATAGATATTTTTCAGAAGGATGGAATCTGTGTAGTTAGGAAATATAAATCCACCAGTGAAGAGCGAAAGTAATTGTCCTCTTAAGCCCAGTGGAAACACCCAATGTTTAAGATTACCTGATGATAAAACCAAGCAGAAGAAGAAACGAAAAAACACAATAAAACTTGCATTAAAAAATGTAGGACAAGTGATTTTAAAAGGTGACCAGCATATGAACTGCTTCCAAACACACAGTATATGCTCTTCATTCTTGTTTTTTTTTTAGTATTTTTATAGAAGGGGATGGGGGAGGGGTAGAGGGAGAGGGAGAAAGAGAATCTTTTTTTTTTTTTTAAGATTTATTTATTTATTTGACAGACAGAGATCACAAATAGGCAGAGAGGCAGGCAGAGAGAGAGAGGAGGAAGCAGGCTCCCTGCTGAGCAGAGAGCCCGACGTGGGGCTCAATCCCAGGACCCGGTATCATGACCCGAGCCACCCAGGCGCCCCGAGAAAGAGAATCTTAAGCAGGCTCCACACCCAGCACAGAGCCCGACATGGGCCTTAATCTCAGGATCCGAGATGAAATCAAGAGTTGGACGACTAACCGACTAAGCACCCAGGGGCCCCTGATTTTCATTCTTTACTAAGGAAAGAAAGTTAATTTTAATACAGAAAACATTTCAATTAAAACAGAACACTTCCAAAAATAAGTCCACAAATTGAAATTCTCTGGGAAAAAGGTACCAGTAAGCCCTAAAAAAATCCACTTGGAGGAAGAGTAGACGCTATCCATGTTTAAAACAGTCCTGCCTTTTCTCTGCCTGTCACAGACAACTGTGCCATTTTCCTAAATCTGGGACTGTGATGAAACAGTCTCCATCTGATGCCCTTGTGATTTGGGCCATGGCTACCAAGCAGGCCCCTCGCCATGCTTTCAGATTCAAGTATTAAGTACCATTAGGAAAGGTATTTCTAGAATATGGCCGTCTTTGGAGGGGTAACATAATATTATTTCATTTTCTATATTAATATCTCTAATTGCTGGTGTATTGGAGGGAAAATTCATATTGGTCCTCAAGTTCAAAATGACACATATAATACAAAACCTACTTAACAGTGCAAAATTCGGCCTTTTCTTATATGAAAGTTTTCATGTCTTGTCTGTCACGTCTTATCTGTCTTGACAGTCAGACTTCCTGTCAAAATCCCTAATCAAAAGAATGGCTAAGTGTATTCTTACAAATGTACAGCTGTTACCATAAAGACTAAAATAACATTCAAAGGCTCAAAATAGAAAGCAAATGACTTCTGAAAATGCCTTATTAAGTCTTAAAATAACTGCCCGTGCAACAAGCTCATGACTCATACCAGGACCATGTGAAAAGAAATGGGCCGATCTCTGTTTTGTGGGGCAACCTATTCTCACGACCTGTGTAGTAGGGGCGCTGCATAGATTATTTTGGAGTTTCAGAAACGAACCCCCAGCCCTGCCCTGAGGAAGAAGAGAACCCTCCTGCAGTGGGTTGCCCAGTGTCCTCCAGGCTTAATTCACGTCCACTTGGAACCCCAGGTGTGACCTTCTTTGAAGGTCTTTGCAGATCTAATTAAGGGAAGAATCCAGATGAGATCATACTAAGTTAGGGTGGGCCCTAACCCAATGACAGTGTCCTTACAAGAGACAGGAAAGGACACACAGAGAGGAGGAGGACATGTGAGGACAGAGAGGAGAAAGGGGTTACACTGCCCCAGCCAAGCAACACTTGGGACCACCAGAAGCAGTAAAGGCCAATGACGGATTCTTCTCAAATCCCCTGGACTTGCTCCCCAGAGGAAACATGGCTCTGCCAACACCTCGATTTCAGATTTCTGGCCTCCAGAACTATGGAAGAATAATCCCTGTGGTCTTAAGCCCCCCAGTTTGGGTAATTTGCTGCGGCAGCCACAGGAAATGCATATCCCACCTTCTAGTGAGTACCTAGTGTTCTGTTACAGAAAGATCCTAGGTTCCTTTTGGCAACATCATCCCCAAAATGGTATGAGATGATTTTAGATGTTACTTGAGCAGTGTATGTCACATGCCACTGACCTCCCAGGTTGAGCAAGTCAGTCCCTTTTGATTCAAAGACACTGCAGGTTGGTGTTAGGGCATGGAAAGCCTCTCTCCAAATGTGCTTGATCTCGCTTTTCAACAGAACAAGCCTGACCTCAGAGGCTTCAGGAGGCCTCTGTACTACTCTGTTTTTATCATATTTATTTATAAAAACAGTATTGGTTTCCTACAGTATTATAACCCATTATTAAAATGTCTCCTTTAAAATAAACATCTATAGTAAACCAGTGTTAACAGCAGCATTGTCTACAACAGCCAAAGGGTAGAAACACCCCTACGGTCCATTAACAAATGAGGGGATAAACAAAGTGCGGTATATACCTACAAAAGAGTATTATTCAGCCACAAAAAGGAAGGAAATTCTGACACATGCTACGGTATGAATGAACCTTAAAAACATCACGCTGAGTAAAATAAACCAGACACAAAAGGACAAATGTTGTATGATTCTACTTACATAAAGTGGAATCATAAAATAGGTAAATTCATAAAGACAGAAAGTAGACTAGGGGGTGACTAAAAAAATAGAAAATACTGGGGGAAAAAAAAAAACAACCCAGAAAGTAGAACAGACTGTGGGGAGGGGGACTGGGGAGTTATTTACTAGGTAGTTTCTATCTGGGATGATAAAATAGTTCCGGAAATAATGTGATGACTGTACAACATTGTGCATGTATTTAGCCACTGAAATGTACACCTAAAAATAGCTAAAACAATACATTTTATGTTATATATGTTTTATAACAAAAGCCTTAAAAAAAACTGCAACAAAAAATAAATATACATAGGGGCGCCTGGGTGGCTCAGTGGGTTAAAGCCTCTGCCTTCAGCTCAGGTCATGATCCCAGGGTCCTGGGATCAAGCCCCACATCGGGCTCTCTGCTCAGTGGGGAGCCTGCTTCCTCCTCTCTCTCTGCCTGCTTCTCTGCCTACTTGTGATCTCTGTCAAATACATAAATAAAATCTTTAAAATAAATAAATAAACATAAAAAACAAAGTTGCCTCAAGCAATAAATATGTAAGTATTTGATAATACAGGCGGAAGGCAAGCCCAACAGGACAGTCTGGCAGCAGAACTGCACAGACAGAACACCAGGCTCCTTGATTTTCTGATCTCTCCTTGCTTCCCCCAGCACTGGGTTTCCAAACAGGTATCCTGCTTCCTGGTTCGGCTTTCCACAGACAACCTGTTCCTCCGGGAAGCGTGGCCCAACTATCCCAGCCTAGACACCTCTCCCTTCTCTGAGCTCGAGCCCAGATGGCCTGGAGAGCTCTCTGGCACTTAATCACATTCACCGCCCAACTCTGCTTCACTTGCCTGTACCATTAAATATACTACTATTATTTAACTTGGAAAGTAACATCCACTGAAAAATAAATTCAACAAAACTGAAGCATTCAAAACTCAATGTGAAGGACAATCTCCCCTCTCCTCCCCCTGCCCCCACTGCTCAGAACAGGGGTCACCAACTCAGGCTCCCCAGGCCACACAGTATTCCCCCAGAGCAGCTGCTGGATCTCAGGGCCTGATGTTCAGAGTTTCTGCTTCTTTAAGGGAAGCTAGAAGTTCAGGTTTTTATGTGACATCTCCAGCATTTTATACAGATTGATAATATTTTAAAATAAACCAATTTTTAATTGTTTAAAATCAGTTTCAATTTTGAGCAATTAATTTTAAGTCAAACAAGATGTGTTAGCAGGCTGGATCTACACATCAGGCTGTAGGCAGGAGCAGAGAAAGGGTTACAGCCTGTGTCCTCTGTCCTCCAACTAGCTACTGTGAGGGTGCTGAAATTCAACCAGTTGTAGTAGGGCACAGAGATCATTCACAGTGTGCGCAGGTGGGGCCCGCCCAGTCCCTTCCCCAGCGGAGGGGAACTCTATCATAGGAGGAGCTCAACGTGTATTTTGTGATTCCACTCAATACATACAATATTTCCTGAATACTAATTATAACAGTTCAAATTGTGTTGTAGGTCAAACTACGTGGCTTGTTTTGCAAGTTTCTTTTTTTTTTTTATAATTTTTATTTATTTATTGGACAGACAGAGATCACAAGTAGGCAGAGAGGCAGGCAAAGAAACAGGAGGAAGGCTCGGAGCAGAGAGCCCGATGTGGGGCTCGATCCCAGGACCCCAGGATCATGACCTGAGCCAAAGGCAGAGGCTTTAACCCACTGAGCCACCCAGGTGCCCCTGATTTGCAAGTTTTACACTCTATAGTTTCATAGGTAAATTAATCCTAGCACCTAGGAGCTGAATCAAAACAAGCAGGGTTTGAATGTGCTAAATTTTAGCGACAAAATATTCTTTAATATTTTGAAATGAACCTTATTGCCCCCCACACAATCAATTTTGTTACACACTTTTTAAATCTCTGTATTCAATATGGATGTACAAATTTAAGTTGAAATTCGAGTTTCAATTAGTTCTTATGCCACAAGATGATGCTTATGTGTGGACTACTGTGTGAACACGAGGGTATGAATGCCCACACACTGAGGTCAGCATGGTACGGTGGAGCGAATACAGCACAGGGCCAGTGCATCCGACCCTAAGGCTCAACTCAGCCACTTTCTAGCTCTGTGATGTTGGACATGTCTCAAGCTCTCTGTGGTCACCTTCTTCATCTGTAAAAACACAGTGATGATAGTATGTGGTCAGTCTACCTCACGTGGTTGTCATGAGGACATCAGCTACGCTGTAAGAAAGCATTCTGTAAGTTCCACGGTGCCGGACAAATCCGTTTTATCTTTAGCTGTCATCAAGAATCACCACTGAATGATGTTTAATGCTAATTAGAGACTTTCCCCCCAGACAGCAGCAGGTTATTCTAAGATTATACACATGCAAATAAATAACAAAACACGACGCCCAGTTCTCCCCTGTTAACTTGAAACAGTGTGAGACTTAACGCTTTTTCCAAAAAGTCAGATGTAAAGCTCTGAACCCTAAACCAGCAGAATGTTAAAAAATTAATGGGACAATATAAACTTCACTCATAGTCAAGTAATGATAAGCCGCCATAACTAACCATCAGTGTTCTAAAATGAAGAACAATCAATAAAAATTGTAAGTTATGTTCAAAAATCAATAGTTGGGCAAACGTACCTTCCAATTTGCCAATTTTTTGAACTCTATAATTTTTATAACTGCTCCCATGAGAATACCTAGAAGAGAAAATACAAAGTTGAACATAATCTGAGATATGAGGAAGATTACTGTTTATTATTCCAGAGAAACTAATATGTCTTTATATAGCTTCTATGGATTTCTGCAAGTTTTATGTCTGAAAACCTAAGAATGGAAATCAATGTGAAGTTCTGAGTCGCATCTCAGGCAACATGCTATAATGAAGTTCAACAACAGTGGGTGGGTGTGTGGCTGGGGAACAAAAGCTTGACAAAACAAGACCCCAGGATAGTCTGCTGGGCACAGAAGACTTAACACCTGTGGGTTTTGCTACATCCACCCATCTTTAGTGTGAGCAGACAGAAAGCTCAGGTGCTAAGTTTGCCCTATACTGCATCATCCCACCGTTTTCAAAAAAAGAATCCAAGATCACTTTCTTAGATTCAGATGGCAGCTCTATGCGGAGTATTCAGTTAGAGATAAAACCTCCATGCTAAAAATAACCTAAAGTAAAAATTCTGTGAAATTCCTGGAACAAAACAGACCATCTAAGTTCAGGCATGTTTCCTTAAGGCTGACAGGCTCATTACTCTCTCGTAAAGAACCTACCCAAAATAATTCTCAAAGAAGCATCATGGAGACAGTTTATGATGGCTCTGTTATTCCCTAGATAAATGATTTCTTTTTTTTTTTTTTTTTTTTTTAAGATTTTATTTATATATTTGACAGACAGAGATCACAAGTAGGCAGAGAGGCAGGCAGAGAGAGGAGGAAGCAGGCTCCCCGCTGAGCAGAGAGCCCGATGCGGGGCTCGATCCCAGGCCCCTGGGATCATGACCTGAGCTGAAGGCAGAGGCTTTAACCCACTGAGCCACCCAGGCGCCCCTAGATAAATGATTTCTAACCCAGTTGACTCATCAGATCACCATGGGAGCTTTTTATAAAATAAAGACACCGGAGCAGCCCTCCAGACCACGGAATCACAATCTCTGGTAGGGGGTGATACAAAGCAAGCCTGTAGACCAGGGTCCTAGATGCTTAAAGACAAAGACTTCCGCCCCCCTACAGAGGAAGGAGCTTCTCTCCTTATCAACAACGGAGAGCCAGAAAGCCGATGAAATACACTTTGTTGGCTGGTGCCAGGAGACAATACTAGAACGGAGAAGTTTATCAGGAAAAGTGCTCGAATACTCACTGCTGTGGGGGAGGGGTTTCAGGTGAAGAGAGTGGATAAGTTTAACTTTATAAACCTCTATGCCATTTGAATTGTTACATATTAGTAAAACAATGATAAAATTACTTTGAAAAAGAGACCAAGACAAAATAGATCTGGGCTGTAAATGGCGTCAATGAACCTATTTTCGGAACCGAAGTTGTCTATTGCCAGGTGGCATGAAAGCACTGATTCTAACCTCTCCAGACAGGGCTCCGCAGTTGTTTCCTTTTTCTTATAGTTTCAAATGGTGTATACATTTTAAGGGCTTTTTAATACAATTTTTTATTTTTTTTAATTTTTTAAGATTTATTTATTTATTTGACAGACACAGGTCACAAGTAGGCAGAGAGGCAGGCAGAGAGACAGGTGGGGAAGCAGGCTCCCCACCGAGTGGAGAGCCCAATGCGGGGCTCTACCCCAGTACCCTGAGATCATGACCTGAGCTGAAGGCAGAGGCTTAACCCACTGAGCCTCCCAGTGGGGCACCCAGGCGCCCCAATACAATTTTTTATTAACCAAACAGTTCATGAATACTTTGCAAAATGTCATAAATAAGGCAAAAATCCCTTTTGATGAGATCCCACTCCCCGCTTAGTTCTTTCTCTTCCTGCCCCCAGATGACCAACTGTCTTGAAGTTTGGGAAATATTCTACCAGATCATTCTCTATCCTCTTACATGTTCATACTTAACCACACAGTCCTGAGTGTGTGTATTTATATAAAATTTACAGTACTGTAATCCATCATTCTACTACTTGCTATTTTGCTCAGTGTTAAAATGTTGGGAGACGCACTCAGGGATTATTACATATAGATCTCCCTCATTCCTCTGGACAGCTCCGCAGCACAGCATAAAAAAGCCACACATTGAACAGATATTTCTCCAAAGAAGATATACAAATGGCCAACAAGCACATGCAAAAATGCTTAACATCATTAGGGGACTGCAAATCAAAACCCCAATGAGAGAGCTCTTCACACTCCCTCGGATGGCTAAAATAAAAAGACAGGAAAGCAAGCGCTGGCAACGGTACAGAGAAACAGGAGCTCTCATTCATACTTTGCTGGTGGGAAGGTAAAATGGTGCGGTCGCTGAAAACAGTTTGGCAGTTCCTGAAAAAGTAAAACAGAGTTACCACGTGATCCAGCAACTCCACCCAAGGGCACAGAAAACAAACGCTCGTAACAGAAATTTGTACATGGATGTTCATTAGCAGCATTGTTCCCAGTGGTCCAAAGGTGGGAGCAATGCAAATGTTCATCAACTGATGAATGGAGAAACAAAACGTATATTCACACAACGGAATATTATCTGGCAATTAAAACGGGACACTAACCCACGCTACAGCGTGGATGAATCTTGAAAATGTGCTAAGTGAATGGAGCCAGGAACAAAGGACACATATTTTGTGATCCATTTGTACGAAACATGCAGAAAGGGCAAGTCTATATAGAGAGAAATGATTGCCTCAGACTGGGGAGGAGGGGTTTAGGGGTGATCCCCCTAAAGGGAATGGGGGTCCTTTTTGGGGTGATGAAAGTTTTCTAAAATTGATTGTTATGATAGTTGTACAACTCTGTGAGTGTACTAAAACCCACTGAATTTAAAATTTAAAATGGGTAACTTGTATCACATTTAAAATGGGTAACTTGTATCATATGTGAATTATATCTCAATAAATCTGTTATCTTAAAAAAAAAAAGGCCTCAGACTATACAATTCCATTTATACAAAATGTATGGAATGGGCAGGTCTACAGAGACGGGAAGTAGGTTGGTGGTTGCCAAGGGAGGGGGGAAGGAGGGAAATGGGGAGTGACTGCTAATAGGTAGAGGGTTTCTTTTTGCAGTGATGAAAATGTTCTGTAATTAGATAATGGTGATGCTGCACAGTCCTGTGAATATACTGAAAAGCACTGAATTGTACACAGTATGTGAATTATACTTTAATTTTTTAAAAAGCCACAATTTTTTTTTAACCATTTGCAGCTGTCTCCAACCGTTTGCTGTTAACAGCGGTCCTGCAATGAACATGCTGGTTCACGCCTCTTTGTGTAAGAGTGTTTCCCGAGGGTACATCCAGAGAGAGTGAATGGCATGAACATTTTTATCTCTTGAGAATGCTGCCAAACTGTCCTCCGAAATGGCTGTACCAATTTATACCGCTGCCCCAGAGCACTCCCACATCCTCACTAACCCTGCATAATCATCAGACTAACATTTCTGCCCCATATGATGGGCAACCAGTTGTACTTTGTTTCACTTTGCATTTGCAGTTCATCTGCATTCAGTAATCGTTCCTGATTACTAGGGAAGTTGAACCTCTTTTCATGGTTTCAGATTTCATTTTTAAAGCTAGCGCTTTCCTGCTCTACTAAAACCTCAACTTTCTCTTTCCCTTGTAAATGTATAATACCATGGTTAATGCTTTTGTAATTACATATGAAGCAGCTGCATTTGAAATCATTCATAATTAACTATTATTATATCTATTGATCATAATCATAATTATTCTATTCCCTAAGCTTGTTTCTATATTATTATTTATGAGGCACTAGAAAGCTCTGTAAACTATGATGTGATGTTATTATCACTACTGTTACCTTACTTGAACAACCCTTTCTAGATGTCCTAAGACTAAATAAACTATGGTGCAGTGTGAGATTGGAAACTACTGCTTTCCCTTCTGAGACTAAGGTTCCAATTTAGGTCAAATCGATCTACTCTACAGGAGGAGTTCACACTACACAACTAGCCAGCAGATGGAAATAATGACTTAAATACAATTTTGTACATTCTTACCAATAAAAAGAATATAAGCATGTACTCTCGAGTTATAAATTTTTTTTAAGATTTATTTATTTATTTATTTGACAGACAGAGATCACAAGTAGGCAGAGAGGCAGGCAGAGAGAGGAGGAAGCAGGCTCCCTGCTGAGCAGAGAGCCCGATGTGGGGCTCGATCCCAGGACCCTGGGATCATGACCTGAGCTGAAGGCAGAGGCTTTAACCCACTGAGCCACCCAGGCGCCCCTCGAGTTATAAATTTTTATCTCTTATTAAAAAACAGTGCTACTGTATTAATATATTTGAAAATGTACACACACAATAGAGATTGTAAAAGAGTAAGATTAAAAATAAATAAATAGAAAAAATTCTTTAAAAAAAAAAAATAGAAACTCAAGTTCTCACATTTTCTTCTGCCCTCAGTGGATCTTGGTGCACACACCTCATTATGGACACCACCAGCAATTAATAATTATTTGTTGAGCCCCTTCTCCTGGGATTTGTCACTTTAAATTATTTCTAATCCTCAAGAGAATGCTTCAGGCAGAAAGGCTCAGAGAGTTGAACTGGCCTGTCTGATGGCTCAGGGCCAGCAAGTGACACTGGACATCTGACCACTTCATGATGCTAAGACAGAGGCAGACTGCACTGGCCCAGCCCATCTGCATAGCTGTTACAGCCGGAGAACCCTCATCTCTGTCCCAGGGTGCATGGCTGCTCTATCACCATCACTGTGCGAAGTTCCTGATAATTAATATTACAGGAAAAATGCTTAAGATGTCTTAAGGATGATAATCAGGTTGTCAAATAGTATATAGGACATGATCTTAATTCCCTTAAAAAACACATACATATGTACATATATATATTTATTTGCCACGTGTTAAACACATACACACACACACATGCCCCCCTTATGTCCAGGCACTGTGCTGATGTATAAAATACACATTATTTTAGTTCATTCTCACAACTACCCTGCAAGGCAGTAAACCATAATAGAGATGATAATATTAATAGCAGCAGCTAACAGTTAATGATTAACTTAGCAGGTAGGCATTATACTGAGTGAATTCTGTTATTACCCTGCTCGATATCTGCAATTCTAGGAAGTAAAGACCCTGTCACCTGAATTTTACAGATAAGGAAATTTTGTAGATAAGGAAACCGAGGCTAAGTGATGCCTTACCTAGTGGTTACCACTAAGGCATCACTTACCTAGTGAATAGCAGATCCAGAATTGTGTAAGAGTGAATTATTTTAACTTTATTTCAGATGCACATGGTTCAAAATTTAAAAGGTAGAAGGGGCACCTGGGTGGCTCAGTGGGTTAAGCCTCTGCCTTCGGATCAGGTCATGATCTCGGGGTCCTGGGATCGAGCCCCGCATCAGGCTCTCTGCTCAGCAGGGAGCCTGCTTCCTCCTCTCTCTCTCTCTCTCTCTCTCTCTGCCTACTTGTGATCTCTGTCTGTCAAATAAATAAATAAAATCTTAAAAAAAAAAAATTTAAAAGGTAGACGAGTACTCTGAAAATTTGAGTCTCTGGTTTTTTTTTCCCCAGGCTTTTGCTATCACTACCATTCCCATCTGAATACATGATTCCCCATGGGTCGGGGCATCCAGAGCAAAAACCGCTGAAAGGGGGACTGCTGGGTCAAGGGTACAGGCATTTTTCATTCTCACGCACGAGGCCTGCTCAGCTCCCCTTCACTGGGCCCATCCGTGTAAGCTGTGGAGAATGCTGGCTGCTAAGTGCTCACAGCTGTCCCCTACTCCAGAAAAGTGCCCTGGGCTGCCCAGAGGCACCTTATCAGGAAGTTGTTCCCATCCTGCACCAGTTCACAGCCAATGACTAACTAAGCCAGCATTCGGAGTCCAACCCCCTGGCTTTAGAGAGGGACAACTACGGCGTGGGTTCCTGCCCCAGCGTCTTCCTAGTGAGGCTCAGGCTGGGCTGAAATGGAGATCCGGCCTGGCGTTTGGCTCTTTCCCCTCCCCTAGTCTGGCTTCCTCCCCTCCTTACAGATTTATTCGTAAAGCGCACCCCTCCATAAACTATCTGTCCCCAACCCTGTCTCAGACCCTGCTTTTAAGCAGCCAATTTAGGACGACTGGTTTCAGGAGTGGAGCGGTCCCAGGAAGCAAATTCGAAAGGTGCCGTGCTTCTACCGTGGGATTACTCAGCAGCCAGCTGGCAACAAGGACCCCAGCAGAGTGGTAAAGTCCTGATGGTCGCTCCCCTGGGACTGCCTTAGATTGCTAGGACTCCCTTGCGGAGGACGGGGTGGGAACACTGGGTGGGAGGCAGTGGCTCAGGCATTATCTGCGAGGTTGGAGAGGTGTGGGGGAAGTAAGAACAGTGGGATTGTGTGGTGGTTGCTGGGGGCCAGTGATGTTTGGAAAGAGAAAATAACAGCTCAGGCAATCACCAACTTAAAAGCAAAGGGTGAGAGTCAGAGGGCCTCCTTGGCAACATGTAAGTAGACCCTCATCTCCCAAAGCTGGTGGGCTTCTAGAGCTGACGATCAGACACGGGACTTAACTGCAAGAGTGGCAGATCTTCCGAGAAAGTTGAACTCAAGGGGGTCCATCTATGCCTTCTCCCGCCAGGCCTGCTAAGGAAGAAATGGGACTCTGAGACGTGGGGGCGTTATCTTGGGGAGATGCACACGAGCACCTTGAACCTCCAGATACCTGGGGACCCTCTGGGCTGGCAGAAGTGCCCCCACCTCCCCGCTGGAATACAGAGCTCCCCAGGCTATTTCCGGATTACACAGAAGCCCCAAATAAGTCAAAAGTCTTATGTTAACTCCTGCTCTCCATCATAACCTAGTCCCAAAGGACCCAGACCATATGGACGTTCCCCGGGACAACACACTGGTCCACTAGACTGTGGGCATCATGTTACTCTGCTACGAGCAAGAAGTGGTGAGTGGATGTCTTGGTGAAGCACAGAGCTTCAGAGGACAGAACGTTTCAGGGGCCTGCCCACCTGGGAAGCTGTTCGGGGTCAACTGCTCTGGTGCATGACAGGACACTGCCTCCAAGCAAAGGACAAGACTTGCACCTTCCACCTCCTGCCACCAAGAAAGAAGCACAAGGCCTGGAAGGCCTCCCCCAGGTTTGGAGGAAACTCCTTCAACCCATTTACTGGTTTGTGGGACACTGACAGTTTTGAGCGGGGCCCAGAAGAAAGGGCCAGGGGCGCCTGGGTGGCCCAGTCAGTTAAACGTCTGCCTTTGGTTCAAGTTGGGATCCCAGGGTCCTGGGATTGAGCACACATCGCATTGAGCTCCCCGCTCAGCAGGGAGTCTGCTTCTCCCTCTCCATCTGCCTCTACCCTCCTCCCCAGCTTTATGCACACAAGTGCTCTCTCAAAAAAAAAAAAAAATCTTAAAAACAACAACAACAAAAACCCACAATTAAACACCAATGGCCATTATAGGGTGGTACATCCCCAAGGGTAAACATGGGTACAGACAGCACAGAGTCAGTAAAAGTAGGAGCGGCCCCACTCAACATCACTCTCAGGGACTCACTTGGGAGTGGTGATTCCTACCTGGGGAATTTCTATTTCTTAGGCTGAAACTTTAGGCTCAGGGGGTCAAAAGGTCCTGGCTCCCAGAAGGTGACATTTCCCCCAGGGTTCACATAGAAAGAGTTGCAATGGCTGCTGCCCGGTCCCTTTGGGCAACTTGAGCCAACTGACCAGCTGGTCTAGAAACAGGCTACCGTACTAGCAGGGATAATGGACCCTGATCCTCACGAGGAGCTAGGTCTGCTACTATATAATGAGGCAAAAAGGAATATAATTACTTATGTAATACTCTTTGGGCCACAAATCATTTTTTGAAAATATTTTTAGCATATTTTGTCAGCTATAATAATAGAATCAAGTTATATTATCATAAGGTAATTTTGAAAATCCAATCCTTGATTCTGCTACCTAGTCTATAGCAGACACCTCAAAGATACTTTAAAGGAGTCCCGCAGGTTAAGATGAGAATCCGTACCTCAGGGCTGTCTGTTTTCTGTGGAAACCCTGTTTTGTATGTTTTGTTTTTAAAGTAGCTCACATTCTCAGAGGAACGTTATTTCTTTTTCTACCACAGAGGAGAACATTTAGGTGGTGAAAGAGGAAATTCGAGGAATCAGCCCAAACACCAGCTTTCAGAATACAATTATTTAACAACCTTTCTTATTTTAAAATTTAGCCTATCTCCCTACTCCCATGTAACTAGAAGATTTAAGAATAAAATATACAACCTACGGATGACAAAATGCTCAACTGAGAGAAGATGACCATAAAACTAGGAAAGTCCAAGACTCCAGGAAAAAGGAGGAAATTATTCCACACCGAGCACACATTTAGTTCATGGCAGTAAAAAAGTAACAGGTGCTCCAAGACCTTGTCACCTCTGACCTGCATCCGGGAACTAAGAGACAGTGCTAGCATTCTTCCTTGGGACGTGACGGCCTCAAAAATCCCAAGTCTCACATGATCATTTTGTCAATTTGACAACCAATTTTGGCCTCTGCCTCTAAGACAGCTACTCTAACATCGACAAATGAGTGCCTGTTTCTTCTCTAATTAAAAAAAAAAAAAAAAAAAAAAAATCAAAGCTCCTCAGGGGTGCCTGGGTGGCTCAGTGGGTTGGGCCTCTGCCTTTGGCTCTCAGGTCATGGTCCCAGGGTCCTGGGATCGAGCCCCGCATCAGGCTCTCTGCTCAGCGGGGAGCCTGCTTCCCCTTCTCTCTCTGCCTGCCTCTCTGCCTGCCTCTCTGCCTATTTGAGGACTCTACCTGTCAAATAAATAAAATCTTTAAGAAAAATAATTCTTAAAAAAAAAAAATCAAAGCACCTCAGATTCAGGAGGGTTCCCCGTGAGACACTGTAAGCTGTGTCAGCATTAGTTAGACTTTAACAGTCTAAAAAGGAACGAAGCTATTACAGTTTCAGCTAGGATTCTCCCTTTGTCTAAAAAAAAAAATTAAAAAAAAATTTTTAAAGAACTTAAGTACAGTCAGAATATCTACTACATCTGCTTTCCTCTGAATTTCCTTTAGTCAATAACTCAGGAACTGAGTGATTTTTTTCATCACATTCCACTCAAAACCACCACTGACATAAAGAGCACTGAGTTAAAAAAACTAAAATCTTTTAGTCAAAACAAGAATGAGTTAATAAAACTAAAGGCACACAGTTTTAAAAAAAAAACTTAAAAAAAAAAGGCACATAGTTAAGAAGGTTATAACAAGGGAGCACTTCTGTGTATCCTAGTCAATGATTCAATCAAATCTGGGTTTTCTAATTATCAGTAGTATTGGCACTGGATAAAGCAAATTTCCAGTCCTTACTTAACCCCTTCTGACTTTTCCTCTCTGTAAAATGAAGGATGATTGTGGGGGAGAAAATCATCTGTTTTGCTACATATAACAGTGGATAGTAGGCAGTGTAATTATATCATTTTTATACCTTATAAATTTCAGGCCAAAATACACAGATAATCAGCACCAATAAATGTAAATATGTGAACTTAATATATGGAAAGAGTAGTATAAAGGAAAGAACACAAAAAATGATATAAACTCAAACCAAGTAAAGTCATCTAATCTGTACAAGCCTATGTATGGTCTGGAAGAAAATGAAGCATAATAAAAACAGCTGAAGTTGTTAATGAAAAGGATTTTTCTTCCTGTATGGCTGTGCAAAAAAAAAGAAAAAAAATGTTTTAAAGGCCTAAGCTACAGAATTCCGTAAGTATAAAAAGTATCTGAAAAGCTCTGAAGAAGCGTCAAGGAAGTATCTTTAGAATTTCATGCTGATGGGCGCAGGGATGGTTCAGTCATTAAGCATCTGCCTTCAGTTCAGGTCATGATCCCACGGTCCTGGGATCAAGCCCCACATCGGGCTCCCTCCTCAGTGGAAGCCTGCTTCTGCCTCTCCTGCTCCCCCTGCTTGTGTTCCCTCTCTCAATGTCTGTCAAATAAATAAATAAAATCTCTTAAAAATTTTTTCATGTTGATACTTTCTTATAAAGAATGAGAAAAGTCTGGAGACTCACCTGAAAATACAATAAAATAGAAGGGGGAAAATGTGCTTTTAAAGGGCAGATAGTCCTCTTCTATACAGATAATTTCTTAGGAACTCTGAATCTTTAACATCAAAGACCAATCATGTCTCTAAATGACAGCAAACTGAAAAGCAACTCTGGGCCAGAAGAGGTAGGCTGGGAGAGCTTATCCCTGAAAGACGGAAAACCTCATTTTCTTTGGCAGCTTCATTTAGATTCTTTGTTGGCACAAAACTTGGAAATTCTTGAAGTGGTGGATATCTCAATATTTTGTTACACTTTGCTCCAGTAAGAGGAAAAAAGTTTTCCTTCAATTGACATAGTTATGAAATACAGAACTATTTTGATAGCTTTGTCAGCATTTCTAAATTCTAACCAAATGTCCTCTAACATAATAAAAAATACTTCTGGACCCCAGCCCTCTCCCTGGAACTGCTCTTAGCGTTCCAATCACTTGAGTTAGCTAACGGAAGTTTTGAAAGCAAGACTTACTTTCCATCAACCCTCCCATGACCTAGCTGTACAGGCTACAGTTATTTCTGCTGCATCAGTGAAGAAATGAACCTGTGGTTGGGGAGACTTGGCCAAATCCCCATCATCATTCCACTTCCCATCCAGGCTGGGGAGGCTATGAGGTCAGAGTTCATCCTACAACTTCTGGTAGGAACAGGGGGAAAAGGAGGCTACTTTTGCCCCTGTGATGGCTACTGTAAGGAGAGTACGCCTGAAGCTGGAAATGTTCAGGAGAGAGCCTGCCTGAGAGTGAAGCCAAAACAAAGGGGAGCTCTGTTGAGAAACAGAGAAAAAACGAAGTCCTGGAGATGCGATCCAGCTAAGCTGCAAGCTAGCGCCCCCTGTAGGTTTTTTGGTTCCTTGGGCCAGTGGGTGTGCAATTCCACCCTCCCCAATGTGTTTGCTTTGAATGAATCTGAACTGATTTTGTCCCTCAAGTGGAAAGAGTCCTGAATCAGTTAAGATGCTTATAGCTGCAAGCAGAACACCTGCCTAAAAATGGCTTCAACCACCGGTGTTTGTTACTTCATACAGCAAGCAGCTCTAGAACTGCCAATTCAACAAAATAACAATGCAGTCAAGAATCCAGGCTTCCCAGCTGTCCCTCTTGGCAATCCTTAGCATTCTGGCTCTTGTCTCTGAGCCACAGTGTGACTGCAGGATGTGCACAAGTGCTCAAGGCATCACATCCTCATAGGACGGCATCAAAGGTAGGAGAGTTTTTTTTTTTTTAATCAGAGAGGACAGAGTGCACTCCACTCAGCCCTTCCCTGTGGTCTCACGGGCCAGAACGGGGTTTCATACTGCCTTCCTGTCTTCACACCATTCAACCAATCAGTGGCAAAGGACAGTGGAATTATCATGATGGCACAAAGACCAGCCTTGACCTAGAGGAGCCCATCTTCCTTGAGTGCACTGTGGCAAGATACCTGATCAAAATTAGGGTCTTTTCAAGGAAGGAGGCGGAAATGGCTCTTGCGTAGGCAACCAACAATGTCTGCTGTAATTCCTCAAACAAGCACTGGTGTTCGCTGACCTGCAGTTACCCAAACATTCAAAGAGTGAACATGACATTCCAAACCAAATTAAAAGAACCATCCTTTCCATGTGCATAATACCTAAATACACACCAACTATAGTTTTTATTCTAAGAAACTATGAAAACTGAGCCCCAAACTGTACATTCCTTGGAGTCCTGTTAGGTATTAGTTGTGCAGGTTGTTTTCAGTATGCCAGAGAGCAAGAAAGGGGTGTTAATAAATGACCATCCCATGCTTAGGGCTCGAAGACTACCTCGTTAGCTAAGGTTGTTTGAATCTGCCAGGATGTGCCTCTCTAGAGACTGCTGAACAAAGAACGGGAACTCTGAGGAAAATTGTTTCCCAACTCTTTACTGAAGACCAGTACTCTCCAGTGGAGTCTCTTCCTTAAGATATGGCATCACTGGGAGGTATGAGGCTTGCATGAGGCGGCAATGCAAAAGACAACAGGCGGGAACCTGTCACTTAGTAGCAACGTGAGGCCCAGGGAAAACACAGGAGGGGCTGAACCAGGATACAGGAATGCAGAAGGCACAAGAGAAGGTGAATCAAAGTCTGAATGTTCACCTCCAAAGCTAACCTAAACCATCGCTGTCCTGTAAAAGTATTACTACACACGCTAAACAAGACCTACAAGGCAAAGAAAATTAACTTACAGAGCATCGGTGGTGATAAGGAGAAATTAAATACCATTAATAGGCAAGTGGAAACTAGTAAAAGTAACTACGGTATCATAAACTGATGAATGCCTTAGCTGATCTTAGTGAAAGCTTATATACTATGCCTTAAGCACCCCGCCCACATTTTAGTCTTGATTTTAATACTTACTGAAAAGTAAGGTCCCTGCACCTTCCTTCATTAACCATTTCAATTAACTTGCACGCAAGCTCGCATCTGTTATTACACTGATTCATTCCCTTTATACAGAGGCTAATTAGCTTTTTTTCTTTTATTATTTATCACTGAAGCACAGTTGACATACAGAGGCTAATTATCTCCATAATTAACTGCCGCAGGAAACAAGAGAGAAATGTGAGGTAGAATGGAATATTCCTGAAGACTTTAACTCTCGACTGACATGGAAGTGAGCCATTTTCCCTTCCTAAACCATCAAGGGAGAGTCCCTTCTGGCTGTAAAATTCAGTGACCCTATGAATTAAGTGTCAATTACTCGTCTTAGTTGAGCTGGGTGTCTGCACAGCCTAGGAACAGAGGTCAGTGTGCCCCAAGGGTAGCTCCAGAAGCAGAAAGGCCTTCGAGCTACATAGAGGGGGCTTCTACGTGATCTTTAGGCGGTCAGCACCCCTCTCTGAGCTGCAGTGTCCTCACCTGTAAAATGGGATCATAACACCCTCTTGGCAGGTGGCAGTGAGTATTAAATGAAAGCAGGAACGTACCACATCTCGTGTGGTTCCTGGCACTAGGAAGGCACTGGAAAAATGGTATTGTTACCGCTTTTATTATAGGATCGCGGAGAAGCACTTACCTAAAGAAACAACCGCAACACTCTCCGGCAAGAAATGTAATCTGTATTGGATCAGTAGATGCACCAATATGATGCAGATGGCTGTGCGGAAAAAAAGAAGACATTGTTAGAATGGCACAATTTTAAGTAATAAACATCAAGTTCAAAGCCGCAGTTACTTCTAGGGGTGTTGCCAGGAAAATGTATGTACAAAGAACAATGACACAATAAACTGCAGTTGTATTTTCAAGCTCTTATTTCTTAACCTGGAAACAGACTCACGGTGTTTATAACACTGTCTCCATATTTTTTTATATGCCTAGACTAGTGTGTTTGCTAGGGGTTACGAAAGAACAACACACACCTAATGTTTTTCTAACTTGTTAAGCCTAATACCATCATTTATTTGACTCTCTTGGATTCTGAGAAAAGTCTTCAACTGTTTTGACAAAATTAACTGGAAAACCTGAAATGGTGAGAAGGAAGTCCGTGAAATCAATCACTTTTATGCAAATATAACTGCCACAAAAGATGTTGACACAAAGTATTTTGTCACCGTGTGATTGGTTCTCTTTGAATAGAGAAGGAAGTGAAAGTATTATACAGAGAGTATTGCACAAAGAGGACAAAGTAAATACTTTGAGAACATCAGTGACCAAAAGATGGGGTGCCTGATCCTCAGCTGGGTACCAGGGCTCCCAATGGTTAAGCGCTTCCCATGAGCCAGCGCTATATTGAACACCTCCCAAACACTCGCTCACTTGGCCCCCAACACTCCTCTTAACTAGTTATTATTATCATAACCTCATGTCACTGGTAGGTGCTGCAGGGTTGAGCCTCATTACAACCCTGGGCCCTTAACCACAGGCACCCATTACCTCCCTCCCAACTGCCTTCATTCCTCAGTCACCAAAATAGGAGTAATGTCTGACTTTTCTCACAGAGGTGGTGTCATGAAAGAAAAGAAAGGAAACAAGAAGAGGGGAAACTGTTTGAAAGAAAAAAGTATTTCTGGACACCCCACAAAGCATACTTTCACATAAATAAGTCCTAAATGTAATTTCATGGTCCCAACGCAAGTGTGCACGTCTCTTTCTTTCATTACGCACCTAGGTGGTATACCATCTCATTAATCACAGTATTATCTTAACAGTACTAAAAATAATTGTTGCCTTTTTTTGTAAAAGGAAACGTTTAAACAATCTGCAGGGAGGTTAAATGGCCACCATTAGAACCTGCGCATACAAACTAGATATCTTTAGGCCCACCAAAAAGTACCAGGTGGCCAGAAAAAGGAAATAGTTGTACATAGAGAAACTGTGTCCTCCTTTCGTTCTGTGCTTTAAACTATCAATCTGTGGTGTTACTTTATTATAAATATTTAACCTCGTTAGAAAAATCCTGTATTAAATGCTAAGAGCAAGAAAAAAAATGTTCTAATGCATAAGCACAATAACATATGTCGATAAAGGCAGGCCTATTGTCTATAAAGGCAGGTACATAAGTACACCGAATACAGATCTAGGGAGTTCGCTCAGCTTCTGGTCCTCTTCTGCACCAAGCTAGAGGAAAAAATTAATTTAGAAAGTTTATCCTAATAAATGAAACATCAATTTGCACCTTTAAAAGCAAAGGGGGGGGGCGCCTGGGTGGTTCAGTGGGTTAAAGCCTCTGCCTTTGGCTCAGATCATGATCCCAGAGTCCTGGGATCGAGCCCCACATCGGGCTCTCTGCTCAGCGGGGAGCCTGCTTCCTCTCTCTTTCTGCCTGCCTCTCTGCCTACTTGTGATCTCTGTCTGTCAAATAAATAAATAAAATCTTTAAAAAAAAAAAAAAAAAGCAAAGGGCGGGTGCCTAGGTGGCTCAGTGGGTTAAAGCCTCTGCCTTCAGCTTGGGTCATGATCCCAGATTCCTGGGATTGAGCCCCACATCAGGCTCTCTGCTCCGCAGGGAGCCTGCTTCCACCTCTCTCTCTCTGCCTGCCTCTCAGCCTACTTGTGATCTCTGCCTGTCAAATACATAAAATAAAATCTTAAAAAATAAAAATAAAAAAAATAAATAAATAAAAGCAAAGGGGAGGGTGCCTGGATGGCTCAGTCGGACCCCTGACTCTCAGGATCATGAGATCCAGCTCTCTCCTTCTGCGCCTCCCCTCCCTATCACTCTTTAAAAAAAAAAAAAAAAAAAAGCAAAGGGGGAAAAACTGTCTATCAACAGAAAGAGCTAAATATGAGGCTTATCAATGCCAGGGCCCGTCTCCAGCCACTTAAAAGAATGAGATCTGAAAAGAAGACCCACAGAATGGATGAGTATTTGTATATCATTTATCTGATAAGGGTCTAGTAACCAGAATACATAAAGAACTCTTACACTTTAACAACAAAAAGACAAACAATATGATTTTTAAAATGGGCCAAGAACCAGAAAAGATATCTCTCCAAAGATACCAATGCCCAATAAGCACAGGAAAGATACTCAACATCACTGGTCATTAGAAAAATGCCAATCAGGACCATGAGATACAACTTTACACCGAGATGGCCATAATTAAAAAACACAACACGATGGAAAATAACAAGTGTTGGCAAGGAAGTGGAGCCGCCGGGACACGGGGGCACTGCTGGAAGGGAGGTAAAATGGTACGGCCTCTGTAGAAAGTTCGGGAGTTCCTGAGAAAGTTATACATAGAGTAAGCATTTAACCCAGCAGCTCTACTCCTGGGTATGTATCCAATAGAAATTGAAATACATGTCTACACGAAAACCTGTACACAAATGTCGACAGCAGCACTACTCACAACAACCAAAACATAGAAACAAGCCGAATGTCCAATAATCGATGAACAGATAAACATAATGTGGTATATCTCCATGAGATTATTATTCACCCGTAAAAATGAACTACTAACACATGCTACAACACGGATGAACCTTGAAGATACAATGCTAAGTGAAAGAAGTCAGGCATAGAAGGTTACATATTGTATGATTCTATTTGCCTGAAATGGAGTAGGCACATTCCTAGGAATAGAAAGCAAAATAGTGTTTACTAGAGAGTGGGGGCAGGGGATGGGGAGTGACAGCTTTTAAAGGGTACTGGGTCTCCCTTTGGGGTGATGAGAACATTCTGAACTAGATAATGGTGGTGGTTGCACAACACTCTGAGTATACTAAATGCCACTGAATTGTACACTGCAAAATGGTTAAAATGGGATATATTTTATGTTTCTTTTAACACATACACCTCCTTTAAAAGAAAAAAAGATGAAGTAGATACAAAAAAGAGTAGTAACGTAAAAAGACCTCTAAGACATTCTGAGATGAAAAAGCAAGTTATAGGAACCTATTTATATTAAAACAAACAAAATACAAACTAGACGTGCCTGTATTTGTGAATGTGCTTATGAACGTACACATACATATACACATCCATACTTTCAGGTATATTCGGGAAAAAATAAGGACAAAAACTTCCATGTGGTGTGGAGGACAGGTATACCACAAGTTAATATGCTTCTAAATGTTCATGCCCGAAGTCATAATTATGGAAACTATATTAAAACATAGGCACATCAATTTTAATAACTCCATTAAATTTAAAGGCCCATAAAATGTGTCAAATGATGCTAATTGTTAACTCTAACGTAAGTCAGTAAAAATGACTCGCCATTGTTTCTGCAGAGTCCAAGATCGGCAAGGGTTAAATCAACTGATTTCAAGCTTCTAAAGTCAAAAGGAACTGGTTTTTTGGCATCCCTCCTCAAAAAGGGGAATACACTATAATCCTCTGACAAGCTTGTAGGACATAAAAGTTATACTTTCATTTGACTTGACTAAAATAGTAAGAAAAAGCAGCATCTGGGGCGCCTGGGTGGCTCAGTGGGTTAAGCCTCTGCCTTCAGCTCAGGTCATGATCTCAGGGTCCTGGGATCGAGCCCCATGTTGGGCTCTCTGCTCCATGAGGAGCCTGCTTCCCCCCTCTCTGTTTGCTTCTCTGCCTACTTGTGATCTCTATCTCTGTCAAATAAATAAATAAAATCTTTAAAAAAAAAAAAAAAGGCAGCATCCAAGGGGCTCAGTTAGTTAAATGTCTGACTTTGGCCCAGGTCATGATCATATGGGTCCTGGGATCGAGCCCTGCGCTGGGCTTCTTGGTCAATGGAGAGTCTGCTTGTCCCTCTTCCTCAGAAAAGACCTAATCTAATCAGAAATATGGCTCAGTATCCTGAAAAGAAGAACAGAAAATGTAAATATGCCAACTCTACTCTTCCAATAAGAGTTTGGATTTGGGTCAAATTTGAAGCTTTATTTCTTCCTTTGTCAGCTAGTACAAAGTGGTTGTGCAGTTTCAATTGTTTGGTTTTTGGTTTTTGGTTTTTCTGTCTAAAACAGTTGTCTACAGTCTCTAGGAGGCATCTAAGTTATTGCCTTTTACCTAAACTTCTCGACTAATGTCTGGTAATCCAAATATTAATCTCTAGTCTCCCAAAAACCAGGCATGTCAATTGCTTAATCTCTCTGGGCCTAAATTTTCTCATTCATTACTGGAGAAGGCTGAACAAAACAAGACTTTTGAGAGTAAATCTGTTCAAAGAAAAAATGACATTAAGTAAACAATGACATAGGTGGTACACAGATATGGCAGAAGTCCTAACCACAGTTAATGGGAGACAGAGGGTAAGAGAAAGGGTGTTTTATCTTTTACTTAGCAACAAAACCTTTAATTAAGTAAAATTTACACAGAAGCCTAATGGGAGACAAAATGCTGCTCTGGTCAGAAAGTCAGATGCCCTCCCATTTGACTTAGCCCACCTCCTGCTCCCACCACTACCCGCACACACACATTCGTGAGCAGGGTTCGAAATCCACTAAATGAGAAGATGGTCAAGGTTCCTTCTAGGTCAAAAATCCCTTCTTTCTTCCAAATGACATCTAAGATATTCTATAAAAAGCCCTTCAAAATTACTAGGCTCGATGGCTTTATGAAGAAAAAGGAGAACCCTGTTGTGTTATGAATTGATCACTGTCCCTCAGTGTTTGATGTCAAACCAAATGGAAGAAAGACCTGAAATCAAGTAAATGGTGGCTCAGACAGGGTTGACCTTAGAGACAGCAACACACAGACACTCAAGATGGCAGATGAGGGGGGTCTCCACATTCACCTAGGACGAGGAGGCTGAAGAAGATGGTCATGCCGCTCGACTGTTCTTCCTGCTGAGCCTGCTCCCCTGTTTGCACAGGGAGAATGGGCTTGGCGGGGGTCGGGAGCACCAGTTTCGTGGTGACAACCAGGGTCGTGTGGAGGGTGACATTGAAACCTTCGTGAGTTGTGTTAGGGAACCTGTTGGACATAAAAAGCAGCAGGATTAGACAAAGGGAAAAGGGCCCTGAGTATCAACACACATACACAAAGGAGAACCTGGCACAGAGGATGCTGGGATTCACGTCTTAACAGCCACCAGGCAGGTCTCAGACAGAAACTGATTCAGAAAATTCCTGTCTGCCACAGCAGAAAGTGCCAGTGGCTTCAGGTGCTCCGAACACAGCCACTTAGAGGACAGGAACAAGGGCGAATCAGGGCCAGTGTATAAACAAAATGCCGCCTGCTCTCTGGTATTTAATGGGGGATTTAAATGGAGACAAACTGAAGTCTCATCACATTCCAAGATCCGACGTTATTTACTTGGCGCCTTTATTTCTCCTGTTTGCATTCTTTTCCTTGAATTATAGCAGCAAGTTGAAGAAGTCACCCAATTTACCCAACTGTTGATCTGGCTGGAACACCCCATCCCACTTTACAAAATCTTCTCAGATTTCTAAAGGCCCAAATGTAACCTTCTCTGTAATACTGCACCCACCCCACTTCTTGTGTTCTTCACAGCGCTCTCTCCTCACTTTGGGGTGGGATTGTAAACTAGTGCAATATTCATATAATAATCACCGCAATTGTGATTAAAACATCTCATGTTTATTGAGTAAATGCTTCACATCAGGGACTACATAACACACAACCTCTCACTTAATAGGCATACGAGGCCTGAGGTGGGGACTGTTCCTTTCCCTTTTATACCCACGAATAACTGAAGTTCAGAGAGGTTGCATAACCTGGCCTATGTCGCAGCTAACCAAGTTTGAGACCCAACTTGAAATCACTGGGCCATAACACCTCTTTTGCTTTGTGTGGCTGAGGCCCAGGTTTGGTGTCCACAATAGCGCATTTGCTGAATATATCAGCAGACGAAATGAAATGACCACCCAGCCAGCCAAGAGATATATCTGAAAAGATGTCAGGGGAGGGAATCAGATTTCAACCACGGGGGTTCCTTCTTAATTTTTACAAACCCGTTCGCAGAGATGGGGCATCTATAACATGCAATGGGTTGTGCCCCGCAGATATGGGGAGGGACTAAAGAGTGGGGTCCTTCCCGATAAGTACCGGGAGCACACAAGACCCCCACCTCGCCCCCCATCTCTATCTCATCCTGCGTAGTTAGCCCCTTAGCTCTTCCTACTCCAGCCATCCTGCTTTTCTGTCTCTCAAAGGGACTAAGGTCTTTCTTGTTTCTAGCCTTTTGCATTTGCTTGTTCCCTCTCCTATCCCTCCTTCTCATCATTACAGTTTCCGCGGGCACGGCACTTCTTCCCAACGGGACTCTCCCATCCTGACACTTCCTTTTTCTTTTAGCACTCTGAAATCATCTTGCTTGCTTATGGTCTTTCCCCACTAGAATGGAAACTACCTGAGGGCGGCTCCTGGTCGGCCTCCTTCACTACTATGTGCCCAGGGCCTGGAATAGAGTAAATGGCCACCAGTTAACGAATGAATGAGATTCGGTGGAGGAGACAGATGCGGAAAAATCACCGTTACCGTGGAAGAGGCCACTGGCTAAGTAGTGGGTGTGGGACTTCCTGGAGGAGGCGGCGGAGCTCTCCCTGATTATCAGAAGACCGAAAACTGGGAAAGCGGAATTTGGGTTTCGGTTTCCGCCAGACGGCTTTTGACACCTGCCCTGGGCTGCCGATTCCCTGCACGAGGATCCGACCTCAAGGAGGCTGCAGGGCCGGGTTGAGCCCCAGGCCCGTCCCTCCCGCCCTCCTCGCTGGCACAGGCATGGTCAGTCCTGGCCAACCGGCACAAGGAGCTCCGCCTTTCAGGGCCAGAGGGCGGCCTGAGGCACTCGCTGTCACCCGCCGGGGCCCAGCCCTGCCGCCTCCGCCGCCCGGGAAAAGCCCACTCACTCCTCTTCCGCCATCTTCTCCCCCATCCTGCGGAGCCTCCAAGACCACCGAGTTCGGAGCCGGGGGCTAGCAGGGACTGCTTTTGCTTCCGGCTTCCGCTGGAGGCGCGGGCGGACGGACAAGCGGGGGGCGGGGCCTCAGCCGTGAGAGGGCGGCCCTTCTGGCCCTTCGTCTCTGTGGCCTGAAGGTGGGAGGACCCGGCCAGGGCACTCTTAGGACATTGGGTCGGTTTGGGCCTGATGACCTCCTGGCCCCATGAAGTTTCGGTTTTTCTTCATCTTGGGGCGGGGAAGCTTTGAGAGCAACTCCTGTGAGGACACTGTGACTCACTTTGAGAGCAGGCGCCCTCCACCCAGTATCCAAGACTTGACACCGAAAGTTGGGACGGAAGCTTCTGGCCAAGGCTGTGCAGAGGGACCCCCAGGGGACACTTCCCCAGTCTGAGCTCCAGTTTTCCTCGCTGTAAAGAGGACTAGCCTTGCAGAATTGTGCAGTATTCTATTTGTAAACATTTACTGAATTCTGACTATATGCCTATCATTAAAATAGAGGAGGATGAGCGGTGCCTAGGTGGCTCGTCGGTTAAGCCTCAGACTTGATTTGTGCTCAGGTCATAATCTCAGGATCCCGGACTCGAGGCCCCCGCTCTTCTCTGAGTTTAGCTGGGCATCTCCTTCTCTCCCTCTGTTTCTCTCTCTCTCCCTCTGCCCTTCCCACTGCTCACACTCTCTCTAAAATAAATCTTTAAAAGATAATAAAATAAAATAGGGGATGATAACCTAGGCCTGGATCATTTGTTAATTTCATAAATAAATCAACAAATACCGATTAGACACCTCTATGTGCCTAGTTGTGGTCTTCAGGGTTGGGGTTACAGGAAGGAACAAGGCTTATGGGGTAAGAAAGACACCATCAGGAGGACTCCTACCCTTGTATAAGGCTTTTGGGTTTGACACCACCTCTGCTGTTGCTACCTCCTTCCTGGTCCAAGCCATCATACCTCGTAAGAGCTGTCGTAGGTCTCACTGGCTCTGTGGCTGTTCCCTGTGGTCTTTCACACAGAGGACCCCAGTGAGCCTTGAAAGAATTTTTTTTCTTTAAGTTTTTTTATCACTTGAGTAATACTCTACACCCAATAGGGGGCTTGAACTCAAGACCCTGAGATGGAGTGTCTTATGCTCTTCTGACTGAGCCAGCCACATACCCAGCACAGTGATCCTTTAAAACCCCAGTCATTCCCCTATTTAAAACCTCCACTGATGAGGCACCTGGATGGCTCAGTGGTTAAGCAGGTTAAGTGTCTGCCTTCAGCTCAGTTCATGATCCCGGGGTCCTGGAATCAAGCCCTGCTTGGTTGAGGGGCTCCTGACTCAGCAGGCAGTTGGCTTCTCCTGCCCCTCCCATCTCCCCTCATGATCTCTGAAATAAATAAAACCTTTAACACTAATAATAACAATAAAAAAAATAAATAAAACCTCCACTGGCTTCCAATCCCAATCAAAGAAATAAAGACTTGGCGAATCCGCAGGACTCAGCAACCTGCCCCTTTACTCCGCTGAGGTCAGTCCACTCCCCCCATCCTGCACATTTTTCACTGTGGTCACAGTGGCTTCCCCTGTGTGCCTGAAACACTAGGAACACTTCCACCACTGTATTTACTGCTCGGGCCTTTGTCTAGAACATTCTGCTTTTGAATTGCCCCTTGGAGCTCAACTTTTCCCACTTCGGGGCTTTTTATTTAACCTTTACCTTGTTTATAACAACTTCGCCAACCACCCTGTTTAAAATCTAAAACCTGGGGCGCCTGGTTAAGTGTCTGCCTTGGACTCAGCTCATGATCCTGGGGTCCTCAGATCGAGTCCCGCTTCAGGACCCCTGCTCAGTGGGGAGCCTGCTTCTCCCTCTCCCCTCTGCCCTTCTAGCTCATCCTCTCTCTCTCAAATGAATAAATAAAAATCTTTATTTTTTAAAAATATTTTATTTATTTGACAGAGAGAGATCACAAGTAGGCAGAGAGGCAGGCAGAGAGAGAGGAGAAAGAGAGAGGGGGAAGCTCCCTGCTAAGGAGAGAGCCCAAGGCAGGGCTGGATCCGAGGACACTGAGATCATGACCTGAGCCGAAGGCAGAGGCTTAACCTGCTGAGCCACCCAGGCGCCCTAAATAAAAATCTTTAAATTTAAAAAAATAACAATAATAAAATCCAAAGCCTTCCCTGAGTTATTTTTCTCTGTAATATCTACCATATGATCTGTTTTACTTCTACATTTGCTAACTGTCCTCCCTCCAGGAGGACATAAACTTCCTGAGTACAGAGGTTTTTGTCTGTTTGGTTCTGTTTTATCTCCAGTGCCTAGAGCAGCACCTAGCACATAGTAGTAGGTACTCAATAATAAATTATCATTGAATAAATAAAGGAGTGAGTTAACTCTAGACGTGTTAGAAAATGCAAGAGTTTTAAGAAGAGTGCTCTGACCTGATTTTTTAAAGATTTTTAAAAAATTTATTTATTTGACAGAGATCACAAGTAGGCAGAGAAGCAGGCAGAGAGAGAGGAGGAAGCAGGCTCCCCACCAAGCAGAGAGCCCGATGCAGGACTCGATCCCAGGACCCTGGGATCATGACCTGAGCCGAAGGCAGAGGCTTTAACCCACTGAGCCAGCCAGGCGCCCCGACCTGACTTTTTAATCAGGACCCCTTCACTTGCTTACACGGAGTTGGGCGGTTGGCAGCCCCCTGACCAGCTAGGAGGCTTCTGCACTAATCTGGGTGAGAGCTGATGGCA
Source organism: Martes martes (assembly GCF_963455335.1). Taxonomy (NCBI): domain Eukaryota; kingdom Metazoa; phylum Chordata; class Mammalia; order Carnivora; family Mustelidae; genus Martes; species Martes martes. Next base: position 10,966,168 of record NC_137896.1, read on the forward strand.
GTTTGGGTTAAAGTGATATCATGGAGATGACAGGAATGATTGAAGGCAGGATTTGCTGAGGGATTGTGGTGTGTAAAGGAAGGAGAGGAGTCAAGGATGATTTCAAGGTTTTGGCCCTGAAGAACTGGGTGGAAAAGAGATTTGTCTGGCTCATACCCAGAATCTGTGCCGCTCTAGAATCTCTTCGGGCTGTTGTCAAAGCTAACAGAGAATGTGCTTAGGATCAGCCAACATTTACTAAGTTCTTCCTGTAGGTGTGGTGCTGAGCTTTTGTTTCCCTAAGTCTTTACTTCTTCTCCTTCTTCTTCTTCTTCTTCTTCTTCTTCTTCTTCTTCTTCTTCTTCTTCTTCTTCTTCTTCTTCTTCTTCTTCTTCTTCTTCGGCAGATACTATCTTATCTATAAACCCAAGCACAGAGAAGTTAAGCCACTTGCCTGTAATCATACGCTGGGAAATGCTGAGTCTGGAATGCAGGCACAGAGTTTTGTTTTTACCAAGTACCCCCTGTTGCTCTCCGTGGCCTCAATTTCTCTGGCTCTAAAATGGGGCCAACGGCCTGCTTCTCTCCTTTATCACAGAGCCTGTCAGAAATGAACTGGCTCGTAGAAGATTGAGAGTGGGGTACTCTCTGAGTCAGTCTCCTTCCAGCCTCAGAAGACCCTGGCCGGAGTCAGACCCCTGGGAGCTGGGGGTAGGACTCTTCTATCAAGCTGCCAACTGTGGGCTCCTGAGGATGAAAGCTCCTTCCTGAATTCTCTGAGGGCTGCCCCATTCTACGTGGCATTCCACCTTGTGCCCTTGCCACAGATCCTGTTATCAGGGCCCCTTCTGATGGTCATGGGCTTGCTGCCAAGCAGGAGTCCGTAGAACACCTGCCCTTAGGCAAATCCCAGGCCTTTTTCACCTATTCCTGGGAACAAATCTGAAATCCCCGGTCACTACCCCCAGGAAGGCAAATAAAGCCACTCCCCTTGCAGTTCCTAGGCTCCAGTGCTGTCCCAGGCCAAAAAGGGCCGGGAACAGGGCACGCAGTCCCGGTTCCCCATCCCAGCTCAGGATCCATGGCTCTGTGACCCTGGGGCACCACTGCACCTTCAGAACCTCAGCGTTCCATCATAGTTTTTGACAGAGCCCCTCTTTGGAAGGCTGATACGGGATTAGAGTGAAGCTCTTACATTAGTTCTGTTCTTTCTGCCCTCCTACCCCCAACCTTCCTCTTTCTTGCCATATTGTTCTCAACTTAAATGTTACCTCCTCAGGGAGGACCTCCCTGACCACTCAGCCTAAAGCAAGGGCTAGCAAACTTTTCCTGTAAAGAGCCGTATGGTAGATATTTAGGGTTTTGTGGGCATTCCGATCTCTGTTGCAACAACTCAACTCTGCCATTGCAGTGGGAAAGCAACCATAGATGATTTAAATAAGAGTGGCTTTGTTCCAATAAAACTTTATGGATATCGAGATTTGAGTTTCTTGTCATTTTCATAATACTAGTTTTCAACCATTTGAAAACATGGAAACTACTCCTAGTTCACAAGCCATTCGATAGCAGGTGGCAGGCGGGATTTGCCCCCCCACTGGAGGGCTGCTAACCCAGGTATGAAGTCTTAAACATAAGTGTTTCTTCCTTTTTATTTTTTTAAGATTTTATTTATTTATTTGACAGACAGAGATCACAAGTAGGCAGAGAGGCAGGCAGAGAGAAAGGAGGAAGCAGGCTCCCTGCTGAGCAGAGAGCCTGATGTGGGGCTTGATCCCAGGACCCTGGGATCATGACCTGAGCTGAAGACAGAAGCTTAACCCACTGAGCCACCCAGGCACCCCCAACATAAGTGTTTCTGAGGCACTTATCACAGTCAGCTATTTTCCTCCCTTCTTTTTTTTTTCTTCCTGAGTTTATCATCCTGTTTCCTCCATCAAATCTAAGCCCCCTGGAAGCAGGGAGACTGTCTCTCTCTTCTTCATTTCTTCCATTCCTTACCTTTTCTAACATTTCTTTTTTTTTTTTTTAAGATTTTATTTATTTGTTTTAGAGAGAAAGTGTGGGTATGAGCACGAGGGGCGTGGGAGGAGAGGGGGAGGGAGAGGGACAGACTCTGTGCTGAGTGTGGAGCACGATGCTGGGCTCGATCTTATGACCCTGAGGTCATGACCTGAACCCAAACCAAGAGTTGGATGCTTAGCCGACTGTGACACCTAGGTGCCCCCTAACATTTCTTGAACCCTCACTCTGTACCAGGCATTGCTCCAAGCCCATTATGCTCAGTGACTTATTTAATCTGTATAATAACCCCAGGAGGTACTCTGACTGGCCCAGGTTTACAGATGTAGAAACTTGATTTCTTGTTCATCACTCTTTTTCCAGAGCTTAGAAAATGCTCAAGCTGTCAACAACACAGGGGCCCCGATAAAAACTTCTAATGAATTTGATATTTCACGTATTTTTAAAAAGGAATCAAAGTGATTACCATGTATGTCAGGCTTGGTTCAATCGGAAAGGAATAAGCAGTAGGAGATATGTATTATGAGACATATTGGAAGGAATTTTCCTAAAATGACACAAACTTATTACCTTCATGTTCTGTAGACTAGAAGTACTATGGGGCTAAACTCCAGATGTTGGCAGGGTTGCATTCCTAGGGGAGAATCTGGTTTCTTGACTTTTCCAGCTTCTAGAGGCTGCCCACATCCCATGGGTTACAGCCTCTTCTACCATCTTCAAAGCCAGTGATGGCATCACTCCAACTGCTGCTTTGATCATTTCATCTTCTCTGGCTCTGACTTTCCTTCATAAGGAGATTTGTGATTACATGGAGCCCATCTAGATAATCCAGAACGATCTCCCCATCTCAGGGTCAACTGATGAGCAACCTTAATTCCCCCTTGTTATTGTAACATAACATATTACAGAATCCAGGGGCTAGCAAGTGGATGTCTTTGGGAGGTCTTTTTTTTTTTTTTTAAAGATTTATTTATGTATTTATTTGTCAGACAGAGATCACAGGTAGGCAGAAAGGCAGGCAGAGAGAGAGGAGGAAGTAGGCTCCTCACTGAGCAGAGAGCCCGATGCAGGGCTCGATCCCAGGACCCTGAGACCATGACCTGAGCCGAAGGCAGAGGTTTAACCCACTGAGCTACCCAGGTGCCCCTGGGAGGCCATTTTTCTGCTTAACACACCATGGAAAAAGGAAACCTGCGTTGATCTTTCCTTTATATTCACTGTTTAGTATTGTTTCACATGGATTTATGTATGAGTTGGGGGTAGTTTTTCAATGCCTATGAACTTTAATATTTTAATCTGGCCCTGGCCGCATAGCAGGTAACAGGTACTAGAATTACTAGGCAGAAACGAAAAGGTTGGGCTTGTAGAATTCAGTGGACTCAGGTGCAACAGATACTTCAGAGAGAATTTCCAAGAGAAAAAAAAAATACAGATTCCAGGCCTATCACGGATCCCCTGGGTCTCAGGCGTGGGGCTTGGGAAACAGAGTTTCTTTTTGGATCTCTCCCATAATATACTCTGCTGGTGACTGCTCATAACCTCGTGGAGGGTTCTACTGCTGCCTGTGGGCTCCTTTCAACACAGCACAAGTCAGCTGTGCTGGGGAGTGAATGCTCGTGGAAAGGCTCTCAACCAATGATTGGTGCAAGTGGAGGATAAATGCCCCCACTTCCTCACACAGTGGGTGGGGCAAGTCTGAAGTGTGTGTTCTAAACACAGCTCCCCAGTGGGGTTGAACTCAAGCTTAACCAGGGGTGACCTGCTTGACAACATACCTACTATATGGCTGATAAAAACATCCAGGAGTATGACTTTGTTTTGAAAATCTGCTTTGTGGATATCTCATGAGTTTCAACCCATGATGTTGTCATTATAGCTTCTTTCTCCTTTCTTTTCTTTTCCTTTTTTTTAAGTAATCTCGTGGGGCTTGAAATCATGACCCCAGGATTAAGGGTTGCGTGCTCTACGGACCAATCCAGCCAGGCACCCCCATAGTTTCTGTTTTGAGACAGGATTTACTTAAGGAGTGTTTTAGAATTTCCTGCTTCTTGTATATGTAAATTTTGTATCCCTTTCCAATTTTGTTATATTTTGGCCAGATGATATATAAACTACCATTTTTCTGCTTTTATGACTTCACAGAGATTTTTCTTTTAAAGATTTTATTTATTTATTTGAGAGAGAGAGAGCATGAAGGATGGAGGGGAGACAGAGAAGCAGACTTCCCATCAAGCAGGGAGCCTGATGTAGGGCTCGATCCTAGGACCCTGAGATCATGATCTGAGCTGAAGGCAGACACTTAACTGACTGAGCCACCCAGGCACCCCATGACTTCACACAGATTTATTCCATCATCTAATTTATGAATTTTTTTAAGATACAGGGAGAAATGGAAAAGTTAAATTTTTTTGTTATTAGAGTATAAATATTGATGTCTGTATAGCAACTTACAACTTATATTCTTTAAACTCTTTATTCATTTTTGTTTTTTAGACTGTAGAAGACAGAATGCATAGGAAATGAAGGAATACCTTTGACAAACATAAGCATTAACATTCTGCATAATAGAAAATGCCAAAAATAAGTTTCTTCCTAGTTATATTTTAACCAAAAACATGTACTCTGAAAATATAGTTTATAAATGAAACTCTGAACAAGTCAATACCATACAGATGCCAGGACTCCGAAATCTATGAATTCAAGAATTCTCATGCTCACTGATGAATCACTAAATTCTACCCTTGAAACTAATAATACACTATCTGTTAACTAAATTGATTTTAAATATAAAATATAAACAATATTTAAAAAGAATTTTATGCTCTCCACACAGATTTTATTTTATTTTATTTTTAAAGATTTTTATTTATTTATTTAATAGGCAGAGATCACAAGTAGACACAGAGTCAGGCTGGGTGGGGGAGGGGGAAGCAGGCTCCCTGCTGAGCAGAGACCCAGGCGTGAGGATGGATCCCAGGAACCTGAGATCATGACTTGAGCCGAAGGCAGAGGCTTAACCCACTGAGCCACCCAGGGGCCCTTCTCCACACAGATTTTATTTTTTTTAAATATTTTTATTTATTTATTTGACAGAGACCACAAGTAGGCAGAGAGGCAGGCAGAGAGAGAGGAGGAAGCAGGCTTCCCACGGAGCAGAGAGCCCGATGCGGGGCTCTATCCCAGGACCCTGGGATCATGACCTGAGCCCAAGGCAGGGGCTTTAACCCACCGAGCCACCCAAGTGCCCCCTCCACACAGATTTTATGTGTATGATAATATATATTATAGATTTTCTGTATGTTATATAAATATATATATTATACATGTATTATATTAATATATCATTTTAATTAAGATCTACTGACAGGCAACACACCTATATTGACTTTTCTTTCTTGGGTGCCTGACTTCTCCACGCCCATGTCTGGGCAAAGCAAACTAGGACACTCCCCTCCACAATTGCTTATGATAAACACACTTGGTAACCACTGCTGAAGACCATCCATAAAAAACGTTCCCATGCTTCCTGTGTGTGTGCAGGTGGCATTCCTGGTGTGGGGCATGGCGAGCTGAGTCAGAACGGGAGCTCTAGGGAAGGAGGAAGTGGGATTTCCGCAGAGGCAGAGAGCACCATTTTAAGAGGAGCCCACAGAGGCTTGGGAAAAGAGGGCTGACTTGATGTGCTTCTCCGTTACCCTTCTAGGCCCCACTAGGTTGGCAATGAAAGGATTCATTTTTTAAACCCATAAGCCCTCAAGGACTAGAGAACACGAAAGGAGACAGCAGTGAGAACATTTTGGGGAAGAGAAAGCAGGTGGGTTTAAATGGCTCAACAGAACTGAGAAAATCCCATCCTCAGGCAGGTGAGGAGGGGAAAGCCACAGGACAGCCTGATTTATACTCCCGCCCTGGAAACTCCTCTTCTGGAATTTTCCTGTCGCTCAGGAATCAGCAACACCAGGGGCCTTTGAAAGTAAAATCGAAATGAGAGTGGGAGGTGGGTGGAAGAGAGGAGGGTGTGAAATAAAGGAAATAGGCTAAAAAGAAGAAGATTGTCATAAGCTCCCAGCCCCCACCCAATTCTAGGCCGCTGGGCACCTACTCGGGGGAGAGTCTGGAGGTCTGGTCTGTGGAGACAATAGAATGGGAGTGTGTTTGGGCTTTTGGACCCCAGCATGCTTTCAGGCAGCGGTACTCCATTGAAAGTGGGGTATGCCCTGGACCCTAGTAACTACGGCAGCTTCCTGGGGGACACTCTAAGGAATTATCACAAGCTGGGGGGTGTCAAAACAGAAACGCATTTGGTCACAGTCCTGGAGGTCTGAAAGCAAAGTGTCTGCAAGGCTATGCGCCTTCCAGAGGCTCTAGGAGAGAATCCATTCCTTGTCCCTTCCAGTTTTTCGTGGCTGCCGGCATTCCTTGGCTTGTGGTCCTCTCCTGCTCCATCATCCCGTTGTCTTCTCCTCCACGTCTCTGATCTCCCTCTGCCTTTCTCCTATGAGGAGGCCCACTTGGGTAATCCAGGATTATCTCCTCATCTCAAGAGCCTTAATTTAGTCGCAAAGATAGAGAGCATTCCCAGGTCCCAGGGATCTGATGTGGATATATTTTTGTGGGCCATTTTCTGGCCTGCATGCTGGGAATACCCTATTCTAGGCTTTCCGTACACCTGCAGGGCTGGCCTCATCACTCACCTCCAGAGGATCCAGGCCAATTCATTCAGTTACAGGCAGGAAACTGGACAGTCTTCTCCAGCAAACCTGACCAGACTCAGAAGAATCACCTAAAAACATCAGGGGTCCCTAACAAAGCTCACAGTCATAGCTCAAAGTCAACAGCTCCCTTTGCAATATACCCAATAATCAGCTTCTTTGTTCCCTGCACGTAAACATGAAATATCAGACACCTGAGGATCTCCTCTTATGTGAAATTTTGAAACAAAAACAAATAGAGAAAAGTAACTGGAGGAAACAGAAAAAATGCAAGAGGAAAACAAACAATTTTTCAGAGCACAACCCTGAAGGAAGAACAAGATGCTATAAAAAAGAAATATTTTGAGAACAAGGAGGGGCTCTTAGGAATTAGAAGCATAACAGTAGAAATTTTAAAAATTTAATATAAGGGTTGGAAGATAAATTTGAGGGTTTATCTCAGAAAGTAGGACAAACAGATAAAAATAGAAAATAGGAGAGGGATGCCTGGGTGGCTCGGTTGGTTGAGCGGCTGCCTTCGGCTCGGGTCATGATCCCAGCGTCCTGGGATAGAGTCCCACATTGGGCTCCTTGCTCAGCGGGGAGCCTGCTTCTCCCTCTGCCTCTGCCTGCCTCTCTGTCTGCCTGTGCTCACTCTCTCTGACAAATAAATAAATAAAATCTTTAAAAAAAAAAAAAGATAGAAAATAGGAGAGAAAGGATAAGATGTTTAGGGGACCAGCCTAAAAAAAATTTCACAGCTGCAAAACAGGCATTTTATCAAGAAAGAAGAGAAACAGAAGGGTAGGAATCGTGGATAAAATAATTCACAAAAATTCTTCAGAACTAAAGGACATGAGTTTTCGGACCAAAAGAGTTTACTCAGTGCCCATCATGTTGGATAAAAATAAATGCATAGCAAGGACATCATTATGAAGTTTCAAAATACCAAGAACAAAATTCCAGAAGGGGAGGGGGGGAATAAGTCACATGTAAAGTATTGAGAGGGGAACAATTTTGGACTTCTTGACCAAAACTTGGAGGCAAGAAAATGTTGGAGTAATACCTTCAAAATTCTGAAGGAAAAGGATTTCCAACCTAGAATTCCATACCCAGCCAAACAATCATCAAGGGAGCAAATAGAATAAACACATTTTTGGATATGGAAAGTCACAAAATTTCTGCTTCTCAACCCCCTTTCTCAGGAAGCTGCAGAAGGCTGTGCTACCAAAAGGGGGGGGGGGATCAGACAAGGAAGCATAAGACACGTGACCCAGCAAATGGAAACCCAGCACAAGAGAGAAACAAATGACATCCCCAGAAAGTGATGAAGGGAAATCCCAGATGACAGCTGGGAACCACTGGGTCCCAGTCCAGACACCAGCAGATCTGAAGGCTCCAGAAAGATCTCTTCCAGAAGATAAATGGATAGAATTTCTGATGCCTTGGTAGGTGTTGAGAGGACATTTGGACCCTGGCAAAAAGTTCAGAGTTGGACTGATAACAAATATTGAGAAAATTAGGTTGGCTTGGGGTGGAGGTAGGGAATAAGACAATTATTAACTCAAGGAAAAATAAAAAGCTGCGCAGGAAAGTAAAGGACATCCTCGTTTACTGTGGAGCTTAGCTGTGAATGGCATTTACATAGTCACAATTATGTAAATAGTGAATATTGATCTCACCAAAATTACCATACACCCATCTTGAGAGGATGGGGGGATGGGAAGGGTGTGCCTATCTGCTGGGACCAAGTGTGGGGAGGGGAAGACAGAAGGACCCTCACATCCTACAGTGGGAAAGCAGATTATATTGGAAACTGAAAAAAAAAAAAAAGCGGAAATAGAAACATGTTATTGAGAGATATGGAATTAAGCATCAAAAAGTCGGCTAAAGTGCTCAAAGTGGTTGTCTTTGGGGAGGGGGAAATGACCAGAGGGTGCCAAGTGAAGATTTCTGTTTTTAGCAAATGTGACTCTTCAATTTATGTGGCTATATAATCTTGATACAAATAAAATCTAAAGCCAAATAATAAAAAAAGAACAGGAGTAGTATGTATTCAAATGTTGTTTTGATAATGGTTGTCTCTGAATTGTGGATCATGGGTATTTTTTTTTTCCATTTGCTTGTTTGTTATTTTTTAACAGTTTTCTTCTGCAAATGACATACAGTGTGAAAAAAATAGGAGAGAAAAGAAGATATTTTTAAAAGGAAGGGAAAAAAGGCATGCCCCGGGGGCAGCCTGGAAACAAGTGTTTCCATCTGTCACTGGGTAGCAAAGTGGGGACAGTTGGAAGGATAAAGGAGTGAAGGGGTGAGGGATGGGGGGGAAGAATCGACAGAGCTTGGTGACTCACAGAAGAGGGAGGTGAGGCAGTGTCAAAGACAGAAGTATCAAATAACCATGGCCTTGACTTCTTGTTTTTAAATAAATATGACAAGCTGGCATGAGGCTAATTTATGAGAGCTGACTGGCAGTTCCTGAGTGCTTCCAGTCTCGGGCACAGTGACAAAGGGCTTTGCTTACATTTTCTGCCTCTATTCTCACTCTCCTGCTATCTACTTTACGTGGCAGTCCAAGCCGTCATTTTGAAGCATTTGTCAGATCAAGTTGCTCTATTGCTCAAACCATTCCACGGGTCCTCATTTCACTGAGCACAAAAGCCAAACTCCTCTTAGGGGTCTGCAGGGCCACTAAGGTGGTTTGGGCTGATTCCTGCCTCTTGTGGGAGTCTCTGACCCCCTCCTGTACCTTTTCCACTGCACCCAACTCACTGCACTCCAGCTCCACTTGCCTATCTGCTCCTCGAACATTGCCAAACTTGTCCCCACCTCAGGACCTTTGCACATACTGATCCTTCACCTACCTTCTTCCAGATATTTTTATAACTATCTCCCAGTCATAATTCAGGACCTGTCACCACTGTCACTCCCTCAGAGAGGCCACCCTGACCACTTGCTCCAACCAGTTATTACCTCTTCCAACCTTTTACTCACTTGACCTCATTGTACATGTCAGTCTGTATCATATATGCTGTTTCTCCCTCTATTTTTTAATGCTTTAAAAATGATTGAGATGTGGGGCGCCTGGGTGGCTCAGTGGGTTGAAGCCTCTGCCTTCGGCTCGGGTCATGATCCCAGGGTCCTGGGATCGAGCCCCGCATCGGGCTCTCTGCTCAGCGGGTAGCCTGCTTCCTCCTCTCTCTCTCTGCCTGCCTCTCTGCCTACTTGTGATCTCTGTCAAATAAATAAATAAAATCTTAAAAAAAAAAAGATTGAGATGTGATTCAGATAGCATAAACTTGACCATTTACAAGGCTGCAATTCAATGGCATTTAGTATATTTGTTATGTTGTGTGGCCATCAAGGTTATCTGATTCTCAAACATTTCCACCACCCCGACAAGAAAGCCTGTGTCCGTTGGCAGTCATTCTCTCTCACCCATCCCGTGGCAAGTGCTAATCTACTTTCTGTCTCTACAGACTTGCCTGTCTGAACATTCCATAGAAATGGAATCCTGTATATGGCATTTTGTGTCTGGCTTCTTTCTCTTAGCATAATATTCTGTTTCTTTTTAAAAACTTTCTTCCTTATTCATCCCCGTTTAACTGTCATGAGCTCCAATACCTAGAATAGTGCCCAGCATAAATCATTAAATATGGATTAAGCATCTCTTATGTGCTGTACACACAGATGCACAAAATATCCTCTCTAGGAAAACCTTCTCTAACCTCTGTATTCACCCCAGTCATCTTCAAGTCTCCCCTTGCATATTCCCAGGGTGGATGATGCGTTAAGGGTTAGTGGGTGGTTTAGGGAAGTCTCCCTTTCTTGGTTCAGGAGACATGGTTGAGCTCTTCTAGAAAGCTGTGCTTCACATCAGCATAGCAGTCCCCACCAAAACTGAAACAAAAGAAAAATCCCGCTGAGTACCTGTTTCTCAGGGGGTTCCCTGTCTTTTTGGTTATTACTCAAGACAAATCTGTGGGTCAGTTAAGATACTCACCTTTTTTTTTTTTTAAAGATTTTATTTATTTTTTTGACAGGGATCACAAGTAGGCAGAGAGGCAGGCAGAGAGAGAGGGGGAGGCAGGCTCCCTGCTGAGCAGAGAGCCTGATGTGGGGCTTGATGCGGGGCTCGATCCCAGGACCACCGGGATCATGACCTGAGCCAAAGGCAGAGGCTCTAACCCACTGAGCCGCCCAGGTGCCCCAAGATACTCACCTTAAGTAAAAAGTGGAAGGAGCCACAGGACAGGGAGTGTAGGATGACTCTAGTCCCAGGGAGAAGAGCCTCCACCAACAGCAAGGGAAGAAACTGGGGCCTCAGTCCTACACCACAGGGAACCAAACCCTGCCAACAGCCTGAGGGAATCTGGAAGCAGATTCTTCCCAGAGCTTCTAGATGAGGAAACAGACAGGCTGCCCTCTTGATCTCAGCCTGTGAGATCCAGGGCATAAAACACAGCAAAGCCTGCACAGGCTTTGGACCTAAGAACTCTGAGCTGGATGTTGTTGGAGGAAAAAATTTGCCTTGAACTTTCAGTCCCCAACTGAAGGCAGGCTTGCTTTGAGGACCCGAGGGCTGGCTGGTTCTGTTGGGCCAATGGGTAGACAGAGAGGTCCATTAACATAGGAGTTAAGAATCCAGACGGTGCAGCCGAACTTCCAGGCTTCAAATCCCAGCACTGAGACTTATGATCTCCTCTTGTCATCTTGGGGAAGTTATCCCCCAGTGCCTTGGTTTCCCCGGTATGTATTTCAGGATATTCTTTTTGGATCAAATGAGCTCATATTCATGAAATGCTTAGACCGTGCCTGGCACATGATAAGCACTTTATGGATGTTTTGCAAATAGAAGTAGCCCTCCCCAAACTAATGTATGTATTCATAACAGGTGACTGCTTCCAAGTGGTACTGAACCCCTTTACTACTTCTCTTTGATTAGAAATACTGGTTGGGAGAGTTGCCTGGGTGGCTCAGTCAGTTAAGCCTCTGACTCTTGATTTCAGCTCAGGTCATGTTCTCCGGGTCATGAGGTGGAGCCCACATGAGGATCCTTGCTCAGCAGGGAACCTGCTTGAAGAGTCTCTCTCTCCCTTCCCTTCTGCCCCTCCCCCTGCTCGCACACTCTTTCATTCTCTCAAAACAAATAAACCTTTTAGGGGCACCTGGGTGGCTCAGTTGGTTGGGCCTCTGCCTTCGGCTTGGGTCATGATCTCAGGGTCCTGGGATCGAGCCCCGCATCGGGCTCTCTGTTCAGCGGGGAGCCTGCTTACCCCCACCCACCCACTCTCTGCCTGTCTACTTGTGATCTCTCTCTCTCTCTCTCTGTCAAATAAATAAAAAGATTTAAAAAAGAAAAAAAAATAAATAAATCTTTTTAAAAAAGAAAAAAAAAGAAAGAAAGAAATACTGATTGTGGTGACATCTACCCACAGTTTTCTCACCTCATTTGAAAACCAAAAGGGAAATTCTTCTCTATTTCCCAGTAAGGGAAAATTAGAAAAATCCCATTTATCAACCGAAGAACAAATGCAGATACGGAAAAGGGTGACTCATATCGCCAGTGATGATGTTGAAAGACGCCTGCCCTCTGCCTTGACCATGTAATGGAGTAGTTAGGTTCACAGGTCTTGAAGCTGGACCCCAGCTTGGTCACCTACAGCTGCTGTTTGAACTTAGTTATATATCTGTGTTTCGGTTTCCTCATCTGAAAAATGGTGTTAATCATAGGGCTTATCAATAAACTTTAGTGATTACTGTTGAATAAAAAATGGCACAAATTCACTTTAGTGTTTAAATATATGTTGATGAATTGAAAAAAAAAAAATCTATGTTCTAAAAGTATGCCTGTTCGTCACTCTCTGTGCTTTTCTGTATTGTCTGAAATTTGTAAAATAATAGCAATCCAGTACTACTTTAGTAATTAGAAAAACTTTTTTTATTTTTTATTTTTTAAAGCTTTTAATTATTTATTTGGCAGAGAGAGACACAGTGAGAGAGGGCACACAAGCAGGGGGAGTGGGATAGGGAGAAGCAGGGTTCTTGCCGAGCAGGGACCCTCATGCGGGGCTCGGTCCCAGGACCCTGAGATCACGACCTGAGCTGAAGGCAGAGGCTTAACCCACTGAGCCACCCAGGTGCCCCTAGAAAAACTTTTTAAAATTAATTCCATTTGTGAGTGGAAGGCTTAATAAACAACTCTGCCCTCCAGTGTTGAGGTGATCACTGAATTATTTGTCTGTCCTTGCCTTTGTGTGTTTGTGGACTGTTTCTGCCTGGGAAATTCTTGCTAGAACATGAAGTCACCCATGTCTGCTCACATCTTCTCTCTGTGAATCAGGATGATCCTGTTAAAGGCTGGGAGGATTCTCTTTTCTCTCTGTGTCGCAGGAAAGGAGGTACTGACCCACCCAACCCCTGGTTCCTTTGGCTCGCTTTCTTTTCCCTTCCTTCCTTCTTCCTTTCTACCCTCCCTTCCCTTCTTCCCTCCTTCATTCCTCCCTCCCTCCCTTCCTTCTTTCTTTTTAAAGATTTTATTTATTTATTTATTTGAGAGAGAGATGGGTGGGGTGAAGGGCACAGGGAGAGGGACAAGCAGACTCCCTTTGGAGCTGGAGTCCAACCTGGGCTTGACCCAGGGCTTCTCTCCAGGACCTTGAGATCATGACCTGGGCTGAAGTCAGATGTTTAACCCAACTAAGCCACCCAGGTGCCCCCATTTGGCTTTTTATTTCATTCACAGTTATTCAACAGGGCTTGGGAAAACAAACATGGCCCAACCAATCAATAGAATTCCATGCATTTGAATCAAAGATTGAGGCAGATCCATATCTGTCACCCTGAAAAGATGTTTGTGATCATACTCCTCAGTTAAACGAACCAACTACAGAATATGTATTCAACAGATAGGTATTGAATACTTAGCCACTCTGTTCAAGGCACTGGGGACATGGCAATGGTAAGCAAAGTCCTTGCCCTCACAGGGCTGACATTCTGCAAGAAGAGAGAGACAGTGCACAAGTAAACGAAATAAGTTAATTTGGGTAATGAAAAATGCCGCGACGCAAGAAAGCAGGACAAAGGCGGAGCTACTTAGATGGGGTGATCGTGGAAGTCCTCTCTGAGGAGGTGGCAAATGTACAGTGTGATTCCATCTTTGTAAAAATATTCCTCTATGTGTGTGCATATGTCTCTTTCTTAAAGCACACACACAAAAAAAGTCTGAAGGGATACTCACCAGCCTGTTTGCACTTTTAACTCCAGTTACTTCTAAAGTTCTATTCTACGCATTGGCTTGAACAAATTCTCAGGATACCAAGCTGATTTGGGCAGACATGGTGCTACCCTCAGAGAACTACCTCCTTCTCTGATTCTCCAACTTAACAGGGCTAGGCTGCGCTATGAACTCATCATTGCAGGTAACAGAACCTCAAACTAGTTTAAAGGAGAAGTGGTAGAGCTAATTCAGGCATGGTTGTATCCAGGAGCTCCAGAGTATAAATGGGCGTCTGCCTCTCTCATCTCCCACCTCTGCTTCCCCTTCTGTTGGTTTCACTCTCAGGCGGGCTTTTTCCAAGAGGTGACCGAGAGTCTCCAGCAGCTCCTAGCTTCTGTGCTAGCTCATCAATCCTAGAGACAAAAGAGAGCACCCTTTTCCTTGGCAAGACCAGCAAAATTCTGGAGCTGCCTATCATTGATTTTATAAACATAAAGATTTTATTTATTTATTTCGGATCGAGCGAGATCGAGGAAGAGAGAGTATGCAAGAGAGCACAGCCTGGGGAGTGACAGAGGAAGAGGGAGAAGCAGGCTCTCCACTAAGCAGGGAGCCCAAGGCTGGGCTCCATCCAAGGACCTTGGGATCATCACCAGAGCGGAAGGCAGAGGCTTAACCGACTGAGCCACGCAGAGGCTTAACCGACTGAGCCACCCAGGAGCTCCTCATTGACATATTTTGGATCACATGTGTTCCCTAAACCAATCACATTGGCCTTGTTGGGGGCGGGGGCGTGCAGGAATTCAGGTGAGAGTAATGCGTCCATTCCTGCAGTCAGAAGGAAGAGTGTCCCTCAATTGGACCACATCTACTGCAAGGAAAAGGTCACCCGAATTGCTACTGGGAAGGCAAAAAACAAATATCCCCCCCCCAAACCAAAGAACAGCTACAAAAACCCCAGCACAGACTGAGCACTATTTGCCACACAATAATGACATGGCATAGGAGTGCTTATCGTTTCCATTTTACGTAGTAGAATCGAAGGTCAGCAACTTTTTTAAGGCCACTCTGCTAAGAAGTGGAGAAACTCTTTAACTGAAATCTGTCTGATGCCAAAGTCCCCAAAAGATGATGATGATGTTGATAATTACAGTAATAAGTACTATTTATTGAATAACCAGTGTGTGCCAAGCTTTGCAAGCATGATCTCATTTCATTCCCTCTGCCACACTTTGAGGTTTGGGGGACTGTGCAGGTCACTCCTTGACATCCATTCCGGCCCAGCCTGGGACCAGTTAGTCTGAGCCAATCATAGAATTGCAACCTTTTGCCAGAGATTGGTTAAAAAATGGGCATGTGACCCAAATCTGGCCAATGAGAAGTGAGGAGACGTCTGCCGGGAAAAGTTCTTCCTCATTCCTCCAGCAAAGGGTCTGGAAAGGAATGTGTTTTGCAGCTGAACATGAAAGCACGTGCCTGCGACCCTGATAGCCCTTGGCAAGTCATCCTGTGATCACGAGGAGGACCAGCCTTAGGATGAAACCAACATGGGTCAGCAGAACAGAGAGGTGGAGAGAACCCAACTCCTTGATGATAGCATTAGGCTGCGGGATCTATCACTATCTTGCAGTTGGCCTAAACTAGGGATTCTGTAAGGGGGGGGAGGGGAGAGGGGTAACCTGTTCTGGCTCGTACACTTTTGAATTTTATTAGCTTCTTCTTTCTGGCCAAAGGCGTTCTAATAGGCTCAGTAGGCATTTTTAAAATCTTTATTTCACAGATGGGGAAACTGAGGCTCAGAGAGATCAAGTGGGCCCCCAAGGTAACACCACGAGCAGGCTCTGAGCCAGGGTTTGTCTGGTTCCAAACTCATCACACAGTAGTTTCCCAAATAGTAGTAGCTTTCCTTTTGCTAGATGCTTTTTAAGCACCATAACACTGAATCCCCATAATTACCTTGCAAAATAAGTGCTTTCATTATCGCCATTTTACTGATCAGAAACATCTGTAGGAGGAGGGAGGCTGTTTAGCAGATGGGCTTTTGGATCTGAAGCTTTGCTTTTATGTTCATGACTCAGAGCCAAGAGCAGACAATGGTCAGGTGGAAGGGGAGGGGAGTGTAAGGAAATCCTGGAGGTTGCAAAATGCTAAGATCTTATTACAATCCTGCTAAAGTGTTGAGCCAGGAGGACTGGAAAAAATAGAGCCTCAGAAACTCATTTGTCCTCTCTCAGCATTGGCTCTTAATTTTAAATTTGAATAAAAAAATACATGCCGGGAATACATCACCATTTCAGAAAAAAAAAAGAAAATATAGGCACATAATAAGATAATAAAATTCAAAAATCTTACCCATACTCCAGCTGTGTAATTATTGGCAGTTATGCTCAATCTCTTCCTACCTCTGTTTTCCTCTAAACAGGACAGTCAAGAAAGTCTCTCTGAGGAGGTGGCATTTGAGCTGAGACCTGAAGGATGAGATGGAATTGCCTTGGAAAGAGTGTTCCAGGCAGAGGGATTAGCACATGCAAAGGCCCTGAGGTGGGAGTGATGTTTGCTGGGACAGGAAAATGGCCCGTGGGGTTTACAAGAAACAAGGAGAGGAGATCAGGGAGATAAACTGGAGTCAGATCATGGAGGAGAAAAGGAGTTTGGGGCCAGGGAGCTGCTCATGTGTCCAGCAGACGGATGATGGGCCAATAAAATAAGCAGAAGTATTATTAATCACCACCAGGCTTCTAGGAGGAGACGTCTCTAAACTGTACTAAACTCTGCCAGTTTAGTCCAGTACATTTTTACCCATCACCTACCCTGTGCCAGGCTCTGCCTGGAGTTCTGGACTCCAGCAGCATCTGCTTTGAAGATTAGAAATCAGAGGCAGCCAAAGCTTAAAAAAAAAAAAAAAAAAGGCATTTTTCTCCAAAGAGGACACCTGACCAGCCAACAAATGCATGGAAAGATCCTCCAGGTCTCGCCAAAGTAGACAACGAAAGTTCAAATATGTATTGATGTTTCACAGCCAGAGACAACAATTTGAAAATCAGAAAATATCAAACAATAGAAGAGTGGTTAACAGTCTCTCTGGCTTCATATCACGCTCTGCCATTCCTAGCTGAGTGATTTGGGGCTAGTTACTCTACCTCTCTGTGCCTCCATTTCTCTGTCTAGCAAATGGGAATGATCATTGTTTTTACCTCAAAGTTTCTTGGGAGGGTCCCCTGAGTTATTTCATGTTAAATGTTGAGAAAGTCTCTGGCACATAATTGGTGCCATTTGTGATGGTGGTGTGTTGTTATTGGTGAGGAAGTGGAGAAGTAGGAACTCTCCTGTACGGTGCTTTGGCAAATTGAAATGCATGTGCTCTGTGGCCAGCCGTCCCACTTCCGCGGGTCCACCCTATGGAAGTTCTAGCACGAGTGAAGATGGGCGTGGACGCTTCACCCATAATAGGCCCAAACTGGAATCAACTGGGTAGGCCTCAGTGGGTAAACAAACAGTGACATACGGCCATAAAGAGATTCCAGTGAGCACTAAAAATGAATAATCTAGATCAAAATAGGTCTTTGTAATGTTGAGTGAGAAAAGAAACTTTCAGAGGTAAACTCTTGAAAGATGTAACAACTGGCACGATCCAGGCACCACCCAGTTAGAGCTGAGGCTGACCATGTGGATCCCGAGGGGCAGTCTGGGGTTCCCATTGCTCCTTGGATAGAGATGTGGCTTCTCGGTCCTCACCGGCCCTCCCATCCTCCCATCCCTGGTCTGTCATTCTGTTGCTTCTCCGCTGTGTGACATCAGGCAAGTTGATTAACCTCTCTGGGCTTCAGCTTTTTCATGTGGACAAAGAGAGTAACCGCTGAAAAAGCTAACATATACGTGGTTTCCCACCTGCCAGACATTCATTATAATCCTCATAATGACCCTTTGTGGTAAGTTCTGTTATTGCCCCCATTGTGCATAGGTGGAAATTGAGGCATAGACAGGGGTCTGAGAAACTTGCTCTTGTTCTGTAGAGCCTGATTTATGGGACTGTAGCAAATAGATGCTAAGTGATATGTGTTAAGAGCTTAGGAAAAGGTCTGTCACTGAAAAAGTATTCAGTAAATGTTATCAGTTGTTATGATGTCACTGCCCTGCTCATGTGTCTTTGGTGGGTCACCATTGCCCTTAGGAGACATGGACAGCAAGGCCAGGGACTGTTCCCTTCTCACCCTCTGACCTCCTTTCCCCTGTTTCCCCTTGTTCTCTGTCCTCCAGTGATCTGGCCTTCTCCCAGTTGCTCCACAACCGTCACCCTCCCTGCCACTGGGCCTTTGCACATGATATCATCCCATGCCTGAAATGCTGTTCCCTCCTCCTCTTCTTTTACCTGGTTAGCCTCTAAACCTCTTCACAAGTCATGTACAATGACACTTCTTCCAGGAGGCCCTGCTGGAATGGGTTGAGTTTTCCTGGTCTATGTTCTCATAATTTCTCTCAAATTTCCCTTGAGTAATGCTTTCCCCTCCTGGAATTACTTCATGAATGTTGGTCTCCCCCTGTCAACTGTGAGCTCTTGGAAAGCAGAGAACTTTTCTGACTTTATCATTGTTGTGAGCCTGGCACCGGAGTGACAGACCTGCCTCTCCTACTCTATCCCGGTCTCATTCTAACATGGCTTCTTGTACTATAAAGGTGAGAAAGTGAAAAAACATGTTTCCTAGACATCCTTGCAACAAACAGGAGTGACTTATGCAATCCAGGCTCCCCTGGTGAAGACTTAGAGACAAATACAAGCTGTGGGATGCCAAGTGACTACATCTTTGGGCAAGCACAGTGGTCAGGGTATCTGGGCCTTCTAGGGAATAGTGTGTGTGGGGGGGGGTCCCATCACCCAACCCCTAGCCCCCTAAGTCCTAAGCTGAGGTGGTGGCAGCAGTAGCGACAGTGATGGTGGGTCCTCTCCTGGCTCTGGTGTTTCTACCGATGCTGTTTATGGTTAACATCTATGGTACTACCTGAACCCTTTAGTTAGTCCCTTTCTGTGTAAGCTCACTCTAGTTGTTTCTATTGTCTTCAATTCAAAACGCCTGGCCCAAGCACTCAATAAATATTTGTTGGCTGGATGGGTAGATGGATGGATGGGTAGATGGATGGATGGATGGATGGACGGATGGTGACCCCTTAGGAAACTTCCTGTTCCCATTGCTTTTATCCCCAGAGGTAACGTCCCAGGCCCTGGATGCATTCTGTTCCTAGAAAGGTCAGGGACAGGAAGATGACTAGAATGTCTTATCCTGCCAGTGATAAGACAGAACAGTGAGGTCTTAGAGATGAAAGAGAGCCTGGGGAGGGAGCTGGGCCCTCTCCCGGGGTAGGCAGGGGAGCTGGCCGGAGCCTCTGAATGCATGAGCTCAGGGAAAGGCTGAAGTGAGAAGGAGGGAAGGGAACAGGGGTGGGGGGGATCATTGAGCGGTCCCAGGGCCCCCCGGGGGCGTTTCTCTTCCCAGCATCCTTTCTGCTCTGTACACCAGTAGGTCAGTGCGTGTGCTGCCTATCAGCTGAAAAGCAGGTTGGAAAAATAGAGTTAGGAGGCATATGTGTTCAAAGAACGCTTGAACTGCGTGTCAGCCAGAGCGCTTCTGGCTGTGAGTGACAGAAAGCTGATCTTAGGAAGTGCTTCGGTTGGGTTTCCACAGAAGCAGATCTGAGACAAGGGTGTGTGTGCAAGGAATTTATTTAAGAGATGATGGCAGGCGGGATCCTGGCGGGGGAAGCGGGAAGTGAGATGGGACACAGGAAGAAGAAATACTTAAGTTATACTTAAGTAATACTTAAGGTAAGTTACTGAGCAGGTGGTCCCTCTGGGCAACCCCACTGTGGGATTCCAGGACTCAGAGGAGAACAGTCCTCAGGATCGGCCATCCAATGAATGACAGAAGTTTCTGGATAAATACCCGAACTTCTGTCATTCATTGGTTAAGGCTGTTCCCAGGGGAAGGGGAGCCCTGGACATTCTCCCCCTTTTTGTGCTAAGCGCCTGTGGGAACAAAGGCCTCCAACAGAGAGACTGGCAGCCATTAGGCGGCGGAGCATCACAATGATGAGTGTCAAGGGGATACGAGGCCAAGGCCAAGGCCCAGCACCGTCTGACAGGGTGACGCACACCAGACAGAGCCATGTGGGCTCAGGGAAAATAGCATGTCCAAGGCTACGCAGGCTTTGGGTACGGCTGGCTAAATCAGGGGCTTACTCAGGGTTCCGAGCTGTCTCTCCCTCTCTCACTAGTGGCCACTTGGAGCTTCAGGCCCCCCCCCCCCCACTCTTCCAGAACAGCAGAAAGAAAACAGGGCAGTGCCAGAGATTCTGAAACCCGAGGGCTGGCTCACTGGTCCACGTGGGGCTCATGCCCATATCTGAACCCATCCCTGTGGGCAGCGGGGTTGACCGGCTGGCTTAGGGCACCCGGCCTGCCGTGGAGCCAAGCATGGAGTTTGCCCCATGTGCTTCGCGGGGACAGGGAGCAGAGGAGGGGGCTCCCGGGAAAATCAGGGTGCTGTTACCAGAGATCGGGGACTTGAACTGAGGAGATAACACCACAAGGACAGATGTCGTCCAACCCAACGTCACTCGTTCTGACAGCGGCAACCCAGATTCTTTTTTTTTTTTTAATTAATTTATTTGAGAAAGAGAGAAAGAGAGAGAGAGAGAGTGCGCACACGAGCAGGGCAAGTGGCAGAAGCAGAGGGTGAAGCAGACTCCCTGTCGAGCTGGGAGCCCGACCCAGGGCTTGATCCCAGGACCCTGAGATCATGACCTGAACCAAAGGCAGACGCTTAACCGCTTAACGGACTGAACCACCCAGGCGCCCCAGCCCCATTTCTCAACCCATCTTTCCTCTAGAAGCCAGTAAACAGCCCCTGTTTAACCGACAAAAGCCCTTTAGTACCCTCCTTTCCCAGGTCCTCGCTCAAGTCATGCCTTCTGTGACTCTAACCCATAGGTCCCTGCTTTTGAGAAACAGCTAAGCCCTCATTCCCCAAGCAGAGATACTGAAAGGTTAAAAAAAAAAAAAAAAATGATGTAATGCAGTGGTTGGCAAACTTTTCTGTAAAGAGCCACATAGTAAAT
This sequence comes from Martes martes, assembly GCF_963455335.1. Lineage (NCBI taxonomy): Eukaryota > Metazoa > Chordata > Mammalia > Carnivora > Mustelidae > Martes > Martes martes. The sequence goes on from NC_137896.1 coordinate 10,987,186, forward strand.
ATTTTCAGGCTTTGCAGACACCACGTAAAGCCTCTGTTGCATATTCCTCTCCTCCTCCTCTCTTCAACCCTTTATTTATTTATTTATTTATTTAACAGAGATCACAAGTAGGCAGAGAGGCAGGCAGAGAGAGAGGGGGAAGCAGGCTCCCTGCGGAGCAGAGAGCCCGATGCAGGGCTCGATCCCAGGACCCTGAGATCGTGACCTGAGCCGAAGGCAGCAGCTTAACCCACTGAGCCGCTCAGGCACCCCTCTTCAACCCTTTAAATATGTGACAACCATCCTTAGCTACAGGGCCCACAGGCCACCATTTGCCAATTGCAGGTGTAGCCGAAGGACACAGGACTCGGACTTGGCGTTTCAGAGGATGGGCTCTGGCGCTTCCCAGCTGTGTGGTCGAGAGCATCTATTAAACCCCCTCAACTGGGGCACCTGGGTGGCTCAGTGGGTTAAGGCCTTTGACTTCAGCTCTGTTCATGATCTCAGGGTCCTGGGATCGAGCCCCACATCGGGCTCTCTGCTCAGTGGGGAGTCTGCTTCCTCCTCTCTCTCTCTCTCTGCCTGCCTCTTTGCCTACTTGTGATCTGTCTGTCAAACAAATAAATAGAATCTTAAAAAAAAAAACAAACCCTCAACTATTAAGAGGCCACCATACTTCCTGTCTCATGAGGCCGACCCGAGAAATAAAGATTATAAACCTAATGTGTTATATATTAGGGCTACAAACCAGGGACCCAAAGTAACTATGACTTAACGAGGGAGAAGTTTTTTGTCTTCTTAAAAGTGGAGATAAAATTCACGTGACACACAAGCCACCATTTTAACCACTTAAAAATAGACAATCCAACGAAGAGAGATTTTTTAAATTTCTTTTTTTTAAAAGATTTTATTTATTTACTTGTCAGAGAGAGAGAGAGATAGAGAGTGAGCACAGGCAGACAGAGGGGCAGAAGGAGAAGCAGGCTCCCCGCGGAGCAAGGAGCCCGATGTGGGACTAGATCCCAGGATGCTGGGATCATGACCCGAGCCGAAGGCAGCCACTTAACCAACTGAGCCACCCAGGCGTCCCTTAATTTCATTTCTTAATCTTTCTTGGAACTATGTGGGTGTTCATACTCCGGGGCCAGCACAGCTCCCTAACTCTACGGCTGTCGTTTCAGCCAGAGGGAAGGGGTACAGTGGAGGCCAGAGCACTGCCCGTTCCTCGGGAAGCGCAGGACCCAGAAGTTGGTCCTTTGGATGTGTGGGAGCAGAGCATTCCGTTGGCTGTCATTTAGTCTAAACGGGGCTCCACCTCACTGCCGAGAAGGGTGGGACATGTAGTGAAGACCCAGAAAGTTGTGGGTCCTGCTAAAAATCATTTGTTCTCTTAACAGTAGAGAGAAGGCAGGAACATATATGGGGAAGGGGGGACATTCGTAATCTTGACTCAGAGCATCTGACTCAGAGAAGCTCTACAAAAGATACCTGCTATTGTTGTTTTTATTTTATTTTATTTTATTTTATTTTATTGAGAGAGAGAGCATGTGTAAGCAGGGGGAGGGGCAGAAGGAGAGACAGAATCCCAAGCAGACTCCCTGCTCTGCCTGGAGCCAATGCGGGTCTCAATCCCAGGATCCTGAGCCTTAATCAAGAGTCAGACGCTTAACCGACTGAGCCACCCAGGTGCCCCCTCAGTAGGTGTATTTGAAAGATGCCCATAAATGCTGGGTACTGACACCACACTGCGTTGGACTTTGGGATCAATACAGTAAAGGTTAAATCTTTATTCTCATGCCTTCCTAGGCTGTGCAACCTTGGATAAGTTACTTAACCTCCCTGAATCCTGCCTTCATCATCTGCCAAGGAGGGATAAGGGTATATTCCTCATTCAGGGTTTGGGAAAAATCAAATAAAGCTTAAACACAATGTTCAGCTCAAAGAGAGAGTTCAATAAGTGGTTCATTTTATCAATAAGAAACGTGTATGGTGGATAAGAAAGTGACTCAGAGATCAGACAGACCTGCGTTCCAATGCAGACTCTGCTTCCCAGCGGAACACATTATTTAAGCTCTCTGTGCCTTCGTCCTCTCATCTGTGACACGGAAGCGGTAACAACTGCAGCCCGTGGGATGGTTTTGAGGCTCCAAGGAATGGCTGGTGCCTAGAAACCAGCCTCTCAGAGTTACTCGGTTCCCATTCCCACTCGCAGCTCGTGGAGGAAGAGGGGAGGTCAAAAGGCCGTTGCTGCAAACAATGTCGTGTGAAGAAGTAATAAACAAAAGACTAAGGGCCGTATGATGCCGTTACATGAAGTGCAAAAACAGGCAAAAGTAATCATCGGTGTTGGAAATCAGGGTCAGGGTCACTGTTGAGGGTGGTGACAGAAACTGGAAAGGGTCTTCTAAGGGATTGGGAACGTTCTGTTTCCTGGTCTAGGGGCTGGTTACTCTACCGCGTTGCCATTGTGAAAATACTGAGCTGTCACTTAAGTGTGTGTTTTTCTGTACGTATGTTACATTTCAGTAAGTTTCCTCCAAAAAGTATCTGTGGTCTATTGGAATCCGTTACTGGCCGAGGGGCCAAGGGGCACAGGTGGGGGCATTGAGCCTTGCCAGCCACTGAAGTTTCTGTTTTGACCTGAGGTACAGGCGTCAGCTTCCCTAAATTCTCCACCCCTGGAGCCTCTGGCCACAAAATTCCCCTTCGCCCTGTGATGTGGCGTGATTACCACATCCGGGGCCAGTCCTGTGCCAGCCAGCCTGAATGCCCCTGTTATCAGCTCCTGGACTGCGGGACAGACTTGTTTCAACAGGGAAATTTCAGTAAGTCCCTATGAACAGCAGCCTCCGATCACTGATCTCACAAGTGGGATCCGTGCTCTTCGTTCCTCATTTCATGAAGTCAAACCCTTTTTGGGTGCCCACTCTGCATGTAGCTCTAGCAAGTTTGTGTTTGGTACAAAGATGCTTCATTCATGCATCTGTTCATTCGTGCAATAAATATTAACTGAGCACCTACCAGGCACGGTGCCAGGTCCTAGGGGTGCCTCTGTGTGCAAACAGACGTGGTCCCTGCTCTCTCTGACTGTTAGTGGAGGTTTAGATGGTGACCAGTGCTATGGAGAAAAATTAAGCAGAGAGGCGGGTATGGAATGTGAGACACATTTGGGGAGGTTGCAATTTTTGTTCAGGGAATGCCTCCTTGAGGAGGGGACATTTAAGCAACGACTTAAAGAAGGGGAGGATATGGGCCATGTAGGAGAGAACATTCCAGCCAGAGAGGAGAGTGGGGAGCTGAGATCGGAGAAGTTGCAGGACATGTGATCTCTCGGGTCCTTGTGGGCTAGGGTGAGGATTTTGGTTTTTCCTCTGAATGAGACAGCAGCCATTAGAGGGATTTGAGCAGGAAAGGGATGTGGCCTGATTCTATCTTAACTTTGGGTTTCAATTTGAGAGTAAGTTATTGGGGGAGAAAAAAGCGATAAGACTAGTGACGAAGCTACTAGAATAATCCCAATGAGAAATGATAGTGGTTTGGCCTGGAATGATGTCAGCAGAGAAGTGTTGATTCTGGATGTATTTTATTTTATTTTATTTTACTTTAAGAGAGAGGGAGGGGGGAGAGGCAGAGGGAGAGAGAGAATCTTAAGCAGGCTCCATACCCAGCACGGAGACTGATGTGGGCCTCGATCTCACAACCTTGAGATCATGACCCGAGCAGAAACCGAGATCATGACCTGACCAGAAACCAAGAGTTGGACACTTAGCCAACTGAGCCACGCAGGTGCTCTGATTCTGCATGTATTTTAAAGGTGGTACCAAAACGACAGGTTGGGCTGAATATGGGGGGTGAGAAGGAGTCCAGGATGGTGCACAGATTTTTGGCCTGAAATAGAATGGAAGAGACATGAACTAAGATGAGGCTGGTCGGGTGAGGCAAATGTCAGAATCTGGATTTGAGGTACGTTCCTTTGGAGATAGCTGCTAGGTGTCTCAGTGGAGATGTGGAAGAGGTAGACGGAAACCTGTTACTGAAGTTCGAGACAGGTGTTGGTTGAAGACATACATCCGGGATGTCAGTGTCGAGATGCTATTTCAAGCCAGGAGTCTGGCTGGGAGAAGCTGTCTGTGGACTGAGCTGTGGGGCACAACCAACATGATCAAGGTCAGAGAGATGAGAAGCAAGCAAAGGAGCATGAACAGGAGCAACCATCACTAAAATTATATTAGCCCATTGGTCTGAAAATAAAAGCTGACCTTGGAATAGATTGTACCCAGATGGGATGCACTCCAAGATACACCTTTACAAGAAAACAAGACAAATGTGTATATTTCTATGACCAGAAAATATATGTTTTTTAAAAATTTTGTGTATTTATTTATTTATTTGTTTATTTGAGAGAGAGCATGTACGAGTGGGGAGAAGGGCAGAGAGACAAGCAGACTTCCCACTCAGCAGGGAGCCCAAAGCAGAGCTCGATCCCAGGACCCTGAGATCATAATCTGAGCTGAAGTCAGATGCTTAACAACTGAGCCACCCATGTGCCCTCAAAAAAAAAAAAAATATATATATATATACACACACACACACATATATATGTATGTGTGTATGTATATATATGTATATCTATATATACATATGTATATACATATATACATATACATATATATGTACATGTATGTGTGTATATATATATATATACCATCACAGACTGATTCAGGCAAAAATTAACAGTGAATGCTGCTTTGGGGCGCCTGGATGGCTCAGTGGGTTAAAGCCTCTGCCTTCCGCTCAGGTCATGATCTCAGGGTCCTGGGATCGAGCCCAGCATCAGGCTCCCTGCTCAGCAGGGTGTCTGCTTCTCCCTATATCCCTCCCCTGGTTCACGCTAGTGCTCTTAATCTCTTGCTTTCTCTCTCTCTCTAATAAAAAATATAATCTAAAGTTTTTTTTAAAGTTAATGTCATAAAAGACAAAGAAAAGCTGAGGAATCATTCCAGATTAAAGAAAACTAGAGACATAATAACTAAGTGCAAAATGTGGCCTTGAGCTGGATCCTGTCCTAGAGAGAAACAATGATTAAAGGACATTATTGCAACAGTTGACACAGTTGGATTATGGGTGGTAGTTTACAGTGTTGTATCAAGGTAAATTTCCTGAATATGGTAACCATGCTTAGTTATATAAAATAATATCCTTTTCTTAGGAAGTATATGCTGAAATTTAAAGGGTAAATGGTACATGGTGTAATATAATCTATTCTCAAATGGTTCAGAAAAATAATCATCTTTTTTAAAGATTTTATTTATTTGAGAGAGAGATAGAACGAGTGGGGGGGGGGAAGCAGAGGGAGAGAAATAAACAGACTCCATGCCTAGCACAGAGCCTGCTGTGGGGCTCAACCCCACCACCCTGAGATCATGACCTGTGCTGAAATCAATAATCAGATGCTTAACTGACTGAGCCACCCAGGTGCCCCCAGAAAAATAAACATTAATAATGAATACATATATTCACATGAAAGAGAGGGTGATAAAAACAATCATGGCAAAATATTTTGAAAATTGGTGAATGTGGATAATAGGGATACTGGAATTCTTAGAATTATTCTTGAACATTTCTACAAATTTGAAACTATTTTGCGACCCACAGTTGTGGTGTGTCTGGAGGAGGGGCAGGTGGGCAAAAGAACAAGAAAGAAAAGAGATCGACAGAAGAGAGCTCGACAGAAGAGAGACCGACTTCTCACCTTTCGTACTTTTTACAGGTATGATCTAGCCCAATAAATAAGTACGAAGTGAAAAATAACGGAAGTTCATGTATTAGGCACATATTCTAGGCGTTGTGTGAAGTCACTTACACACGTGAGAGGATTCTCCTTTATTCCTTTTAATCATGCCCATTGCATGGAGGAGGAAACTGAGGCTCAGAGAAGGGAGATGATCAGACCAGAAACAGAAATTAACGCAGGTCAGTCTCATTTCAGAGGCCTTAAAATCATTTGGGCAGGATCTTTGTCCTTAAGGAGAGGAGATTTCTCAAAACCTTCTTCATTGTTTAAGAAATAAAAGAGCATGACTTTGGTTCTGCGGCTGTGCATTGTCCACTATGAAGATTATTAATTTGGGGTGTAGCTATTTGCCCAATTAGTCATTCAGCAGACATTTATTGAAAATCTTTATTGGGTCCAAAGGCAGGTTTACCATGATTTACCAGTACTGGTAGGTACTATCAGTTCTAGAGTGTTCTGGAGTCAGCGAAGGGCAACTAGGGTACTATCGGAAGGCATTTCTATATAAATTGCTCAAAGAGATCTCAGGAAAAAGGGTCCCAATTCACCAAACATCCAATAATGTGAGATGAGCTATTTTTTTTCTTTGTCAATAAACACTTTCGTACCTATTTAATATTTACAGCTTTGTATTTTTTTTTCTAAAATTGCATGAACTTCAGAACCCATAACCATCAAGAGTCCGAGAGGGAGCTCCGTGAAGCTCTGCTGGGGGAAGAAGAGGCCCTGTGGACGGACGGTTCCTGAGCCAGTCACCCAGGAGGACCCAGTGCTGTCTCTTCCTCTTTCTTCACGGTTTGACCGGTGATTGTTATTCTTATTATCTGTTTTCTTGCTGTCTCCAGAGTGACATGGGGAACAAGATCGCTCAGCAGCACATGTGTGATCATGGTAGATCGTGTATCGACTGCTCATGGTGGGCTAGACATCCCTCCACACACTTCACCAATGGAACAGTCCCACGGGGGACATAGGACTGTTATTGTGATCTGCATAAAACAGAGGTTTTGGGGGTAGTAAGGAATGGAAAGGTTTAGCACTTTGCCAAGGTCACAGAGCTAGCGAGTGGAGGAAGCAGGAGTCAAACCTGGGCAATGGGTCCACGGTTCCTCAATACCATGGGCATCTGTGGCTTGCACCTGCTCAGAATCCCGGTTAACCTTTGGGGACCCACTTGCCCCCACTTCTGACCACATGGTTTGGAGGGAGCTGACCATACTTCTTTGGCTCTAGGGTGGCTCATGTCACCCAGTCCTGGACCATCAGAGCAACAAATTGTTCTGGTCACGGTGAGTAGTGTAAGGGTGATCCAGGCCAGGTCAATGAGAACCCTCCTCCAAGCCTTTACCGATACTATGCAGAACTCCCCAGGGTGGTGGGGGTGTTTAAGAGTGAGGCAGCTTGGAGTGGCCAAGGTCATCTTTGTCACCTGCTTGAAAAGGCGACACAGGCAAATCTGAGCTTGACAAAACCCATTGACATCTCTGCAGCTCCTGGATCCAGCCATACCTGAAACATCCTTGAACTTTTCCATTCTTCTTCCCTCCCTTTTGTTGGCTCAGGCTAGTTAAGCACAGAGTAGCAGATATTCAGGCCATCCTCTTACTTTTTTTTTTTTTTTTTGACTTGTGACTTTAACAGCTTTATGGAGGTATAATTCACATATGATATCATTCACCTGTTTCAAGCGTACAATTCAATGGTTTTTCACATATTCACAGCCGTGCAGCCATCACCGTAAGAAGAATATTTTCATCATCCTAAAGAGAAACCTCATACCCATGATCAGTCACTCCCTGTTTCCCTCCCACTCCTGACCCCATCCCAGTCCCTGGCACTCACTAATTTAGTTTGTCTCTATAGATTTCCCCATTCTGAACATTTCATATCCATGGGATCATAGAATATGTGTTTCTTCGGGGCTTTCCTTCACTTCGCCTGTGTTCGGGATCCATCTTGTATCACAGTTTCATTCCCTTTCGTGGCAGAATAAGACCCCAAATAGAACAAATAGAACACTTTTTTTTTTTTAACCCATTCATCAGTTGCTGAACATTTGGGTTGTTTCTACTTTGGGCTATAATAAATAATGTCGCTATAAACCTACTTGGGCGTGTTTTTGTGTGGACACACGTTTTCCATTCTGGGGTTTATTCCCGAGAGTGGAATTGCTAGGTGCTATGGTCGGTAATGCTATGTTTAACCTTTGGAGGAAATGCCAGACTGTTTCCCAAAGAGGCTGCACCATGTCACCTTCCCACACAGCAACAGACTCTTGCTGTGTGACTCACTTTTGCTGTGTGACTCTGGTAAGTTGTGTCAATTCTCTGGGCTTTGGTTTCCCCATTTTTGAAACAGGGATGCCCTGTAGCGAGGTTGAAAAAGATGTGAGGTTTGGAGCAAGTCTCCTCAATCCTGGGCCTCGGTTCCTCACCCCCGTGTGACACGGGGAGAGCCAAAGCATTTCCCTCTTGCGGTTCTTCTCAGGAGGAAAGGAGACTCAGCTGCTAGGGACAGGACACAATCAATAAAAGGTGGTCGTAGACCTGGTTATAATGGGATTCCCCTCTTTCCAATCGAACAAAACTGGCCTGAACATCTGTGGACTATACACCAGGCTTGTCGCATAAGTATTCATGCTCCCTTGATTCTCAAGTTGGAATTCCTTTGCCTTGTGAAACTCTGGAAGAGTTCTTGTCCAATCTGGGACCATCAGCTGACACTCAGGAACCCACAGAGTGGACCCGTAGGGTGACATGGTCTGCTGATGAATGACACATTTCCTGAGATATAGAAACTGTGCCAGGCTTGAAGCCAGAGACTGTGAAAACCCCATGACTGAGTCATGATCTTGGGACCGGGATGTGGGTGGGGAGGTGGGGCGGGGAGGGGCTTGGGGCAGGGCCTGGCTAAAATTGCAATTCCCTAAAGGCCTCAGGCCTTTCTCTCTGACCTCATCACTTCTGCTCCCTCCCCACACGTACCCGTGGGTCAGACTAAATCACTCACATTTTCCGGAACAAGCAATGTTCTCCAGACCTTTGGACATTCCGTTCCCTCTGCCAGGTGTACCCTTTCTGCCCCTTCTCTCCCTGTCACCTGGCATAATCCAGCTCATTCCTGAGTTTTAGGCTTAGAGGTCAATGTCTCCAGGAAGCTTTCTATAGCGGGGGATCTTTTATCTTGCTTGTACAGCATTGGTTTTTGCTGGATCAGAAAACAGCCTCTTGATTTCCTTCCCCCACGCTTATCCAAGGGTTCAAGGAGGAGGCCCTGGCTCTATGGGTGAGCCTGGCCAATGAGCATAGCCCCCACCCCCCACAGTGATTGGTTTGTCGCCATTCCTGCAAATAAGGAGGAGGTGCCCGCTGGCTGTCTTCACCAACAGGTGCAGGAAGCCTGTCTGAAAGTAAATTCCAAACAGAGAAAAGCAGAGCACAGAGATGGAGAGAGAGAACGAGAGAGAGGAAAGACAAGAGACGGAGAGATGTATATATTTTTTTTTCAAAGACTTTGTTTATTTATTTATTTGACAGACAGAGATCACAAGTAGGCAGAGAGTCGGGCAGAGAGAAAGGGGGAAGCAGGCTCCCCGCTGAGCAGAGAGCCCGATGTGGGGCTCGATCCCAGGACCCCAAGATCACGACCCGAGCCGAAGGCAGAGACCTAACCCACTGAGCCACCCAGGTGCCCCGAGAGATGTATATTTTGACATCATTTGAGCCCCTGGATCCAGTCACACGTGAAGGCAGTCTTACGTCATGATTTCTCATAAACCAATGAATCTCCCCCCAATTTGTTTCTCTAGTTAGTGGGTATTCTGTCACTTAAAACCTAAATACACCTGACTAGTACTCCCTGGCCCCCCATAACCCCTGGGATGGAGTGGGTACACTTTCGGATTTTCAAAACAGCCTGGTTCTCCATTTTCATTGCACTTAATAGATTGTGTTATAACGATCTCTTTACTTGTAGCTCCTAGGACGCTCGAGGAGCAGCTGTCCCGCGTTTACGGCTGTGTGGCTCGCACCTAGTCACGCCTGGCAGGTTAAGAGCATCTCAGTAAAATTGATTTTAATTCCTCTTTTAAAAATTGCAAACAGTTCATGCCGGCATACGTTCAAACACACACAAAACAATTCAAAACTTTTCTATGGACCTGCATGGATACATACCAAAGAAGTCTAGAAAGAGACCACCCGTGCGTCCCAGTGTGAGTTACCTCTCATCAAGGAGACAGTGCTCATGTATCACTCGTTATTAAAAATTAATTAAAAACAAAGCTGAACAAAGGAGCGTGTTCTGTTTGTAATACCGAATGCATACAACTCAAAAGGGTTACCTTGCCACCCCCCAATAATATGTGTTGAATAAAGGAATAAAAGGTATAACTATACAGAGTTGGTCAATAAATGATTGAATAAGAAAACAGCTCTGTCCAGATAAACTTCAGCTCAAAATGACCCCTCTCTTGCCCCCAGCCCAGTGGGCCAGCTGGTTTCCCCGAAAGACTGGGCCTGAGGCCAATGTTTTATTTCTTTCTGGGATGGGCCCCTGTCTGGGAGTCCTTTTTCCCTGGAGCCTCGGAGAATGACTCACTGGGTTTTGCGTGAACAAGGAGTCTGCCAGTGACTAGAGGGTCACCTTCTGTTCCTTAAGCAGGTAGATTCTGAGTAGATGCTCTAGGGGGTGGGTTGTCAAGGAAAGGGGGGGTCCTGTGTGTCTGCCTGGCCAGTGGCTGATTGCTGTTCCCCAGGAAACAGTCTCCAGCAAACTCTCCAACCCCAGTTGTAACAGTGGAGAGTCTGCTGGCCCAGACTGTGGGCTCAAGGTTCAATCTTGCCCATTAACTTGCTGTGGGGCCTTTCCTAGCTATACAATGAGGGAGGTACGTGGCAGATACTGATGGGTACCTACCTAATAACCATCCACTCCTTCTTTCTTGCTTACAGAACCTCAGTTTGAGGGTGGGGAGCACTGGATGGCCATGTGTTTAAGGGAAAGGCTGGGCCTGTCTTCAGCCCTAATTTTCTGTGTCTGGGTGCACACACCCTTAAATCTTACATAGCCTAAGTGAATCACAATAATGCTATACCATCTACTTGCCGGTAATGGGTTTAGGCACATAATGACATTCTTCTCACTTCTATGCGGCTTTGGGCTTAATCTCACTTAAACTTTTTGGCCTCGGTTTCTCCTTTAAAATGGGAATGGTTCTTACGTGCCAATGTTTGCTGTGGCCCTTAAAAATAACCCAGCTAAAAGCCCCAGGTACAGGAGAAGTTAGAGTAACAGTTCTTAGACATACTGTTTGTTGGCTTCCTTCTCTGTTTGAGGACAGCTTGGATTTTTTTCCATAGGTACTCAATGAGTGACAGTTATTAACACAGTCTGCCTGTCCAACTAATCCCATCTGCAAAATGTATGAATTATTACAATATAAGCAGATTTTGTTTGATAAGCAAAGTAATTTCAAAACATTGCGGGTATGTATGAGGCGAAAGCTATAAGGACAAAAGACAGGAGCCGTGGAATGTGGGGAGCTGCTGGTGTCTGGAAATTGTTGCTATCTGGAAAGCCACCTTGTGGGGAATACGTAGCTGCTGGCTCCATTCTGAAAGGTTTGGGCACGATGGGGCTGGGGTGGAGCTGGGACCTCTGTTAACGAGGATTTAATCAGTTGGAGAGTTTGGGACTCTTTTTGAGTTTGGGACTGTTTTGTGGGTTTTTTTAAAAAGAAGATTTGTTTATTAATATATTATTTTAGAGGCGGGAGAGGGGCAGAGGGAGAAGGATAAAGAGAATCTCAAACAGACTCTCAGTAGAGCACAGAGCCCGACATAGGGCTTGATCTCATGATCCTGAGCTCATGACCTGAGCTGAAATCCAGAGCCGGACGCTTAACCGACTGAGCCATCCAGACACTCTGTGAATCGCTCGGTTTGGACATTAACACTAATCCCTGACTTTGCCCTTTACCATTTAAACAAATCCTCCTGTTTCCATACCCTGGTTTCCTCATCTGTAAGATGATGATGATGTTATCAACCTTGATGGCTTGTAGGACAGATTAACAATGGTTCTCAACTGGGGTGATTTGGGACCCCAAGGGATGTGCTGCGATGTCTGGAAACATTGTTGGTTGTCACAGTTGAGGGAGGGTGCTACTGACACCTGGTGGGTAACAGGCCAGGGACGTTGCCGAACATCCTTCAGTGTGCAGGATGGCCCCCCACGACAGAGAATTATCCAGCCCTAAGTATTAATAGGGCCAAGATCAAGAAACTCAGGGGAAATGTATTAATGTGCCATGAGGTTGGAGGCCAAGGAGACCATTCTATTGCTTTAGCATAAACGCAGTTGCCCGCACATAAAGGCCTTTTCCAGTGCAGGGAGATAGAGTTAAGTGGGTGTGTGGAGAAGGTTGGAGAGCCAAAGAGAGCGCCATTGTTCTGTGTTGCGGGGTGAGGGGGGGAGGGTTAGTGGCAGTGGTGCCAGAGTCTGTGTGTGACTCACTGGGAGAAGCCAGCGGGCTGGCAGGGGCTACAGTATGTGTGTGACGAGCTTGAGTCCCTGTGTAAATGGTATCCACAGCTCAGTGCCAATGACTACATTTTCTAAGTTGCTTATTGCTATGCTTTATATAATATTAAGGAAACATCAGTGGCCTACCTCAGTGGTCCCGAACCAGGGGTCGTTTTGTCTCCTAGGGGACATCTGGCAGTGCCAAAAACATTTGTGATTGTCACAACAGTGGGGGCCGCTGCAGGCATCGAGTGGGTAAGGGCCAAAGGATGCTGCTGAACATTCTACAGTGCAAAGGACAGGACCCACCCAATATTATTTGGCCTCAAATGTCAATAGTGTAGATGTTGAGAAACCCGGGTTTATACTAGGATATTGTTGCCAATGGGGTCTAAAACCACCCCCCAAGCTGTCAGGGGATGGTGGGGGACAGGTTTGGGGGATGGAAGTGATAACTTATGTTCGGACAGGTTAAGCAGTCCCTGAGATCATTTGGGAGCTAGAAGGGGGCCCTAGAGGTATTTCACAGTGTTTCTTGAGACCACACGACATGACATGCCTTCTGCCCTCTGCTGACCACAGGGCACATTAGAGGGAGTTCATCTCAGCTCTGAAGAAATGTCCAGTTAGCCAAATGACAGACACTAAGGATTCTGAGGGGTACAGAGTCCTGATTTTGATTCTGTGAGACCAGCAAGTGCCTTCTCTGTTCTGGTCCTTCATTTCTAGCTCCCCAAGTCCTGGAGTCCCAGGGCTGAGATGATCCAGAAACAAGGTGGTAGGGCATGCGGGATTCTGGAAGCAGGACAGAGGTTCTGGCATCACTGGGGTTCCCAGTGGAGGACGGAGGAGGTCCAACAATGAGGACAGAGAGTAGGCAGAAGGCTTGGCTACCTTTTAGTCAAACAGGAAGTGATGAAGGGAAAGAGAAGCTTGTTCGGAGGAGGAGAGAGCACAGAGGTCACACTTCTCCGACTGGAATTAGGGTCTCAAGTGACATGGGGATGGTGGCATTGACCAGAACCCTCTTTTCCCAAATGGGGATGGTCGGTCCCCCTGCTCCAACTGCCCATTTCCAATCTCTTGATCTGGCCATTGTCAGAACCTTCCATGAACGCTGGCCTAGACTTCATCTCTTTGAGGACTTTCTTAGGTCTCCAGGGATCAGTTTGTTCTTGCACGCTTAAAATTATGGGCAATTAACGTCCCGGGAGTAGCTCTCAGACAAGGATTAACCGGAGTTGGTAGTTAAGCTCCTCAGTGCCCTCGATCCTACAATGGGAAAGCTCCGAGATGCATGTTCTACACTGGCTCTCAGAGTTCCCCCGATGGGATTATGCTCCAATTGCCCACAGTGGTAATTTGTTGGAAAACATCTTGACCGCCTACCTTTCTTTCCCTGTCTCATTCCCTCAAGCCCCTAAGGGTGCTGCCTGGGATCATCTCCCAAAGAATGTACTTGCACTTGAAATCCTTGTCTGGGGTCTCCTATATGCTGGAAGTGAGACTGACCCCACCCGGCAACTCCAGAGTTGGATCTGCCCATTCACATCACCATATGTCTTTGGCTACTGCAACTGGTTCAGGGATCACTACGTGACCCCCACCCCAGGCCAATGGCAGCTTCTTCCTGGACTTCTGGTGAAACAAGTGAGAACAAGAACGTCTTTCAACTGTTCGATTACTGGCTTGGGGGTTGGTGTTCTCTGCCAATGAAGCCACCTCAGAGGACAGTGGTGCTGAGATGAGGAAGAAAAGTCAGATCCCGGTGGCCATCTGTGCATCCCTGGTTCCGGCGCGGTGTAGACATAATTTTACATGTCAGTTATTAGCATGGGATGTCCTGAGCGCTCCTGTTCCCCCACAGACAGACCATTTTCCTGTTGCTACAGAGGCGTGCTCTCCCTGTCTGGCCCCTCAAGTGACAAGGTTTGCAGTCCCTGGGTTTGGCTGGGAAATAGTTCTTGCCTGACTGTTCCGAGTTGCTTTAGCAACACTGTGGAGCAAGGGGAATTACCAACGCTTATGATGGTGGAATAACCTGATTGAGAAACTAACTACTTTTCATTTCCTCCACTCCGGAGTCACTGGGAAAGAATGAAAGGTATTTCCCCTCCTCTTTGCCCAGAAGGTAGCTGGACTTTGTGATCAAAAGGTCTGGGTTTCTTTTACCCCTAGTTAGGAGAACAGACCATCCTTCCCCAAGGTTCTAGAGGCTCCGATCGGGGTGGGCAGGACCACCTAGAGGTTAGGGGACTTGGAGGAGCTGGTTCCAAAGTGGAGTTTCAGGCCCCAGCCCTAGGGGGACTCAGTCTTTGGGGACCAGACCAGGGAATTGACCTTTCAAACACACTTCTCCGAAGGTTGAGAAACTCGGGATTCTTTTACTTGTAAGTGACAGAAAACCCATTTGAAACCCTCTTTCCACAAAAGAGGCAATGTATTGGCTTAAGGACCTGAAAAAGGACTGGCTGAAGCAGCCCGAGAGCTCTGGCTTTAGGGCTGGCTGGATCCATGAAATCAAATGGGGTCGCCAGACAGGCTCTTGCCATCCCTTGCCTTGCTGTCTTGCCATCTTGACATCTCTTGCCATCTCCAGTGTCTTGGCTCCATCCTTAGACTCTACCTGACAAGATGGCAACCAGGAGCTCCAGGCCTGCATTCTGCCAGGTACAAGTCTGGTAGGAAAAAGGGGGCCATTTCCTGAAAACTCTGCTGTAGTTCCAGTACCCACTCTGATTGGACTAACTTAGGTCATGGCCTGTCTCTGAACCCATCACTGTCACACCAGGAAGGCAATGTTCTGATTGTCTAGGCTTGGTCATGCCTGCTGAGGTAGAGATAGCCTCTCCCGAACTACAGGGACTGGGCCTGTGGAGGGGACGTTCCCCAGAGAAAGACTGAGTGCTGTGGGCATACATGGGAGAATGAATGCTGGACAGGCAAGACAATGATGTCCAAAGTAGAGTTCCCGGTATAGGCCGTGTATCTTGAGGGCTCTGGGCTTCTTGGCACTCTCGTGGGTCTAAGTTATTCTTTGGTTCAGATCATGAGAGGAGAACCAAGACACCCACTCAGGAAACAACCAAAACCATGAAGTAGACTCTGTTGATGGCTTCATTTCCCTTCTTCCTTGCTATCAGAGCCTAATCTCGTTGGGGTGAGGAGCAACATGTAAGGCCCAGAGAATGAAATTTTTAAAAAGATTTTATTTATTTATTTGAGAGAGAGTGAGGTCATGAGCAGGGCCGAAGGGTAGAGGGAGAAGCAGGATCCCAGGATCATGACCTGAGCCGAAGGCAGATGCTTAACCTATACGTTTTTCCATCCTTTGGACATTGCTGTGCTAGGAAGTGACCTTTGGAGCTACAGCACTTACTCTGAGACTATAAGGGAAAGGCAAAAGGGATCCTCAAGAAGGGGACCCATTGCCCTAAGACTTAGAGGTTGAAATAGCCAAACCTGAAACATCTTACTCATTGATTTATTGTTACCTGAGATAACAAAGATCGACCTTTAAGGCTGTCTTGATGGAGTGTCCAGTTACCTGCTGTCCAAAGTGCCCTACCTGGTCCCCCTCTAGACTATAAAAATGGAAGGCCGGGAAAGCAGAACAAAAAAGGCTACCACTTCTCTGAGATTATTCTGGTTCTAAAGCCGATCACGCTTCTCTCATTTGGCTCTTTACTCCATTATGAAGCTCTTGCTGCTGATAAGCATTAATAATTCATCAGGACCCGACTATTCTGGACTGAATTTTGTCAACTCCTTCATAAGTCTAAAAGTTGCCTGAAGCCCTGTGCGAGCATCTACCCCGGAGAGGGGAAGACTGGGCTGACCTAGGAGCTTGACCTAGGAGCTGACCTAGCTCCTAATTTTTGTTTTGAATCTTTTAATTTGTGAATACTATTAAAGCTACAGAAGAGTTAGATGAATAAAAATGGGACAAAGAGCACCTCTATACCCTTCACCGCAATGTACCTATTGTTAATATTTTATTTTCTGTTTTTTATCATTTGTGCTCACTCTTGCTGTCTCTCGTGCTCTCTCTCTGTTGACACACGTTTTTGAGCCGTTTGAGCATAAGTTACGTATATCATGGTCCCTTACCACTAAATACTTTTAGTGTATATTTGCTAAGAATAGGAAAATTCCTTACAGGACCTCAGGAGTTATCAGTCTTGGTACTTTTTAAAAAAAGATTATATATATATATATATATATATTTTTTTAAGATTTTATTTATTTACTTGACAGAGAGAGAGTGATCACAAGCAGGCAGAGAGGCAGGCAGAGACAGCGAGAGAGGCAGACTCCCCACTAAGCAGAGAGCCTGACATGGGGCTCAATCCCAGGACTCTGGGATCATGACCTGAGCCGACGAAGGCAGAGGCTTTAAACCACTGAGCCACCCAGGCGCCCCAAAGATTATATTTTTTAAAAATATTTATTTATTTGTTTGAGAGAGTGTGAGAGCAGAGGGAGGGGTAGTAGAAGAGGGAGACAAGCAAACTCCCTGCTGAGTGGAGACCCCAACATGGGCTTCCATCCTAGGACCCTAGAATCATGACTTGAGCCAAAATCAAGGGTCAGACGGTCCACCAACTGAGCCAGCCAGATGCCCGCCCCCCCCTCCCCTGCAACTTGGTACTTTAACATTGATAAAATTCTTTAATCTACTATTTGTATTACGATAAAATACAAATTTTACCAACCGTATACCAATTTTACTAACTGATCCAACTAATGTCTTGAAGTGTTTTTTTCCCTCCAGCTAAAGATCCAGTCAGTTTAGGGCTCGATACTGCATTTCGTTGTCACGCCTCTTTAGTTTCCTTTCATCTGGAACATTCACAGTCTTTCTTTGTCTTTTATTATATTGACATTTTTCAGTAATACTCTCCCCCACCTCTTGTCTTTTTTTTTTTTAAATAATATTTCTATTTTGGAATTGTCTGGTATTTCCTCATGATCAGATTCAGACTGTGCATTCTCAGTCTGGCCTCTAATTTTGGTTCTAACAGAACCTGGCCCTAAGACCCCAAGCAATCTGTATTGCCTCTTTGAGCAACAGTTTCCCTATCTGTAATAAAAAAGGATTAGATTAAATGATGATTAGAACCCTTTCCTAAGGAGTCTACTATCATTTTTATATGACACCAGCCCTCTAAATTCTTTTCTTGCTTCTCAGGGCATGTGGGTGGCTCAGTCAGTTAAGCATCTGGCTTTTGATCTCAGCTCAGTCTTGATCTCAGGGTCCTGAGTCCAAGCCCCAGGCTGGGCTCCATGGGCTGGGCATGGAGCCTACTAAAAAACAAACAAACAACAACAACAAAATAAAACTTTTCTTGCTTCTAAAAAGAAAAAAAAATGAATAAGAAGAATTAATAATAGAAGTAAATAGCTATTGTGGGGACACCTGGGTGGCTCAATCAGTTGGGCATCTGTTTTTGGCTCAGGTCATGATCCCAGGGTCCCGAGATCCAGCCCCACATGGGGCTCCTTGCTCAGAAGGGAGCCTGCTTCTCCCTCTCCCTCTGCCCCTCCCCACCGTTTGTTCTCTCTCTCTCTCTCAAATAAACAAAAATCTTTAAAAAAAGAAAAAAAGAGAGATGTATTATAGGAAGTCGACTACCCACAATTATGAGAGGAGTGGGGAAGTGAAGGTTTGGAGGAGGACTTGAAGGATCAGAAAAGAGCCACCAGTCAAACCAAGAAACCAAGTGTGCCCAACAGCAGAAGTAAGACTGAGTTGGATGGATCACGTGACCATTCTGGACCAATCATTGCTGAAGGGGAATGGAATGGGATCACTGCTTCTGCTTAAGATGGGTCATGATTTATCTGCTGGGGCTAGAGAGCAGTCCACCCTCCAAAGATCAAGCGATTTCTACCCTTAGCTGAGCCCCAAATCAAGGGAGTTACTGGAGAGATCTATGGGAAGCAGTTGCCTCTATGAGTCAACAGCCAAGCATCTGGCCATGGGCCTAAGATAGCTTTCGTTCAGCAGGACTAACAGGAGAAAGAGCTGGAAATGGCATAGTGGAGAGCAAAGACAACTTCACCAGTCATAAGAACAGACAATTACAATCTAGTTTGATAAGGTTTTTTCTTTTTTAAGTTTATTTATTTCTTCTAGTGTTCTCTATACCCAATGTGGGCCTTGAACTTATGACCTGGAGATCAAGAGTCACAGGCTCTTCCGACTGAGCCAGCCAGGCGCCCCTTAATAAGTGTTTTAATAGAGGCTAGCATAAGGTACAATAAGAGATGTAGGGATTTACTGAATCCAGTCTAGAAATCAAAGAAGTCTTCCTGGAGGAGACAACACTTGAGCTGAGGCCTGACGAGTAAGAGGAAGAGTAGAGGAATTAGCACATGCAAACACCTAGAGGTGAGGTAGGATATCAGAGGACTAAAAGTAGCTCAGTCTGTCTGGGGCCCAAGTAGGAGGTAAAGAGGGGCAGAGTGATGGCCCGGTGCTTGCAGGTCTTCATACTGAGAAGTTTGAACTCTGTCCTGAGAGCAGTGGAAAGTCATGGAAGGCCTTCCTGAAGCAGGAGAGACGCAAGTGTCGAAAGCAGGTGTTAGCAATTTGAAAATGGGAGGATTTTCTGAATGTCTTCCTTCCAGGGAAAGTCCAAACGCCTCTATGGGAACTCTGAGCTCTGCGCCTTCAAGGGTTTGCCGGCTGTGGTTTCCTTCCTCCTCCTCCTCTCTTTCCTTCTAGTCCCCTCCCGGGAATCTGGGTAATAGAATATCAGTGAAGTGACCACATTGGGTGGAATATTTTCACCTGCCAGTGACAGCATGTCCGACTAATAGTGGGTTAAGCAAAGAAGAAATGTAATTATCTTTCATAACAAAAACTCTGGAGGTCGGCAGCTCCGAAGTTGTTGCAGTGGCTCGATGGTGTTGTCAAGGATCCAGGCAGGCTCTTCTCAACTTCCCGCCCTTCCTTCCTTTCTCCAGTGGTTGGCTTTTGGCCTCAGACCCATTACCCATCACACTTATGGCGGCCTCACATGCCATTTGATCATGGGACACCGATCAAAGCAGGAAGGAAGGGACAGGGACAAAAGGCCTTCACCCTCTGAAGCTCTATCTCATCAATGAAATGAACTGCCAGATTTCCCCTGACCTTCCCCGGACAAGAGCGGGATCACATGCCCATTCTTGACCAATCACTGCTGAAGGGGAACAGGATCAAGGCTTTGCCAAAGACGGGTCATGATTTTTATCCGCTGGGACTGGAGAGCCACCCAGTCTCCAAAGATCAAGGGATTTCTACCTCTTCGCTGAGCCCCAAATCGAGGTTCTTTGGGCAGAGAAGATGTGGACGTGGGGTGGAAATGCCTGTGGGGCAGCAAGGGGCAGTGTGTCAGTTCACGCCCTCTGGGAAGCAGATGCTAGGATGGGGTGAGGTTTACAGGGGTAGGAGAGGTGTTATGATTGTGAAAAATTAATAAAAATAAATATGAGAGAAAACAGAATTGATTGAAGGAGCCTCAGACTGCCATGCAGATCTTCCAAGCCCTTGTCAACTCCATCAGGGCCCCAGAGCAGAGACTGGAGGAGCCCCATGTTGGGCAGAGATGGCCAGCCCTGGAACCCTCCCATGCTCAGTCACTGATCTGGGGCTATTCCGGAAGAGCATGTTGTTGGCTTGAAAGCTGAGACAGATCCCAAAGATGCTGCAGCTGGGGGCTGCCAGCTAACCGCATTCTTCACAGGGGAACAGTGGGTTCTTCCTGAAGCTGTGCCCCTCCAGGACTGTCCTAGGGTGTCCTGCATCTGGCCTGGCTATGCCCAAGGAAGTCAGATGTGAGGTGACAAATCCATTTCTGCCCAGGGCTAGCATCGAGTTTGACAGAAAGGTTAGAAGAACAATGGAAAGACGAGGCTCAATTCAGAAATTGAGTTTCATTAAAAACAAACAAACAAACAAACAAACAAAAAAACACGAGCGCCTGGGTGGCTCAGTGGTTAAGCCTCTGCCTTCAGCTCAGGTCATGGTCTCAGGGTCCTGGAATGGAGCCCCACATCGGGCTCTCTGCTCAGCAGGGAGCCTGCTTCCCCCTCTCTCTGCCTGCCTCTCTGCCTGCTTATGATCCCTCTTTCTCTCTGTCAAATAAATAAATAAACCTTAAAAAAACTCTTTTTCCCAGAGAATACTTTTATTATAGTAAAATGAGAAATTGCACCTTTATAAAAAGAAGACAAAAATCAATCATAATTCTTCTACCATCGATGAAAGAAAATAATAACTACCATTTGTAGAATGATAATCATGTACCAGGCACTGTGATGCACCATTCATATCCATAACCTCATTTAAATCCCAGCTCTGCTGCGTGAATGAGTTACTTAGTCCCTCTATGCCTCAGTTTTCTCATCTGCCTTATGGGGAGATGCAATAGCATTGATCACGTGGGATCATTCTGTGGATTCAACGAAGTTAATCCATGGGAAGTGCCTGCAACATTGCCTCGCTCAAATAAATGCTCAATAAATAAATATTAGTTATTATTTTCCTTACAAGCCCCCACTCCTTTATCTAGAATTCTGAAAATTTTTTGCAAAAGCTGCGAAAACCAACAGTTTTCCCAAAGTCTGGCACCAAAACTCATTTGGGAGCAAACCCTGATCTGCTCTGAGGTTATTTATAATCTTGTCAAGGCTTCTTCATGTGAATCTGGAGTCATGGGTTTCAAATCAATGTGTTTGATTACGGGATGTTATAAAATGTATGGCATATAAACCACATTACTTTTCTAAAATCCAGAAATTTCTGTATTTTGAAACACTGGTCATCGTCGTGACAACTCTGTGAGATGGATGCTATTAATATCTTCATTTTATTGATGAGGAAATTGAGGGTCCAAGGCATTATTTGCCCAGGGCCCCCAGCGAGGAGGTGGAAGAGTGAGGTTTTGGACCCAGGAAGACTGATTCCAGAGCCTCTGTTTGGGGGGGATTTTTGTTTTGTTTTGTTTTTAAGGCAGTTTCCTTTACGGTAGGATTTTCCAGAGGCGTTCATCTGCTAACATGCTCTGTAAATCTCCAGTAAAGGACAATAGAATGCAGCATTCGCCAAACTCATGGACTTTGAATGTCAAGGTCATTTTTTCAAGGCAATCCTCCCAGTACTAACACTGAGAATCTGGGAGGCCTCCAGGAGGAGATAAGGAACCCCGGGCAAATCAGGAGCACAAAGGGGCCAAACTAGATACACCCAGGCAGGCAGGGGAGTCCTTGTTACTCCCTTCCGGTCATCAGTTAGACTTTGTATGACCTTGAAAAAAAGAAATCCCACCTCCTGACTTCTAAAACAGATGGCAAAACCATCTCTGAGGTCCCTTAGCTTGTCAGCAACATTTTCTCTACTGTCTTCGAAGAGGAAGCAGGCTGATGGATTTGAAACAGTCATTCAAAAGACTGTCAAGGGGCTGTGGCTGGTGTCAGTTTCCTGGAAATCCTTTGGAACATCAGGCTGGGCCCACTGAGCTGCTCAGTGGCGGGAAGTTCAGGCCGGAAAAATTCTGAATGTTTCTGGAACTTTGCGTGCTGGGTCCCAGATCACCTTCCGACCCCTGAGTAACTGAACTTGTCAACATTTCTTCTTTTGCCATCCTAACGGTTTCCCGGAGACTATTTCAGCAAGGGCCAGGCTTGTCAGATTAATTTTATTTATTTCATGCACATAAAAGAGATGTAAAACTCAATTGTTCCACTGACTTTTGAAGTTTTACTTTCTAGTTTTTGAAATGGGAAAAGCTGACTCAAGGTCAACAAAATTCTAGCAGAATAAAAATATCCAGAAAAAGTGAGTCTGCCTCTCATCTGCTTCTCCCCGCCTCGCTGCCTCCCCTCCCTGTCTCAGGTGGCTTCCATGATCCCACATCCCCTTCTGGGTAAACCTCAGATGTACATAAGCATATATGTTGTATCTTTTGAGATCCTTTGGGCTCTAAGTACAAAACAACAGCCAACCTACAAATGAATGCCTTACTTGTAAGATGTCTGGGTGTCGAACAGTTTCAGAGTTGGTTCATTTAGGAGAGCCGTGGTATCATCAATGACCCAGATTCCTTCCCTCCCTCTTCCAGTCTCCTTAGCAGTATGACCTTTGTCTCCACACCTTTGAGTCTATGTTAGGTGAGTCAGTACGGAGGCCATAGGAGGGTTCTGGAAGCCACCGCTATGCCAGGACAGCAGGCTGTACCTTCACTGTGCTTGGAAGAGATGGACAGCTTCATGATCACACCCACTAAGCCCCAACTGAACGGAGTCCCCAATTTAGCTTGTCTTTAGCTGATCCCCCACGTGCCCATGGCTCCCCGATGCCACCTGATGCAAGGCAGGGATGCGGGGGAGTTGTTGAGACAGCAGACTTGTCGATTGCAGTTACAATACTTTACTTTTGCAGGTATAACGGAATCATGTGGTCCTGTAGCCACATTGCAACACTGCCCAAATGAGGCACCCTGAACTCTTGTCTCCTTCACTTCATGGTATGTACACCTCTGGGTTTACAGGAAAGCCAGGCAGGACTGGATGTAACAAGTGAGTCAAAGAGAAATCAAGAGTGATTCTAATGAGCTTTTGGCTTTGAGCAAACACGGGTTTAGTAAGGGAGAAATAGATTTGGGGGGTTCAGGAATCAAAAGTTCGATTTTGACCACGTTAAATTTGAGATTTCTATTAGACATCAACAGGTAACAGGTGGACACATGAAACAGGTGTTTATTACCTCCAGACTTTTTGATAAGTAAATAGTACATTTTTTGTTTTGTTTTGTTTTTGGTGCTTATAGCCAAAAACATTCTTAATAGATATAATATATGCATATACATATATGTGCATGTATATATATACATATGTACATATATATATATATATTCTATATAGGTATATAGGTATCTATTTTATCAAAAATTTACCTGGAAGGTGGGGTGCCTGGGTGGCTCAGTGGGTTAAAGCCTCTGCCTTCGGCTCGGGTCATGGTCCTGGGGTGCTGGGATCGAACCCTGTATCGGGCTCTCTGCTCAGCAGGGAGCCTGCTTCCTCCTCTCTCTCTGCCTGCTTCTCTGCCTACTTGTGATCTCTGTCAAATAAATAAATAAAATCTTTTTAAAAAAATGAAAAATAAAAAGATAAATAAAATAAAATTTACCTGGAAGGTGATACATGAACCTAGTAACAGTGAGTGCATTCTGAGGGTGGGGGTACTGGGAGCAGTGGGATGGGGGAGGGAGAGAGAATAATACTTTTTTAGATACTGTTATTCTGCTTGTAGGAGGAAACGGAGGCTCAAATGTAACTTGCCTAAAGCCACACAACCTGTGAGTGAGAGAGCTGCCATTTGAAACAGAGGTTGGGGGGTGCCTGGGTGGCTCAGTCGTTAAGCGTCTGCCTTCGGCTCAGACCATGGTCCCGGGGTCCTGGGATTAAGCCCTGCATGGGGCTCCCTGCTCGGCAGAAAGCCTGCTTCTCCCACTCCCTCTGTTCTCTCTCTCTCTCTCTCTCTCAAATAAATAAAATCTTGGGAAGCCTGGGTGGCTCAGTTGGTTAAGCAGCTGCCTTCGGCTCAGGTCATGATCCCAGGGTCTAGGGATCGAGTCCCGCATCGGGTTCCTTGCTCGGCAG
The DNA here is from genome assembly GCF_963455335.1 of Martes martes. NCBI lineage: Eukaryota > Metazoa > Chordata > Mammalia > Carnivora > Mustelidae > Martes > Martes martes. Next base: position 11,011,133 of record NC_137896.1, read on the forward strand.
GGAGCCCGCTTCTCTCGCTGCCTCTGCCTGCCTCTCTGCCTGCTTGTGTGTACTCTCTCTCTCTCTGGCAAATAAATAAAATCTTAAAAAAATAAATAAATAAAATAAAAAAAAAATAAAATCTTGGAAGGAAGGGAGGGAGGGAGAGAGGTAGGAAGGAAGGAAGGAAGGAGGGTAGGTAGGTTGGCCTGGCCCCAGAGTCCAGGCTTCTTCTATTCTGACAGACTCACTCCTAATGAGCCCCTCCAGGATAAAGCCTGGTCTTCTCACCATCCTCTCCCTGGGCTGGCTCCTCTCTGTGTCTCCCTGTGGCATCTCCTATAGCTGAACATCAATAACTGCCTGGAAGGATTCCTGTCTGTGGCTGGGAAAGGCTGCATGCACTCTTCTCCCCTCTGTTATGGAAACCACAAATCCTGTGGCTACAACTGCAAGTAAAAATCGTCCTGGAAGGCCCCCACCCTACACACCTGACCCCAGTGGGTGACAGTCTCTTTCCTTTCTTTACCTAAGAATTAGAGCTGCTTGGGATTCTGGTTGAAGAGGCCTGGGTTCTAATCTCTGCTCTACCACTGCTGATGGAGCTGTGTGTCCTTGGGCAAGTTACTTACTTTCTCTGTGTCTCAGTCACCTCATCTGCAAAAGTGATATTAAAGATCTCACAGAATTATTGTAAGGGTTCAATGAGTCAACATTGTACAGGTGTATATTGCTTGTTTCTCTGTCTGCCTGGCTCACCATTAGTCTACCTGCATTGGTCTTGCTTCACATACTTCCTCCCCCTACAGGGCCTTAGCACATGCGCTTCCCTCTATCTAGAATGCTGTTCCCGTCTCTCTTTGTCTAATTAATGACTGTCGGTCCTTCAGACCCTCCGACCTTTGACTAAAACCTTTGTGAAGGCAAGATCATTTTTGCTCTCCACGGTGGACCCAACACCCAGCACGCACACATCTGGCACGTGGTGGGTTGTCAGTAAGTATTTGTTCAGGGAGTGAGTGAACATGGACAAATGAGTTAAGTGATCGGTTAAAGTTAAGTCATTCAACAAGTGTTCTGCAATGAGGATCCTAAGTACCTACTTTATTGTATCATCGTGAGGATTAAAAATGTTATGCAGTTAAGATATCTAAAGGGAAGCCTGGTAGTACCACAGAATAAGGATTACTATTAGCACTCTTTTGTATTATTATGATGATTGATATTTCCTGCAGGTGTTCTCCCGGCTTCCTGGTGGGATATAGCTCTGCTGGTCTGCTCTGGCTGGATGTCTCCAGGCCCTGCAGAGCCCCGCCCGACAGCTGGGTCCACTTGCTCCTGAAAGCCGCCTCAGCCTTCCCCCAGAGGCAAGGTTCAGTCCTGTCCTGAGGAAGCAAATTCCTGGCTTCTGGAATTCCGAGCTACTTGGCTTCAGTTTCTTTGTAACTTACCTCATTCAGGTACAGAGCACTGGGGACACATTATGTGGGGTCTGGCCGGCCCATCGCAACCCCTGGTTTTGCAACAGGTGTGGACGCCCTAGGAAGCCATGCTTACAACCACACAACCCTGCCCTCCAGCCGGAGTTGACTGGATGAAGCTGGGGACCTGATTAAATGAGTCAACCGCATCCTCTCTCCTGAGATTGTGGGATTATGATCTAGTGATTTTTGTCAGCTGTTGTTTAAGGAAGAGATTGCTCGCTTAGGTGCTGTGAGGCAGCCATATTTGGTCGTGGGCTTGGGGAAGGAGAGCGAGAGAGAAGAGCAGCAGAGATGAAGGAACCTGTGGGCTGAGTGATAAAGGGACACGGAATATGGATGCCGTAATTCCAGGTGACTTTTCAGATGCTAGTTCCAGAAATGTCTGGAGCCAGTGCACTTCCTGCTCTTGTGTTTGCCATGATATCAGCGGTTCTCACAGGAAGACAGCTGGGTGGGCTAGCAGACACTTACTGTCTTTGCTTTTCAGGCATCCTGGCTTCTGCATTGGGCTGGAGTCCTCCCCATGAGCTGTCTCTGTGCCTGAGACTCGCCCTGGGAATTCCCAAGCCTGTGGCCCGTCTGCCCGGTTACAGCAAAGGCCGGTCCCGCGTGAGAGACTGCAGTGTCTCCTCAGATGGCCTCACAGGGCACCTCGCCAGGCCCTTTTTTCCTCTGGAGCCTGGCCTAGCTCACACAGGCCGCTCTGTGAGGCTGTGGGCAGGAGGCCTCTCTTGCCAGAAGTGTTCAGTTACCCCAGTGACATTCAATTGTTCCAAAGAGAAGAGGCCTGTATTTGGCAGCTCCTAGACCTGGATTCCAGGAAGCTCTGCCTGACTCCTTTCCTGTTTGTTTCCAATCAACCAGTCGGCCAGTATCACTTTCTACCAGGTTGCGTAAGTCCACATGCTGCTCTCACTGTCTTTCTTGCTGTTGTCATACCACTCTGAGCTCACCCAGGCCTGGAAGGAAGACACAGGGCATATCAGCAGGAGTTCGGTGCTGCCCAGATAGACCCAAAGAGCAGCTTGGCCCCGCTAAGTTTCCAGTTCCCAGGGATGTGTGACATACCCTAGAACAAGGATCCCAAGGTCTCAGCCCAGAAATGAGAGCCCGAGGGTGGCATTTCAGCCCTATAGGAGGGACCCAGGGCCATGCCTGTCTCCATCCTTTGCAGAGTAGTTTGGCAGGAGCTAGGAAAGCTGAAATTGGACATGCAACTCTGGAAGAAACTGCTTGAGAACTCAAATCCTGGCTCTGTCACTTACCAGCTATGTGACTTTGCACAAATGACTCAACCTCTCTGTGCTCAGTTTCTGCATCTGCACTGTAGAGATGATAACAAAACCTCCCTTATTGGACTGTAATAAGATGTAAGTCATTCAACACATGCAAAGGGCTCGGTACAATGTCTGGCACGTAATAAAGTCTGAATGAGCCCAAGAGATTATTATTATAATTATAACAATAACTATTAATATTAATATTCATGAGAGAAAGGTCATATTTATGCCCAAGGAGATATGGATAGTAATATTCATTGCAGCACGATTTTTAATAGTGACAGATTGAAAACCACCTGAGTATCTCCCAGTAGGGAATGGCTAAACCAATTATGGTACATCCTCACATCCCCACTACGGGTTTCTGTGCGGCAGTTGAAAAGAATGGGGCAGAGCTGTATGGCCTGATATGAAAGGACTTCCAAAATACAGTGTTCAGCCAAAAAAAGCAAGAAGCAGAAGGATACAAAGAGCATGAAAACTCATGTAAAACACAAAAATGCAAAACAGTCTATCAGTAACATACATATGTAAATGCCCAGGAAAAAAAAAAAACCATCCAGAACAGTACTGTCTGCTACAGTTGTCACCAGCCATATGTAGCTATTTACATTTAAATGTAAATTCATTAAAATTAAATAAAACTTAAAATTCAGCTCCTCAGTGGTGTTAGCCACACTTCAAGTGCTCAGTGGCCACATGTGGCCAGTGGCTGGCAGCTAGCATATCGGACTATCTCCAGATACATGGATGTAGACTGTCTCCATCATTGTAGTACATTCTGTTGGATGGTGCTGGTCTGGATGGTTTAAAAACAAAAAAAGCCAAATTGAGGGAAAACTCCTGCATAAAATAAGTAACTTGGAATAAACAATAATAACAACAAAAGCCAAATTGATAATAATAATTCCTTTGACATGGATGGAGGAAGGATGGCAGAATATCATTTATTCCTTTTTTTTTCTTTTATTTATTGGGACACCTGGGTGGCTCAGTGGTTTGAGCCTCTGCCTTCGGCTCAGGTCATGATCTCAGGGTCCTGGGATCGAGCCCCGCGCAAGGAGCCTGCTTCACCCCTCTTTCTCTGCCTGCCTCTCTGCCTGCTTGTGATGTCTCTCTCTCTGTGTCAAATAAATAAATAAAATCTTTTTTTAAAAATCACAAAATTAAAAAAAAGATTTTTTTAATTTATTTGACAGAGAGAGACACAGCAAGAAAAGGAACACAAGTAGGGGGAGTGGGAAAGGGAGAAGCAGGCTCCCTGCTGAGCAGGGAGCCCGATGCGATGCGGGGCTCTATCCCAGGACCCCAGGCTCATGACCTGAGCCGAATGAAGGCAGGCGCTTAATGACTGAGCCACCCAGGCGCCCCCTCATTTATTCTTTTCACAGGTGTTTATTGGGCGCTTGCTCTGTGCCATGCACTCTCCTCACACCGGGACCTCGGCTGTGACTATAACAGACCCAACTCCCTGCCCTTTTGGAGTTGTTATTCCAGTGGATAGTACATTTAGGGGAAATGGGAGCTTTGGTGGAAAACAGAGCAGAGGGTATAGATGAAGAATGCTGGCAGATGGCCCAGGGTGATCATTAAAGACATTTTTTACTCCCACCTGCATTTTTTTAAAAAAATGAGGAGACTGCCTTATTTGTGTACTTAAACATTTATAAAAGGAAACAAAAGTACCTCAGCCCTGCAGAGAGGACACCTGGATTCCCACCCAGGTTCTGTTCCTAACTCCCGCACTCTGTGCCTGGTGGATTGACCATTCCAGTCCTCCATTTCTTTCCCTTGATGCACATTTGGCAAGGGCTCTGGGGCCCACCAGCCCTCCATCCTGTAACTGAATGCCTCCCCCCGTTTGTGCACCTGTCCCGGAAGCCCGTGGCCCACTGGATGGAGCTATTTGGATGTGTTAACAAGTAAAGACTGCAGGAAACTGTTGGCGAGAATCACAACAAACTGGGGCGCCGGACTGGCTCAGCCGAGTAAGCATCCAACACTTGCCTTTGGCTCACGTGATGATCTCGAGGTCTTGAGATCAAGCTCCACCTAGGGCTCTGAGCTCAGCGTGGAGTCTGCTTCAGATTCTCTCCCTCTGGCAATTCACAGACCTGTACCCCTGGGGCTAATAATACATTATATGTTTATAAAAAAATTAAAAATTAAAAAAAAAGATTCTCTCCCTCTGTCACTCCCCTCTGCTCGCCTGCTTTTAAATAAATAAATAAGTAAAATCTTAAAAAGAAAAAAAAGGTAAGAATCACAACAAACTATGGATAGGGGAAGGGAGAGAGGGGAGGAGGGAGGGGAGAGGGGAAATCCTTCAGTCAGCTTAAACCTCCACCAGTCTCCCCTGAGGGCTGCCTCTGGGCACCCAGTTTAAATCAACACAGAGTTTCTGAAAAGTTCTTATTAGAGTTGTGCAGACAGACACTTTGTAATAATAGCTAATATTTACTGAGCACTGACCATGCTCTTGGCACCCTTCATATAGATTAACTCATTTAATCCTCACAACTTTGCGGAGGTCAGTATAATTTATCAACCCCATTTGATGGGGGAAAAAAAAAAAAACCTGAGGTTCCAACAAACTAAATAATACTGGGTTATTAGGTGGGGAGGCTGGGCTTCAACCCAGGGGCCAGCCTCTACAGCCCTTGGTCTTAATCATTGTGCTTCTCACCTGCTTATAGATAACTAGAATATAAAACTGAAGAAATAAAGGCTTTTGCTTGTTTAAAGCAGTCTGTGCATGGGTTCTGGGTGCACAGCCCAAGGGGGCATTAATTCTGATTGAGGCTGCTGCGTCTTCTTGCTTCTACTCTCATAGCCCCTCTCTAGAACGCAAAGGAATCCTAAGTCAGACCATGTGCCTCAGCTCAAAATGCTCATGGCTCCCACCTCATTTGGAGTAAAAGCCTTACTATGATTGATAAGGCCTTCTGTGATGGCATCCCCCACTCCCTGCATTACCTCTGATCTCCTTTGTCCAGCTCCCCCCCAACTCCACTCCTCCCTGCTGCCCCAGCTCACCACCTTGGTCCCTCCCCTGGGCTCTGAAGCTTGCTGGTGGAGGTCAAGCTGGAGCTGAGCCTGGCAGGTGTGTAGGTGTGTGTGAGCCTGAGAGAGTGGGAAGGGCAGGGGAGGGTTTCAGGGAAACTGTGTGCGTGTGAGGGGGGTGGGGAGATAGAGAGTGAGAAAGGCAGAGAGGGGGGAGAGAGAGAGAGAGTCAATGAGAGAGAGAGAAAGGAAATGGTTCATTCAAGCAACATAAAAGCAAACCGCCAGTGAGATCCATGTTCCTGAAAAGAAACAGAGGAAGATAGAATCCAGCTCCTGCAGAGCCTGGCAAACACAGGGCATTTGAGTTTTCTCTTGAGGGCCATGGGCAGCTGTGGAAGTTTTGAGCAAAGGAAGGACATCTTTGGATTTGCTTTTCTCTAGCCCATTCAGTGTTTCCGGGGGCACCTTGCTAGCCTTAGCTTGCCATGTTTGGCTATAGGTGATCTTTAGTCTCATTTCCATCACTAACTCACTCAATAATTTTTTAAAATTGTGTCTTTTTCTGGGGCGCTTGGGTGGCTCAGTGAGTTAAGCCTCTGCCTTCGGCTCAGGTCATGATCTCAGGGTCCTGGGATCAAGCCCCGCATTGGGCTCTCTGCTCAGTGGGAAGCCTGCTTCCTCCTCTCTCTCTCTGCCTGTGCTTGTGATCTCTGTCAAATAAATAAATAAAATCTTTTTTAAAAATTATATCTTCTTCTGTCTTGGGGTATGTATGTGTAGTGTGCTCTTAAGATCTTTTTTTTTTTTTTTTTAAGATTTTATATTTATGTAATCTCTACACCTAATACGGGGCTCGAACTCACAACGCTGAGATCAAGTGTCACATGCTCCACTGACTGAGCCAGTCAGGTGCCCCAAGAGCTTCTTTTTTAAGAGCAGTTTTAGGTTTACAACGAAACTGAACGGGAGGTACAGAGACTTCCCATATGCGCCCTGCCCCCTCATACATAGCCTCTGCCATCATCAACATCACTCACCAGAATGGCACATTTTTTGGCAAGGAGCAATCTATGCTGACACATCATAGTCACCCAGCGTCCCCAGTTTACCTTAGAGTTGTACCTTCCCTCTTGGTGTTGTATAGTCTAGGGGTTTGGACAAAAGTATAATGGTGTATATCCATCCTTAACATACAGAGTCATTCCTCTGCCCTAAAAATCATCTGTGCTCTTCACCTCCCCCACTCCTCGTCCCTGGCAGCCATTAACCTTTATGTTGTCTCCATAGTTTTGCCTTTTCTGGAATGTCATATAAGTGGAATCATACAGCATACAGGCCTTTTCAGATTGGCTTTGTTCACTTAGTAATCTGCACTTGAGGTTTCCACTCTGGGGCCATTAGGACTCATGTTGCTGTGAACATCTGTGTACAGGTTTTCATGTGGACAGATACTTCCAGTCCTTTGGGGTATATACATGCAAGTGAAATTTCTGGGTCATTTGGTAATTTGATGTTTAGCCATCAGAGGAACTGGGGTGCTTGGGTGGCTCAGCCGGTTAAGTGTCTGCCTTTGGCTCATGTCATGATCTCAGGGTCGTGGGATGGAGTCCCGTGTTGGGCTCCTTGCTCAGTGGGGAGCCTGCTTCTTTTTCTCCTGCTCCCCCTGCTTGTGCTCTCTCCCTCTCTCTCTATCAAATAAATAAATAAAAATCTTAAAAAAAATTTTTTTTAAATAAACACACACACACACAGACACACACACACACAAAACCATCAGAGGAACTGCCATACTCCTTTCCAAAGTAGCTACGCCGTTTTATGTCTCCACCGGCTGCCTACAAGGGTTCCAATTCCTGGAGACCTTTTTATACCTTTTCGCTTTTTGTGACATGCAACTGTACGAGCATTTAGGTAGAAGGAGATGAAGAAAGGTGAGCACAGTGTGACAAGATGGGCTTGCAGGGGAAGGCTGGAACCAGCGCAGCTTCTAGTCCCTCAGTCAAGTGTTGGGTTTTATTGTGATTTCAGGGGGCAGCTCTGGGAGGCTTTAAAAAAAATAATTTTTTAAAGATTTTATTTATTTATTTATTTGACATGGAGAGAGAGAGAGCACATACAAGCAGGGAGAACAGCAGAGGGAGAGGGAGAAGCAGACTTTCTGCTGAGCAGGGAGCCCAATGCAGGGCTTGATCCTGGGACCCAGGGATCATGACCTGAGCTGAAGGCAGGCAATTAACCAACTGAGCCTCCCAGGTACCCCTATGGGAGCCTTTTAAGCAGAGAAGAAACATGAACTAATTTATGTGTGTGTGTGTAAGTGTGTAATGTGTGTTTTCATTGTTTTTTGCATTTAATCTCTAAATGGGTAATGATTCATACGTTTCCCTCCCCCTGCAAGAGGTAGCTACTGTTTTAATTTCTTATGTGTTCATTTGAAGTTTCTTCTGGCATATATACGCAAATATGAACATACATTTTTGTTTTCCTACCGTTTTTTTATACAAGGTGGGTACTATCAGGCTCGTTTTTTCACACAGCACTCAGTGTATCCTAAAGACTTCTCCGTTCCAATCTGTAGAGAACACGTCATTTTTTTTTTTAAGATTTTTATTTATTTATTTGACAGAGATCACAAGTAGGCAGAGAGGCAGGCAGAGAGAGAGGGGGGAAAGCAGGCTCCCTGCTGAGCAGAGAGTCCCAGGCGGGGCTCAATCCTGGGACCCTGAGACCACGACCTGAGCCGAAGGCAGAGGCTTAACCCACTGAGCCACCCGGGCGCCCAACACTGTCATTCTTTTTCCTACTCTGCATAGTATTCTGTGATTTGATAGGTGACGTTTTATGCTACCAGTCTCCTTGTAATGGACAATGGGGTTGTTTTCCTTTGTTGTTGTTGTTTGTTTTGTTTTGTTATTACAACCCATGCTTTCCATAAATAATTGCATATAAATGTCATCTCACACTCATGCAGGACAAACTCGTGGAAATGGAATTGCTGCGTCAAAAAGGTCTGTGCAAGTATTACTTTGATAGATTCTGCCAATTGCCCTTCAGAGCGGTTGGGCTAGTTTAATCCTGGAGATGCCCTATGGCCTCAAACTCTTATCAGGCTTCCGGAACTTTGCATGAGAGATGGACCACGGTGGTTTTACATTTGCATTTCTTAGAATGAGAGCAGAGGAGCGGTTTTCCCGTCTGTTTAACAGCCCTTTGAGTTTCCTTCTTTATGAACTGTCTTGTTTGTTTCCTTTGTCCTGTTTTTTTCTATTGGGCTGTCGTCCATTTTTCTTATCTAAGAGCTCTTCTTATACAAGGGAGAATAGCTCTTTGTGGTATGAGCTGCAAGGATTTCTCCGTGGTTTGTCATGTGTGTTTTGACTTTGCATACAGTGGCTTTTTTTCTATTACCCTGTTTTCGCCATAAAGGTTTTTTTTTTAACGTAGTCAAATTTACTAATGTTTTCTTTTATGGCTTCTGGATTTAAAAAAAAAAAAGATTTTATTTATTTCATTTGAGAGAGAGAGAGAGAGCACAGGGAAGGGCAGAGGGAGAGGGGGAGGGAAAGACTCAGTAGACTTCCCACTGAGCACAGAGCCGAGGCGGGGCTCCATCCCGCCACCCTGAGACCATGACCTGAACAGAAATCAAGACTCAGATGCCTAACCCACCCAGCCACCCAGGCACCCTTATGGCTTCTGGACTTCTAATCATAGTTAGAAAGCCCTCTTTCCTATTTTCTTGTCATATTTTATAGTTCCATTGTTTATATGTTTTACAGTTGAGCCAAATGTTATCCTACTTCGTGTCTCCTTCTGTAGCTTGCTGTTTTCTCGCCTTGATACATAGAGAAGCTTTAGTTCATTCATTGTCACCGCTGCATAGTATGTCATCATGTGACCAGTAAAACCGTATTTCTTTTTTTTTTTTTTTGCTGTTCTGATTCTTTTTTTTTTTTTTTAACCGTATTTCATTAGCTTGTTCCCTTAATAACAGAATTCAGTTTGCCTACAAATGTTCACAGTTAGACTCGGTGCTGCAGTGAACACATATATATCTCCTTATTCTCACTTGCCGGAGTTTCTTTGGAGCACATACGTACAAGTAGAATTTCTGTCAATCTGTGGATGTAAAGCAGTTTCTGATTCTGGTTTTAATTTGCACTTCCCTGATTAATCTGGAGATGGAACATCTTTTCATGTGTTTCTCATGTTCACAAAAATGCCTTTCAAATCCTTCTATCCTTTTTCACCGGGATGATTATTTTCTTTCTTATTAATCTATATGAGTTCTATATAAATTCTGGATTTAATTCCTTTGTTACAGTGGTTGCGAGTATCTTCTCCCAGCTTGTCACTCGTTTTTCCCCTTTGTGAGGTCTCTTGCCATAGAGAAAATATTTCAATTTTGATGTACTCCTATATATTAATCTTTTCCTTTACAGTCTGTGCTTTTTGTGCCTGGTTGAGGAAATCGCTTTCTCTCCAAAGTCTATGTGGTCCTTTCATTGTTTTTAGAGTTTTTGAAGAGAAAATATTTTTTTTTTTAATTCTCTAAAATGATGCCACAGGAGACTGAGATGCTTTTATGTTTGTTGACATGGAGTATGGGTTAAGAAAACTGAGAAACAAAGCTATAACCTCTACCCATCCTGTGGCTTCTAGCTTGGGGCAATATTACATTTGCTGTCCTGTGAGTTGATTGATGAGGGCTGGGCTCTGGGGTGTTAAGACCCTAGACTCAGATTTGCCCTCACTATCTTTGATCAACACTCCTCTTTCCTGCCTGCGACCCTGGGGCTTAGCTGTGGCCATAGCTCCTTGCTTTGGCCCCCATTACTCTGCTCCAAGTACTGCTGCTAGCTCAAAGCCCTCCCCCGAGACTCAGAGGATGTGTAGGGGGAGGAAGGTGGAGAAACAGAAACAGCTGTTTTTCCTTCCTGAGACCATGACAATATCTGATTCTTCCAGACACCTGCTACGATGTAATGTCCTTGGCTAATGGGCTTTCCCTGTTGCTGTCATGGCCTTCCTTTCTCCTAATCAGTGGTGACATTTGGAGCCCTGTCCATCTCTCGGGAGATTCCCAGCTTTGGAATGTCAGTGTTCTGTTCAGGAGCTAGGCTGGACAGGGGCAGCAGGTGGCTTGGAGATGGGAGTCCTCTGACCTTCCCACAGGAACTTTCCAGCACCTTCCCCATCTGGGGCCACTTTGGGATCTTGCTGGGCTTCTGGCATGACTTTTTAAGGCCCACCCATATCCTATTAAGCATAACAAAATGCACTCTCATGACCCATTAGATACAATTAGATGTAATCATGTGAATTCAGAAGCAGTTGACTAGTTGGCCTAATATTACTTTTCGTAGACATTTTAATTAAGCTGATTAATTTCAATTTTTGCAGCTTCCTTTTTATACTCTGGAGTCAATATTGTTTTTAGGTCTAAAACATTTTTATGTTCACTTGAAATATTTGGAGCCTCTGGCCTCGGGTGTCCATTGGTAAAACTGCCCAGTGCTCAGCTTTCCTTCATAAGGCCCGGTTTGCCAAGCCCACTACAGCCCACAAAATCCCCAAGCTTTTGCCGAGCACCCTCCTGTATATTAAATCATGAACTGTTTCCAAATCATTTTATATGTAACACTGGAGGATACTCACAGAGATTCTGTGTCCTCTTCATCGAATCAAGGAGTATTTCCTGGACCCTCTTCATCTGTGTAAGATCTTGGAATGCGTTCTGAACCCTCTCCTACATATCACATCGTGAGTTATCTGTAGAATACCATCTTGTACACAGTCATGGCCTCTATGCACTGCCTGCCACCTCTTTGTGTGGAATTGAGAAATATTATTCCCTCCTATCTGTAGCAACACTAACTTTGTACAGATTCCTATGTTTAGGACCGTGGAATCTTTATAGAGCACCCCTGTTCTAGGTAGAGTCTGGGGAGTAGACACTCTCCTCCATGTAGAATCATTAATTGTTTGCAGAGCTCTCTCCAGGATCACCAACAGGTTGCAAAGCGCATCGGGAAATCAAGGAAGATCTACCTAGCCTTATTCTATCTATAGAATTACATAATATTTGTAGTCTCCTCCTAGGTATAAAAATCCTAGAACATTTACAGAGCATTCCCTGTATCTGGAATTTTAGGGTGTTTGGATAACTTTTCTTCCCTGTATGTAGAATTATGAACTGTCTTTGAGGAGCACCCTCATGTATACAGAGTCACGGAATGTTGGCAGAGATTCTTCTTGTGGCTTGAGTCTGATATGATTTATAGAACAACTGCCTCTACAAAATCACTGAGTGTTTGCAGAGCCTCTTTGCTAATCATTATGGAATGCCTATAGAACTTCTTTGTCTGTATAGACATAAAGAATGTTAGCTGAACCCCCTTCTTCTGTGTCAAATCATGGAATGTTGACTGAGCACACTACGGTGTAGAATCATAGAATGTTACTAAGCACACTCCTCACTATACAATTTCAGATGTTTACATCCCCACTTACACATTGGAAAGAAGGAAGAGATGCAAAGGATCACGATCAAATCATGGAGGGTCTTAAAGGTCAAACGAAGATTAGGCTTTGTTCTATAAGCTATAGGGAGCCACCAAAGTCTTTGATTACTAATGTGACATGATGAAAATTATGTTCTCGGGGCACCTGGGTGGCTCAGTCAGTTAAGCGTCTACCTTCAGCTCAGGTCATGATCTTGGATTCCTGGGATCGAGCCCCACGTCAGGCTCCCTGCTGTCAGCAGGGAGCCTGCTTCTCCCTCTCTCACTGCCTGCCATCCCCGCTGCTTGTATTCTCTCTCTCTGTGTCAAATAAAGAAAGAAAGAAAGAAAAAAGAAAATTATGTTCTCTAACCTTAATATAGTGAAGGAAGTACCTGAAATTAACTAAAGGGTAGTGGCTTAAGAATAATTTTTTAGGGGTGCCTGGATGGCTCAGTTGTTAGGCATCTGCCTTGGGCTCAGGTCGAGATCCCAAGGTCCTGGGATGGAGCCCCTCAGTGGGCTCCCTGCTCAGCGGGAAGCCTGCTTCCCCCTCTCCCACTCCCCCTACTTGTGTGCTTTGTCTGTCAGATAAATAAATAAAATCTTAAAAAAAAAATAAAAAAGGGAATGATTTTTTAAAACAGGGGTGCCTGGGTGGCTGCCTTTGGCTTGGGTCATGATCTCAGGGTCTGGAATGGAGCCCCGCATCCAGATCCCTGCTCAGCGGAGTGTCCGCTCTCCCTCTGCCCCTCCCCCGCCTTATGCACACAGCTCTTTCTCTTCTCTCCCTCTCTCAAATAAATAAATAATAGTCTTTAAAACAAAGCAAAAATTAAGGTACTGATTGATTTTACTAACTGCAATTATCTGTAGTAAATACTCTGATAAAAATAAAGACTTATTCTCTACTGCAGGGATTAGCAAACTACAACCCAGAGGCCGAATCTGGCCCATTACCTGTCTTTGAAAATGAACTTTAATTGGAATACAGCCACATGAGCTGTTGTACAATTGCAGAATTAAGTGGTTGTGACAGAGCCTGCAAAACCAAAAACATCTGGCCCTTTACAAAAGAAGTTTGTTTTTCCGTGCTTTAGTGGGAGGAGAAACACCCTGACTTTTTTTGTTTTTAATATTTGGATTTTTGAGGTTTTTAAAAATTTTCTCACAGCCGACTCAGTTGAATTCATAAAGTTTCATTTACTCATTCTTTCAAAGATCTACATTGTGCCAGGCCTTAATTTAGGCACTGGGCGGCGGGGGTGGAGGCGGCAAAGGTAGAAAGGAGACAGCCCTTCCTTGCCCTCAAATAAATGTATAATCTAGCCAGAGCTGTCACATAATTTATAAGATCCCAACTGTGTGACCTTGGACCTTTTTAGATTTCAATTTCCTCATCTGCAGTTGAGGACGATGATAGTACCTGCCTGGAGATGTTTTTGTAAGGGTTGAGTGAGTTACTGTGCATTAAGTGCTTAGAACAGTGCCTGACAATAAGTACTATTTAAGTGCTTCCTCAAATACGTGCACACCCTTGAACAGACGTCCTTGTGTATACATACATGTAAAACAGTGTGACTAGTGCTGTGATAGAGCTGTGTAGAGTCACTCTACACAGGAGAGCTGTTCACTTGTGATATGTGTATGTCTGTATTTATGTTATACTCCAGTTCTAAACAAAACACAACAGGGGTGCCAGGTGTTCAGTGAGTTAAGCATCCGACTCTCGATTTTGGCTCGGGTCATGATCTCAGGGTCATGCACTGGTGTGGAGCCTTTAAGAGTCTCTCCCTCTCCCACTACCCCTCTCCCCTGCTCATGCGTTCTCTCTCTAAAACAAAACAGGAAAACCTTAGCAAGTACAAAACCTGGGGGGTAAAATGATGGCCACCAGGGCTAACTGGATTCAGGATTCAAATTATGTCATCAGGATTCAATTTCTTGTTGTTTGCATCAGTCTCTTTCCATATGCCAGCTTCATTGCCAGGCTCCACATGTTGATAAAATGGCTGCCATTGCTCCAACCTCACAACCTTTCATATTTAAGTCTAGCATGAAAGAGAAAGTTGGTTTCTCCAAATGCACACATTTAAATATCTGGGAGTTGAATCTCATTGGCTCTGACCAGTCTGTCCATCCCCCAACTGATCACTATTACCAGAGGAATACAATGTTCTGACTGACCTAGCTGGCTCATTATCATAACAAGTCTGAAGGTGGAAATGGAGTCAGCAACCCCAGAGAACCACAAGCAAAAGAAGGTTGTTCTTTTGTGGATAACAAAAGCTGTTGTGGAAGGTGAATGAACATTAAGTAGCTAAAAACGTTTAACAAATGCCTGGTACCTAGCCCTTGTCCTCATCATTTCTGGTAGCATTTATAAAAATGCCTGGCACATAGTTTGGTACTTGATAAACATTTGCTGAATGAGAAAATTACTTTTTGGCACACCTGGGTGGCTCAGTATGTTGAACAGTTGAATCTTCATCTCGGCTCAGGTCTTGATCTCAGGGTCGTAAGTTTAAGCCCCTCATTGGGCTCCACACTGGGCATGGAGCCTACTTCAAAACAAAACAAAACAAAACAAAAAAAGAAAATTAGTTCTATCAGCTAATACTTCCCAGGAGCAACCCTTCTGCCTTAGGCCTTCCTGTCCAGGACAGAAAAGACAGTGGCAGAATTTTTTTTTTTTTTTTAAGATTTTATTTATTTATTTGACAGACAGAGATCACAAGTAGGCAGAGAGGCAGGCAGAGAGAGAGGAGAAAGCAGGCTCTCCATGGAGCAGAGAGCCCGATGTGGGGCTCGATCCCAGGACCCTGGGATCATGACCTGAGCCGAAGGCAGAGGCTTTAACCCACTGAGCCACCCAGGCACCCCCCTTTTTTTTTTTTAAAGATTTTATTTATTTATTTGACAGACAGAGATCACAAGTAGGCAGAGAGGCAGGCAGAGAGAGAGGAGAAAGCAGACAGTGGCAGAATTTTTAAAAGGGATATAAATCAGTCTTTGATGGTAAAGACATAGCCCTCTCTAGAATCAACATTCTTGGAAGACTTTTGCTGACTCTTTCATACCAGTTCCTCATATCTTTCTCTCTACAGAGGAGTTTCACGGCAGAACAGAGCCTTGGAAAACTCGGATCGTAGCAACTGTGGGTGAGGCAGGAAGCCAGAGGAACCCTCATTCACTGCTGCGGGGAGTGTAAATTGGTACACCCATTTTGAAGACCAATTTGGAAATAGTTTAGCAGAAGATGTGCAAACCCTATTGCTCAGCAAATCTACTCTCATATGTATGTGCTCTGGAGAAACTCTTGTCCACATGCACAGGATAGGTATAGAAGGGTAATATCACTGTAGAACAAACCACTCTAAGCTTAGCGTGTAAACAAGAACTATTTTATTATGCTCATGGATGTGGAAAGGGCACAGTGGGGACAGCATGTCTGGGGCTTCAGCTGGGAAGACTGGTCTAGGGTGACTTCACAGCTAGGGCCTGGAATATCTAAAGAGTTATTCTCTCTCATGTCTTGGGATTGATGCTGACTGTTGATCAGAGCACCCATCTGTGGCCACTCCATGTGGCTTCCTCATAGCGTGGTGGCTAAAGGTTCCAAAGGTGTGTGTCCGAACCAACAAGTCAGAAGCTGTGTAGAATCACTGCCACGTCTTTTTATTGGCTTGTAAGTGATTCATAATCCCACCCAGATTCAAAGAAAGGGGAATTAAAGAAAGTTCTAGAAGCGCATGGAGATGGGAAATATTGCCGAGACCATCTTTGGAAAACACACTCTGCCACAGAGGCCCATTGCAGCAGTGTTCGCATTAGGCCACAGGCCCTTATCCAAATCCCCGGGGGCCAGATGTGCTTTGAAATTGTGAAGGTCACAGAATTTTGAAAGGTTATACGGTACATACACTGAATACTTATATAACACCCCTTGAGAGGGATAGGTCAGTCTGTAAACAAAAAATCTACGTATTTCCTCAGTGGAACATATGAATATTCACAGTGAGATAAAGATTATAGACAGCTTTCTGTCTATTGAGGTCAAGTTTCACCACTGAAGATGTTTAGGCTGGGTCAGGTCTGGCTGCTGAATAAATTATGAAAAACGTTTTAGGTCTTAGGTTTTTTTGGATTTTGAATTTTAGCAAAGGACTGATGGGCCCATAATAGTAAAAAAGGAAACAACCTGAACAGATATCATCATGGAAGAAGACTTGAAAAGTGTGGCCTTGTTATGCAGTGAAACGCCACATCCTAGTGCAAATGAGTAAAGTCAAGTTACCTGCTTCACTGTGGTTATAGCTCATAAAAATAATGTCGAGAGAATGCATGTTGCAGAGAAGTATATTCATGATCAGTTAGGGTAAGCCACGATAAGCCGCAGTAGTAAACAGCCCCTGTATCTCAGAGGCTTAAAACAAAGCTTTACGTCTTGATCATGATGGGGTTGGGGGTGTTTCCTCCTCACCCTGGAACTCAGCTGGTGGGGCATCAGCTCTGCAGAACATTGGTGGTTACTGTGGCAGAGGTAAAAGAGTGGCAAAGGAAGTACTGCCTGTCTGAAGGTTACCAGGGTGAGCCCCCCAGTCAACGCTCAGTCAACGGGCATTCCTGGCGCAGGAAGCGTTCAGTGCCAGGGTTCTCGGACACAGAGAGCAGTTACACACATGTCAATGATCTTTATCTGCTCATGCCTCTGGGAGTTTGAACTGCGATAGTCATTGCTCTATGATGTTATCGTACTACTGGTGATTGGTGTCGGTAGATTGAGCAATGGCTTCCTCAGGGCGGATTCCTGGAACCTCCAGTAGAGTCAGAGAGGGTAGGAAGGGCCTGGATTCATTTGTGATCTTACTTTAGGCTGTGGGTCCTTTTCTTTATGTGTTTGATTTGGGCAAGCCTGTTTACTGGGTGCTGACAAGCACACATGAGACCCAACTTGTGCTCTCTGGGATTTCTCCAGGGACCTCCCTTTCTTTAGGTTACTCCCCTCCTCCAGAATCTTCAAGGGCTCCCTATGGCCCACAGGAAAGAGTGTGAGAACAGCAACAGTGACTGAGTACCTGCCGTGTGCCAGTCGCTTTATAGATACTATCGCAAATCTTCCTCGTAGAAACCTCTAGAGGAAGGAACCAGATGTGGAAATGGAGGCTCAGAGAGGTGGAATGACTTGTCCAGATCACAGGGTAACAAGGAAGCAGGACTGGCTGGTCTCCAGATCTTTCTGACTCAGGGCCCCCTGCTGAGCCACAGGGGTCAAGGCACCTCCAGCCTCAGCCCTTTTCTTTCCCTTGTCCTGGGGCTGACAGGCTGCTCCAGCCAGGCACGCCTCCTCTCACTGCCCCTTGAGCCAGCCTGTCTCAATTCCCCTTCAAAGACCATCTAGAATCTCACGGAACGCCTCCCCCTGACTGTTGGCACGAGTCCTGTCCCTACCACCTTGTACCACAGTTACCCATTCTCCTGTCGGTCCTGCCACTTGGACTCCGAGAACCTCCTCTTGGGCCCCTGTGGACCCACCAAGGCCAACATGCTCAGAGCACACCTGTGATTTCTTCATTCCTCCAGCAATTATTGAGCACCCACTAGGTGCCTGGCACTAGGTGCTAGATGGAAGGATATAGCACAAAAGGAAACAAAATCCCTGATATCATGGAGCTTATATTCTGATACAGGACACAGAAAACAAATAAATAAACAGACACATGTATAATATCATGTCAGGGATGAAAAGTACTACGAAGATTTAAAAAAAAAAAAAAAAAAAAAAGCTAGGTAAGGGAAGAGAGAGTTCCGGCGTGGAAAGGTATTTTAGAGGAAAGGTCTCTTAGGGGGGTACCATCTGAGCAGAGACCAGAATGCAGTGAACTTGTTTGACCGACAGCTGAATGGTAGAGGAGGGATGAATGAATGGACGCATGTTTGAGCAATCTGGAAACCTAACATGAGATGAAAAGGTTGAAAAAAAAATCCCAATCTTTTTCAGTACCGTGTTATTTCAGAGATTGATCATCAGTACCTAGTCCAGATGTAGGAAGGCTTCTTTGTCTCTTTTTATAGGGGAACAGCAGAATTCCATGCCTGCCTAGGCTAGGGTAGAGGCCAATGGTGAGGACATTTGCTTTGAGTCCGCTGGATGTCCACAACCCCCCTTCCTAACTGGAGCCCATTTTATGAACTCCAGAGGGTCCAGACCCTCTTTTTCCTTGTGGGGTCAGAAGTGTCCAAGTCCCTGAAATATTTCCAGACCCCAACCCCCAGTCCCCATGTGCTGAAGAAGGTGATCCTAGGAGTGCCATTTTATGGATGGGGAATGACAGAGTGCCGGATTCCAACAGAGCCATTCAAAGTCGGGTCAGCCTGCTCTCAAGGACGGAAGGACCTCTTCCCTTGGCTTCCCAAGCACTCAGTCTCCTGGCTTTGCCTCCTGCCTTTCGGTCTGCTTGGCCGAGTCACACTTTCCTACTACTGTGCTGTTCAAAGAGGGGGTTCCTCAAACCTTGGTGGCAGCTCTCCCTCTCTTCCTCAGAACCACGTCCCACAGATGGTATCAAGGTGTGCTTTTCCTTTGCATTTTCAGAAGATTGAAGCAGCTTTTCATTGGCTTATTGGTCATTTAGATACCTTTTATGAAATGCCTGGTCAAGTCTTTTTTTTTTTTTTTTTAACTTATTTGGTTTTCAGTCTTGTTGTCTCTGTAAGTCGGTGGGTTTTAAAAAAAAAAATTCTGTATGGGTCCTTATAAGCTATGTATATCTATTTCTTTTTACTGTGCTGCCTGTCATTTTCCTTACTGGTGCTTTTTGATGACGAGAAATTCTTATTTTAATGCAGTCCTTTTTATCAAAATTTCCCCTCTGTTTGGTGTTTGTTCCTCTGACAAATCTCTGCCCACCCCAAAGACATGAAGATATTCTTCTCAATCTAAAAGCTTTTTTGTGATCTTTCACATTCAGACTTACAATCCATCTTGAATTGATTTTGTGGATAGTGTAAGGTAGGAGTGAACAGTCTCTTTTTTTCCCCCCACATGGAAATCTAATTGATCCAGCGCTGGTTCGGTTAAACAAAACATTGCATGGTGATGTACAGCTGTTCATTGTATCATTCGTTCAACTTCCCCATAGGTTAAAAAAATGTTTTAAATAAAATGTTGGGAGAAATTATGAAAAAAAAAGGTACAGATGCTGTTGTAGGTAAATAAATACTATGGAAATAAGTCCAAATGCAATGGATAAGTCTTAATTTGATATTGTTGAGAAAACAGCTATAAGAGACATCCTTTAGGCAATTGGGGAAATTTGGGAATGCACTGGCTATTATGGCATATTACAGTGTGATTGTTCATTCTCTTAGGTGTGATATTATTATCGCGGTTATGTAGGAGAACGTAATTTTTTTTAGGATTTTTGCTGAAGGATTTCTGCATGAAATACCACCAGTAAAGCAGCAACTTACTTTTAAATAATATAGGGGAGGGGTGGGATCTGGACTTATGAATATAGAGAGATAAATCTGGAAAAATGATGACAGTTGTTGAATCCGGGTGGAGAGTGTACAGGTGCTCCTTGTACTGTTCTTTCAACTTTTCTGTATGTTTGAAAATGATTACTACAGACATGGCAGGCCGGGGGTTCGGGGCGCCATGGTGTGGGTCCAATGAGAAGTAGTTGCTGGTCAGATTATTCCCGCTACTTCGACACTTCTGGTGAGGGCCTCAGCTCAGCTATCTCACTTACTCCAAATCACATGCCTGCGGCTGTGGGCAGCACTGGGTCCATTTTGCAAACAATGAACAGAATCTGAGGGGTAAGTGACTTAGCCTAAGATCACACAACCAGCTGAGACCAAGCCAAGATTTGAAACCCAATTTGAGTCAAAATTCTCTGCTTTTATTTTATTTTATTTTTATTTTATTTATTTATTTATTTATTTATTTATTTATTTATTATTTTTATTTATTTATTTATTTATTTTATTTATTTATTTTTTATTTTATTTTATTTTTTTATTTTTTATTTTTTAATTTTTATTTTATTTGTTTATGCTTCTTCTGGCCCATCCCACTTCTTAAGGGTGTTGGTCAGGTGAGAGCCACGTGCATTTACCATGTGCTTGACTCTGTGTGTATTACGCAAATCCTCACAACCCCATGCAGTTATTACTAATAATAACCCCCACCTTACTGAGAGGCACAGAGAGGTTAAGTAACTTGCCTAAAGTCACTCAGCTAAGAATGGAAGAGCTAGGAGTCGGGATACCTAGACAGCTTGGTTCTAGAGCCCTTGCTTGAAGGGTCAAACACCGTAAAAAGTAGAAATCACTTTAGGAATAGAAAGCAAGATTATTGTTGGTTCTCAAAGAATCCTGCAAAGTCCTCTCTCCTCCTGACAGCTTCTGCCATTCCAAGACAGCCTCTCCAGGTTTGAGATGTGCCTACGCAGGGAATACTTTCTTCCCCAGTTCAGCTGGGAGCTTCCTGAAGCTGGGGCTAGTTTTTCTGGCCCTCACTGTGAGTCTGTACTGACTGCCCACTGTCTCTGGAGGTCTTCTGGCCTGGGGCTGGTCTTAAAGCATTGTTTTGGTTGTGCTCGCACACTATTCTATGGAGTAGGATGCCAATTTACCTGCAGGATGAGAATTAGGAGCCCCAGGGAATGCTGAACTAAGTTACCACCTAGTGGTCGTAGGACCTCCGGCCTTGGGAGACAGCTCAGTTTGGATGTGAGCCCTTACTGCTTCTCCGTCTAGAACAGGAATAAGAAGAGCACACATTTTAGGGCTGCTGGGGCCGTTTAATGAGATAAGTGAAGACCCGCGTCTTTCAACCCAAGCCTTCAAGTTGATAACTTATCATTACACTCCTTATGGTTCTGCGGGATGTGGACCTTGCCTTGCCTAGAGATCTAATCTCATTCCCGCCGCTTTGCTTGCCTCACTAGATTTTATCTGTGCTGGCCTTGGATAAGCTGGGGACAGAGGAAGCTCTTTAACCTCAGGGCCTTTATGCCCGCCTTTCGCCCTCTTAGGTCTCATCTCAGGTCACCTGCTCAACGAGGCCTTCCTTGACCACGCTAGCCTGCCTCCAAGACATTCTCCTGTTTTATTGTGTTCATATCATTTATCAGTTCCCGATACTATGAATTGATTTGTCTCCTTTTCTCCTCCCATTTGAGTGTAAGTTCACGAGGACAGATTTTGTCTGTTTTGTTCTTTGTAGCATCCCCAGCACCAAGAACAGTGTCTGGTCTATGTCTGGCCTTCAATAAATGGTGAAATGAATGAATGAATGAATGAATGAATGAGTGAAGGTGTATGCCGAGCCCCTATGCCTACAATCTCCGCTCCACTGTCGCAGCGGGCGACCAGCCGCGTCCGACATTGCAGACGGCCCCTTGGCTCTGGGGCTGGGGGCGCCCACGAGCGGAGCCGACCGGCACTTAAGCGACGCTCCCCGAAAGCCTGGGCGGTGGCTGCGCCAGAAGAGGGGCTGTCGCCATTTAGCGACGTTCCCTGAGGGCCGCCGCTCCGCCGCGGGAGCCGGACCGGGGGGTCGGGCCGGCAGCGCGCGCGCGCCGGTCTTTTGCGACGGTGCCCGGCGGCGCTAGTCCCGCCCCCGCCCCGCCTCCCGCGCTGCCGCCCCGCCCCGTCTCTGCCGCTGCGCTCGCTCCGGGCCGCTCAGGCCCCCCGCCCGCTTCATGTGGCCCGGCCCGCGGCGGCCGGCGGCAGGGAGCGGTGAGGCGGCGGCTGGGAGCGGCGGCCGGAGAGGCCCGGGAGGTGGTGGCCGAGGCCCAGGCAGCGGCGGCGGCCCAGGAGGCGGCGGACGGGGAGCGGCGGGAGCAGGCCCGGCCCGGCTCGCCAGCGGCCGCCCGGCTGCAGCATGCGCGTCCGCCGGGGGCTGCTGCGGCTGCCGCGCCGCTCGCTGCTCGCCGCGCTCTTCTTCTTCTCGCTCTCGTCCTCGCTGCTCTACTTCGTCTATGTGGCGCCCGGCATAGGTAGGGAGGGGGCCTGGAGTCCTGGGCGGGGGCTGCCACTCCGGCCTCGGGGGGGATCCCGGGAACCCCCCCGCCCCACCCTGACGGAACTCCGGCCCTCAGAGGATCCCGGCCCGAGCCTGGCCCTCAGAATACTGCGGGGACCCCGGCCCGGCCCTCGGGAGACCCCACACCCGACCCTCGGGGGACGCCGGGACATTCCCGCTCTCTGCACCCCGACCGGCCCGGGAACCCACACCCGCCCCCCCCACTAGCCTCCCACGCACCCCCCGGTCCTCCTAACCCCATCCCCTGGCGAACCCGACGGTACCTACACCCCCGCCCCCCGGGCCGGGACGCCCCCTTTCCCGCCCTTGCCTCGCTCGAGCCCCCCTTCCCGCTGCTGGGCTCGAGAACTCCCGTTCCTCCTCCCCCGGGGTCTCCCGACGCCCCGGTTCCCGGCATTCCGCGGACCCCTGAGCCCCCTCGGCCCGCCTGCTAATCCTCGCCGAGCCCAGGGGCTCGGGTCTCGAGGTGCCCCACCTCCCCGGTTCCAATCCATCCTTCCCCTCTCTCCTCCCGGTTGAGTTCACCGTTTCCTGCTCCCCCTCCCTATCCTTTCTTCCCTCCACTTTCCTGTTACATCCACCTCCAGGTCCTCCTCCCCAGCATACACATTCCCCTCTTCTTGGCGGGCCCCTTTCCTCACCGGTGACACCCCCCCCACCTTATGGAGGTCCACCCCCATTCAGTCTAACCCTTGAGCGACCCACGCCGTCTCCCCAGCTCTGTCTCCTCCCCCCTCCCCAAGGGCACACCCTTGTTGTTACCTCCGCCCCTGTAGTACCTCTTTTCCTTCCCCAAATTTTCTGCGCCCCCACCCCCCACCCCCGCTCCGGTCCTCGGCCACAGTTTCCTCCTTGAACGAAGACTTGGGGAAAGGTTTGTCTGGATGTTTCCACGCTTTCACTGCTGCCCTCCCCTAGTCTCAAGGTAGAAGGTGGCCCTTTAGTACCCTAAGGCTCCTGCTCAGGGACCGAGAGGACATGTAAATTGGCCCTAGAGGAGAATTTGTGATAAGAGCCTTGGGGAAATGGTGCCAGGTGGGAGGGAGGAGCATGGAGAAAAAATGGAATGGGAACTCATTCTTCTCAAAGGCATGTCCTTTAAAGGCAAGGCAGTCTCTGGGGAAACTGAACACTGCCCACAGATTTTGTAAGACCACCAAGTGGACATTTAGGACATGAAGAAAGAGATTGGAAGGAAATACAGCATGAGGGTTAAGGTCAGAGGACACTGAGGTCAGACTTGCATTCAAATCCCTGTCCTTTATGACCTTGGGCAAGTTAACAGGCCTCAGCTTTTCTCCTCTGTAAAATGGGAGTATTAATCTTAACCTCATGGGGTTTTAAGGAAGTAAATAAATTCCCTTTTAAAGTACTTACAGTGCATAGGGAGTGTTGTGTGTGTGTGTGTGTGTGTGTTTGTGTTTTAAAGCAGTTATATGTAACTTTTCAGAAAGACGGGAGTAGATGGAAGGTTTAAAGAAGGTATTTGTCTGACATGGTGTCACCACAGGCTCTAGAGGAAACTTCAGTTCAGGGTGTGAGGAATGACCAGAAGATGCTGTTAGAGCTGGGGCAAGGAGAGTGAATTCTGCTCTAAAAGGTCTGGGTCGTTTGGATGTTAGGAAAGGGTTGATGGTTTAACTATAGGGGAATGCCCTTTAGGATTGTAGTAGTGCCTAGTGCCATTCTCTGTTGACCTGTCAACACTGAACTAGCTGAATAGAGAAATTTCCAGATAGAGCAGGAGATTCTCTCCTGATTTTTTTTTTTTTTAAATTTATTTATTTGTTAGAGAGAGAGAGAGAGAGAGCACAGGCAGACAGAGTGGTAGGCAGAGGCAGAGGGAGAAGCAGGCTCCCTGCCGAGCAAGGAGCCCGATGTGGGACTCGATCCCAGGACGCTGGGATCATGACCTGAGCCGAAGGCAGCCGCTTAACCAACTGAGCCACCCAGGCGTCCCCTGATTTTTTTTTTTAGAGCATATTTCATGTAATGGTGAATATTGATGATCTGTACTGTAAACTAGATCAGGGAAGGTAGAAAAGGCAACATCAGATTGTCCTAACAGTTCATGAAGTATCTAAGGAAAAAGCATCCCTCCGGGAGAGTACAGTGTGTGGTCTGACGGATCAGATGAGGAGATAGGAATTTTGGCAGAACAAGAACAGGTGCATAATTAGTGGAACTAATTGAGAAAAGAGGTCATTAACATATTGGATCTCAGACTCAATAACAATGGGTATGAAATGATAGATTTGGACCTCGATGCAGTCAGTCTTGGAGCCATAACCACTTCCAGTGATGGGGATTATTTCTGTTGTTTGTACATAAATCAGCCATATCTACATGCAGAATAATCCCACTGGGATGGTGGTCACCCTTTAGAGTAGAGAGGTTAGAAGCCAGGTTCTCCAGCAGAGGTGGAACTTACCAACTTACTTAAAATTCCTCAAGGATAGATTTTTAGGTCAGTGGAACCCCAGTGTAAAGTGATGGGCACCTACCGTGCTTAGATTCTTGTATCACTGATAAGTGAAAAAGTTGCAAAGTACTTAAATTTTTACTAGTTTCTACTTAAATGGAAGTCTTTCAAAGGGCAGATCTACTTAAGATTCAAATTTTGTTAGTGGGAAAGGCGAGCCATAAAAAAGATGTGGAATGGCTTTAGGGTTCCTGCAAGCACAGTTACATTCAGTGGTTTGGTGGTTTTTTGTTTTTTTTTTTTTTAAATCATGGCTTTCTTGCTAATAGACTTAATTTTTCAAATGACCAGCTTTGGACAGTGGGGTGGCAAATCTTTCCAAAGGTTAAGGCAATCTAGAGAAATACAAGGTTTTATGTGCCTTGGGTTGTGAAGACCTTAATTTGAGACAATTATTAAAATAAGCTTAGAAAATAATATTAGGTTGAACCATATGAAATTTCCGTTTTTGCAGGTCAAAAATGGTTTGTATAGTGGCAGTGGGATAGTAGTTCAACCTAATTCATTTCCAGAGAATGACAGTTCTGACTTCTGGCATAATGGAAAGTGTTAGACTTACATTTCCTTCTGGGTTTAATTTTTTCCAGTCCTGCTTCTGATTTACTTTGTATACCTTCTGACCGTGTTTTTTGCTCAAGGGTCTAAAGAGAAATAGTCCAAAGAGTGTATTACAGTTGTATTCAGAAATAGGTAGACTTGAATTGAATTTGAGATAAGAGAAAAATCATGTCAGTTACAAATGTTTTAAAGTTGTTCATATATGATACAATCCAGCCCCAGTGTCAGCCTACCCATTAACTTAGTATTTTTCAGATCTAATGCCAGCTTTTAATATTGGTGACCTATAGTCTGAGATCAAAGGGAAATTTTCCTGGATTTGAGGGTCATCTGAAATGGGGCTAATGGTGCCATTTGACTTAGAAATTGGATGTAAGGAGTGTTAACTAAATACGACTGTAGTGTGTTTGTAACAAACAGAGTGCTCTCAATTAACTTTAATATCCCTATCCAAATCCAGTTAGGGATTTCAAAGTACGGCTTCACTGGACATTACATTTTTGTTATGAATTCAGAAGTAGTGTCTTACATCAGTAGTTTGAAAGTAGGAATGAAAAGGGGGGGGCAGAAATGTGGTGTGGGGGTGGCTCTGTCAGTTAAGCATCCGACTCTCGACTCTCGATCTCAGTTCAGGGCTTGATCTCAGGGTGGTGAGTGCAAGCCCCGGATTGGGCTCCATGCCCACTTTAAAGAAGAAAAAGAAAAAGAAGGAAAGAAAGAGAGATGGAGATGGTGGATTTGAAATGGAAGAGGAAGCCGAGGTGGTGCTGAAGATGCATTCACGCCGCCTCTCTTGCTCTTTCCCGGCCACAGCCTGATTCTCATTTACTGAGTCACTGTTTCACCTGTCCTGGTGAAATATCCCTATGTATTTCAGAGTTCTGAAGAAAACTTTGAACTTACTTATATGATGCTTTAACTTAAAAAAAAAAAAAGAGAGAGAGAAAGAGATCAGCTCAGGGTATATCCATATTCCCATCTGACCAGGTCTTTTAGAAGATAAGTGAACTCTTTATAGATATACATATGAAGTGCTGATTGGAAATCATCTTAATAAGTTTATGGTGCCCTCAGATGGGAAGGCTGTAGAGAGGTTATTGACCTTCACGAGTTGGTAAAACAGTTAACCAGTTTTGGGAGAGGTGCCTATTCCTGGTTAGAGGTACTAGTCTATTGATGATATTTCATTAATTGAAGTTCTGCTACTTAAACTGATTTTCCTTTGCCCTTTGATTATTGAGGAAAGGAAATAGGGAATGATTTTTCCCTTTTGGTCTGCTTAGTTCCAAGAAAAGTTTGATTTATGGCTGGCTTTTGTAGGGCAGGAACCAGTAATTCTAATTCTACCTGATTTGGCCAAATGACCTTGAGCAGGTCACTTGATTCTCTGATCTTGGGAAAAGCCCAAAGCTGTTTGAAAAACTAGAAGTGCATCTTAACCAAACTTTTTTTTAAAGACTTACTTGAGATGGCGGGAGAGAGAGGGAGAGAGCATGTGAGTGCACAAGATTAGGGGTAGGGGGCGGAGGCAGAGGGAGAAGCTGGCACTCTGCTGAGCCAGGGAGCCTGACATGGGGCTTGGTCCCAGAGCAGATGCTTAACTGACTGAGCCACCTAGGCGCCCCTTAACCAAACTTTTAATGAGATGTTTTTATATACAGAAAGTTGATAATTCATTCACACTCTGTATAAATATTAGACCTAAGATTTTAGATAAGATACACGTTTTATGCGGCGCCTGGGTGGCTCAGTGCTTTAAGCCACTGCGTTGGGCTTAAGTCATGATCTCAGGGTCCTGGGATTGAGCCCCCACATTGGGCTCTCTGCTCAGTGGGGAGCCTGCTTCCCCCCCCCCTGCCTACTTGTGATCTCTGTCAAATAAATAAAATCTTTAAAAAAAAAAGATACGTTTTATGTAATCAAATGCAACCTTTTCTTTTTTTTTAAGATTTTATTTGTTTACTTGAGAAAGACAGAGACCGCTAGAAAGCGGGGAGGAGAGGGAGAAGCAGGCTCCCCACTGAGCAGGGAGCCCCATGCAGGGCTCAATCCCAGAACCCTGGGACCATGACCCCAGGACCATGACCCTGGTTGAAGGAATCAGCTGAGCTACCTAGGTGCCCTCGAATGCAACTTTCTCTAATAACCACAGGAAAATTTCAGATTCCCCACAGTTTAGTATGAGAACGACCTTTTTTCTTTTTTCTTTTCACATGAAAATGCCCTCTAAAACATAGTTCTTGAGCTTTTGTGGAAGGATATACATGCGGTGTAATGTGTGTTATTTTATTGTAAACTTTATCGTCCTGTTAAAGAACCCCACCTCCCACATGCCCATGGGCACTCACTCACTCAAATATTTTCTGAGTTGTGTCATTCTAGAAGGAAACCATATTTAGGGAACAGGTTGAAGTTTTAAAACCTAACAGCACACTTTTGACCAGGACTTTGGTGATGTTTTACGGCTTCCTTGCAGAATTTTGCTACATTGGAAACAATGGGTTTGGAGTCGAAATTTCTTTTAACAGTGAAACAATGGGTTTGGAGTCGAAATTTCTTTTAACAGTGAAAGTATGCTAATCTTGGACAATCTTTAGAAGCAGTATCAGTTACAGTTCCAGACCGGCAGTGGTGTAGCCAGTAGATGATTCTGCTCTAATTCTGACATTTCTCCCCGCCCCCAACAGCTTGACAGGCCAGTGGGAGCAGCATATATTAAATTACCAGGAAGAAGGGTCTCTGTGTTGCTATGATTCTTTAGAACCCTTCAGGAGAGTAGAAATTCCAAAGCTGTAGAAGCCAAAATGCTCTTGACTTCCCCAGTTTTGCAGCTTTTTTGATCATGGAAGATCTGTCGGACGCATCTAAAACCACGTAAAGCAAACAGAACTTGCAGAAGCAAGAAATAAGGAATGTGATGCTGCTGAGACCTGTCAAAGAAATAGAGAAAACTGGGGGTTAACACTGGCCAAGATAAAGGATAATCAGAAGCAAACAGATTGGGTGTGGCTTGGAAGAGGTTAATGGAGAGGTTTCGAGAGTAGAGGCAGGCCAGCATACGACTAGCATAAGGCCCTTATTCTTTAGGTTTCTAATAACACTAGCTAAGTAAGTGTGTGCCTGCCTTTGCCCAGTAGGTGTATTTTTGTAGAAAGTTGTGAGAAAATGAATTTGAGATCTATGGGTCAATAATTAGTATTCGAATGTCTGCCTATTATGTTACCAGCTACGGGAGGGAAATGCATGAATTCTAGACTTCTGACTGCTTCTTTTGTTTTATAGATGATCACATAAGCCCACGTGGAGTCATTAACTCACCCAAAGTTGAGAATGATAAGATGTCCCTGAGGCATACAAAAAAATATGGTTGAAAAGACAAGATTAATCACAAGAAACAGCTAGGGGGAAACAGGAGATAGTTTGTAGTTAGTTGCTAAATTATATGACACTGGTTCTTAATGAGATGGGAGTTCAGGCAGGCATTCATTCCTTTATTCAACCCGTAGTTCTTCTGAGTGTCTCCTCTTGTCTGATACTCTTTTGAGTATGGAGCAGTCTAGAAATGAATAAAGCAGAATGTTTCTGCAGTCATGGTGGCTTTTACATCAGCGAGAGGGTTTTGCCCTTACAGTGCTTTTATTCTAATGGGAGGCACAGCCAGTGCAGAGGACATTTTCGGATAGTGGTAGGAGTGACTGAGTGTGTTTTAGATTGAGTGGTTAGGGCAAGCCTTGTCGAAGAGGTGATACTTGCCTTGACTGTTGCTAACACGTCTTGGGGTGGTGGACAAGGTAGGGATGGGGGGGTACCCAGCACATGTAAAAGACCAGAGGCAAGGATGAGTTTGAGTGAAGGTTGACTGGATTTTTTCAATGATGGGAAGAGTGGTAAGAGATGAATTTGGAAAGGTGGGAGGGCTCAGGTCATGTAGGACCCTGGAGCCATGGGAAGGACTTGTAGGAGAGGGGTGCACATTAGCTTTGGAATCAGCCACACCTAGGTTTAAGTCAACCCACTGGATGGGCAGATTTTTAAAAAAATATTTTACTTATTTTTAAATAGGCTCTACACCCAGAGTGGGGCTAGAACTCACCACGCTGAGATTAAGAATCACCTGTTCTACTGCCTACCGCCAGGTCCCTCAGGCAAATTATTTTCAGTTTGCTTACCTCCCCGGTAGAAGATACTATCTTCCACACGGACTGTTTCGAGAATCGAGTAGAGTATACATGTAAAGGGGTTTACGCAGAGCTTGAAGCCCCACGTTACAGTGATTATAAATGGGAGAAGTCCTCTCTGGCCTCATGCTAGTGTGACACAGAGCTGGGAGGACCCGGGCTCCAGTCCGGCTTTACCAATAACTAGATGGGAAGTGTTACCTCAGTTTTTTCTCCCTGTAAACGGAGGACATGGGTGACAGTACAGATTCTAGGGTCCCTTTCAGATCTGAGGTTACATGAGTCTAAGCAAGTGTGGGTTGAACCTTGAAGTAGAAGAAGGTGTGACAGCTTAGGTCAAGTTAAAGTACCCCATTTTTAAAAATGCAGGTTCCCCTTCACTTGGTTTCCCATCTTCGGTGAAGTGCTGAGCCGTGGCTTCTGTGACACTGCTGGAGTAATGAGGTGTTTGCGTGAGTCTGCACATGGCCCGGTTTCACCCTTTAGGGTGATGAAAAAGTTTACACCCTGCAATCTCTTGTTTTCGGACACTTGTCCTAAAAAGAATTTTTGCACTTAAGTCTATATGTTTGAAATCACTATGACAAAAATTTGTGTTGTCTTGGTCAAGAATTAAAAGAATTAAACTAAAATTAATTTAAATTAAATTAAAAGAATTTTATGGCAATATCTTCAGGATGTTAAGACCATTTTCCCCCCTTTTTTCTTCTCTTTTCTTTCCTTTTTTTTTTTTTTTTTTGTCCTTGGGGCTTTTAAGTTTTAATCTGCTCAATCCGTCCTTTCCCTAATTTCACACTTTTGCTTTTAAGCGTGAGAGCGGGCCCTGGACTCATTAGCTCCTGGCCCATCCTCTCTCTCCTAGGTATAATTGATGTTAAGTGAAAATGAATATTACATTTTGACCCAGTAAATTCTTTTTTATATTGTGGCTTCATCCAAAGAACACTCATGCCTCCCGCTGACCCCCTGAATGCAGTGTTTTCCCAGGCACAGGAGTCCCACCGAATCATTTAGAGTCCTGTTCCCCCCTCCTTTCGTTAGTTTGAGTAAGCAGTTATTAGACTCAGGTGTTGTTCCTCCTCCTTCCCAGGTTACAGACACCAGGTACTCTACAGCGACTAGAAGGGAAGCTGGTCATTGTTTCTGAGTTGCCTTAGTTACTGTCATCAATTATGAACAGTTCTCGGAGGCGATTCCTGGCCTAATTATGGTGATGAAAATGCTGTGGGGTGTCAGGTGCAGGCAGGCGTGGATTGTAGGGAAGCTCAGTGTTGTGTTTTAAAACTTAAATTAATCTAGGCTGTGCTAGTGAGCACGACTGTTTATTATTTTTATTAAAGAGCTGTAAACACATAGATATAAAGAGGTAACTATTTTCTTCACCCTCCAGATGGTCCTAAAAGTATGATTAATAGACATTTAAACCTTTAGCTCAGTTCTCATTGTTGAACAACCGTGCGCTTGGAAAGATGGGAAAATAGGAATTTATTTTTCCTTGTAAGACTGCTCATTATCCCATTTTGAGGAGTTCTCCTTCTAGGCACCGTGTCTAAATTGTACTCAGGCTTGTGTTGTTTATATTTTCTTTTCTCTCTTTTTAATATTTTGTGTATTTATCTGAGAGTGAAAGCGTGCTCGGGAGGAAGGGCAGAAGGGGAGGGAGAGCGGGAATCCGAAGCTGAGTCCCCGCAGAGCATCAGACCTTATGCAGGGGCTTGATCCCACCACCCCGAGATCATGACCTGAGCGTAAACCAAAAGTCGGATGCCCAACCAGCTGAGCCTCCCAGGCACCACTGTGTTTTCTGATTGGTAGACCATTGTCCTCTGAAGCCAGAAAATAGTGTTTTCCTAATTGCTGTGATGCGGTCACGTTTGTGTATTTTAAAAAAAAAAAAAATCCTTTATTCCAGTTTAGAAAATGACAAATTGGCAACTTAAGGAAGTTAAACCATGTGGACCAAAGATGGTAGTAGACTGGCGTTAGGATTTTTCCTGTACTTGTTGTGAAACTGTGTACTTTAAATAAAAGCATTTAATCTTTTAACTTAAGAAAAACTCACTTTATCCGTATCCTCATAACCTATAGAGAGAGTAGTGATAGGAAAGTGTTCTGGGTTGTGGTTGTGATTTTCTTGTGCCAGGATAGTGTGCCTAGCACATTGTACGCACTTAAAATATTTAATGAAATGAATGAGGATAACTGTTGTCTGGGTCAGCCAGCCTCTTCATTGTTGGGATTATATTTACTCTGGGGCAAGGATCGCTTCTTCTGTTAATCCCAGTTTTGAAGTGACTTTGAATTCGTTTTGCCCCATGCTACTTTGGACTTGTTTTGCTTGCTGTTTCTTTGGGGTAAATACATATAATATGATGTTTGCTATGTATTTTGGTCATTTAAATGTGTAATTCTGTGGCTTTAATTATATTCGCAGTGTTATGCAACCATCGCTGATGTTCCCAAAAATTTCATCACCCCAAGCAGAAACTCTGTTCCCACTAAGCAGTAATGCCTCATTCCCCTTTCCTCAGCTCCTGTTACCATCTGATCTAATTCCTGTCAATATGAACTTGCCTTTTTCTAGGTGCTTCACATAAGTGGAATCATCATACAGTCCTTTCGTATCTAGCTTATTTCACTTTGCATCATGTTTTCAAGTCTCATCCATGTGAAAGCATGTATCAGAACTTTGTTCTTTTTATGGCTGTGTAATACTCCCTTGTATGTGTCTGCCACCACACTCTGTTTATTATCTGTTGATGAGCACGTGAATGATTTCCACCTTTTGGGTATGTGAGTAAGTTCTGCTCTGAACTTTGGTGTTCAAATGTCTATTTGAGTCCCTGTTTTTAATTTTTGGGGGTATATATTTAGGATTGCAATTGCTAAGTAACGTAATCGTAGTTCATTTTTTGAGGAACTGCCCGACTTTTCTACAGGGACTGCACACCATTTTACATTCCCATCAGCAGAGGATGAGGGTTCCAGTTTCCCACATCCTGGGCACACTGGTTATTTTCCATTTTTTGTTTTGTTTTGAGTCTTTGTTTTGTTTTTGTTTTCAAAGCATAGGCATCTTAGTAGGTGTGAAAGTGATAACTCATTGTGGTTTTGCTTTGCATTTTCTTAATGAGGAATGATCAGCATCTTTTCATGTGTTTATTGGCCATTTGTGTATCTTATTGGAGAAATGTCTATTCTGGTCCTTTGCCCATTTTTTAAATTGGATTGTCTGTTGTTGAATTGTGAGAAGCTCTCTATATTTTCTGAATATTAAACCGTTACCACATGTATGGTTTGCAGATACCTTCTCCCATTCTGTGGGTTGTCTTTTCAGTCTCTTGACAGTGTCCTTTGATGTGCAAAAATTTTTAATTTTAATGAGGTTCAGTTTGTCTCTCTTTTTTTCTTTTGTTTGTACTTTTAAAAATGTACTAGTCTCTAAGTATCACTTAACTTTTGCTCCCTACAGCCTGCCTGTTACTTCTTTTGCCTGTGAAGGTCTTACAGGCACTTCTAAATGCTTTAAGTTACCAAAAGGCATTTCCTGCACAAGCTACTACTGATCTGATTATTGAGGAAGCAGGAGTCAAGGGTTTTGGGTTTATCTTGCTCTTAAACTCTTTAAGTTTGATGCTGGTTGCTTGATTTCTCTTTGTCTTTAAAATGGTCACTCTTCGGGGCGCCTGGGGTGGCTCAGTCAGTTAAGTTGGGTTTCAGCCCGGGTCATGATCTCAGGGCTGTGAAATCGAGCCTTGAATTGGGCTCTGCATGGAGTCTGCCGGAGAGACTCACCCTCTGCTCCTCCCTCTGCTTGGTCTGTCTCTCTCGAAAATAAATAAAATCTTGAAAATGGTTGCTCTTTGTCACACTTGACATGGTCTGTGGGTTGTGTTAACTATTTCAAGTCTTAGAAGGATCCTAGGACTTTTTCTGATAGAAGGGGGGCTGTCCATATATTATTTGATGTTTTTTGTTAATTATTTTGTTTAATAGGACTGAAACATACATTTCTGCTTCTAGTTCTCTGAAAGCCCATTTAAGGCAAGGCCAGATGTTGAGCCACCAGATTTTTGGTGTTGGGGACAGTACAGTTTACTGATAAACATACCCTCTAGAGGGGTGCCTGGGTGGCTCAGTGGGTTAAAGCCTCTGCCTTCGGCTCAGGTCATGATACCAGGGTCCTGGGATTGAGCCCTGCATCAGGCTCTCTGCTCAGCAGAGAGCCTGCTTCCTCCTCTCTGCCTGCCTCTGCCTACTTGTGATCTCTGCCTGTCAAGTAAATAAATAACATCTTAAAAAAAAATAAAAAAATAAACATACCCTTTAGAAGAGAAATTTGGAAAATACTATAGATTGGTGAACATAGTTAGTGAAACACTGGACTCATTATTTTCCATACAGAAATGAAAGGGGCTACTGACTTTTAAGATAGGAAAAGGTAAGTTTTTCTTGGCTTTTTTTTAAACCCAAATCTCCATTAACCAGCACCTTTGTATTTTGTTATTTAGGAATGATGACATGGAGGTATGACTTTCTATTTGGTATCAAGCATGGGGTTTTGTTTGTTTGTTTTCTGTCTTCTGACTTGGTGAAAATCGGTAATTCCTTATTCACCAGAATATGGATGGGCATTCTGTTTCCCCATGCCTCCCAGTCATCCGCACAGGTACAGGGTGGCAGGTGGAGGTGAGGAACAGGCTGCCGGGACAGGCCCTGCATGACTGGGAGGTGTGTGATGCAAACCACAGGATTCCCCCCCCCGCCCCCAACAACCCTGTTTCCTTCATAAACAACATTATCAGAAAATGAACAGAGTGCTAAAGAATGAGGAGTATGGAAGAATCTAATTTGTAGCTGAACTCCTGTAACTCAAGGTAAAATACAGCAATTTTATTTTTTTGTCCTGGGTACCAGCTGAATTGCAAATGTATTTACCTAAATGTGAATGATAATGGTAGCGATTAAAGACAGGTGGGTACTCAGAAAGGTTTATGTTGTGAGGCCTGTGATGAAAGAAAAAATATATAAACTTGGCTTTTCATTTGCCTGATTTGGCTATTAGAACTAACTTCATTAGCTTAATCTTTATGATGTACTACATCGCTACAGTGTGCTGGGGTTGGGGGTTCAGTGAGGAATGAAGCAGACACCATAGCTGTGTTATATTTTAAGTATTCAGCTAGGGAGTACAGCTTCCCCATAGTAAGAAATAATTCAGTTTTGAGTGGTTTAATTGAAGGTTGGTTCAGTCCAGTTTGACTACTGTTCAGTTGGTGTTAACATTCCTTAATTGCTAGACATACTAGTCAGTATGATTTAACTATAGGTATTTAAGACAGCAACAAAGCTTTTAAGAAATTCTTTTTTTTTAAGGTTTTATTTATTTACTTATTTGACAGAGATCACAAGTAGGCAGAGGCAGGCAGAGAGAGCAGGAGAATCAGGCTCCCCACTGAGCAGAGAGCCTGATGGCAGGGCTTGATCCCAGGACCCTGGGATCTTGACCTGAGCCGAAGGCAGAGGCTTTAACCCACTGAGCCACCCAGGCACCCCACTTCTAAGAAATTCTTGAAAACACATTTAATTTCCTACCCCATTAACTCATTGGTTGTGCCAGTTTTTGGTGGTGGTCGTATTTACAAGGAATGTGTCTGCTGTTTATCTCCTGAGTGATGTCATGGTGATGATGATAAGCAGTGACCTGAAGTTTCTTTATAACACCAGTGCACTCTGGACCAGTGGAGGGTGCATGAATTTACATGCCAAGGCCTCTTCCCTTCTACCTTGAAGAGTGTCGGTTTTAGAATACAAGTCTGGCACTGAGTAGGTGCTCAGGAGGGATTTGTCAGACATGATGAATTTGTCTCCTACCCTTCAGTGACTTTCATTACTCTTGGGATAGAGTTCAGACTCCTTGTTGTAACTTCTAAGGCCTTTCATGATCTAGCTTCAGCCTACCTCTCCAGCTTCATTTATGCCACTCCTCTCCTATCCCTCCAGCACAGACGAGGTAGCTCTTTCCTTTATCTTTTCAGTGGCCAACTCCTGTACTGCATCCTCAGACCTCTAAGTCAGTGTTCAATGAGTGGAACTTACCTTTCTCGATCATTGTTGTATTCCTGTCTAGAACACCATTTTGGCACACAGTAGGTGTTTAATCAATGTTTATTTGTTAAGTCAGGGAAGTGAAGTAGAGGTGGACAGATCTGAGGTGCTGAAAAGTACAGTTTAGCCAGTTCTCTGATTGTTTGGGTATGTTAACCAGGGCTGTGCTAACCGCTGAGATTTCAGGGTGAGGAACTAAAAGTATCAAATAAAAACACAATGATTTGTAGATATGTTCATTATAATTGAAAATGTGATTCATAGCATACTTTTAGATTAATTATGCCCCAGTGCAGTCACATGTTTGGTGATGTGGAGGCCTGGTTTGTGGGCAGATGACAAGTAGAAGTTTCAAGTTTTGCCGGTTTTGTATTCAGCAAGGATTTGAACCCTTGCAAGTGCTCTGTGTCCTACATACTGTGTGTATGATGATGCTTTGCAATTGGAAGTCACAGATAAATTTATCAATGGTTTATCTTGTCCCTAAACTTGACATTTAGATGATAAAAAGAATAAACCTAGGAAAACAATCAGTCCAAATTTAGGATGGGGCAGCTAAAGTAATTCTCTTATGTTGCTGGGGACGTTGTTTCTAATTTTTAATGAGAAAGATATTTAGGTTAATGGCTTTGGTATTTTCAAATTTATAAAAGTTATACCTTTATGCTGTGAATATGCTTGCTAGTCTTTAATTTGAGAGGTAGTTTTTGCCTAGGACATGAGAAATTGTTTTATATTTTACTTCATCCAGGGAGAGATGAAGATAAAACACTTTTCTGAAATTAGAAGTCCATGTGGATGGCTTGGAAAGTAAGACTGTTGTTCATAAGTAGTCTCTTGTGCTTCATGCTACTGGATGGAAGATGGAAATGACCTTGCCTCTGTCACTAAGATTATATTTTCAATAAAAGCTTGAGCTGATTAGTGCTAGGCCAACACCCATCAGTTTCTCTGTCTGGAAGGCACACCTAGAACCTCCGTTGTGCTCTGTGTGTGTGTGTGAGAGAGAGAGAGAGAGAAAGAAAGCCAATGTATATGAGAGGGGAAGTGAAATGTTTTGCTTTTGGCTTAATTGCCTATTTCATCATTGACTTGGTTTGTCTGGCTTTTTCATTCTGGTTTTAAGTATTGAGAAATCCTAAGATTTGTGTGAGTTAGAAAATTTGGATTTATTTGAACTCTATTGGGAATTAACCTTAGGTAAGAGAGCTACTTTTTTGGTTGGCTTTATGTTTGAGATAACTTTTTTCCTTAATTATTTCATTTTACTACAGAAAATTTCAAACCGATGCAAAAGCAGAGTGAATAGTATAGTGGATCCCCACGAACAAAGGTAATTTTTTGATGTGGCCTTTGTATTTATGAAAGATATAAAGGTAAAAGGGCCCAAAGATTCCCCCTCCTAAAAGAAAAGAAAACAAACAGAACAAAACAAAACAAAAACAAAAGGATAGGCTTACACTAATTTGTAACTGGATTTTTAAAGTTTTTAGGTAATTTGATAATTTGATTTCATTTTTGTTCAGAAAATGAGCAGTATATAAATGCAAGATTATTGCAACCATAAAGGAGAGAAATCATCACATGTTTGCATGTCTTGATGCTAGTTAGGTATTCACCACTCCCGGTCCCCTCTCCCTTCCCCAGCTCCTCGATCACGGTGCTCAGTTGGAGGAGGGACGGGAAGAGAAAGCGGGAAATTGCCTGCTGGGATTACCAGCTCCCCTGAACGGGTGCATAGTAGACGAGAGCTGAAGCAGTTGACTACAGCGAAGTTTCTGGAGGATTTAAATTTTTCTGTTACCCTGTTCTTCATTTGAAACCTCAGAATTCAATGCAAGAAGAACAAAGGTCAGCGTGTTTGCAAAGGATAAGTCTTTCCATGCTGTGGTGTTACCTGGAAGGTTCTGCTGAGCTTGAGGAGCAGGTGCTGGGGCTAAGGATGCTGAAGCCTCGGGGGCCCTTGGGAGCAGACCATTACTGCTAGTGTGTCTACGCAGGTGGTAACCTGTGTTCTTTTGGTTTCCATGACCTTTTTTTCTGAGACTGTATTGCTAATTTCTGTAGCTATTTATGTCAGCTTTGACCAAAGCCAAGTACAAAGTTTGCAAAGGAAAGTGGAAAAAACACCTTTTAGGACTCATTTTGGCATAGATTTTGTGGTGTGTGTTTAGTAACATCCCCCGAGATCCACAAATTAAACATTACCACCACTGATTTGATTTTAGTATTATTTGGTTAATTTAAGAGTTCTAAAATTAAAATAGTTAAACAGTCAGCATAGATTGAGGCTATAGTTTTAAATTGTATTGTATGTGTGAAAAATTGACTCTCTTCATTGTGCTATCCGAACAAACTTACCAGTAGATTATTTATGTAAGTTGGTGTCACCGGAAACATTCCGGAATGAATCATGTTTAATTATAATCTCACAAATGTTACCACCCTTGTTCTGTTGAACAATATTGTTAAACTATTAAATCAGCTTCAACAATGATAAAATTACAATAATTTATTCATAATCATGTTTTCCTCACAAGTGCTTTCATTTCTTGGTTTCCTTCTGATCTTTATACACACTCAGATACTTGAAAATTTTGCACCTTAGGAATTGTTAGTCTGAGAGAGTTGATTTTGGAAGAGTGGTAGCAAGTTTTGTGCTGGAATAACCTTTCGCAGTTTGCTGTAACATCTTTTCCTGGTTGGTTCTGTGTTTCCCTTACTATAACTAACCATAATGTCTTGCTAGAAGATTATTTCTGGCAAGGGAATTCTTGAAAGCTATAAAGAAAACGTACTTGTTCTGTTTACTGATAGCAAAAAACCTGATAGGAAATTGTAGTCCCTTTGGTGTCAAGTTGGTTTAATCTCATTTCTAAAGATTATTAGTAAAATTAAGTGGAAGAATTTAAAATCTCATGAAATCGTATACCAGTGTGACTAATTTAATGCAAAAGTATAATATTTGATCTAGTTCCTCCTTTGATTCGATTCAGCAAAGTAGAAATAAACACTTTCTCAGAAATCTTGTTGTACTTCGTGATTATTTTTCTCCAGTCTGGTATTTTTTCTCTAGTTTGTCGAAGTAACTAAACTTTGACAGAGAAGTTTCTCACAGGTAAGTCAGAGCAGATAAAACAAAGAGGGTCAGTTGGGCTTCTCTGGCCACTGCTGTTGTTATTTCCCTGGTGTTTTCAAATGTAGCTGTGTGACACAGTGTTCCTTCTAAATCTGTAATTAAAGGAATTAAATACATAGTTAATTTGTGTGGCCTGCTCTAGGCTTTCTGGGCTTTTCTAGACCTTTGGAAGATCCCATCTGGAACTATGAGACAGAATGAAAATTCAGGATATTCCTTTGCTTCTGAGTTGCTGGAAATTTAGGTTGCAACTAAATGTCATGTTTTCTTTTTCCACCTCTTTTCTATAGCTAATACGTACAGAATAGGGACATCATTGATAGCATGCAGGTTATTCTTTGTAAAGGTGGTTATACTAAATACAGTTAGTTCTGCTATGACATGGTTTGAGCATTCCTAAAAATCAGCATGCTCCACACAATTGTTGAATAAAAGCCATAGAGTTTATGGGAAAAATGAGTTTAGGTACATGACACTTAAGAACTTTATTAGTGACTCATTTTTTTAAAAGAGACCTAATGAAAAAGGAAACTAATTAAAACAGAGCACAGGTTTACACCTATTAAATGGTTGAGAAATACCATAAAATAGAACACCTGACTTTGAAAAGACCAGAAGTTTGCTCACGGATATGGGCATCAGGCCAGCTAATCCGTGAGTTATTACCTGGTGGTGGAAGGATTATCTGATACAGAACCAAATGTCACGTCGGATGTGTATAGGACACCCGCTTGGTGAAGTCAGGTAGCTGGTAGATATTTGGGGTATGTGCGTGTGTGTATGTCTGTTCAGCTGGGGATGGTTATCTGGGTGTTCCTTTTGGGTGAAATTATGTATAAGCAAATGTGAAGTTTTTAGTTTTGCTTATTGTTGTCAAATATATCAGTTACCTTGGAACAAATGTGCACTCTCAAAATAAGCATCATAGGGGAACTGTCTATAAGACAAAATGTGATGTAATTTGGATAAATGTGTGAGACTATTTAAAAATGATTTTTTAAAAAAGATTTTATTTTTATCACAAGTAGGCAGAGAGAGAGGCAGGTGGGGAGGTGGGGAGGTGGGGGGGTGGGGGGGTGGGGGGGGAAGGAGAGCACCAGATGCCGTGCTCAATCCCAAGACCCTGAGATCATGACCTGAGCCGAAGGCAGAAGCTTAACCTACTGAGCCACCGAGGCTCCCCTAAAAATGATTTTTTTAAAAAGTTTGAAATCAAGATTCCTGGGTGGCTCAGTTGTTAAGCATCTGCCTTTGGCTCAGCTCATGGATCCAAGGGTCCTGGGATTAAGCCCAGCATCGGGCTCCCTACTCTGCAGGGAGCCTGCTTCTCCCTCTCCCACTCCCCCTGCTGTGTTCCCTCTCTCCCTCTGTCTCTCTCTGTCAAATAAATAAAATCTTAAAAAAAAAAGTTTGAAATCATAAACTGAACAGAAAAGGTGCAATTACAGTACATCAGCTTTTTCTTGAACCATTTGGTGACGTGATTTCCTATCACCCCCAAATACTAGACTGTTTTTTTTTTTTTTTTTTTCAACAAACAAGGATATTCTAGCAAAGGACCATCCAACCATTGAAGTTAAGAAATTGACATTGATACGTTACGGTCGTCTAATCTTTCAGCCCCCATCAGAGTGCTGCCAGTTGCCCCAGTAATGTCTTCTATATCAAAAATAATTCAGGTCAGCATCACTGTTTTACTTTCTGCCATAACAACGTGTTCTAGGCACTTCGTGTCTTCCTTATCCCAAACCTGGAATCAGTTATTTCTCCCAAGACCTCTTGAGTCTTTCTAATGGAGAATGGATATTGAGAAGCCAAGATCCAGGTGTTGGGGGCACTCATTGCTATTGGAGTGTTAAGGCTTCTTGCCTCTATGTATAAAGCTATGGGATATATATGTGTGTACATACATACGCACATTGACATCTGTATTTCTACATGCGTATGAACAGAAAATTGCGGAGTTCACATTAGTAGCTGCAATTTAAATGCAGTGCTTCAGGGTTCATGCTAGTTTTCTCCCTTTCCGTATTTGTAACTCCATTCTCTGACGGTGGAATCCTAGCTCCCGTTTTCCTTAATATATTTACTTAGTTGATCAATCCTTTGTATATACCACGCTGCTTCATCCCCATTCCCTGTTTATATATCCTTTTCACCTGGAACAGTTCAGTTCCCTTTCCTGGGCTTTCCTCCCTCCTCACCCCCCCCCCCCCCCCGCCCCTAGCCCTTAAGCTCCCGTACCTTGCACCAGCCCATCTGCCAGCATGCGTGTCCTCTGCACCCCACTTGGGCTCTGACACCCTGGACTAGGCTGCCCCATCTCTCGCGGTAGACGCTCCTCTCACTCCTGCTTGGCCTGTGGCACCCCACCCTGGCATCCCTCTCTTCCCTGGCGGGTGCCCTCCTCACCCTTCCAGGCTCTGACACTGCAGGGAGGGCAGCCCGCTCCTGCCGTGCTCAGGCCTCCCTTTGTGGCCCTTTGTGTCTTCTCTGGACCCCTCAGCACAGACACCTCCCTAGGCGCGGCCCCACCTAATGGCTTTAGGACTGATTTGTTTTAGAAAAGGGGAAAGAGCCCATAGAAAACTTTTTGATAAGTAAATTCACATTCTGGGGGGAAGAATTGCCTGGGCCACGTCACCTAGTTTTGAATTCTGAAAATATAGTCAACATACCTTTCTGAAATTCTTTTTAGGTTATTTTCTGTGTCTCTCAGTACACAGGATATTCTTGATTACTTCCTGTAAGGCTGCACATTTTTAGCTAACCAGAGGGGGTGACAAAGTGAAACATTTAACCCACATAATCCTTATGAGTCTTTTTCCCCCTTCTTCGATCTTTCCTGTGGCATAGGTAGGGGCTGTAATGTCTGAGAAAGCCTCCTTCCCAGAAGTGACTGTCGTGGTCAGTAGATGGCATTTCTGTCTCTCCCCTTCTAGCTGGGTGCCATCTTCCTGTGACCCAGCGTGACAGTGGCAGCGGGCGCTGTTTCCATTAGCTGAGCCTTTTCTGTAGGTGTTTTGCATGTATTATCCTATTAAAACACCCTACCTCTGTGAGATGTTGGTGTTTTACGGATGAGGAAACCAAGGCTGGGAGGGGTTAAATAATTTGTTCAAGGTCATATAACTTGTAAGAGGTTCAGAGATGTAATTTGAATCCAGGCCTACTTTTTTTTTTTCTGAGAACCTGTGCTCTTGACTACGTCTGTTCTGCCTCTGTATGATTAGGATAAATTTGATGATACTGAGTTTTTTAGTTACAGTTTTTGTTTCCTTTTGATTTAGGAAAAGGAAACATAAGCTCTAGCGTTGGGAGAATAGATGCTATTAGCCATCTGGAAACAGGGCCACTTAGGCATTCCTGGAATGGGCCCACAGGAGTGGTCGGTGGAGAGGCTGAATAAGCCAGTTTCTCCAGTGATCTGAGCACAATTCCACTCTTCATACAGAAGGGGCACTTTGAAGTACAAGGATCAAAACTTCTGCTTGGAAGCTAATGTGAATCCGGAGGTCTTCCGTGAACTACATTTAAGCTGTTTGATGTTCCGCAAGGAAGAGCAGTTTGGAGTTGACTCAGTTTATCAGCCCATCTCAGTCTTGTTACTTCTTAGAATGGAATGATGTGGCTAATTGCTGTGTTGAAAGTGGGTACCTGTCATGTGGTTTTGAGTTATTTTCGAGGTACAGAGATGAATTCTTTTGTCCCTCTGCCCCCCTTCACGACAGCTCTCCCTCGTGACTAGTGTTCGGCTTCTGTGAGGGGGCGGAGGGGCACTAGGGAGCTTCCCGAGGGCGACTCCTGATGCCAAGAGCATCTTTATGCAGAGCTGCAGGCCTGCCCTGGAGTGGAACTGGCACCGTGACCTCATTTGCGCGGCTCTCTGACCATGGAGCTGAGCTAATCATATCTGAGAAGAAACGTACCGTCAGCCAGGCTTTTGCAAAGTGGCTGAGGAAAGTAAGCTTGTTTCTTAATGATGTATAACCGTGAGAATAGTAAGGATATTTGTACTCAGGCCCTAGACTCCTCGAAACAGAGGTGTGGCAAGCTAGCTAGCTTGCTTTCTCTCTCTCTCCGCTCTTCCAGTCTGTCACTCATCTGCCTTACGGACCTTTAGAAACACCCAAGTTATCCATGTACCATGTTTGCTTTTTTGTTCAGGACAGAGGAAGTGTGCCTGCCCATAGGAGGGAAAATACCGCATTGGGCTGTGAGGCTGCACCTTCTGAGCTCCTGTCCCAGCTCTCCAATTTGCTGGTTTTGTGACTCGGGGCAAATTACTGAACCATTCCGGTCCTGCTTCAGCTTTCTCATGGGGTGATAAAAGTTCCTACTTCCTAGTGAAGTGCTTAGCGAGCCTCCTGGCAACGGTAAGCATGCTCAGTGAATGCTAGCTGCCCCTATGACTGATACTCTGCCCTCTGGGAGATTATAATCTTGGATGTGTTTTCAGGACCTGGTTACATATACAGAATAGAACAGGCTCGAAGAATTACAGCGTAAAAGAGTGGGAGAGGATATTCAAGAGTACTGGAACAACCTCTGTATTTTACAGGTGGGGGAATGGAATTTTAGAGGTGGTGAAGCATTTACTCAGTCCTCGGGGTAGTGCCAAGACCAGAGCTTACGCTCAGTCTGGTTGTTAAACCAAGGGTTTTCATAAACTTACCTTTGGATGATGATGGTGATATGATGATACCAGGATTTTTTGTGGGTGGTGGTGAGGCAGAGAGAGGCTTGTGTATAAATAGAAAAAGCACACTCAACATACCTATTGTTTTTATAATGCAGACTACAGTGAATAAGTTAAAAAAAAAAACTTGGCAGATGGGAATATACTGAAGGTAGTGAGAAAGCATGATTGTGGGGGCATAGGTTTAAAACAGTTCAAGTACCATCTGCTGTCCTTA
The DNA here is from genome assembly GCF_963455335.1 of Martes martes. Classification (NCBI taxonomy): domain Eukaryota; kingdom Metazoa; phylum Chordata; class Mammalia; order Carnivora; family Mustelidae; genus Martes; species Martes martes. Next base: position 11,054,823 of record NC_137896.1, read on the forward strand.
TAGACATGGGCTAAGTGGGAAAACCAGGTTATATGCATCTTTGGGGTGAGCAGTAAGGATAAAACAGGTACAAAGGGCATTACAGCTCCATAATCATAGTGGGATGAGGATCATTACAAGTCAGTCACTGCTGGGGTTTTAGTTTTTCCCTCCAGTAGTTAATATTTATTTTGGATTATAAAAGTAATCATTGAAAGTATAAAATTTGGAAAATAACCAATAATAACCAATTAGCCAAGCATAAAGAAAATAAAGGCAGCATATAATCTCATAATCCAAAGATAATTTACTGTTAACATTTTGGTTTGTTTGTTTGTATTTTAGTATGTGTGTAATTTTTCAAAAACAGAATTGAGCCCATATTGTATGTGTGGTTTTATATATTAACTTAAAATGTTAAAGTACAGTGTAGAGCCAGTGTCAGGTTTTCAGTCCTCTGTGAAAGTGTGGACTTTATCATAGGCCATAGAAGCACATTCTTTGGAATGTGTTTGATATAGTACTAATGTCTAAGTCAGGCTGATAGTGCTGCCCCTTTGTTTTTATCAGGATGACTCATATTCCCCATCTGTAGGCCATCTCAGAAATTAAAATAATAAATTAATCCTCAAGGAAGTTTTGCCTGACTCAACAAGTGCTGTTTTGATCACTTACAGCTCTTATCTGTTGTTAAATAATATTCTAGGAGCAGAGCTCAGGCAGTCTGCTAATATAACGTTAAATTAACCAGTAGCCTGATAAAGTGAGGTAACTATAGTTCACAGCAGACAGAACAATCCATTCTTGCCAAGAAAGAGTCGGTTTGGTCATACACAGAAAGGAAATGCAAGTATTCAAGGAATTTAAATTATGGATAAAATGGAAATCCGTGGCTGAGGATTCGTCCTTCCCTAGAGTATTTTATGCTTCCATGAATTAATAAAAATAGAATTTCAGCAAACAAGAATAGTTGTTAAATAAAGGATTCATATGTTGGGCATACCAATCAGTGGGCCTTCTGTGGGGCTGAATATTATTACATTGAAAGGTACTGGCAGCAAATTAACTGTTAGATTAATATCGCTTAAAGGGGAATTTCAAGGAATTGTAGGAATTTCAAGGAATTGTAGGAATTTAAAGGTGTCACTTTTTCCCATCTTCACATATATAAGTATATAAATTTAACTTTAGGAATGTGCTTTCATTTGATATATTATAATTAAAATGATCTCTTTAAACATTGCTTTTCTAAGATTGATTCCTCACACCATAGAGTTGAATATTGTTCAAAATGCGTTTCTGAAAAAGAGTGGTTTGGAAATGACAATTGTTCTGGGAGGGAGAAATGAGTGTTGGGATTGACCAGAAAGAGGCTGAGGAAACACTAATATGGTAATGTTCCATGTCTTGATAGGGATTTGGGTTATGCGGGTGTGCAATTATCAAAACTCAGCAAGTGCACACTTTCATTTTATGAAACTTTATATCCGAAGGGGGAAAATTATGCAAATATTGAACTCTTACTAATGATACGCCAGAGTATTTAGAGAGCAGTTTACTGATCTCTACAATATACTTGGAAATGAATGAAAAAAATGAGATGAATGGGTGGATGGCTAGAGAGATTATTTGTGATAAGAAAGTTAAGAATAAAGATTGTGAGTATATGGGTTTTCACTGCAAATTTCCTTTTTTTTTTTTTTAAGATTTTATTTATTTGACAGAGATCACAAGTAGGCAGAGAGAGGTAGGCCGGGGGCGGGGGAGGGGAGATGGGGGAAGAGGCAGGCTCCCTGCTGAGCAGAGAGCCCAATGGGGGGACTCGATGATCCCAGGACCCCGAGATCATGGCCTGAGTCGAAGGCAGAGGCTCAACCCACCAAGCCACTCAGGCGCCCCTTCACTGCAGAATTCTTCCAACTTTGCTGTATGTTTGCAATTTTTCATAATAATTTTAACTTTAGATCGATAGAGAATTAAGAATTGTTGGATTCTTGATGTTTACTACGTTAAGACTCTCGGGGCACGTGGGTGGCACAGTTAGTTAAACATCCAACTCTTGATTTCAGCTCGGATCTGATCTCATGGTGGTGAGATCGAGCCCCATGTTGGGCATCATGCTCAGCAGCTCAGAGCAGAGTCTGCTTGAGTTTCTCTCCCTTTGTCTCTGCCCCCACCCCAGACTCTGCGCATATGCGTCCTCTCTCTCTCTCTCTCAAATAAATAAATCTTTTTTAAAAAGAGAAGAATCTCTCAGTGTCTTTCTCACTGAGTCCTAGAATTATTGTTCTGATTATTTTACTTTTCCAGAAATGACCAAGTAACATACACACTGTATAATTGTCAAAGAGGTAGCACCTGTGTTCATTTCCACATACAATATCCAGTGGACACATAAACACTCTTTGCCAAGGCACTTTCTAAGGCTGATGCTCAGTACAAATCTGTATTTTTCTGTTCTTCTCTCCGGACTTCAATGTGGATATTTTTTATTGCCCTGACATCAAGTTCACTAATTCTCCTTTTTTGCTGTATCTAATCCAGTGTTAAACCCATCTATTAACTTCTTAATTTTAGTTACTGTATTTCTTGGTTCTACAGTGTTTACTTGGTACTTTTTTATAGTTTCCACTTTTATGATGAAATTCTCCATTTTTTCCTCATCTTTACTCTTTTTTTTTTTAATCAGTAAACAGATTTTAAAAGGCACACTTTCATAGAGTTTCTTCACAGTGCATCTTAGGAATGAAGCAAATTTTGACTCACTAGTACACAGTGACATTAATGTATTACAATATGAATGTATTAAATTAATGTATTAATAGTATTAAATGTAGTAATACATTAATGTATCACTGTGGGTCTTTTTCTGTTGTCTGGTTCTTCTTTTGATATTCAGTCATTTGGACCAGTCTCTTGGCATGCTTGGCAGTTTTGACTGAAAACTGAATGTTGTGTAAAAAAAGAAAAAATTACGGCGGTCCTGTAGGATTTCATCCTTGTCTGGAGTGGGTTTACTCCCTTTGCCAGGCAAGTAGGGTGGGGACCTGTCCAGTCATCCTATCAGGGAGTGAGCCACCGAAGGTAGGGTGTGGCTGTGGTGAGGCTCCATTGACCTCTGGTGGCCTGTACTCTTAGGGAGTAGCCCTGTGGGAGTTCTGAGAACCTGGGGCATTCAGCAGGATGTGTCCTGGACTTCAGTCCTTGTCTCCTTAGCACGTGGAATGGAGGAACTCTTCTCTGTTCTTCAGAGGCTTTCTGTTTGGTGTCTTGGCCTCCTAACCTATGCAGCTGTGGGTTCTACAGATCTCCTGGGGGGAAAACTGGCTCAATTCTTTTCCCTAGGATTCTGGTCCATTAAATCTCTATTTTTGTTTCTCCAGACAAGGAGGTGTTGCCAAAGTTCTGCTGGTTTCTCTGCCTCTTAGTAGTGGCTCCAGTCCTGTGCCCAGACTGCCTGCTCCCTCAGTCTTATTCTTGGTACCCGTAATTGGCAAGTGCGCTGAATGATAAAACCCATTGCAGTAAGCTGGCTCACTTCTGAGGGTTTTGCCCTACTCCAGGATCTGGTGCCCTGAAGTCCTGGTTGCCTCAGCAGCTCTCCTGAGTCTCCATACCTTTTTTTTTTTTTAATCTGGCTTTTCTAGTTCTCTGAGGGAATCACTGGTTTATAGCAAGCTACTCAGTCAGAGTCAGAAGCAGAAGCTACTTTATATAATTCGTGTTCCTGTGTTTGTTTCTTATGTTGCAGAAAAGATTAGTCTCTGCTCCATTTATTAAAGAAGGCACATTTAGTTCAAAGGGAATTGAAAGAAATATGTTTATTAATTTAAAATTTAAAATAAGATTTAAAATGAACCATTATAAACTTATTTGTACATTACTACTATGGTTTTGTGAAACAGTTTAACAGCTAACTTAAAAGTAAGTTTTAACACAAAGTAAATGCAGAGTTTCTCAGTAACGGCACTAGTGACTTTTTGGGCTGGATAATGCTTTGCTCTTGGAGGCACACTGCAGAATTCTAGCAGCGTCCCTGGCCTTTTACCCACTAGATCCATAGCAGCCTTCTCCCTGAGCTGCAGCAACCCACAACACCTCCAGGTGTTGCAGCATGTCTCCCGGGGAGCAGAATCACCTCTGGTTGAGAACCACTGGTCTAGGAGTAGGCTTAGTTTTCCTAATCTGGTCTGGTGCCAGAGACATGGAATGAAGTCTGCGTATCGCAGGTCCCTGTCTTCCATCATCATCGCGTGGCTTTCCACCTTCATTCTTTTGTGATCATTTGATGGTAGATACCATTAAGAGTACATGGATTCGTTCACTGTTCACTTGCCTGCTGTGAATGGGCAGTTAGTTGTAGTCACCTGTTCACTTGCCCTAGAGTTGAGAGGACAGATTTGATTTCTAGGTGATGGGGACTGTTGCCACCTGTGGGGTATCTCCTTGGGCTTCTGCAGAGCAGTGTTGTGCTGGTCTAGTCTCACTGTGAACTGACTCATGTATAGCCCTTAAGCTGACGGGAGCAAATGAACACAGAGAAATCCTCTCGGAGAATGTAAATAACCATTGGGAATTTCAGGTAGGAAGGACATATTAGGCCCCAAACTAAGGACTAAAAGAGAAAAAGACAGCTTAAGAAGAGAAATGACTTCAAGTGGACATTTCTGAATGGTATCACACTGCCGAAAGTGATTTAAGCTGCTTGCTCCTCTTTTTCTTACTCTGCAGACGTTTTCCTGTTTTCCAAATCATTCTGCTTTGATGCCAAGGCTCTTATTACTAATGCATGGCTTTTTTATGGTCCTCCCTTCCCATCGTGCCTTTTGGGTGCTGAGTCAGAGAAGATTGCAGAACAGTATCCCAGCACTGGCGAAGAGGAGAGATCCCTCCGAGGCGCCCAGATGCTGCCGGTTTTCTTGCACAGGCATCTTGTAGCAAGCGTTCCACATGAGTTATTCTGATGCCTCAATTCAGATGATGCTTTCTTCCTGCTCTTAAAAAATAAGGCTTTTATAGGTACCTGGCTAGCTCAGTCTGTTGAGTGTCCGACTCTTGATACCAGCTTAGGTCATGATCTCAGGGTTGTGAGATCAAGCCCCACACTGGGCTCTGTGCTCAGCCAGGAGTTTGCTTAAGATTCTCTCTCACCCTCTGCCCCTCCCCTTGCTTGCCCTCTCGTCCTCTCTGTCTCTCAGATAAATTAATTTTTAAAAAAAGTACCTTAGAAAGAATGAGGCTTTAAAAATCTCCCAGCAGTGTCTATGACAGGAGGTTTTTAGAGTTCTTCACAATGAACCTGAAGTAGGAAAAATGTTGGTCCAATTGTTAATGGGACTCATACTTAATTTCTGGAACAGTAACTTATTTTCCTGCCTTTTTAGCTGTTGTCTTGACATGGGTCTTCTGAGTCTCTAATTTCTATTTTGTAAAATGTAAAATGATATTTTTACATTGCCTTTATGATAGGCAGCTGCTAGGAGTAAAACATACTAAGGAATGAGACTAATTGTTAGTGCGTGCTCAGATCCCGGCTCACATCCCCCATTTTCCCCCCATACCTTCGCCAGCCCACAGCGTTCTGGGGGGCCACTCAGAGCCTGACCTTTGAGAGCCCAGCAGCTGCTATCCCTGCTGCTTTCAAAGGCAGGCCTGTCTGGGCCACAGACTGTTTCATTTTCTGGTAGGTTAGGAAATACTGTGTTGTGATGGGCCCTGTGGGGTGTACGCGATGTTTTTGAAACCTCGAGGAGTTGCCTGCTGAAGCTGGTGTCAGAAACGGTAACGTGGAGAAGGTGTTGCTACGTCTGTGATGAGCATTGTAGCCTCCTACTCACATCTGCCTTTAAACATACTGTACGACACATCTAAACAGACCTGTTAAATTGCTTCTGCTGATGTGGTCTGGTGTGTTTCAGTGCTTCAAGTAGGATTTTCCCAGAGTGACTGTCTTTACTGTTGTCATGGGTTTTAAAAGTAGCTTAGAAAAAAGAAAGAAAAAGAAATAGCTTAAAAATCATTTCTCTGTCTTCACAACCTGAATAACAATGTGGGTAAAAGTCGTAATGGTATGGGAACTCTCTGTAATATAGCCACCATTTTTCTGTAAATCTAAAATTATTCTAAAACCAAAGGCACATACAAGGAGTGTAACTGTGACTTGCTAAAGGCCCACTGTATTCTAATCACTAACTCAGGGGTTTGACATTTGTTATTTCTAAGCCGCACGGGACTGAGAAGTTTAGTCATGAGCTCAGGACCACAGGATCCTGACTCAGACCTTCATCTGAGCCGAAGGAAAGACGAATGGAACCCCATTCGCCTCCCTCTGTGCCTGCTGGGGAGTGGGGGGTAGAAGTCTTGGCTCTTCCGTGTGTGATTTAAGCTCGCACGTATGCCTTAGTTTCTTTCTGTTACAGCACCAGTAACAGCGCATGGCACTTAACGGGTGTGTACACTCCCGTTCCTCTCTTTTTTTTTTTTTCCATTAATTTTTAAAAGAGTGTTTATGTAAATTCCAGTTAGTTAACATACAATGTAATGCTAGTTTCAGGTGTACAATTTAGTGACTTCTTTCAATAAATTTTGAACTAACACATGAGTGTCAGCTATATACAAGGCCCTGGTCTTTGAACTTTGCATGTGTTGCTTATCTTCCGAGCCCGCTGAGATAGGTGTTGTTACTTGCTTCATGTTCTAGGTGAGGAAAGTGAGGTTCAGAGAGGCTAACTAACATGGCCAAGTCTACGCAGACAGTGTATGGCAAAGCTTATGTTCAGGCCCAGGGCCTGCTCTTAACCACTAAGCTGTACTCCCGTTTTAGTGTCTCTGGGTCATCATTGTTTTATAGTAGACACTCCCATGTTGAAGGATGGTTAGTGGGGTGCCTCTCTGATTGGATGGGGGCCTGCAAATGTGGGGTGACTCCATCGGGGATCCCAGTGGCACGGGGTGAAAGGATTCGCCTGAGGCAGACGGAAGTTTATCGAATACATAGCAAGGAAGCAGCTGTCTGGCTGTATTTAAAGGGAGCAGGTGAGGAAGTATGGGGACACAGGGACTTTTCCCTTTTTTGGGAACTTGTGACTGGGTGTAAGTAGCCCATTGGTCAGTTAGGGCTGTGGCTCTTTGGAGGTGGGTCACGGAAGGAGCTGGTTTGTACTCAGCTCAGTGGTCAACGTGGGGCCCTTCTGGTTTGATCATGTTTCCATTGCTCAAACGCATTGCCTAAAAGAGGCCTCTCTAGTTAGATTGATAATATAAAAGTAACTCCTTAGAGTGTAGAAACAATGAAATTCTGATTTTATAAAATATTTTCCTTTTCAGTTTAGATTAGAGGGCGTAAATGAGGGTTTAGGGTCAACTAAAAAGATTGTATTTGGTTAAAAGGAGATGGCCACTGGTTCTCAACGTTGACCTGATGATTCCATCAAGGTGGCGAGGTGGAAATCTTACGCTTGTTTTTGCTAGATCTTCTGATACTTTGAGAGACTCTAGAACCTGAATTTTTATATGAATGATAATAACAAGCATTTAAATAAATGTCCTTATTATGTTCTAGGCTTTCTTCTTGGTGTTTTACAAATATTAATTCATTTAATCCTAAAGGAAGTACAAATATTGTCCCTATTTTATGGATGAAGAAACTGAGGCACAGAATGGTTAAGTAATTTGCGTAAGATCATTCAGCCAACTATGATTTAACCCCAAGTAGTTTACCTCCGAAGTTGATAATTTTTTTAAAAAATATTTTTTTACTTTTCTTTATTTGAGAGAGAGAGAGAGAGAGAGCATGGAGCATGAGTGAAGGTAGAGGAAGATAGAGAAGCAGACTCCCCCTGCCCTACCCCGGCCCGCCCCAAGCAGGGAGCCTGACTTAGCTCTATTCCAGAACTCTGGGATCATGACCTGAGACGAAGGCAGATGCTTAACCACTTAACTGACCAAGCCACCTAGATGCCCCCAAAATTGATGCTTTTAACTACCAAACTATTTACCTGGTAGTTAATTCACAGTTTAAAGATAAGAGGAGGGGCACATGGGTGGCTCAGATGGTTAAGCATCTGCCTTCAGCTCAGGTCATGATCTCTTAAGATGCTGGGATCGAGGGGCACCTGGGTGGCTCAGTGGTTTAAGCCTTTGCCTTCGGCTCAGGTCATGATCCCGGCGTCCTGGGATGGAGCCCCGCATCGGGCTCTCTACTCAGCAGGGAGCCTGCTTCACCCACTTTCTCTCTGCCTGCCTCTCTGCCTACCTGTGGTCTCTGACTGTCAAATAAATAAATAAAACCTTAAAAAAAAAAAAAGATGCTGGGATCGAGTCCCATGTTCAGACTTCTGGCTCAGCGAGGAGTCTGCTTCTCCCTCTCCCTCTGCTTCTCCCCCTCCTTCTGCTTCTCCCCCTCCTTCTGCTTCTCCCCCTCCTTCTGCTTCTCCCCCTGCTGTTCTCTCTGTTTCTGTCTGTTTCAAATGAATAAATAAAATATTAAAAAAAAAAAGATAAAAGGAAACCAGAAGACACCTAATAGGCCAAACAAAACAACCTTTGTGTGTAGATACTTTGCAAAGTCTCATCTGAACATTAACTATTTGTGAGATCAAAACAGTTTATTTCTAACATAACTGCTTCATTAATCATTAGTTGGGAATTTTTATCTGCTGTATCTAAGCTTGTTTCACTCTTCTGTATCATTTCTATATTTTTCTTTTACAAAGGAATATGGAGTTATAGAAGATGAAAACGTTATGGAAATGTATAATCATAGACGGTTAAAAGCCCTGCATAACCCCACCATTCCTCCAAGTAACTGCTGTTTAAGCAGCCTGGTACATATGTCTCTTAAGCTTTTTTCTAAACATTAATAATAGTTTTTGAGTTCATTTCAGGTACATTATTCTTGTTAAATGTCAAAGTTGTATTTATTAAGCTGTCCCCCCCCTTAAGGCCAGTTTGTTACAAATTTCCTTGATGTTCTTGATTGTGGGGCAAAGAATTTACTACCATTTGTCCATCTTTGACTTTCTTGCATAATACATTTTTCTTCTTTCAAATATTGCTTATAGAAACTAGAGTTACTGGGTGCCTGGGTGGCTCAGAGTCAGTTAAATATCTTCATTTGGCTCACGTCATGATCTTGGGGTCCTGGGATTGAGCCCAGAGCCGGCTCCCTGCTTAGTGGGATCTGGTTCTGCCTCTGCCCCTCCCCCTTCTTGTGCTTGCGCTTGCGCTCACGCGCTCTCTCTGTCTTTTTCAAAGATAAATAAAATCTTGAAAACAAACAAACAGACTAGAGTTACCCATTTTCTCAGCTCCAGGTTGGTGTGTTTTTTTTGCTAACAAACCTTTTCTTTAGCTTCATCGAAGCAAGAGGGGTTTTTCCCCCTTTCTGGTCATTTTGGCTAAGAAGGTGGAATGAAAAGCAGTATTAATGGAAAACTGGAATGGAATGATAGGTTATATATAAATTAAGATGTTGACTTTGAAGATTAAAAATAAATTCAGTAGAATATGAATAAATTGGAAAGCTAGAGCTTGAAACAGGTTTCAGATTATGAGCACAGATGGTATTTATTACTTAATTGCAACTCTAGACCCGTGTTTGATTTTTTTTAATTGAAAAATTTATCTTTAATTTTAGAGGTATTTGTCTATACTTGGAATGTGCCATAAGCCAAAATTGTATTTTCAGATCTTTTTAAGTATGGATCCTAATTTTTTCCATCTCTTCTGTTAGTCATTTAACCCTTCCCCCCATTAGAATAGAAATCTTGAATTTTTGCCTTAGGCTCCCTAGCCATACCACACATTCTCTTTCAGCTCTAGGTAACATTTATTTATTGGGCTGCTACTGTATGCTAGCTACTGTACACTGGGCACTGGGATCAACGAATAGAAATCACCAAAGTCTGTCCTCTGGAGCTAATTTTCTACTAAGTGATCAGTGATTTGGAGAAGGATAAACAGGAGAATGGAACGTGCGGGTATGTGTTTCTTTTGCTGGGCTAGGCTTGTAATGTTAAAAAATACAGTGTGGTTAGGGAAGGTCTCACTGAAGGGACAACTGAATACTTTCAGGAGCAGAGCTGCCTTGCAGGTGCGAGGAGGAGGGAGCCCCTCGGGTGGTGGCTGTGAGGTGGGAACTTGCTTAGGGTGTCCCGGACATTGTGGCTGCTGCGGAGTGAGTGAGGCTGAGAGAAGTTGTTGCTGCCCTTAGAGGGGGTGAGGACAAGGCACAGATCTTCCAGAGCTGCGGTGGGCAGACTGTGTGTGCAAAGGGCCAGCCGCACCTGTTGCCGGCGGTGCAGTCTCTGCCAGCAGCCGGTAGCCCCGAGCTGGAAACAGCCGTAGGCAACACATGGGGCTGTGGCAGGGTCCCAGTAATATTTTGTTTACAAAAACGGGGTGGGCAGGATTTCCCCCCCACTCAGGTTTCCTGACTCGTGATTTAGGAGACAGCCATGGTCCACAGAGTTTGGCTTTTACTCCGAGAGAAATGAGAATTCGTTGGAAGTTTTTGAAAAGAGTGGACTGAGATCATCTGACTTCTGTTTAAAAGAATGCCTCGCAGTTCCTGGTTGAGAATGGCTGTTAAGGGGTGAGGTGACAGGGCAGGGTTGCACTTAAACCAAGACAGGAAGGCTGTAGGCGGGGCAGGTGGCGTGTGAGGACAGTGTTTTGGTTTAGGCAAGGTGGGTGTGGTGAGACTGTTAGACATCCAAGTGGGGATGTCAAGGATGCAGTTGGTCTGCAGACCAGTGCATAGGAGAAGTTAAGGCAGGACTCGGTCAGGAGCCTTCAGCGTGCACATGACATTCGGGGTCATGAGACAGGATGGAGAAGAGTGGGAGCCACTGTAGCTTTGTCTGGACTGATTCTGTGCTTTGGGAGTGTTGATTCTTTTCATTCTTTTTTTTTTTTTAAGTGGGGGAGAGGCAGAGGGAGAGAGAGTCTTAGGCAGGCTCCATGCCCAGCATGGAGCAGGACTCAGGGGCTCGATCTCATGACCCTGAGATCATGACCTGAGCTGAAATCAAGAGTCAGGCACTTAACTCACTGAGCCACCCAGCTGCCCTGATTCTTTTCAGTCTGAAATGGATTTGAAGTATAAGAACCTTCATGCCCCTTGGGTTAGGCTTATTATTTACCACCTCTAATTTTACTGATTCTAGCTCTTAACATATAGCTTTTTAAAAATTGTGGTAAAACTTTGGAAAACAGTGTGGAGTTTCCTTAAGAAATTAAAAATAGCTACCCTATGACCCTGCAATTGCACTGCTGGGTATTTACCCCAAAGATACAGATGTAGTGAAAAGAAGGGCCATCTGTACCCCAGTGTTCATAGCAGCAATGGCCACAATCGCCAAACTGGAAAGAGCCAAGATGCCCTTCAACAGACGAATGGATAAAGAAGATATGGTCCATATACACAATGGAATATTCCTCCATGAGAAGGGAGGAATACCCAACTTCTGTATCAACATGGATGGGACTGGAGGAGATTATGCTGAGTGAAATAAATCAGGCAGAGAGAGTCAGTTATCATATGATTTCACGTGTGGAGCATAAGGAGAGAAGGAAAGGAAAAGTGAATTGGGGGAAATCGAAGGGGGAGACAAACCATGAGAGACTGTGGATTCTGAGAAACAAACTGAGGGTTTTGGAGAGGAGGTGGTGGGGGAGGGGTGAGCCTGGTGGTGGGTATTAAGGAGGGCATGGATTGCATGGAGCACAGGGCGTGATGCATAAACAGTGAATCTTGGAACACTGAAGAAGTTTTTTTTTTTTTTTTTTTTAAAGATTTTATTTATTTATTTGACAGAGAGAGATCACAAGTAGGCAGAGAGGCAGGCAGAGAGAGAGAGGGAAGCAGGCTCCCTGCTGAGCAGAGAGCCCGATGCGGGACTCGATCCCAGGACCCTGAGATCATGACCTGAGCCGAAGGCAGCAGCTTAACCCACTGAGCCACCCAGGCGCCCCGGAACACTGAAGAAGTTTTTAAAAAATTGTGGTAAAATACACATAACATGAAAATGATCATTGTACGCATTGTAAGTGTGCAGTGAAGCGGCATTAAGTTCACTGAGAATACTGTGCCGCCATCGCATCACTCCTGCACATTCCTGGAACTTCTCTGCTCATGCCAGACACAGACTCTGCACCTGTTAAACCACAATTCCCCAGTCCTGCTTTTTCCTGCTCCTTGATAATCACACTTCTACTTTCTGTCTGTATGAATGTGCCTGTTACAGGTCCCTCCCATAAATGGGATCATGTGGTATTTGTACTTCTGTGTCTGGCTTATTTCACTTAGCATAACATCCTCAAGGTTCATCCATGTTGTAGCCTGTCAGTGCTTTCATTATTTTTTTTAGACCTTTTTGAATAATTAATACAAACTGCTTATATTGAGGCCTGTTTTGAAGAGGAGGTCCTGCTTCTGAGAGGTCTGAATGACTCAGCTTTGTGTTCCAGAACATTCCTGGTCTGTGGATCTGAGAAGCTGTAAGAGCTTGAGGACGGCTCCTTCAGCCCATGCAGCCCCCTTCTTGTTTGTGTGACTAGTAAAATAGTGACAGTGATAATAAGTAGCCGGACGATTGCTTCTCTGACGTGATCTGATGGATTTTCTGCTGTTACATGGCATTTTTTCATCAGGACAAGGTGGTCTCAAAATCAATAGAAAACCTGAAACAGGGACAGCTTATAGGTGGCAGGTGTGTCAGAATAGATCCGTCTGGAAATGGGATGAGAGGTGTTTCTGGAGAGCATAATGTTAACAGCTTGCTCATTTGACAAATTGCTAAGGTTGGGAACAAGTCCTGCAATGTTTGCCTGTTGCTTCAAGGCATTCGTGGTGGTATTCGCCCTATCTCCTTGACTCTGTGCTAGATAACAGCAGTATTTATGGCAGGCAGTGCATTGAGGGAGAACCTGGCCCTCCTTTCAGGTTCAGGAGTTAAGTTCACTGAGAGCTCAGTTGACATGTGAACAAGGCGTTGTTTGTTTAACCAACATTCAGTCTCCTAGGCAAGGCTCAGTAATGTTCTTTACCGTGGTGGCAGAGAATGATGGAGAGTAGAACAAAAATGAACTTTTAGTTTCACTTGCAGACTGGCACTTGCCAAAAAAAAAAAAAATAGTTAAAAAATTTTCATTATTTTTTGAGAAGAAAATTAGAGGCAAGAAGTTGTTTTCAGGACGCAGCCCTGGGGTGGTGGCTTCCGGTGGAGCTCTCAGGTCACTTCCCAGAGCTCATTGAGTCGTCCCAGCAGGGCTAAAAACCGTCCACCGCAAAGAGTTGACAAGAAAGATCAAAGTATCCATTGTTCTCTCCTTTCAGACTGTGGTTAGTTTGGGGTCTGGCCCTAGGTTTTAAAATTTTTCTTTTTTTCTCTTTTTTACGTAACCACCTAGTGGGCAAGGGATGGAATGCACATATCTGGGAGATTGGAGGGGACTTTGCTTCGGGCTCCATGAACGCTGAGAACTTTCCGCTTTTGCCCGTTAGCTGTAAGAGCAGCGGCAGCCTGTACTGAGTGAGGTACTTCCGCAGGCCAGGGCTCGCCAAGGTCTTAGTAGCAAGCTTGGTGAGAGCTTGTAGGCCACATCAAAGCAAGTGTTTGACTCTCCGCTTGTTTTTCTATAAAATGGAAATAATGATACTTCATTGAAATTAAATGAAACCCCTTAATTTTCTTCTTGATTAAGGTTTGTGCAAGGAGGAAGTTTGAAAAGAATGTGGCCTTGTTATCTGTCAGCCTCACTTTGTCCTACCAAAGGCCCTGTGAGCCCCTGGATGGCTTCCAGGGCTCAATGATCTGGATCTTCTCCTGTATGCATTGCTAGGCTTTTTTCAAGATCCCCTGGCCAGCTGATTAGAAATCTTGCCCTGCAGAGGGGGCATCCACACCCTTAAGCTTAAGGACTCGTGGCTGGTGCCTGGCCCGTGGCTAAATAGGAAGGCACCTACATTCTTTGAACAGTAGGCAAAGTCAGCTCAGGAAAGGGCCTAAACTCTTGTCCAGCCAAATTACTATCTACTTGTTGGGACTATCAATAATGCTGTGACATGCATTTAATCCTATTTGAGTTCCAGGGTTGGTTCTGCTTTTCTATCTCGATTCCCTTGGGCTGTCTCTGGGAAATTAGTAACCAAGTTGACCTTCATCTTTTAATTTGGCTCAGGAGCCCTAGGCTGTATCTGATTGGTGTATCAGGAGGGGTGAGATCTAGGCTCCCTTCCAATGTCATCTGATTCTCTACCTTGCCATTTTCCTGTGCTCTGAAGAAATAAAATTTATTTACTCTGTATCTTAAGGTGGAAAATAGCTCTTTTTAAAAAACTGTTATTTTTTAAAATTTTGGTTTTTTTAAAGTGCTCTGAGTCCAGTGTGTGGCTTGAATTCACAACCCCAGCAGTAAGAATCGCATGTTCTTCCAACTGAGCCAACCAGGTGCCCCAAGATGGAAAATATCTTCTAGAACATGTGCTAACATATGACTTAAAAGATAGTTCACCTATCACATTAGCCAAATCTTTGTGTAATTTTGCCGGACATGACTCTTCTTTTGTATTGCATTCTGGTTATATTTAAATTTTGTCATATCCATTCAGCTGGATGATAAAAAAGCAATTTCTCCCATCTCCCTACAGAGACAGTTCACTTCAGAAGTCAGAAATGGGTCGAGTGAGAATCAAGGAAGCCTTACTTGAACATCATTGCCAAGAAGTGTTAGGGGTTGCATTAGGGGTCAGAGTTCAGTGTTCACAGTCTAAGTGGTATGAAAGCGGATTAAAAAATAGGAATACTGGGGGTACCTGGGTGTACTCAGTTGATTAAGCCTCTGCCTTGGGCTCAGGTCATGATCCCAGGGTCCTGGGGTCGAGCCCCCGCATCGGGCTCCCTAAGCAGGGAGACCACTTCTCCCTCTCCCGTTCCCTCTGCTTGCGCTCTCTCTCTGTGAAATAAATAAATAAAATATTTTTTTAAAATTTAAAAAAAATAGGAACACTAGTACAGATTAGCCCGAGTTGTCATAGATGAAAGAGCAGTGCAGTCCTGTAAGTGTTGCCTTGGGAAACTGCTTCTGGGTGCCCTGCCGTGCTGGGGTGGGGTGGGTTGGGGTGGGGGGGATGGTGCAGGTTTTACCAGGCTCAGTGTCTGTGGTGTTATCTTAGGGCCTGGCTCTGGGGAGGGAGATTTGGACTCTCCTCCTCAGGAGGAACTTATATTTTAGTTGAGCGTGGGTCATCTCTGCACAACGGCTCATGTAGTTATGACCACCTTTGAAGTCCTGTGGTTCCTTTCTAGCCCTTGCTCACCGCATGACATCAGAAAGTTGTAGTGCTCTCTGGCTAGCACTCTAAGCTTCTGAAAAGGCTGCATGCAGACAAGGAAGTCAGCAAAACTATAGCGCCTCTCAAAAGATAGGCACACACACCTCCTGTGATGGTATTCGAATGCCCCGGTCTCGTAATTTGGGGATGATTATGCCTTTATGTAGGGAGAGGAATACAGAAGTTATTCTTCGCTTCTCAGAATGACTCCTCTTCATTATTACTCACCAGAAAGCCCAGGCACTAGTCCTCTAAACTCAGAGGATGAATGCCATTTAACCTTGTTCTTCTCAAGAGTGCGAACACTCACTGTGTAGGGCTTCCTTTTCCTCCCCCAGTATGGACAGCTGCTCACTGTCTTGTATCCGGTTGTGCCTCTCCTCCCTTCAGCCAGCTTCTTAGTAGTTTTGCTGTGTGCTGCTGTAGTCCTGGCACCGCGCGGCCTTGACACACTTTGCAGTCACTGAGCATCTGCCAAGTGCAAACAGTGGTGCCCGTAAGAGCAAGGGGACTTCTTCCAGAAGGAGGAGATCATTTGGCGGGTACATCTCTACTGGGTCTGGAAGGTACCCATTCATCCTTCTCTCTATCTGTTTGACAAGGTTAGTATCTTCAGTCAATAGCTTAACTTCATCTCTGCTTTTATTACCACCCCCAGCATCAATTATTTAGCACAAATGCAGACATAATTCTCATAAAATTACTCGGTGTTAGTGACCTGCTGTGAGCATCATTTTCTTGAGTGTGTTGTGCTATAACCGCAAATTAGCAAAAAAGACACTTAAAATCTTAACTGTGGGTCCATTTAGAGGGGTTATTGTAGTTGGTGTTACCTGATCTTTTTTTTTTTTTTTTTTTTTTTAAGTAGGCTGAGTGCCCATTGTGGAGCCCAACACAGTGTTTGAACTTAAAACCTTGAGATCAAGAGTCAGATGCCTAACCAACTG
This sequence comes from Martes martes, assembly GCF_963455335.1. Lineage (NCBI taxonomy): Eukaryota > Metazoa > Chordata > Mammalia > Carnivora > Mustelidae > Martes > Martes martes. The sequence continues at coordinate 11,071,086 of NC_137896.1, forward strand.
AGCCATCCAGGCGCTCCTACTTTTATTCTTATATAGTTCATAGCTTTCCTAGAACAATTTTTTTTTAAAAGATTTTATTTATTTATTTGACAGAGACATAGCAAGAGAGGGAACACAAGCAGGGGGTAGTGGGAGAGGGAGAAACAGGCTCCCCATGGAGCAGGGAGCCCCATGCAGGGCTCAATCCCAGGACCCCAGCTCATGACCTGAGCCGAAGGCAGAAGTTTAACAACTGAGCCACCCAGTCGCCCCCCCTTTTTTTTGTTGTTTCACTTTTTACCCGTCAAAAATTTCTCAGTTACTCCATCCACGGCCTGGTCATTTTATGAGTAGGGATCCAGAAAGTGCCAAGCTTTGTTTGGGGGGCTGGATTTGGAGGAGAGGGGAATCTTTAACCAGAAAACTCTGGGCCTGTAGTCGTTTAAGAATTGGGTTTTTTTTAGGGTGGCCTTAAAGATAAAATCACTCATCCCCTTAATGATTTGCCAGATTATTGAAGTAAAGTCTAGAGCTAAAAATTTTGCTCCCTTTTAACAGTGATCTAATTGTGAAAATCACAGATGGCTACTGACAGTTTATGAACGTGAGGCATTTGCTGATTTTCAAAATAACTGTGGGAAAGGAAAAGCCAAGGTGAGAAGAGAAACTGAAAATCATATAGCCACATTATTGGGCGTCGGGGGTCTCCAGACAGCAGAAGAAGCGAAACAGAATACAGGCATAGGAAATTGGCTCATGATTGTATTAGTTGAAGTCCAGCCTCCTGTGCCTGGAGCCCTTGGAGCATTGCTTGCAGCAGCTTATTGGTCAGGGGCCTCCGGCGGCTTGGAAGCCTGGTGAGTCTAGGTGCTGGGCGTGGTGGGAAATGTTAATTGGCCTCTGAGCGAGCTAGCTAAACTGCTAGGATTCTTATCCCCTGATAAACTTACTCCCTCCGGCGGTCTTGTTAATATTTAAAAATAAAATGCTAAATCTATTACAAAGCACCGTAATTTAATTTTTGTGGCATTTCTGTGTTCTGTGGTTGTCAGCGGAGGGTCGTTTTCATAAAGTTTTTAGGCATACTGAGTTTTAACTCTTAACCTATCCAAGGTTGTTTTTGTTCTTGTTTTTTTTAATTGTCGGGTGTGCAGTCCTAGGAATTTTTGTCGAAGAGTAAGGTCGACCCAGGAATTTTTAGTCACTTTTCTTTCGGTGAACCTGCAAAGGCAATTTTGAAAGGGAGTGACAAACAGGCCAAGCTAGGAATGTACTTTCAAAGAGAGAGGGAAGCACAGCTGGGTTTGGCGGTCACTGGCATCGTCTCCATTCCCCCTCCCTTTTCATCCTGAGCGCGTGCTTTTCCTTGTGATCGTTGATTTTTCCTGGAACTTTTTCCTTCACTTTATCTCAGGTTTTTTCTCTTTTAAGTTCCCTGCGGGAGAAGCGGTGTTGTCCGAGATCTTGGCTGGTGGCGTAGAGTTGCTGCTGTTCAGTGAGGGTGGAACTGGGGAGTGGCAAGATAAGAAATTGCAGAGACAGACCAGGTTTTATGGACGCTGGTGAGTCACGCTACACAAGAGGAGTTTGATCTTGACCTTGATGGCAGTGGAAAGCCATTCAAATATAAATTGAGGGAGCAACAGGAAAATTTATTTGTAATTTCTCTACAGTTCGCCTGTAAAATTATACGAAAAGAGTATATGCAGTTCTTGGTTTCAGAAACAAAAAAAATTTTGTTGGCATAGGATAGCCACCAAATGCTTTAGCTTCTTTATGCGAACATTACTTATGTATTTACGCCCCGTATTATAATTTTTGATCCATTTACAGGATTTTTTTTTTAAGATTTTATTTATTTATTTGACAGAGATTACAAGTAGGCAGAGAGGCAGGCAGAGAGAGAGGAGGAAGCAGGCTCCCTGCTAAGCAGAGAGCCCGATGTGGGGCTCGATCCCAGGATCAGGACCTGAGCCGAAGGCAGAGGCTTTAACCCACTGAGCCACCCAGGCGCCCCCCATTTACAGGATTCTTAATACGGTATTAATATACTTTAATTTAGATTTAGTTAGTAATTTAGATAGCATCCAAAATTGAACTTTTCCCCTAGCTTTTTATTATGAAAAAATTTAAGCCTGCAGAAGAAGTTAGAAGAGTAAACACAGTGTACATATTACCCTTCATCTGGGGTCAACAATTATTACCATTGGTTTATTTTAAAATAAACTGGAAAGAGTACCCCCCCCAGCCATGTGAAATTAAACTGTAGATAGCAAGACATTTAACGTCGAAATGCATCAGCACGCATCTCTTAAAAATGATAAGGATTGGGGTGCCTGGTTGGCTCAATTGGTGGAATATGCAACTCTTGATTTTGAGGTTGTGAGTTCAAGCCCCACTGTGGGTGCAGAGATTGCTTAAAAATAAAATCTTTTAAAAAAATGATAAAGATGTTTTCCTGCATGACCACAATACTGTTAGTAAAATTAAGAAAATTAACAGTACTTTGAAAGCACCTTGTGATGTCCAGACCATATCCAGATTTCCCAAGTGGTGCCCAAAGTGTTATTTATAGCTACCCTCCCCTTAAATCACGTACTATATTTGATTGTGTCTCTTCAGTCTCAGTCTGTAGCCGCCTTCCCGCCCCTCCCCATACCCCTCATTATAGTAACTTTTCTAAGAGAATGGTCTACATTCTGGAATTGCTTGCTGTCATTTTGATGTGTTTTTTAAAAATGCCCCTGAATTTTTGTAAACTGGGAGACAGTTCTGAAAGCTTGATTAGATTGAGGTTACATGTTACTGGCAGAAATATTCTGAAGGTAGTAGTAGCTTGTTCCGGTGTTAGCGTGATCCCTTGGTCAAGGGGTGCCTGTCTGAACTCTCCACTGTAAATGTACGTTTTCCCCCTTTGCAATCAAGTAATCTGTGGGAAGAATTTTTTTTTTTTTTTTAATGTTTCAGGATAGTCTTACCAGTTTGACCATGCATTAGGCTTTCCAGCATTCTCTTGCTTGGCCCCTCTGTTTCTGTGGACTAGGTAGATCTTGCATTGCTTAAACAGGTGAACATCACTTAACTAAAAAAAGAAATGCTAGGGGCGCCTGGGTGGCTGAGTGGTTTAAGCCGCTGCCTTGGGCTCGGGTCATGATCTCAGGGTCCTGGGATCGAGTCCCACATCGGGCTCTCTGCTCTGCAGGGAGCCTGCTTCCCTCTCTCACTCTCTCTGCCTGCCTCTCTGCCTACTTGTGATCTCTCTCTCTCTGTCAAATAAATAAATAAAATCTTAAAAAAAAAAAAGAAATGCTAGTGTCTGATCATTCTGGACCAAGTGAAAGACAAAGCAATAGATGAGAGAAAATGAGTCCAGCATTTTGCATGGCTCAGAGGACCTCTTCCTAGGACTACAGTTTCATGTCTGCTAAGCACAAACCATCTGGTCTAGAGGAAGGGTTCGTACCTCTAGGGTGTCAAGGGAAGATCTTTCTTTACTAAGTGTGTATGCCGAGAGTCAAGATGTTTTCAAGTGCTTTCTCTGGTAATTGTTGCCTTTCTCTGGAAATGATGGCTCTGATTTCATGTGTCTAACAGTGTAAGTGTTAATGTCAGCCAGAATGATGCCTTTTGGAAACACTTGAATTCCTAAAGAGTAGATAACCCTATTAGTCTGTTACAGTCTTCTAGGCTAACAGTAATATGATTATAATATATTATCCCCATAGGACATGGAGAATAATCTCCTTTCCAAAAGAGGATCAGGAGGGCAGCCAAAGAACTGTCTATGGACGGATACTTCGGGCTCGTGGGCTAGGTGGAGGAAGCGTGCTTGGTGAGGTTTTAACTAGGAGGATCAGAAGTGTTAAGGTAATTATGAATCATTAGGGTGTAGGTGAAGGTGAAATAATGGTTTAGGATTGGGGAAATTATTTCAGTCTGGAGCAGTAAAGAGTGAAGAGCTACTAAGGCAGAAGCTTGGTTGTGTTTGTGGACTGCCTGCTTCCCCCACCATTAAAATCATTACAATGATTGTTTAAAAAACGAAGAGAAAGAGGGGTGCCTGGGTGGTTCAGTCGGTTAAGCATCCGACTCTTGGTTTTGGCTCAGGTCATGAGCTCAGGGTCGGAGATGGAGCGCTGCTTCAGCTCCCGTTCAGCACAGAGCTTGCTTGATAGTCCCTCCCCCTCTCTGCCTCTCACCGCTCGAGCCCGTGTTCGCTCGCTCACTCCTTCTCTATCTCATAAAAATAATCTTCTAAAAAAATGAAAAGAAAGAAAAAGACCGAGGCAGCATTCCTAGAGTGTGTTCATAGATACTCAGTGGGTGCTCTGTGAAAAAGGCATTCTCAGTAACTCTGGAAACTTCAAAATTTGGGGTCAATTCAAACAGATTTGGTGACTGCAAGAACGTTCACTGTTGGAACAGAGAACTTCTTCATTATACAAGGATTTTTCTGATGGCCGTGGAAATGCTGTATCATAGCAAAGAAAAGAAAGTGCAGAAACCCCATAATTCTAAGCAGAGATGCCACTGAACATTTGATGTACAAATTTTAAAACTTTTTTTTTTGAAGATTTTATTTATTCATCTGACAGAGATCACAAGTAGGCAGAGAGGCAGGCGAGGGTGGGGGAGCAGGCTCCCCGCAGAGAGCCCGACGCGGGACTCGATCCCAGGACCCCGGGATCATGACCTGAGCCGAAGGCAGAGGCTTAACCCACTGAGCCACCCAGGCGCCCCAAATTTTAAAAACTTTTATGTGTATATTTTCCTCTGTGTCTTTTTCTTTAATTCAGATGTGCTAATTATATACATTTTTCTACAGGATGATTTTTTAGATGAAGTAATGATTGCTTAGATTTCTGCTGTGTGACTTTGCCTAAATTTTTATCCCTAATCCCTTTTTTTGCACATGGAGGTGGGTTTGTGGTTTTGCCTTTATAAATAGTACTGCGATGAACATCCTTGAACATATGAATTTATCTAGTTACTTCTTCAGGATGAAAAGCTGAAGTGGTAGCTGTTGGGTTAGAGTGTGAGGGTTTCATTTTGACACGCATTGCCAGGTTGGTTATCCCAATTTATGTTCCTTCCATCAGGCATGGGATACCTATGTCCCCACATCCTCACCAGCATTTGTTATTATCAGTCCCTTTCTATTTTTTTATTTTTTATTAAGTAGGCTCCATGCCCAGTCTGGAGCCCAACTCGGCGCCTGTCCTCTCACCCTGAGATCAAGACCTGAGCTGAAATGGAGAGTCGGAAGCCTAACTGACTGAACCACCCAGACGCTCCCATTATTATCAGTCTTTTAAAAATGCAAGCAACTTCTAGCTTCATCCTAAAATCTTAGGTTTCATATTTGCAAAAGGATAGAAGAAGCTTAGCTGTAGGCGTATAGCATTTCATAGGTAAAGAGGTTCAGCTCTTTGCTATAGAATTGCATTCTTTTAAATCATCACTAAATCATAGTTTTTCACTATGATAAGAGGAAGGAAATACAGAAATTTGGAGGCCCTTTTATGACCCTTGTTATTGTAGGTAGCTTCCGTATAGCATCCTGACGGGCTTGTTTGGAGAAGGAGGTGGCTCTGAGAATGTGCTTTCCCATCCATTCGGGCACCCTCCAGTTTTATCACGAAGGAGGCTGAAGCACCATTGTTACAGAAGTGAAGGCCAGCAGTGTAGGACAGTCAAACCCTAACCAGCTGTGGAAAGGAAGAGGAGAGAAGGCAGATGAATGTTCCAAAGTGAAGAGAGGAGAAAACACACTTAGAATTGTGAGATTTTGAATGTAAGGAGACTTGGCAGTTCAGCGATCCTCGGCGACCCGAGGGAAGGGAGAAGAACCAGAATGTTTCAGTATTCTATACTCTTACATTTTGAATGCATGGAGTGTAGTTCTGTCTGTAGATCTCCTGTGTCTCAGTGATGGAGGTTGAGGCTTGGTTGGAAAGATTGAGAAAGCCGCACGCAGTTCAACATAAATGTTGTATAGATGGGGTGGCCGAGGCCCAGAAACCACAGAGCCAGCCAGGGATGGAACTCAACACTGGTATTGTTGACTTCCCCAATCAAGGAGTTTCTTCTCCACCATCTTCCTTAGAAGGAAGATTTTTATGAGGAGTTTCTTACTCTTCCCATCATACCTGTCATTTGTGCGGTATACATATAATCCAATCCCCAAGAGACAGAAAACTAGAACTCCTTGTCAGTACGTAAAATTCCTGGATCTTGTTGACATTTCTGGTCCTAAGAAGCTCTCCTGGGCTTCAAGGCGGGAATGACTTGAAGAGTGGCTGTTTATCGACAGCCTTTCTAGAACAGAGTGTTGATGTGGAGATAATTCAAGTATGACAGCTGCATAAACCTTACCTACTTGCTGCTCCCCACACCCCCAGCCTAACAGCTAAAGAATGAAATCACGAATGTTCTGTTTACTAATGTCTATTGTCACATAAATTCAGTCTGGCTGGAGGAATCCCATATATTTTTTTTTTCTTTTTTTAACTGTTATAAAGTTGTAGAAACAGGAGAAGGTCAACTCACATACTGTTAACCTGTAAGCCCATGGGTAACCTTGCCTCTAGCCTTCTTTTGCCTCGTGCATATGCTTCTTCTTTAGCACTAGTTACCATAATCTAACAGAACTTTGTTCATGTTAAGTATGGTAGTCTGTGCTAGGTATTCTACATTTGTTGTGTCTATGAGGTTTCATAGCTTTTTAAAGCTGTATAAGATTTCGCGAATTGTATGTATCACAGTTAACTTATCTGTTACCTTATTGTTGCTTTTGAGTTGTTTTCCAAGTTTTTGCTTTTAGAAATCATTTAATAAAAGACCGTGCAAAGAATGTCTGCATATTTAGAATAGTTTCCTTGAAATTGCTTGATCAGAGGATATGAGCATTTTTATGGCTCTTTGTTGAATTTGCAAACAGTTTTTCCAAAGGGTTATACCAGTTTACACTTAACACCAGCAAAGTTAGTCAAGTGTAAGTTTCACTCTGTCTGCCCTTTTCTGGCTGAATCTCTGTGGTGTGGTTGCAGAAAAGCCAGTACTTCTGGCTTTTGAAAACAGGTCACCTCCACCAAACGGCCATAACAGCACGCTGTGTGCTGAGCCGTAGTTCATTAATTTAATAAATAGTTAAGTGTCTCCTATTAATCAGACATTATAGATGACAAAAATAAAGAAGACAGTCTGTATTCTTACAACCTGCGGGAAGAGCCATGCTCAGATGTATGGGGTCATGGATAAGACTATGTGTCAGTGGGAAGAGAGCCAAAACCATTCTAATCCTGGGGGGTGGGGTGATACCAGGAAAAGCTATGAAAGGGACCAGGACAGTTTAGTATGAACCAGGTTTCAGCAGAACGCATTCACACAAAGGCGTGGTGGCCTGGCATTGGGGAGGTGAGGCCCAAGGGCTGGGATGAGCCTTTGTCTGGAGCCCACAGCAACAGTGTTATCACGGCCCTCCCTGAGACTTTACTCCCCAGGGCAGGGGCGGGGGGGGGGGGGGTGCTGTAGGCGTTCAGTGTGAACAGCGCCAGGAAGGTAATTTCCATTTTTTCTGACCCAGGGTTCCATGCAGGTTGCAAGGTACAGGATTGGGGCATCCGTGTTGGCTGAGCCCCTCTTGTGGGTATGTACTTGAGGAGGTTGGGAATCATGCTGTTAAGAATTTGGGGGGAAACAAAGCGAAAGCCGAAGTGACTGCCTTAGGCTGCGTGGCTAGTTAATACTTGTTCAGGCAGAATTTTCATTTTGAATCTCATGTACAGTTTAATAATTTAACAGATAATAGACTAACAGGTCGGTGGAAATGTTTACAGAGTATTTCATAGTTGTTAATTTTTACCACTTGGGTTTTTTTAAATAGCTGGGAATAATAACTAGGGAGGGTGGGAAACAGAACCTGTGATTGACTTGGCGGTTTTTCTGCTTCAGATGGGAAGAACCAGGAAAGAAAAAGACTTGGCGAGTGAAATTTTTCCCCCAGAATAGTTTTGGGGGTTCCTTACTCTCAATGTCTCCCCTGCCAACACCTAGTTTTCTTTAAATACTTTTTGTGTGAAAATTGCCACACAGTTGCTCCTGAACATTAAAATAGATGTGCCAAACAAAGGCTGTAAATTTGTTGTCAGAAAATTCCTTGCATCTTTTTTTTTTTTTTTAAGAGAGCATGCACAAGTGAGGAGAAGGAGGGGGAGCAGAGGGAGAGAGAGAGAATCTTAATTAAGCAGGCTCCACACCCAGTGTAGAGGCCCACACCAGGCTCCCATCTCACAATCCTGAGATCATGACCTGAGCGGAAATCAGGAGTTGGAGGCTTATTACCAGGTGCCCCGAAAAAATTCCTCACATCTTAAAAACAAAAACAGAACAGGTTTCTTTTCTTTCTCAGATATATGTCACTGTGCACCCACAACCTTGGATCTTAATATCTCTCAGTGTGTAGTATAAGCCTCCAATGTTTAAGTAGATCTGAAATGCAAAAATTCAGGATTCACATTAGAGCTTCAAACTTAATACATTTTTGTAAAACTTAAAAGTTTTAGGGACTCACGATACTATATATCATGAGCACTGGCATGGACTACTGAAATACGATATTGGGAGCCAGTCGGGGATACGATATTGACAGTGAAGATCCTGATAAAAGGAATCCGTAAGCAAAGTGTGGGAACACGAGCTGTGTGTTTAAGGGATTTCTAGGCATTTGAGAACCTGAGAAGATGATGGAACATAGTATTCATTAAAAACTTGGACTCTGCAAATAAAAATTTAAATAAATAAATGGACTCTGGAGACAAATCTTGGCTACACACAGTCAAGTTACTTTTCCAGTCCTGAGTCCCCTCATCTATAAAATGAGGGTGGTAACCTACCTTGACTTAATGTAAAGAGGGAATGAGGTGACACAGGTATTTGGGAAAGTGCTGGCACACAGGGGCTCAGGAAATGTGTTCCTTCTCCCAGGAATCGTCTTTATAAGCAGAATACTAGTGAATGCATTCTTTATAGAACACCTCTGTACAGAGAGCAGTGAACATCGATGATCTCTGTTTTCGGTGGTGAGATCAGTTATTTTTTCTGGTTCTTATTTTTCTCAGAAAATATTGGTCAAAAAAGGTAGTGAAGGTTTTGCAGTATGCTCCCACGGCAGAACTCAAGTCCAAAACTCCTATGACACGTCTCTGTTCTTTGTTTCCCCTGCCTTTGCATCTTGTCTCTTACGTGTCTCTTACATGTGGGGGAAGGGGGAGAAAGTGAGCAGCCTTCCCGTCTTCCTCTAGTCCTTCCTTTTCTCCTTCTGTTCTCTTTACATTCTCTCTTTCCCGGTTCTTTATTTTGAGAGCGTGGACATCCGCATGGGGTATAACCCTGGTTCATAAGATTTGTGGCAGGCATGTTTTCCTGCATTGTATTTGACACTGTTATAAATCACACATTGCATGGTCCGTAGGGGTGGACAGAACAGAGATGCCTGGTGTGAGTGAACCCAGCGAAAGAACACGGAGCTGGCAGCCCACTCGAGTGCGAAGCGGCCCCTTGCCCACTCCAGAAGCCTGCCCCTCACCCTAGCCCTCCCCGACTGTAGTTAGTATGAGTAGTCCCCGGGTTTCTATTTTTCACTCCATCTGCTGGCTCCAGGATTTGGCAGACAGAATGTTCCTCCTGCTGCTTCATGTCAAGTGAAAATATGGCCTTTGGTAAGACTTGGGCACCCAACTTTTAATAACCAAGTGGGATTCTGCACACATAGGCTCAGTCAGCTCATCCAAACTTTCTTGCTTTGATTAAGGAACTTAGGTCCAGATACTAAAAATATCAGTCCCTTATCTGGAGCCATCAGTCTGAGTAGCGGTGAATTTACTTGCTTTGATTAATACCTGCTAGTTGGCCCACTGGAAATCTGATCCTGGACTATTTCTTCAATGTCAGGCCCCTAAATATAGCACATAAAGCCCTTTGTGATCTCACTGCCTCTGTCTTTCTAGCCTCCCTTCTCGTTTTTGCCGTATATACCCTTCAGTCCAGCCCTACTGAACTGCTTTTTGATCCTCAAACATGTTTTCTCCCTTGATGCCCGTTTGTCCTCCTCGGTGCTCTTCTCCAGCCTGTGCTACACTCTTCTTCGGAGACCCGACCCTAGACTCAACCTCTTCTTCTTTTTTTTCTTTAAAGACTTTATTTATTTATTTGACAGAGAGAGAGCACAAGCAGGGGGAGCGGCAGGCAGAGGGAGAGGGAGAAGCCTCCCTGCTGAGCAGGGAGCCCAGTGCGGGGCTTGATCCCAGGACCCTGGGATCATGACCTGAGCCAAAGGCAGACGCTTAACTGACTGAGCCACCCAGGTGCCCCTAGACTCCACCTCCTTGAGAGTATTTTCCCGACCCCGCCTCACAGTATGATTAAGAACCACTCTTCTGTCCCTTGGACACATGACCAGTTACAGGTTTCCTTGTCTGGGTGATGTACTACAGATAATCACAAGGGCTGCTGTATCTTATTTATAGTTAACTTTTTATCCACAGAGCAGAGGGCAGTTCTTGGCACATAATAGGTGTATAAGGAGTGTTTTACCTGGTTTGCCTTTTGTATGTTTCTTTCTATAAATGTATGAGTGTATAAATTTCACCTCATTGCTGAAACAGCACACATGCATGTGTGCATACGCAGTTAAGGCTTTTTGCTTTTTTTTCATTTAACAAGATATCCTGGAATTCAGTTCACAGGTTTTCTTTACTCTTGGGGGGGGGCATAAATTTTATGGAAATATACTTATTATTCCAAATAAGTGAACAGCTTGATGAATTTTTAGAAAATGAACACACCTTTGTGTGCCCAAGAAATAATAAAATTACCAGAAGCCTCCTTCAACCCCACCACCCATCCCAAGGATCTATATTCTCCTGACTTCTCAGGCTATACACTGGTTGTGCCTGTTTTTGGCTTTATTTACACAGAGTGACACCATGTGCTCCTCCGTGTCTTTGTTCCACATGATGTGTGAGACATCAGTCGCTATGGTTGCGTATAGTTATGGTGGTTCATTCTGGTCACTGTATAGTATTCCAAGATCCAGCTAAGCTACAAATTTTTAATTTGTTCTTCTGTAGAAGGACTTACGGGTTCTTTCCAGTTTGGGGCTATTTTTAATGGTTCCTCTCTTTTCTTTATGGCCTCGTAGTACTACTCCCTCCATCCATGTGAATGTACAAGAATTTATTCAACCAGTCTTGTTTGGATATACATTCAGGTTTTTCTCAGTGTTTTTCTGTTACAGATAATGTTGTACAAGGTTTCTTTTTTTTTTTTTTTTTTCATGATGATTCATTTATTTAAGAGAGTATGCATGCGAGTCGGGAGAGGGACAGAGGGAGAGGGAGAATCTTCAACCAGATTCTTCAACCAGAATCTTCCCCGCTGAGTGGGGAGCCCAATGTGGGGCTCGACCTCATGACCCATGAGATCATGACCTGCGCTGAAACCAAGAGTTGAATGATTAACGGACTGTGCCACCCAGGTGCCCCTTTTGTATAAGGTTTTGAATACACTTGTGCATTATATTAAGGAACATGGGGGAAAAAAAAACAGACAACTTTGGGAGGAGGGGAAATACCCGAGAACATTTTTTGGGGGAAAACCTAATCTATTTGGCAGTTTTGCTCAATTGGTAAAAAGTAATTGCTGAACTTTTCTTAGGAACAGGTTAGTTCATGGAACAATGTTTGGGGTTTCTCTTAAAGGAGAGGTAGCTAATACAAGAGAAGGGCTTGGAATCCCATATCTCTGCCTCCTTGGGCGCAGCCAAGTTCAGAAGACTCCATTGTTTAGTGTCCTGACTGGCTTTTATTCACGTATTGGTGTGCATCTTCTGGGTTCCAGACACACTGTTCTCGCCACCAGGGGTAGAGCTCCTTGCCCTCATGGAGCTCACATTCCAGTGAGGGAGGTCACAGTAGACAAGACAAATAAGAAAATGTGTAGTATATCAAATGGGAAGATAAAGCAGGGAAGGCAGATTGGGCTGTGTGTGTACGTGCATGTGTGCGTGTTGGGATATTTGCTAATTGGGGATTAGACACAGATCTTTAAGAGTAGTCAGGAAAAGAATGGCTTTCTTTTCCTCCTTGTAGTTTACCAAGCCAGATGTAACAAACATGAAGAATTACACATGTTTAGGATAAAAAATCATGAGCTCTTTAAGTATATAGGATTTTGTAATGTTGTCTTTTCCTTGGATTATTTTGCTCCTCATCTGGAATGTCAGATCTCGTTATCTTGTGAGGAATTTTTATGAGTCAGAGTCATTTATTAATGTGTGTGTTCAAGTGAAAATCATTTACCTGATTCGTATGGATATGGAGGCTGACCAGAATTCTAATGGAGAGGAGAGAGTATGTCTTCCCATTAGGAGACCCAGTGCTTTGCTCCCCGAAACGCTCCAGTTAAAGCCATGGCCCAAGGCTACCTACATTGGCACCTGGATGGAAATTTCCAATTATGCAAACCCGAATGGGGCTTACTTTTCTCCACTACATTATGGTCATAAGAGATCCCTCAACCTAGGTACTGGGCCTTGATAATAATAATGGTTTCTCGTGAAAGCGTAAAAAAGTTACGAGTGAGCCTGAATTTGTAGTAAATGTTATTTTAGCATTTATCACCCTGCATGATAATTTCTTGTATGTGTCTGTACCTTACCCTGTGCTGTCCTACTTACCCTCGGCCTCCTGTGGCCTAGTACTGCCTGTAAAAAGTACCCAGGAAAGCAGGTGCTCCATAGATAACTCTTTGACACGATGGAGGCTATAACCACTGTGTGCCGGTTTAAATTAGGTTTTTTAGCTGTGATTCAGTCACCATTGATCAAGACCATATTATTGGAAACCACTGTTTCCCCAAAAGCTCATCAAAATCTTAGGGAACACCTGATTTCACCTCTCTTGGGTTTTTGACTTTGCTGACCATGTGACCTTGGATAATGACTTCTGGAGGACTTGACTTCCTTATCTAAAATTAAAAAATCATGTGATATCTACCTCACAAAGATGTGAATTTTATTTTATTTTATTTTTTATTTTTTTTTAAGATTTTACTTACTTATTTGACAGAGACGGAGATCACAAGTAGCAGAGAGGCAGAGGGAAGCAGGCTCCCTGCTGAGCAGAGAGCCCGATGCGGGGCTTGATCCCAGGACCCTGGGACCATGACCAGAGCCGAAGGCAGACTCTTAACGGACTGAGCCACCCAGGTGCCCCAAGATGTGAATTTTAAATGAGATAATTTAGATTGAAAGCAATGTGTGTGTGCCTGTGTACTTCCTAGCTCAGGCCAGAGCCACACACCACACATTTAGTAACAGGACTTTAATGGGGACATTTGTAAGGCCCTCTAGTTTGATCTGTGTAACCACCTGCATGAGCACAGAAGAGGAAAGGGGCAGAGGTACCAGCCCGTATCTAGAAAAACTGAGGAGTTTTGACTCCAGCAAGCTTCATATGAATCAGTAATGTGGTGTGACTGCTATTATCAGTGACAGTCAGCAATTATCAGTTGATTACCTACAGGTGATGGGAAATTCTAAATTCTGTTAATAAAACGGAATTTCCCAAAGTTCTGCAGAGAATCACTTGATGTTGCTAGTTACCATGTGGAGGAAATGGGGCTGATTTGGGAAGTGGCCAGTTTTAAATAATTGAACATCTCTGTTGTAGAATTTCTTTGGCCTTGTGTTATCCTGCATTGTGAATCTCCAAGAGGGGCTCAAGTAGACCACTTTGTAACAGATGGAACAGCGTTGCTGGTGGGCCTGCTTGTTTCTGGGCCCATCAGACTGCTCCAGACTGCTCCGTCAGCATGGCACCACCCTTTGTCAAGTGTAGACTGCTGGGCCTCTATCCAGAGGCCAGCAGCCAGGATGCGCACAAAGGAAGTGGGGCTGCCTAGCCTTGTGGGGCAGGAGAGGTTCGGTGGGTTGAGGTGAGGGTGGAGGGAACGAGAAAGTGCTGCCCTCGGCTATCCCAGGTGGGGGAAAGGGATTTGACTGTGGAATGAGAACCAGTGGGTAAAGTGATGGGGAAACGTTTGGACTAAACCCAAAGTAGGATCTTCTTCGAAGATAGCTGTGGCTTACATACTGACTCAGTCTTCCTGGAAGGCACAGTTTTGGGTTTGGTGTGGAAGCATTAAATGGTGATGACAAGTGTTCTTCAAAATCCCATCCAGCCCTGAGACTGTGAATTTGTGATTATTTTCTTTTGTTTGGCAGAATTTATTTCCTCGGCCTTTTATTTTTTTCAATAGTGTGCTAATTCCTGTAGATAATCAGAAAAAGCATTAATAGGTGGTTTGTGTACATTTGTTAGTTGAATGGGGAGACCAACATGTGAGACAGTTGTTAGCCAACTAGGACAAAATATAAACAAGGGGCCCAATTTTGATCATCTGTTAACAGTAGCACAGAAATTCCAGAAGAAGACTGAAGAAGTATGTAAACTGGGGGTTGAAGGATTAATGAGATTTGCATGGCAGACAGGAGAGCAGAAGCCCCCGGATGGAAGGCTTTTGAGCAGGAGCAGTGTGGATAAATCTGTAATTACGGAAAATCCATCTGGCAGCTTTGTGGAGGGGATAAAGGCTGGAGAGGCTGGCTCCTTAGCAATCGTGTAAGCCATATGGGTTCCTGAAATCTTTGAGGGAGAGGCTGTGGCTAGAGCATGAATGAGTGGGGTCTTAAAGCTCAGTCCTTTGAGCATAGATAGGTACACCTGGTGTAGGTCATTGGTGAAGCTGCATGGAGAAGCTGGAGCCTAGACATGGACTGTAAATTGAATAGTATTACTTGCCTCTTAGGATAATTATGAGAATTAAATGAGATAAATTATGTAATTAAGTGCTCAGCGAATGTTACTCATGGTTTCTTATATAGCTGAAGTTCTCCAGAGCCATGGTTCTGGAAATGTCCTCAGACCCCCCACTTTGGCATCACTCGTGAGCTTGCTACAAGTGCAAGTTCATGGGCCCCACATGGGATTCCAATCAAAGGGAGAGGGGCGCCTGGATGGCTCAGTTGGTTGAGCATCTGGCTCTTGGGGTCCTGGGATTGCGCCCCCCATTGCTGTCTGTGCTCAGTGGGGCATCTGCTTGTCTCCCTCTCTGTCTGCCCCTCCCCCCTGCTCTCTCAAAAATAAACAAATAAGTCTTTTTAAAAAGGAGGGGAGAGGGGCGCCTGGGTGGCTCAGTGGGTTAAAGCCTCTGCCTTCAGCTCAGGTCATGAT
This sequence comes from Martes martes, assembly GCF_963455335.1. Classification (NCBI taxonomy): domain Eukaryota; kingdom Metazoa; phylum Chordata; class Mammalia; order Carnivora; family Mustelidae; genus Martes; species Martes martes. The sequence goes on from NC_137896.1 coordinate 11,086,358, forward strand.
TCCAGGGTCCTGGGATCGAGCCCCACATCAGGCTCACTGCTCAGCAGGGAGCCTGCTTCCCTTCCTTTCTCTCTGCCTGCTTCTCTGCCTACTTGTGATCTCTGTCTGTCAAATAAATAAATAAAATCTTTAAAAAAATAAAGGAGGGGAGAATTTAAAAGAGGGGCCAACAACAGTGTCCTTTGCAGTACAGAAGATAAAAGTACCCCGGAAGACTGAAATTTAGGGGAAGGGAAGTAGTATGCTTCTACAGTGCCCAGCTAACAGCTTTACATACAATGTTTAATAAATATCTGTTAAAGACTTTATTTATTTATTTGAAAGAAAGAGTACATGAGCAGAGGGAGAAGCAGGCACCCCTGCTGATCAGGGAACCCGATGTGGTGACTTGATCCCCGGACTCTGGGATCATGGCGTGAGCTGAAGGCAGCCGCTTAACCGACTTGAGCCACCCAGATTCCCCACTGTTTTCATATTATTGAAGACAGCTTGCTTAGTATTATGTTGGGGATGGAAGGAAGGTTTCAGGGCAGTTATATATAATATGTATAATGTACATATTCTGTAGCCCAAATGATTAAAAAAATACCTTGAAACCACATTAGAAATTTGATATTATATGGAGTTTAAATCTTCTATTTAGGGATATTTCTAGAATCCTGTCTCCTGTGACCTGTGCTGTCTGCTGTAGATTAAAACTGGGATGTGACTCTTGCTTTCAGAGGCTTCGCAGAATTACACTTTTTTAAGGATTTGAAGCTGGTCCTTTCCAATAACTTCTCCGGCTGTAGAGAATAAATATTCTATCTGATCTCTCCTCTGCCACCGTCAGAAGTGAACGTGTGGTTGTCTTCCAGTCGGTGCAAGGCCGACTTTGAAACCACCTCATTTCGGAAAGCATTACAAACATTGACTTTTTTAAATTATTTTTTGGCTCAGGATATACCTTAGAGATCATTTAAATCCTTTGCAAGATTTTATGTCCCTGTTTAATGTGGGCCACCTTGGGTTTTCATGGACAGTTGTGCCAGTTGGTCTGTCCCCATCCCCACCCCTGTCTCCAGTCCAAGCACCAAACAGAGTAGCTTGAAATAAAGTAAATTGACATCTGCACTTCATTCACTTAGTCATTATTTACTGCCCATTGTGTGCAGGACATTGTGGATAATAATGAAGTGGTATCCATAAAACATGCCTAATGGAAGAGCCAGGACAGCCCGAGGCCTCGTGCATGAGTCTGGCAGAGTGGCCCAGGTGCTTGGTACCATCCCTGCCTGGGGCCTGGTTGGGGGGCAGTTAGGTGCTCAGATGATCTCTCCAGCACACACCGGAGTTTGGGTTTGTAAATGTGCCACCCCTATAAGACACCCCCCTTGTACTGTGGTGAAGAGAAAAGTGGGTAGGTTAGAATGGCTGGTTAAGAAGTTGTGTTTTGAGGGGCGCCTGGGTGGTTGAGTGGTTAAGCATCTGCCTCCGGCTCAGGTCATGATCCCAGCATCCTGGGATCGAGCCCTGCATCAGGCTCCCTGCTGGCTGGGAAGCCCGTTTCTCCTTCTCCCTCTCCCCTTGCTTGTGTTCCTGCTCTTGTGCGCGCTCGCTCGCTCTCTCTCTGTCAAGTAAATAAATAAAATCTTCAAAAAAAGGTTGTGTTTTGAAACCTTGCATTTTCCTGAAAATGGATGACATGGTGTTTGAGATTGCAAGGGGGCAAGCAGGAACCATACTCGCTTGTCTTTGCGACTCCCTTAGTTTCACATCTCAGACACTTCAGAAAAACACCACTGGAGATCATTCCCCAGCAATGACAATGGGATAGTTAATCTGAATAATTGTTAAGAGTAACTTTCTTGTTCTGTTTTGCTTTTATTGAAGTATGATTGACAGATTGGTCACAGGTGTGCAATGTGATAGTTCAGTATTTGTATATAGTACAAAGGGAATATGTTTCACTAGACACTTGGATCAAGTTGTGGGTTCTTTTCCCATTGCTTTGGGCTTTCGGGCTGGGGCGGGTGGGTGGTCAAGACTGATGGCGGTTTTTCATTATCTTCTTGTCTCTCCAGATCCCCCAAAGAAAAGTAGCTGGAGCTTTAGTCCACCGCTTTTAGAGATTGCCAGGACCATATCTGGACCTAAATGTTTCTAGTAGGCATAGTTTCTAGTAGGCATAGTGGTTTCCTTTCTCGGAGTATAGCCATTGAGTGTTAAGAAGGTCAAGTTAAAGGGAGATGAGATCTTTTTTAAATATTTTAATCCAATCCATAAAGGTTTTGGGATCATCACAGTGCCAGAATACAGATTGGATATTTGAAGAATAAATTTGGTGGGCTATACTTTTTAAATTTATGGGTTTCTGTTTTTTTTTTTTTCCCCTAAAACTGCTGAATATTGACAGAAATTCCCTTTAGACCTACTGAGCTACCCAAGAAATGTTGGTATCCTGGAAACGTAGACCCCGGTATGGAAAATAGAGTTAAGGCATTTGGGGAGTTTTAGAGCTGAAAGAAGTTTAAAAAAGGAAGAAAGAAACCCCAAGTATTTGTGTTTGTTTTGTTTTGTTTTGTTTTAATGAGTTTTTGAATTCACCTCTTTCCCACTTCCCTTCTGTTCTCTGCAGTGAACACCTACCTCTTCATGATGCAGGCTCAAGGCATTCTGATCCGGGACAACATGAGAACAATTGGCGCTCAGGTCTATGAGCAGGTGGTTCGCAGCGCTTATGCCAAGAGGAACAGCAGCGTGAATGACTCAGGTATATTTTTAGTAAAGCGGTGGTCTGATTAGAATGTCTTCTCCCCACAGAGGTAAATTTGGTTCGAATAATTATTTTTGATGGGGAAAAGTGCATTGTAAAAGAAGGTTTGGCTGAGTCTTCCCTTATTACCAAAAAAAAAAAAGAGACTCTTGCAAAATGAATCCTTGTTCCCTTTGCTAACAGTATAGTAAGGGTGGCCGAAAGGAAGCATGTGTTTAGGACGCAAGCAAAACAGGAGGACCAAGAGTGGTTTCTGGAAATACTACAATTACAAAAAATGTTCCGCACTTAATGATTGTATCGTTTAACACTTCGAGGTTGGTGGGCGTGTTTTGTTCTGTTTAGTTGCATGTGGAGGTGGTAGTGGTGGTCCCCAGTGTATTCAAAGCAGATCTGGCCAGGCGGCCGCACCGGAGGACTTGGTCTAGCTCTGTTCTTCCGTTGGACTCCACTCGAATTTGGTCAGTCCAGCAGGACTAGCTCACCTCGTTGTTTACCAGTGCTTTGAGACTCCACAAGTTCCCATTTCACAGTGCTCATGTAATCTGGGACAGTCTCCACAAATCAAAAAAGCGATTTCTGGGAGAAAAGTTTAATCATTTGCCTGGTTTACCTTTGTGGTCAGCTGTGGTTTTCATCTGTGGTTTAGTTCCAGCTACGTGACGGAGTTTCTCGGTGGTAATCTCAGCATCATTCATCTTTGCAGAAAGCTTTGTAGACTATTTAGCTAAAGATAGCAATGACAGACACAAGAGTGAACATTTTTGCCTTCTCAGTCTTTTACCTGTGGCTTTTATTATCTTATAAGCACTAATTATATAAAGAGGAAAAAGGAACACAGAGGTTAGATGGCTTGCCTAACATTATATTAAAAGAACTTGTTTCTGAATCATGATTTTGACTCTAACTATTTTTATAGAGGCTAAACATGGTAAGTTCCTCACCTTTGAAAGCTGTCTTTTTTGTCTCTCTTTTTAACTCTTCCAAAAATTGAACATAGAAAGTATTTCCAGACGGTTAAATGGGACGGTCATGCAGCTTCTCCTGTCTGGCCAGGGATAATTTTTATTTAAAAAATAGATTCTGAGATAATATTTTGCTAAGCATTGATGATTTGCCTTTTATGTCTTTAACTGAGAACTAGTGTGCTTTCCTGTGGCTCCTTACCGATTTCACTCAAACCTAGTGCAGTATTATAAAATGAGTACAGTTTGAGAAATACGCTTTCCTTCAAATCAGCCCTCTTTTCTTCCATAGTAAGTTCTTCAGTTGTCCAGCGCTCACTGTGGAATGTGAAATTGCTTTGCAAACATTGCAGATGAGAATTCTGTGGTGCTTGGGGTCTCAGGAGAAAGTATTGCCTCTCAGAGGGAAATGAAATCCTTAAAAGAATTGGCCACATCCTCGTTTATCTTCAGTCTGCCCTGCTGACCAGCTTAGCAACAAAGGAGTGTAGTTAGCGGACTGAAGCTTTAACACTTCCTTTCTTGTTGTTTGCAAAGAGCAAGTGATTGACTTCCCAGGGCTTTTCTGCCAAATTGTGGTTGCAGGGGACAGTTACCTGAGCTCTGACCCAGACCTGGAAGAGGAACCGGTAGAGCACCTCAAGCCATGGGAGAAGGCTGAGCGCACTTTTGTTTCCTAATTCATTGTGTGTGGCATTAGGTTTTGCAAATAATCCCCTCGCACATTGTCTCCCTCGACTCCAGCATGGCCCTGTGGGTAGGCAGGATTGTGGGTGACTTCCATTTCTTCTGTAGTACAAATAATCTTGATTTTGGAGTGGCTGGGTCATGTGACTTTCCCTGACCCCCTGCTCCAAACCTGCTTGTCATCAGGTGATGAAAAGTAGGGAGTCCTAAAAAAATCCAAACAGAGGGGCGCCTGGGTGGCTCAGTGGGTTAAGCCTCTGCCTTCGGCTCAGGTCATGGTCTCAGGGTCCTGGGATCGAGCCCCGCATCGGGCTCTCTGCTCAGCAGGGAGTCTGCTTCCTCCTCTCTGTCTACCTCTCTGCCTACTTGTGATCTCTGTCTGTCAAATAAATAAATAAATAAATAATCTTAAAAAGAAAGTAGGGAGTCCTTTGACTGCTTCTCCAGAGCTCTTTCTCCTGATGAATCAGGAAAAAGGAACGTTTATGCCACTGGAACATTTATCCTGTGCGAGTGTTCATGCCTCTCCGAGGTCACATGACCGCTAAGACTTCCATCTGGGCCTTTGGTGAAGTAGTCTGCTCTCTCTCAGAAGTTGGAGGGGCACAAGCAGGGCACAAGGTCTCACTAACTCCTCCAGGGGTGACTGTCCTTGAAAACTAAGCACCAACCGAGTTGTGCCTTGGAAGGCTTATCCAGGGACCTAGTATTATTTGACTTGGCATGTGTTTATTCTCAAAGTATCATATACACTGAGATAATTTTTCTCAGCATCCCTCTGGTTGGAATAATCATTCATTTTGTGTTCATGGTGTCTGTTTCCCTTATAGAATGGAAGTCTTTGCTGTCAGGGGCCGTCTTACTGTGTGCTAGACACTTGACTTGCATTGCCTCATGGACTTGGGAGGAACTCAATAGGGTATCTGCTGTGTCCCCACTTTAGGGATGAGAGGCTGAAAGCAGCCAGGAGTTACAGGACTTCATGTGGCTGCGGGGTTGGGCGTGCTGACCTCTGGGTCCGTGTAGTGCCTTCATAGCCTCTCCCATCCGTGTAGCCCCAGCACGCTGTACACTGCCTAGCACATAGGCCCTCAGGAAGTGGTTTTTGAGTGCGTGAGTGAATAGATTTAACAAGAAAACATTTAAGTGTTGTAACCTAATTTCAAGATTATCATCCTAATTGGCTTCTGTGTTATTGGCACATCCGGGGAGGGGAGTGGGTATTAAAGAGGAAATACTACTTCACAGGAAGTGTATCGAGTGAAAACGTACCATTTTTATTCATTTCAAAGCAGTTCTCTGCCTGGCACTGTCAGAGAGGGCATCCCGGACTTGAAGCTTCCAAGACAGTTAGGGGGACTGTCATTTCTGACCCGACCACTCTGGCCAGGAGCCACCAGGGGCTTGACAAGGGTAGCAGCAGGACTGAGGTGGTCCCTGACCTCTGCTGCCCAACCCTGGACACAGTGCTGGGGACTCACACCCACATTCAGTAGCCTTCGTGAGGTCGAGGGTAGCTGAAAAGTTTCATGCGACGTTTAGGTAATGCTAGCTTTCTTTTCCCTTGAAAGCTAAAGTGGTGATCATCTAATAAGAATGCACTTTAAGGGATGAGGACTGTGAGCCGGGAAATACACATGATGTGATAACCTGGAGAAGAAGTTTCTTGCTGTCACTGAAAGCCATGTGTGTATGAGATCAGGAATCCTACAGAACTTCCTGTGAGCAGAGAGGGAGATACTCAAAAGAACATTGGCATCAGAAGAAAATTCCCACTTAGGGCTTCTTTTGTTTGTTTGTTTAAAGTTTATTTATGTTTTTTAGTAATCTCTACCCCTGCCCTGGGACTCAAACCCACCACCCTGATATCAAGAGTCACACACTTCTCTGACTGAGCCAGCCAGGCACCACCACCACCACCACCACCTCTGCCACTTAATTTTATAGATAAGACGAGTGGCTAGGTGACCTGTCCTTTCTTGTCCTTAAATAGGAGTTTGCAGGTGCCCTTCTACTTGTGACTTTGACCCAGAGGGAGATTTCTTACCTCTCTACACACATGTGTACACACATGCACGCAAACCTTCCCACACCTCTGGCTCCAAGCCCCTTGTAGTCACATACTCAGAAAAATGTTCTCTTGCCCACATTCTTGGAAACAGGACTGTTGCCATAGGCGAATGAAGTGAATCAAGTCATTGCTGGGACGCTTTGTAATCTGTTCAGTGAACTAGACATTCTTCCCCTCTTTCTCTGTGGTTTTTAGGCATTTAGTTCATAGTCTTCCTTGTGTCTACTCACCCAGCAGGTGCAGGGGTCATCCTTAGGCATGCTGACGCGTGAAAAATGCTAATTCTTTCATTCTACAGATATTTGTTCTGATGGCATGATTCTAGTATATATAAATGTCCACATTTTTCAATCAGAGAGGCAAGTGTTTGGTCTTTTCTCAAATGGAAGGGGAAGTTGGTGGTTTTTCTGAAATCTGTTGGTCAGCATTTCCCAGTCCCTGCTCAACTGGATGTGGTAAGATAAAGGAAAAGGCAGATTTTAGCCACGCCTGTGTATTAGTAGCCCTGTCGGCCCCAGTGCACATGGAAACCCCCCCCCCCAACAAGGTGGGGCTTTAAAAAATAACCAATGTCTGCACCCCACCCCCAGAGGTTCTTATTTCATTAGTCTGAGAAATAGCCTGGGCATTATTAGGATTTTTAAAAGCCTCGTAGATGATCTAATGTGCAGGCGTGGCTGCCGAACCACCAGTGTGAAGCAGAGTTGAATCATTATGCCATCTGAATTTGTAGGTAGGGAGGATGTCTGTTGTTTTTCCATTTTATAAATGTAGAAGCAGTGCCTTCTTTGCCCTTCTACCTCCCTTGCTGGGAGAACATGTCCTGATTTAAAATAGATTACAGTTAAATTAAAAAATAAAGCCATGGCCAGAGAGGTTCATCAGGCTTGCTCTGTCCTCGCAGCCGCTCCCTCACGCAGTAGGGACATGCAGAGAAAGAGGAAGGGGCACCTGGCTGGCTCAGTGGGAGGAGCCTGCGACTCTTGATCTCCTGGTTGTGAGTTTGAGCCCCACGCTGGGTGTAGGGATTACTTTAAAAATAAAATCTGAAAAAAAAAGAAGAGGAAGGAGCTGTCATTTGGACATACCCATTTCTGGGCAAGCTGGCACCCCACAGTAACCAAGCAGCTTTATCAGGTCACAAGCAGTTAGTTTCCTCTACCTCTCCCACTTCTTTGGAAGGTTTCTATTGGTGAGGGGCGCCTGGGTGGCTCAGTTAATTAACCAGCTGCCTTCAGCCCAGGCCATGATCCTATGGTTCTGGGATCGAGCCCTACATCAGGCTCCCTGCTCAGCGGGGAGCCTGCTTCTCCCTCTCCCACTCCCCCTGCTTATGTTCCCTCTCTCGCTGTCTTTCTCTGTCGAATAAATAAAATCTTAAAAAAAAAAAAAAATTCTCGGGACACCTGGGTGGCTCAGTTGGTTAAGCGGCTGCCTTCGGCTCAGGTCATGATCCCAGGGTCTTGGGATCGAGTCCCACATTGGGCTCCTTGCTCAGTGGGGAGCCTGCTTCTCCCTCTGCCTCTGCCTGCCTCTCTGTCTGCCTGTGCTCACTCTCTCTGACAAATGAATAAATAAAAAATCTTAAAAAAAAAAAATTCTACTGGTGAGAAAGATTTCAATTACATCTTTATGTAAAAAAATTTAAATTAGAAATGAGGAAATGGAGGTTTTTATGGGGGGTTTTCCCCCTCAGGGTGTAGGGCAAGGCTACTGCCACTTAGAAGTTGTGTATTTGTGGGATCTTTAAAAAAAAAGACTTCATTAATTTGGCAATCAGAAGAAAAAAAATAAGTGGTGCTGATTTTGTCTTGTTTTGTTTCATGCTGGTTGCTACTAGGGTTATTAGTGTTTCACGGGAGTAGAAGGGCTTTATCTGTGTCTTCACGCAAACCCCCAAAGGTAGGATCATTAAGGCTAGAAAGTGTCTTATCCCTTCTGCATGCTAGTTTTTTGTTTTTGTTTTTACATCTTATTTCCTGTTTAGGTTGTAGTTCTAAGGCTTGGTTCTGTCATTGCCCAGAATTATTATTCTCTACTTCTGTGTTTTGTATTTTTAATTTGCTTATGAAAATGCTATTATAATGCCTCTGGGAATTTCTTCTCCTTCAGAGGCAAATATAATTACTGTGGTGCTGTTTGGCAGCAGCTGCTCCCTCTGCACGTGTGCATATCACAAAATACACCTTTTCTAGTACCCGTGAAAACTTAAAGAGAATCATTTATATATTTAAACACACACACACACACATACACGTAATTAAGAAGCAAAATCAGAATTATCCAGAGTAATGATTAGTACTGGAGATTCTTGACATAGGTCTTGGAAGTGTCAATACTTTCAGAAAGGATCGATTTAGCACACGTTTGCATGTACGAACTGAGGACTTTTGGGCTGATTTCTATAATTCCTGTAGAAAACAAAAATGTAATTTTGCTGTTAGGGTTCATGCCGGCGCTGTTCATGTCTGTATAATGCAGGCTTGGTGTTTTTGTCAGGAAAACTACTACTGAAAAGGACAGAAAGCATTGTGTTCCTCTCCTCCCCTCTTAAAAGCCTTGGTTCTCTTGCAGTGGACTCTCAGAGTTGTGGGTGGACACTTGCACAGTGGACAGCGTGTGCCTCTGTGAAAGGATTCCCTGTATTTATTAGCCGTGGATTCTTGGAAACCCTCTCAGTGTTGCTTGAAAAATATCTTGAGTTGAAGGTTGTAGAATTCTCCAGTGCAAAAGCGAGTTTGAATAGGAAGTTTTAATTTTCATAGAATCTGCATGAATCCCAAAGGGGATGGGTGAGAGGGATTTTCATACTCTGAAAAAAACAACAGTGCAGCGCACTGGAGAGATCACTAACCCAGACCTTAGTCCGGTCTCTGTTGTAGTTGTACCAGTTGTGTATGTGATGCCTTGGTTTCCTTACCTGAAAAAAAAAAAAAAAAAAGTTGGAGGGCCCCTTCATACAGACTCCGTAGGAAAAAGGCACCCACTTCACGCTCTCAAGGCCCCACTAACATGACGGTAAAGAGGGGGTGTGCGTGTGCACATGTGTGTGTTCAGTGGCACAGACCCCAAAGAATGAAGAGAACAAGGAGTTGGAAGTCGGAAAGCAGGGAGACCAGTGATACGGGGCTCAGCAGACCCAAGAAAACAGACTGCCGATGTGGCCGCGGGGATCCCCACTACCCCCTAGGGCCCTCCAGAAGCTCGGGAAGTAGCAGGATCAGGTACTTCTGCAGATGAGAATGAAGGTGACAGCTAAGATAAAAATTGGTTGAAAGGTACTTAAAAAGCAGTCGGATGGGGCGTCTGGGTGGCTCAGTGGGTTAAAGCCTCTGCCTTCGGCTCAGGTCATGGTCTCAGGGTCCTGGGATCGAGCCCCGCTTCGGGCTCTCTGCTCAGCAGGGAGCCTGTTTCCTCCTCTCTCCCTGCCTGCCTCTCTGACTACTTGTAATCTCTGTCTGTCAAATAAATAAATAAAATCTTAAAAAAAAAAAAAAAAAAGCAGTCGGATACCCAGGTTCTTTCCCCATCCTGGCAGAGGACTAGAGACCTGATTGCCCTCAGGGATGGTGAAACAGGGGCCCCTCAGCTTGGGGGCTCCTGGCTGGGCCTGAGGTGCCTCCACCCCCTTTCTCTTGTTCTGTCACAGTGTGCTTGTAACGAGGACTGCATCCTTCTGGCAGGAGGTTAAGACTAGAGTGCTCTGGGGACACCTGGCTGGCTCAGTCAGAGTATGCGACTTGATCTAAGGGTTGTGAGTTCAAGCCCCACACTGGGGGTAGAGATTACTTTAAAAAAAAAAAAAAAAAAAAAGCCTTCTCTGGGGAATCTGATTGGACCAAAAAGAAGGACCCTAAGATACTGGTGCTGGAGGCTCCCAAACCAGACTTCTGGCCAGAACACTCTGCAGTGGAAAACCTCAGCCCAGGCCCTTGCGGTTAGTGCCCCACTCTTAAATGTGAGCCGGTGAAGGGAGCACTGTGCAGGGGTCAGACCAAACAAGGAGCAGCAGATGGAGAGACACAGGCGATGCTGGGAGAAGAAGAATGCAAAACAGCTGTCACACGTTCTCAAGGGCCAGGGGGAAAGGATCGCAAACATGAAAAGAGAGTATATTGTAAGAAATGAACACTTAGGAAATAAAAATGACTTTTTAAAATAAAAAAAATAGCAGAAATGAAAATTAAAAGAAGGGCTGGGGGGCCTGGGTGGCTCCATTGGTTAAGCGCCTGCCTTCTGCTCAGGTCATGATCCTGGGGTCCTGGGATGGAGCCCTGAGTTCGGTTCCCTGCTCAGTGAAGAGTCCGCGTCTCTCCCTGTGCCCCTCCCTCCACTCGTGCACGCGTGCTCGCTCTCAAATAAATAAAATCTTAAAAAAAAAAAAAAAAGATTGAGGAAGCAGGCTCCCCCCTGGGCAGAGAGCCCTATGCGGGGCTCAGTCCCAGGACCGTGGGATCATGACCTGATCCGTAGGCAGAGGCCTTAACCCACTGAGTCACCCAGGCACCCCCCAAAAAAAGATTGAGAAGATGAGAAAATCAGAGGACCAGGGGGTCCAACATCTAACTCATGTTTTCTGTTCTCCAGGAAGAGAGTGCAGAATACAGAAGGGAGGGAATTATCACCACAGTGATACATCTAGGCCTGCCCCCAAATTCTAGAACAGGAGCATACGAGTTTCTAGAATGTAAAGGTCCAACGGTCAACACAGTGGGCAAGCATAGAACTCGGAATAGAAATGTGACATTTCCTGAACCAAGACAAAGTTCCTCACACTTCCAGAAAGAAATTCCCAGTCACCTTCACAAAGAGCCGGATTGGAATGGCTTCCGATTTAACAGGTGTAGGTGGATTCTAGAAGGCAGTGGGTAGCACTTGCACAATCCTCAAGGAGAATTGTTTCCAGCCGAGCATTCTGTAAACCCCGGCACCCTGTGAATCAAGTGAGAACAAAAACAGTCAGATGTGCAAGGTTTGAAACACTTCCCATCCCCCCCTGCTTAGGAAGCTACTTGCAAGAAGTTTTCCAGCGAGAAAAAGGGAGAAATTGAAGCCAGGCAGAGCGAGGTCTCACGCTGGTGAGAAGTGAAGGGAGTCTCTAGGACACTGAGGAGGGGAGACCGCAGGACAGCGTCTGCGCAGCGGGCATGGGGAGAGCCATTCGGGATTGGAAGTCGCAGGACCGTCTCTGGGAAGACAGAGTGGAGAGAATGCCTCATGCTGGTGGACATCCTAAGAGGGGCCGTGGGTGGCAGAGGGCATGGCGTTAGTCATGATGCCATATAAAACTAAGCAAACAGAAACAAAACAGTCACTCTAGGAAAAAAAAAACAACCAAATTATGCAGGAAAAGAAATCATAACTTGGCACATTTCTCAGCTATGAATAGTATCTACGGAGTAGATACTTCAGTGTAAATACTAAAGATGGGCCCCACTCTGGAAGTCCGTGGGTAGGGCAACAGAAGCATCTGGAACAGCTGTATAGGAAGTACGTACTAAAGTAGTTGGCTGGAAGGAATGAAACTAGTTCCCATAGAGAGTAAGACATGGGGGGAGGCAGGTGCTGGTTGTTTTTTGTTTGTTTTCAATTACATTGTTGAGTTCTGCGGCTGGACAGTGAGTACATATAAAGCTGTAAGACCAGTAAGAACAGAGACACTGGTTTAAACAGTATCATCTGGTTAACCTTTTTATTGACAGGTTCAAATTTTTAGCAGCAGCAAAGAGCTAGTCCAGAATCCTGATTCTGCAGAAGATGATAGCTAAGAAAAATGCTTTGATGGGCCTCTGAGAATTGCAGAATTGATGACCTGTGCTGGTCTGAGCTGCCTTTTCTCTTCCCTGTCTAGATTATCCTCTTGACTTGAACCACAGTGAAACCTTCCTACAAACCACAACGTTTCTTCCTGAAGACTTCACCTACTTTGCAAACCATACCTGCCCTGAGAGGCTCCCTTCCATGAGTGAGTACAGTGCCCCCTGCTTTTCAAACTGACATGTCTGGTTTTGGTTTTTGTTTTGTTTTTTTATTAAAATGAAAGAGAGAGTGTTCTCGATCTCTCAGGATGCCTCCCCTATGTGGAGGATAGAATGCCTCCCTGCCGTTAGAAACAGGGATTATAAAAGCCACTCGCGTCCTGACCCTTCTTCAGCCCTTCTGCAAGGTTGCCTGTGTTCCTGGTGTCATTTTCTACCATATTTCTCAGTCTTTCCTTTGCATGTACCCCCTCCTTGATGACTTGGGGCCTGTTAGGATGTCCTAGAGAAAGTACAGGCAACCAGCTTTATCTTTTAGTATAAATCCCGTGCTGATTGTACCTTGTGTGGTAATACGGATGAGCGTGACTTTCTCCAAGCGTTGGTTTAGAATTCTGTGGTCTTGTCCTTTTGTTCTTGCCGTCTCCTGTATAATCTCAAGCAACGGCAGTAAGTCCTTCTATGTTTTCCGTGCCTTTGGGCTTTTCAGACAGGCCCCCTTCTTCGCTTAAGTCAGTGATGACGAGTGTTTGGGCTCTGGGCCGCATCACTCGGGATCATTGATGAGTGAACTGGGGCCCTGTGTCTGTGCTCGCCTCTGGAGCACGCAGAGAGGCTCCAAGTTCAGCCTCACTCTTCCTTCCTCTTTGAGAAGTTCAGCTGCCCTTCCACGGAGTCTTACTTTCTCGACTTGCTGCTTTACGCAGCACTAGTGATGAGCTGAAATGCAGGGAGATGCAAGCAGGAGAAGGGCCTCCCATCTCTGTGAAGAACACAGTCAGCTGAAAAAAAGCACTGACTCTCCCTAGAGAGTGAAACCCTGGTCATATGGGGAAAACGTGCTGTCACTTTCTGGCCTCTTAATTCTTTTTCTCCCCCCCCCCCCCACTCTCTGTTTAGAGGGCCCAATAGACATAAACATGAGCGAAATCGCAATGGATGACGTCCATGAAATCTTCTCTAAAGACCCAGCCATCAAGCTTGGAGGTCACTGGAAGCCTTCAGATTGCATGCCTCGGTGGAAGGTAGGGTGTGGGGCCATGCCCGAGGTGCTAGGAGGCCCACCTGGCCTTGCCGTCCTTCCAAGCCACCATGGGATTCACAGACTGTGATAATTTGTAATTTGCACCCTTTGACCTGTTGCAAACAATCTGCATTTGATGGCAACACTTCGGAGGCGTGGGTTTCCCTAAGGACACTGTAGCCCCAGAAACGTGCATCGTTCCTATGACTGTGCAGGACCCTTTTGTCTTAGAGGAATACTGGCTAAACGAGGGGGAGGGTTGGCAGGTCTCTTGGGCCACATTGGTAAAAGTCGTCTTCACAAATTCACCGCTTCATGCCTCATCCGGCACTGTTACTGTGAGTTCAGTGCAACAAAGAGCGGAGCTCCCCAGCCCAACATTGAAAGTTGCTTAGTGGTTTTCTGCATGACAGTGGTCAGGAGGCCTCAGTGTAGACCTGGCCCCTGACACTGGCCTGCGTCCATCCATTCTTGTAACAAGTATTGTTCAAGTGCGGCTTCTGTGCCCATCCTGCAGTGAGCAATGCAGATCTGGACTAGATGGGCTTTTCCAGCCCATCACTAGGGTGTAATATCAACTTACTGACCAGCGTTTTTTCAAAAATGCATATATATAAAAGACAGATATATGTCAAAGTGTACTGCATGTTGTAAGGGGAGTACTGTCTTGTGGAGTCCATTTTAGTTGTGTGCTCATATCTGTGGGCACATGTGTGCGGGTCATGGTGTAGAATGAGTATGTGCCTCTGGGTTGTGGTCTAGAGTGACTCATTCAGCGGGCCGACCGTGTACACAGTGTGGTGTGTGCTCACGTCCGAGGGTCCGCCTGCCGGCATAGCTCTCCATGTAGTTGAGTTCGCGGCTAAGGCAGCCTTCCAGAATGCCCCGGGAGCTAGCTGGTCACCGATACTGTGGCAGGGTCCTGCCGCAAAGCCGAAGTTGCGGGCATTAACGGGACGGCTTGTTGTGCGGTGACCCTCTCCAGGTGGCGATCCTCATCCCTTTCCGCAACCGCCACGAGCACCTCCCGGTCCTGCTCAGACACCTCATCCCCATGCTTCAGCGGCAGCGCCTGCGGTTCGCGTTCTACGTGGTCGAGCAGGTGAGTGGCCCTTCCTGCTCTTTCTTTCAGCGACAGCGGTTCGGGGTGGTTTCGGCCAATCCGCCTTGGCGGACAGAGCCAGTGAAACTGAACTCTTAGGACTGAGCCCCCCAGAGGTGAAAAGGGAGCAGAGAGCAGCTCTGGGCTTCTGGCTGGGGTGTTATCAGCACCCACAGACTTGAGTGAGTCCAGGATGGAACCTTGTTTACCCTCGAACAAAGGCTCCTTGTGAGGTGGTTTAGCCAGAGGTGCTTGGGTGGTGTCTTGGGTCTCCAGACCCAGGAAATTCCCCTTAAGATAAGGAGCGGTGGGGAGAAATGGCCACATCGTTCTTTCTTCCCTTTATGGGGCTGGATACTGCTCCAAAGGCCGGAGAGGTCAAATGCCTGCTCTTACAACAGTCTTGGGAGAGAGGAGCCTGGGCCTGTTACCCTTCTTTCTTCTAAGGAAATCGAGGCCAGATGTCAAGTGGCTTATAAGAGGCAGTGATGAGCCTGCGGGCCAGGCCCTGCTCTGGCTGGGTGATCTGTGCCAGTCGGGTTCATGAGGCTCTCCTTTAGGCTGCGCTGAGGCAGTGAAGATGTTGCTCCACGAGTCCTTTTAAAAAGACAGTTCTGCTTCTTTTAGGTCGGCACCCAACCCTTTAATCGAGCCATGCTTTTCAACGTCGGTTTTCAAGAAGCAATGAAGGATCTGGACTGGGACTGTCTTATTTTTCATGACGTGGATCATATACCAGAAAGCGATCGGAACTACTATGGATGCGGGCAGATGCCCAGGCACTTTGCAACGAAGTTGGACAAGTATATGTATCTGTGAGTATCATTTCCTCCGGAAGACGTTGACTCTAAAGGTGCTGCGAGATGCAAAGACGGCAAAATCCTGTTAGCTCTGCCCCAGCGTGCGGCGGCTGGCGGGTGGACGAACGAGATGGGACGCGGCCCCGGCGCGGGGCACTGTTAGGCAGGTAAAAGGAGTGGAGCCGTGCTCCGTGCGGCCAGAGAGATGAACCTTGAAAACGCTGCTATGTGAAAGAAGCTAGTTACCAGAAGCCACATGTTGCATGATTGTGCTCCCGTGACTTGTCCAGAATAGGCAAATCCATAGAAACAGAAAGAACAGTGGTTGCATCGGGTTGTGGAGGAGGGGGAATGAGGAGTAACCGCTACTGGGTACACGGCTTCTTTTGGGGGTGATGAAAGGTCTTAAAATGGATTGATGTTCGTGGTTGCGCAACTCCACAAATATCCTAAAAACAATGGTATTGCAGGCTTTTTAAATGGGCGAATCGTTTGGAATGTACAGTTATGTTTCAGTAAAGCTGTTACGAAACAAATCAGTTAGAGAAAGATGCAGTTAGCCCCAAAGGTCGATGTGTTTCAGCGCGAGGGAGCAGTGGCAGGTGGTTGAGGGTGCTGGCGCTGTGTCATACAGGAAGCAGTTCTCCAGTGGCCCTCCCCGGGGGAAGAAACCATCCTTCGGTTCCCAGATGATTTAGGCTGTATGTCTCCTTCTAGGCTTCCTTACACCGAGTTCTTTGGTGGAGTGAGCGGCTTAACAGTGGAACAGTTTCGGAAGATCAATGGCTTTCCGAACGCTTTTTGGGGTTGGGGTGGAGAAGATGACGACCTGTGGAACAGGTACTCCCCTCTTCCGGTTTCCAGGGCCTTCTAAAAATGCTGCCTGAGGCTCCCCAGACAGCACCACACAGATAGGATATCTGGGCGCAAGCCATGTAGGTAATGTGAAATGTTCCAGTAGCCACGTTTAAAAAGGTTAAAAAAAGAACTTTGAGATGAAATTCACTTTAACATATTAATAAAACATGCCAATAGTATATTTATCACACTATATCAAAAATAATATCTACCCGACATATAATCAGTATGAAATACTAATGAGATATACTTCACATTTATTTTTTCTCTTACTATACCTTAGAAATATGGTATATATTTTACAGTCAAAGCACATTTCAGTGAAACCTCCCCAAACCAAGATCACGTTTTAGTGACAGGAGTACGCAGATTTATCTGTTCTGTTGGATAAGGCTTATATTATACAAGTTTGTGAGAATGATGGTATATTTGAGTAGTATAAACTAATCTTTTTACAGAGTAAGTAAATAGTAACCTAATAAGGAACAAGTAAGCAAAACAATCTCCATCTCGTATCTGTTGACTTTCTCGGTGGGCTTTAAAAAACCGGAAGTTACTTGTTGCTTTAATTACAAAGTAATACTTGCTGGTAAAAATTCAGATAATAAAGGTGCATAAACCAAAGGGTGTAATTCTTAATCCTCGTTGCTCTGCTGTCTCGTTCCCAGGAAGCAGCCGTTTTGACAGGGCTGTTCTCTCTCTCCTTCTTACATCCAAACACAAACAACCCACACCCATCCCTTCTCCTTTTCCAACCCTGTTAACACGGAGAGCACTGCTTTGTTATCTTTAACAACTGCACAGCATTCCTTTATGGAGATGCACTATATTTTATTTTAATCCTTTCCTGTTAATGAACATTGTTTATAGTTTCGAACGTCCTTGTTCGTGTGTGCAAATATTTCTTCAGAATTAATTCCTAGCTGTGGAACTAACAGAGTCAAGTAAATGCTCTTTCACATTTGGATAGTTACCAGAATTCCCCTCCAAAAGTGATCACAGAAAGATTCCAAGCAGCCGTGCGTCAACATTCCTGCTTTCTCAGATCACCACCCACATTGGTTATAGACAAGCTTTTATGTTTTGCCACATTTCAGCCCTTGGCTGCTGTACTGGACAAAAGAGCTCCAGATAATTCTTTCTCAATCTGAGAGGTAAAAATGGCATCTCATCCTCTTAATTTGGGTTTCTTAGGAACCTAGTCAAGATGAACAGCTTTTCCATAAATGTAACTGGTTTGACCGGTCCTTGAATCCAGTTGAACTCCCCCAGGACATCTGTCATAATTCTCCACTCGTGCTCTCCCCAGCTCAGCAGGAGCCCCCAGGCGCAGGAATGGGGGAGCTGGTTCTCCCCAGTGCCCTGCACCCTTCCCAGGCAACTGAGACCTCTGTGTATTTACCAAACCGGAGGGAGAACACATTTCCCAAAACAAAGGGAGAGTATAATTTGGAGTCAAGAGGAGGATGTTAAAATAATACTCTCCCAAGTTTTAAAATAATGAAGACGACCATAGATTGCACGTCGATAATCCAGAGTCTGCCTGCATGCGCTACTTCTTACAGCCCTATCAAGTGTCCAGCAAATCCAGCTTGTGAAATCCTGTCTTTATCACATGAAGGATAAGTAACCGGACACCTCCTTAAGTCCTGCTTTCCTCCTAGTGTTGTGAAGTTTTACATGGAGATCAGAGGATGTCATACAAATTAGTTCGTCTCCCTGACGATGGGGGAGTAGACAGTCATTAAAGTTCATAAGCAAGGACAACACAGTGCAACTCGGACTTCACTGACTTGCTTTATGGTGGGCTGTGGACAGGAAAGGCGCTGCCCACCAGAGAGAAAAGCACTTTTGGTAGGACCCAGACAAGCGGGCAGAGGGAGCGTTCATGTGTACTCACCTGCGGGGGAATGAATGCTCACTGTTGCCCCTGTCCCTGAGGGCCTGTGTCTCACCTTACTCCCAAGAATTTTGAATTCCTTTTCCCTTTCAAAACGTTTCGGTATCGTAGACCTCTCTCCTAAAGCAGTGAACTTACCCAGGGGGATGGGCGATTGAACATTTAGATGGAGAAGTTGTTCTGCTGTTCAGCCTGGGGTTTCTCAACCTTGGCGTGGGTGTAGTGGTCTGGGGTACTTGAACACGTAATCTGAAAGCCCAATGTCTTTGTCTGGGACAGAGTACAGAATGCAGGCTACTCTGTGAGCCGGCCAGAAGGTGACACCGGGAAGTACAAGTCTATTCCTCATCACCACCGAGGAGAAGTCCAGTTTCTTGGAAGGTTGGTGCAATTTGTTCGTTGTTCTTACACATACCCTCTATCCTTCGCATTTGCAGATGTCCCAGAGCATATCGTACTCAACCCTCGTCTTACTCCCCACCTTCTCTCCACGGTCCTGGTCTGGCTGCTTGGCAGTTCCTAGATAGGTTTTCATGTACCTGTGAGGTGGGCATTTGTGTGAAAGCAGATTATCGGTGAACAGTTTGATCACAGATCTTTGAAGGAAATCACTCATTTGGCCTCTTAAGCTTCATGGTCTCCTCTGTAGTCTTCAGGGAGTTGGAGAAAGATCCACTCGGTTAAAGGTCCCGTGTAGCTTACACCGACAGGGCAAAGCAGAGTTGGCTCCCCTTTCTGTGAGCTCCGGTTCTGGAAGGGTACCCCTGAGCTTCTGTTCATGTGGCGCACTTGATAAGGAAGTTCCATACCGGACTAATTGGGCCATGTGGGTGGAGTGACAGCTCTGTGTTGAGTGCCTTTGTGTCTTGCTCACAGGGAGGAGGACTGCTCTCCGGACCACCGGTTCTAATTGCATGATTCTTGTTGTCAGGGGAGTGAGAGGGCACCGAAGGCAGACCCGACCTTGCTCACCTGGTGTATTTTTAATTATCTTACCTCCCGCTTCCCCGTTCCATGACCTTACCTTGGGCCCACCAATGAACAACGGAAGCCTTGGTTTCCTTGTTTGCTTAAGGAGCGGTGCATTAAATGAAATGAGGTCATAAATAAAGCCCCTGGCATGAAATAGGAGGGGTCTCTCATAATAACCTTCAGCACGGAGCAGCTGGGCCGGGTGGGCTTGTCCCCAGGCCGTGTGATGCCAGAGAGCTGCCCTGGGTTGCGACCCGTGTGTGGGCTGCCCTGCTCTGTCCTCTGCAATGAGGGCGTTGGGCCCTCGCTCAGAGCCACCCTCCGTTCTCTGCTCAAACAGGTACGCTCTGCTGCGCAAGTCCAAAGAACGGCAAGGGCTGGACGGCCTCAACAACTTGAACTACTTTGCAAACATCACATACGACGCCTTGTATAAAAACATTACTGTCAACTTGACACCCGAGCTGGCTCAGGTGACCGAGTACTGAGATGAGGAGAGAACCTATGTTTGCTTTACCCACCGCCACCAAGAAAGCAGCCTGGGGAGAGGTCTTGGGGCTCCACAAAGGAAGAGAATAGAAATACAGCGTCTGGTGAAGGATCACAGGGTTCGAGGAGAAAATGTGAACAGAGTACACGCACAAAACGCCTTCACTGTGGCTGGGAACATCCTTCATCAGGACTGGCATTCTGTTTTCACAAGACGGACGTTGGTCCCGCTGCTCTTCTCCCCCGGTCTAGAACCCCAGCGTCCCGTCCGCCGGGACCTCCAGGATAGGAACCGACGTCCGCCGCGGTCCTGCGCCGAGCATGTTCCTACGAATGGCCTTCGGAGCTCCTCGGCCTTCGGAGCAAAGAGGCAGCCCCGCCACAGGGCAGCTGTGTTTCAGGAAGAGCAAGTGAAACTCCACACGCCATTCTTCTCCATCTCTGGTGTTCTCTTTGGTTTCAAGTTTTGTTGTTTTTTTTTTGTTTGTTTGTTTGTTTTTTTTAAATTACCTGCTTTGGGTGGGGATTGAGGGTGGGGGGAGGGAGTGGGGGAGATAAACAGACCTATAACAATCACTTCTTGAAGAAGTATAATTGTAAATAAGCCATGTAAAATGCCTTTTTTAAATTTAATTTTATAGCTGGCTCCAATTCAAACAGGATTTATATATTAGATCACTCACTTGGTTGGCAAATGCAGGGACTCAGTTAAGATGCGGCGGAAGGCTATCACCTCTCAGATTTCGATCACTTTGGAGGGGAGTGGGTATAGGGCATGTGACAAACAGATGGGGACGGTCCAGTCTGTCACTGGTCGCTGACTCCTGTCCCCTCCCTCCCTCTTCCAGAAGTCTTGCTCTTGACTTTTGCTGTGGACTCTGTCTTCCCTGTTGGGCACATACACTCTCATCCCAGTCTTCTGCTAAACGGGACCTCTCCCTGCTCAAAGCAGACCCCTTCAGGGGCCTCCTGTGCACACGCCCCTGGATCTCTGGACTTAAGTTTTTGTCCTTTCATCACCGAGAGTGGTGGGGTCAGGTGGGTGGGTTTTCTGCCTCTTCTTTTTCCCCTTTTTTTTTTTTTTTTGCTCTTGTGGAACTCGGCCACAATTCTTGAAATCTGTGCCTAAATTATCAACTAGCTTCAGTGATTCTCTGAATTTTTCCCTTTTTGATTTCTGGGAAGATTCTTGGTCAACATTGTGAACTAGTTCATAGAACTAATGAGCCATGGCCTGAAGAAGTCAGCCAGGGAGCAGGTGACACGTGTGTGCTGTGGCTCAGCTGGGGGCCAGGGTGGGCCCAGTCAGAGCTGTGTGGGTAGACAGACAGACAGAGCTCCCGGATGCCAGGACTCAAGCCTGCGTTGCTGGGTTCACACCCCATGCACTTCTTGAAGTTAGATTCTAAATTGCCCTTGAAGTTGTGCCTCTCTGGTTTTCCCTGAGCCAAATCCTTCAATCCATAGTCCCTTTTGGCTTCTGTAGGATTCTGAAAAATGCCAGTCTTTTCCTCTCCTTTTCCATAAAGCATATTTATATATTGTGATTAGGAGTACTTTCTGAAAAGTACTTCGTATTTTTTTTAATTGCCTTGTTTGCCTTCAACTTCCTTAATTTTCATGGTTTACATGGATGTGTGTGTGTAGGGATATATTTGTGTATATACGTGTGGGTTGGGGTTTTCTCCGTTGCATGTGTTGGTTCCGTGGACATATGATCCCCACACCTGTGGGAGTGATTGGCCAGGCCTTGTTTTTTGTTCATGCTTTTGTTCTTTTGAAGAATAGAGCCGTGTTGTAGGAAACCAACTGCATTACAAAGCTCTTATCGGCTCATATGAGAGAGCAGGCTGCTGCCCTTGAAAATGCTGGTAAGTTGTATCATATGTTTTAAAAGAATGTTGAGCATCTCATGCTTTAAAAGACCTTCATGAGGGAACATTACACACAGGAGCTCACTTGGTTTTCCTTTGAAGTCTGGTGACAGAGCAATAAAGATTTCTTTCCCCCTCTCCTCCCACTTCCCCTCAGGCCTGTGTGCTGGCCTCGACTCTGCCCCTCCTCCTGTCCTCTCTCAGCCCCGAAGGCCGTGAGCGGCTTTCAGTGGGACATAGCCATGATGTCATTTGGAAGAATTTGCCAGAACAGAGCGATCCTTGGTTAAGGATGCCGTGTGTGTACACGGCCGTGTTGTAAGATGGTCTTGTTCGAAGCTTTTCACGAACATACCTGCCACCAAGAACAAAACGTTGGCAGAAGGCTACACAGCTGATTTTGAAAAGAAAACGCCGATTTGAGGCCAAAAGGAAGGTGTCTTTTCACTGCTTGAGGTAGGGTCACTGAAATTACTTGGCGATCATGTGTGAGTTTGTCTTATTAGTGGAGACACCCTACTGCGCACCGCCCCGTCGTTCACCCGCCAGGCTATCATGTGGGAAACATGGAAGTTACAGACAGACAGACAGCCAGGCCCGTGAGCTGTTAGTGGTGTGAGATTCTCATGTTTAACAAAAAAAAAAAAAAAAAGAAAGAAAAGAAACAGATAATAAGAACCAAATGTGACCTTGTGCGTATCTTGGCGGCTGAAATTCTTTCAAGGCTACTGATGGGTGACCTGTTCCGTCGGTCCCGTCTCAGCTGCGTGCAGGGAAACATTTGTCCTTTCACGCTGTTTTTCTGAGTGAGGAGTTAACTGCAAAAATACTCCTTTTGACGTGACAGGGGCTCCTGTTGGAGCTCCTCTGTCTACCACAGTCACGAGTAGCTGAGCGACAGCCGCCTGTCCTGATTGTGCCCTCCGTGGACGATGGCATTGAACATAGCTAGCTTCCTTCCATCACGATGTTCTTTTTGAGCTTGCTCTTATGTTTTAAGAGGTGCCAGGGGTACATTTTTGCACTGAAATCTAAAGATGTTTTAAAAACACTTTTCACAAAAATAGTCCTTTGTCATTACATTATTTACTCATGTGTTTGTACATTTTTGTATGTTAATTTATGAATGATTTTTTCAGTAAAAAATACATATTCAAGAACCAGACCTTGGTGGTCGTCTTTCTTTGCCTAGAACAGTCTGGCTTCTAGGAGGCCTTTCCCCTCTTTTTCTCACGGAGTTCAGCGTCTGTGTGGCCCTTCAGGCAGCTTGGCTTCCATCTTCCGTGTGGCTCGGCTGGCCCCGGGGTGCTCCCGAGAAAGACTGCCCGCCCGAGCCCGGCGACCAGACCAGCTGAGTGACAGCCTCAGCCCGTGGAGCAAAAGCACTAAACCCCACCGTGCGATCTAGGCGTCCTCCCACACTTGGGTTTTCTTTCCAGAATGGGCCCAGGTGATGCCCATTGAGTCAAACAAGACACCTGGGCAGGGAGAGGATGAGAGCGGTTGGGAGTTTGGATCCAGAAGTTCCTCTGGGGTCCGTCCAGGGTTTGCTGTCGCCTGGTTCCACTTGGAGACTGTGATCAAAGCTTCTGTTTGTTGAATGTTTACCACTCACTGGTATTTACTGAATGTAAAGTTTTGTGTCCAGGTGCTAGGAATATAATGATTAGCAAAAAGGACAGGGTCAGTGGCCTCATAGAACTTACTGTCCTCTTTCCCCACAGCCCCAGTGGAGGGTATGATTAAAATTACAACTGGGGCGCCTGGGTGGCACAGTTGGTTAAGCCTCCAACTCTTAATTTTGGCTTATGTCACGGTCTCAGGGTTCTGGGATCAAGCCCTCCATCTTGGACTCCCCACTGTCCCTCCCCACTCCCCAGAAAAAAAAAAAAATACAATCTTTTTTTAAATTACAACCACAAAGAGTGCTGGAAAGGACATGGCTGCTGACCACAGGCATATGGCGTGGAAAGGGTCCCTGGCAGGAGGTCGGTGAACGGTGGGTTTGGGACCAGCAGGTTACCGGGCGAGCTGCAGGACAGAACACTGCTGGGCGAGTGCAAGGGACAAAGGGCTGCTCTGGCCGCAAGGTGGATGAGGCCGAATGCCTGGTGGGGCCTTGTGTGCCAAGGTAAGGAAGTTGGGTTTTATCCTTAGAACAGTGACCTCGAGAGTTGCCAGCAGGAGGAGGGGCTGTGTGATGTCATTAAACATAATCTTACTGGATGGCTCTGCCTGCAGGGAGAATGGGGGCTGCAGAGAAGCAAAGGAGAAGGGGGGTCGGGGGCACCTGGGTGGCTCAGTGGGTTAAAGCCTCTGCCTTGGGCTCGGGTCATGATCCCGGGGTCCTGGGATGGAGCCCCACATCGGGCTCTCTGCTCTGCGGGGAGCCTGCTTCCTCCTCTCTCTCTCTGCCTGCTTCTCTGCCTACTTGTGATCTCTGTCTGTCAAATAAATAAATAAAATCTTTAAAAAAGGGGGGGGGGAACAGGTTAAGTGCAAACAGTCACGTGGGCACAGTATGGAGTCGGGGCTGGGGGGATGCCGAAGGAACAGGTTGCTGTTGGGGTGGAACCATCCACCTAGCTCCTGGCTTCCCCACTTGGGTTCATGGCAAGGCCATTCTGGGATGAGGGCCCTAGAATCGGACCAGGTTCATGCAAAAGACCACAAGATCGGTTGTGAGCGTGTTGAGTTCGGGGGTTCTGAGGCCACCAAGCAGATAGGGTAAACAGACAGTTGGGACGTGCTCCAGTTGGGGACTCCAAACAGTGGGGACCAGGGTGGATGGTGTCTCTGATGGCCTGGGAGACGAGCCCAGATTCAGGAGTGGATGCTGACGCCCGGGAGCGGAGTAGAGCAGCACCCTCCAGGGAGAAGGTGGCCTTGGCCCCAGGCTGGAAGAGCTGCACTGGTAATGGCTGAGAAGCAGAGGGGGCAGGAGCAGGGCAGACAGAGGGGTAGGAGGAAGCAGCAGTGGGCAGGACAGGAAAGGGAAGGGAAGGGTTTGAGGGGAGGGAGGGGTCCACAGTGCTGAGTGCAGGGAAAACATGAGGAAGGTGAGGCTCGAAACTATGGGGCATGGGGAGGGGAGGGTATGGGAGAGGGCTCCACGGGGTGGGGGTGGGGGGGACAGGCCACAGGGGAGGGGGCTGAGCAGGGAGGCGGTGAAGCCGCGGTGAGGGCAGCCGCCTCTCCAATCCCACGTGAAGGGGCAAGAGAAGGCTGGGAGCTCAGGGAGGGTTTGGATCCTGATTTTCCTACAAGAGAAACCTGAGTGGCTTGAGCCACAGGGAGATGGAGACCGGAGAGAGAGAGCTGAATGTCCAAGAGACAGGGGCTAATTTAGCAGGAATGTTCCTGAACCACTGGCAGTGGATGAGACTAAACAAAACGCGGGAGGAATTAGGAGCCCTTCCCACGTCAGTTCTGATCGGCAGACACGAATAGCCCGTGAAGACCCGTGTGGCTGTTTAAAGAATCAAGGTTCCCTTTTCAGTAAGAAGTCACCAGAATTGGAATTAGGCAGAATTGATTCCTGGCATTACCACTTCCTCCCCATTCAAAAAAAATAAATTAATTTGGGGGAAGTACAGTCCTAAAAATAGTAGTTCCCATTTGTTGGGGTTCGTGCCACAGGCTGTGCCAATTAGTCTTCAGCCCTGTGAGGAAGACATTGCCCCGCTTTCTAGAACAAGGGTGCTCAACCCTCGGCGCTTAACATCTGGGGCCGGATCATTCTCTGTACAGGGAACGGGGGGGGGGGGTGGATAGCTGGACCCTTGGCATCCACCCTCTACAGACCAGTAGCAGCGCCCCTCCCTCCCCAGTCCTGACAACCAAAATTGTCACCAGACAATTGCCCAATGACCCTGGGGAGAGCAAAATCCCCTGGTGACAGCCGCGGCTCGAGAGCTGGGGAGCGAAAGCCACCAAAGCCGCTGTCCGCTGGAGGTCCCAAGGTCAGCGCACAGAGACAGCTGGGGTCTGCCCCGACGTGAATGCTCGGAACCCCTAAGCTCCTTTTTGTGTGTGTGTGTGTGTGTGTGTGTGTGCTCTTAAATGCCTTCTGTTTACAGACGGTTGATAAGTATTTTTATGGATTAAAAATAACACATGAGAACAGCGTCACTGAGAAAGTTCGAGACCCCTCACCCTAGAATGCTGGGATTGGGCTCGTCTTGATGCCCGTCTACCTGCACATGCGTATGGGGAGACGAAGACACGTTTATGTTAAAGAACAACAGAAATCGTCTTGTAATTACTTGTGGTTTTTTATCCTAATCTTCCGCGGAGATGGCTTCCCTGTAATGGAAAGGCTTCTCAAAGCAAGCTCGGGGTCCCCTCCTCGGAGAGGCATCGAGGAAGCGGCACGCTAACATGCTACCTCCCCGGGCCTCCTTTATTTTGTTCCACAAGATTTCCGACTCTGAATCCTGTATTTTTATGGGTTCTTTGTTCGTCGGCTGTCAACCCCACTTAAATGTCGTCTCCATGAAGGCAGAGACCGCTTTGTCCTCGCTTTCTCCCCGGTGCCAAGAACTGGCCCCAGCACGTAGTAGGTCCTCAGGAATCTGTTGAACGAAAACTGCCTTCTTCCTCCGAACGGCCGCGTTTATTTAACGCCTTCCCTCCCGATGGAGTGGAAGTTTTTTTGGTTTTCCCCTTTTTCCACGGTCCCATCACATGCCCCACAGTGAACATAGCTGTGTGTGAATCCGCGGGCCCGGGTGTCACTGGGTCCAGCTTGAGTCTCAGAAGGGACAGGGAGTGGAGTGGTGCTGGCCGACGATAGTGCAGTTCCATTTTTGCAGGATGAAGAAGTTTTGGGGATGGGTTGCAAAACTCTGTGACTATACCCGGCGATCCGGAGCTGGGCATGTAAGAATGGTCAAGATTCCACTTTCACGTGATGCGTATTTTTACCACAATCTTAAAAATTACAAAATTCTGCTTATGAAGGGCATGTGGGTGGCTTGGTCAGTTGAACATCTGGCTCTTGATTTCAGCTCAGGTCATGATCTCAGGGTCATGAAATCGAGCCCCACGTGGGGCCCTGCGCTCAGCGGGGAGTCTGCTTGACATTCTCTGCCCCTCCCGCCCGTGTGCCCACGTGCACTCTCTCTCTAAAACAAAAAATCTTTTAAAAAAAGTAAGAATTCTACTTATTAACCTCATCCAGTAGGAACGACCATGCTCTCCACTTAAAGTCTTGGTACCCCCCCACATAGTAGGCCCTTATCAAGTATCTGTTGAATTAATCTGTAAATTTTTTAAGAATCTGTTTTGCCTGTATGCTGTCTTTGGTCACCCGTTCGGGCAGAATGACAGACGCAAAAACCTCAGGTCCCGCGTTGCCCTCCGTTGCCAGGAGCTCTCTCTGCAGCCTCGACAAGGATCCAAGGAAACACGGTTCGGTGTTGTGTCCTCCCTCCGCTTGTCAGCCCGGCTCGTCTGTGTTTCCGTGTAATCTGTCACTCCTCACTGTAATCTGTCACCTTTGCGCCGACAGAGCCTCAATTGTCTTTTCTGCCCTCGTTGGCCCGGTTTCCTTCCTCGTCACTGCTAGTCCGTGTTCCATGGTGATGAACCAGCCGGTACACCTTGTTGGTTTCATTTTCCTGGACTCCTTCCTTGTTCTGTGGTCCCTCCTTCTCCGTTCATACTTCTCTTATGTTTTAGCCCAACTCCGGGCTTAGCAAGCTGTGGCCAGCCAGCTGCCCGTCTCTGCAAATAAAATTTCACTGAAACACGGCCATGCCATCTGTTTACGTGTGGCCCACGGCAGAGCTGAGCAGCCGTGACAGACTCCGTGTGGCCCCCAAATCGAAACTGTTTACTCTCCGGCCCTTAATGGGACATGTTTGCGAGCCTCTGGCTCCCTAATTCATTTCATGTACAGAAGGTTACATTTTGTCTTTGAGCCTTGGCACTTCGCGTAGTAAGTGAATGATTGGATTGCATTTAAAGCTGACGCTGGGGACATTAGCCTCGGCGGGGGCGGGGTTCCCTTGCTTCTCCCTGTGCTGGGCACACTTCGGTTTCAGAGGGTACATGTCTTCCCTGAACACCCAGTCGGAAGCAGCCGACTGTCCCCGTCCCGTGTGATTTTTCTTCATAGCGGATCACTAGGTGATCTCCTTGTTCATTTAGTTGTCCCCTGGTGTGTGAGCTGTCTGCCCCTCCCCCCCAGCACTGGAAACTTCCGAAGGCCAAGAATCTCAACTCTCCACCATCCACAGTGGCCCGTGGCAGGAGACGGTGTTAAGATATATGTTGAAAGTAAGAGAGACAGAGAGAGACAGGAGGGGTGTGCGTGTGTGGAGGGGGGAAGGTGTATCTACCCAGACTCCTAGACTTCTCGATTTGTCCTTCTATGGGCCACCCCTGGTTTCATCTAATTTCTCTTTATCTGACAGTGAAGGAAGTGGAGTCCGGAGAAGGGAAGTGACTTCCCCAGGCGGCAGAGCCCTGGTTGTCGAAGTGGGATCTGGCCATCGGGCATCTTCCCACATCCCTGCTCTTTCTAGAATTAAGAGTAGATTTACTCCCCCACTTCCTCTCCTCCTTACCCCTAGGCTCCCCACAAAGCAGGGACCTCTTTCCTGTTCGGCTCCTTCGCTAAGCCACCCACTATTGTTCTGGAAATAAATCGCACTGCTTCTGTGGTGCGCGCCCTGGTGAGCAGTCGTGAGGCGCGGAGGGACCTGGGCGGGTGGCAGAGAGGAAAGGTCTGCCTTTGGGGGTGACAGAGAAGGCTGGAGAGCCGTGCTCGTAAGGGAGCTGCTTGGCTCATACCCTCCCCGGCAAGTTTTCTGCCAGGGACAAGCAGAAATCATTGCGTAAGTGGTAGCTTTTGTCCTCACAGCGAATTCGCATGTGATGGTGAGTATGAATCATTATTCAGCGATCATGGTTATTGGGGGACAGCGCAGCCCCACTCTACTGTAGCATTATGGGTGCCAGGTTTGGAGCGAGCAATTGTGTCTGCCACATAGCGGGAGCCTCATAGCACCTGGGGGTGCTCCTTCTCCTGATGATCGATGGTAGCATCAAGGGTGGCTCAGGGCTGTAGGGAGGAGACATTTCAGATAAGACGTAAAGGACAGAGAATCAGCCATGGGCGATCTGAAGGAAGGAGTGTTAGGCAGAGGGAACAGCAAGTGCAAAGGTCCTGGGGTAGAACATCTTCCTTCAGAAAAAGAGAAGGCTGTGGGTTGGCACAACATGGAGGAGGGAGACAGGGGTCACAGGCAGAGGTGGGGCTCAAGAGGCAGGGTCTTGTGGACTGTGGCGAAGAATTGGGATTTTAGTCTGAGTATCTCCGGAGGCCGCTGGAGGGCTTTAAGTACCAGAGTGAGGAGGTCTGATGTATGCATTGGGAGAGCTCCTCTGGCTTCAGGTCACTGGTGATGGAGTTGGTGTTGAACGAGGGAAAAGAGCGGGAGCTGGGACACCAGTGGGGAGCCTATGACAGCCGTCCAGCAGGTGGTGGTTGGCTCTAGGTGGTGAAGGTGCAGAGAAGCAGACCACAGTCCACATCCACACTGTGGAATGCCACCCACCTCCCCGTGGACGACCAAGTCAGCCCTCTCCAGGACTCGCTCAGCCTGCAGCCACGTCCCCTCCACAGGGGTGCCTGTAACCAATGTCTGGTTGATGCAGAGATCCAAGGACCCCGTCCTCTCGCCCTGATGGGGGCAGAAGAGCCGTCCCAGCTTCAGAGCTCGGCTGCAGCCTCTGCTGCGGCCACATCACAGCCCAGTGTCTCCCTGGGCCCCTCGTCGCTGCCCTCACTCCCTCGCCAGTGAGGCCCCAACTAAGTGGCCTGTGTGACAACCCATCAGAGTCTGCTTTCCAGGGACCCCAGCCAGGGGTAGGGACTGATCTGAAGAGCCGTGGAAACAGGCTGTACTGCTCTGCCGGGGCAGGTCCCCTCTCCAGAGCCAATGACTCAGAAGAGGGCCCCACCCATGGTCACACAGCCACCTCACCTCTGTCACCGCGAGACTCCCATCCCACCTGCGGAACAAGAGAGTCCGGTTTGAAAGGCTCAGACTGGAAGTGGGCCGGCAAGACCTTCTAGAAGCCCCGAGAACCTTCGCTCCTGATGCTGTGGGTCTCTGCGGTTTTCACTGAGATTACGCGGGAGCGTGTTTTTACTAACTTGCCGCCACAGGGCTCTTCTAATCAGAGAACTGAGTCGTTATTCAAATCATCCCCTCCTCAGAGACACTGCCAGACTAGTTTCTGGCGGACTTCAAAGTTTCCCTGTCACCACACTTTCCAGCTTGATACACTTTGAAACTCTCACCAGGAGCAGTCACCTGAAACAGCAAAACGACTCCCATCGTCTAAATTTGAAAAGGTCAGTGGTCTGGGTGTGAGGCGTCTGCTGCCGAGCCTTCCTGCTTCCCGGCCGCTCGGGTCACAGCGGGCTGCTTTCCCTCGCTCACTCAGCCACTCGCCAATTCTTGTGTTTATTCGTCCAGCCTCTCCGCTGCTGCTCATCAGTCAGACAGCTGACTGGCCACTTCCTAATGGTTTAGCACGAATGATGTGTGTATCTGCTGGGAGTGCCGTCACCATCCTATCTGGAACCAGTTCAGAATGCTCTGAAGGCTCAAAGAGCTTGCTCTCTATTCCACAGGCAGTGGGGAGCCAAGGAAGGTTCCGGAGTAGGAGCGTGCCATGATGGAAGTCATAGTTTGAGTTCGTTTATCTAGTTGCCCAGCCATCCATCCGTGCAGCCGTCCTGTCAGCCCACAGATATTTACTGAGCATCTACTATGTGCCAGACACTGCATTCCCGGTTTCCATCTCTGGCGGTGAACAAGACAGACCTAAATCCCTGCCTTCACGGAACCAACGTCCCGGGGAGGCTAGCAGGATAGAGAGAGGATAGAGAGGTAGAGACAGAATACAAAATAAATAAGTGGGTTCCAGACGTGCTAAGAGCGATAAAGGAAATGAACAGGGTAACGGCACTGAGAGTCACCAGGGACAGGGTCAGGCTCTTTTGGTTGTCGGATGGCCAGGGAGGAGACCTCTAGGGAGGTCATGATTTAGCTGACGGTTAAAGGAAACAAGGCAGTTATGAAGAGAACAGGGATAAGAGTTACAGAGCGAGGAAGGGCAAGATGCAAAGGCCCGGGGGCAGGAAAGAATTTAGCTTGCTGGAGCAAAGTGAAAGGAAGCCAGTCTGGCTGAAAGGGAGGGGAGGAGGCCAGAGTAGGGTCCCGGAGGCCCCGGGGAGAGCTTTGGAATTTGGAGGAGAGCAGCCAGAGGCCAGTGCAAAGTTTCAGCAGGGGAGTGACCTGTTTTGGCTGCCCTTGGGAGCAAATGTGGCGGCAGAGAAACCAGCAAGAAGGCCACAGGCAAGCATGGAGGTGGCTCGGACGAGGGTGGTGGCAGTGGAGCTGGACAGGAGTAAAAGAAAAGCAAAGACTGGGGGTTCTGGGTGGGCTTGGAGGAGGGTACGTGTTTGGGAAAATCAAGATGTCTTTTTAGGGTTTCAAGTCCAGAGCCCAGGAGAGAGATCAGGTGCTGATGGGATTCCGAAGTTATTCACCATGCACACACGCACATGCACACACACACACACACACACACACACACACACACACACACACACGTTTAATTAAAGCAGCACGATGGGGGAGGTCACCGAGGACAGGGACCTGCCGGGGTGGAGGGCCGGTGGTAGCAGCACCCAAAGACAGAGCTCCACAAGAACGTTGCTGAGAGGCGACCATGAGCGGGGGGTGCCACCGTTGGCCTTGGCAGCAAGAATTATGACGTCAAGAGCCATTTGGTGGCACAGAGGGTGGAAACCTGCTTGCAGGGCACTGAGGAGGGGGTAGAGTGAGAAGTGGGTCGGGCAGTGCGGACACCGCTCCCCAGAAACCTGATGCGAGAAGGACGGGAGGGATGGGGCAGCCAGCTTCTGGCACAGAAGTCTCCTTCCTCTGGGGTCCTGTTATCTGGGGGGCCTGAGCCTCTGCTGCACCCACAGGCATCTGGGCTGCCTTTATCTGCCCGCCCTTCTGCCCTGAGCCTGTACCAGTAGCTGCAGTGGGCCAGCGCTCATAGGACAAAGGGACAGGCACTGTGCTCTGGGGTTGGACCAGGCGACCAGCACCCGGTAGCAGGCCCAGAGGAGGCGCCCAGAGGAGGCACTCATTGGGGCGGCGCTTCCTCAAGGCCACAGAGCAAAAGCAGGAGGCCAGATCAGGTGGCAGCTTGTACTCTGTCTCCCAACAAATCAGCCAGCCCAGGTGCCCGTGACCAGAACTGCCCAGAGAGTAAAAGCGTGTGGATGCGCCCTGGGGCAGCCCCCGGAGACATGGTGAGGGGCACCTCCCCAGGGCACTTGCTGGCTGCTAGAGGTGACTTCCAGTCCCAACTGCTGGCTCAGGAGACCCGTGTTGGGTCCAGCAGGCAGCCTCAATCCTTTCCAGCCCGGCAGACCCCAGAGACGGACAGGCTGGGGCTAGATCCCAGCTTTGCTTCTTAGTAGCTGTGGCGCCTAAGGTAAATCATTAAAACTCTGGAGCCTTGGCTTTCTCATCTGTAAAATGGGGATAACAATGATTAAGCCCTTTGAAAGGAGGACTTAAGAGGCAAATAAGACCAAGCCATTCTCAAAACCTTCCAGAAGTGCCCTCCTATCTTCTCACCCCACAGGCCTTGCGGGGCCTGGGCGCCTCTCCCCTGGTTTTCTCCGCCCCGGCCTCCTTGGCCTCCTGGCCGCTCCTCCGTCTCACTGAGCCCATTCCCACCTCAGGACCTTGGCCTGTGCCAGTCCCTCTGCCTGGTATGCCCTTCCCTCAGCTATTTCTCCGGCTGTTCCTTCCCCGGTCTCCTCAGATCCCCCTCCTTGCTCCCTCACACTCCCATCCCGCTTCCTCCCTAGCACCGACAGCCAAAAGAATCCAGTTTGTTGGTTTCCCTGGCCCTCACCTATCACTGAAATGTGAGCTGGGACTCGATCTGCTTCGTTCCTGGCTCGAGCCCCTACCTAGGACATCGCAGATGCACAATGAACGAGGCTTCACAAATCGTAGCTATTTCTAAGTCCCCAGCGCTGTATGGGTGGAGAAGGGCCAGAGAAGGCCCAGCTTTCTTTTTCTTTCTTTTTTTTTTTTTTAAGATTTTATTTATTTATTTGACAGACAGAGATCACAAGTAGGCAGAGAGGCAGGCAGAGAGAGAGGAGGAAGCAGACTCCCTGCTGAGCAGAGAGCCCGATGCGGGGCTCGATCCCAGGACTCTGGGATCATGACCTGAGCCCAAGGCAGAAGCTTTAACCCTCTGAGCCACCCGGGTGCCCCGAGGCCCAGCTTTCTGTGGCTGGTGTGTCACTCCCCCATTCATTCACAGATTCATTCAAAACCAACTCTCACCAGCTGTGTGGCCGCCCTGAGCTGGGTGCTGTGGGCAAAGCCACAGAGCGTGGTGTCCTCGCTGTGCCAATGCTGGAGGGCACGATGTCGTGGCCCTCAATTCCCAAGCCTTCCAAACCTCCCCTTCGCCCCAGGCCTAAGTGCACCACCCAGGTCTGCCGTCCCCAGCCTGGGGCCAGCCAGCTTTTCTAGCAGGATCTCTCAAGACGCCCGTGGCCGCGGTCGCTGCTGTGTGGTTTTCCATTCCCAGGGTCTCTTCTCTAGCGGCTCCCCCGAGTCTGCGACGTGCCCAACCACCCTAACGTGTGGTCGAGCTTGTAAATATGTTCGCACGAATGTACGGGGGTCACCCACCTGCCTCGAAGCCCTGCTCACATCCTCCTTCCCCTCCTGGCTCCAGTGTGCCTTGGTGCCTTCTCTATTCTCAGTCATCAGACTGAACCCTCGGCCTGTCAGCCATGCTGGCTCCATCACAGTCCTCTCCCCCTGGAAGGCTCTTGTTAGCCCTGCCTTACAGTTGGGGAAACTGAGGCCTGGCCTGGGGAGATCCCACCTGCCTCCAGCCAGAAAGCAGGAAACCTGAGCCAAACCCAGGTTTGTCTGAACCAGAAACCCCAGCCGTGCTCCCCGGCGGGTCTTCGTGCTTAGTACCAGCAGACACTAGGGCCGGCCCCCTGCTGTCACCACCTGCCGGCTCACGTCTGGTCCCCCTTGCTCTCATACGTGGCCTCCACCATCCTTGTAGTGTTGGTCCTGTCTTTCACCCCGTTTTAGGGGTGAGCTGAAACTCAGTGAGTTGATGTGGCCAAGGACAATTCAGCTAGTCAGGGGCGGGGCTGGATTTAGAACGAGACTGTGGGACCTCAGAGCCCTCACACCCCTGCCCTGCGGGCCCAGGTGCCTACATCTCTCTCCCCTACCCTGGGAAACAGGAGTCTCTGAGAAGCTCCAGGCTTTCGATTGTTCTTGTCAGAGCTTCCTGGGAGCTGGCAAGAGGGAGCCACTGCTTGGGCCACCTTGGCCCTTCCTGTCTGGCTGTCAATGGGCCTTTGTGTGGCCAGGTCTGGCCCAGCCCCCGGCCACACTCTACAGTTTCCTGATGACTTCAGGGCACTCAGCCAGCAGCTGGGCATGGCCTGGGAAAACCACCACCCAAATGAGCAGGGCCTGCCTAGACAGGAAGGATTGAACAGCCCCTGGGCCTTTGCACTTTCTATTCCGTCTGTCAGA
The DNA here is from genome assembly GCF_963455335.1 of Martes martes. Taxonomy (NCBI): domain Eukaryota; kingdom Metazoa; phylum Chordata; class Mammalia; order Carnivora; family Mustelidae; genus Martes; species Martes martes. The sequence continues at coordinate 11,120,468 of NC_137896.1, forward strand.
AAAAACCTTTGCTCAGTTTTTCCCATGACCAGTCCCTTCTCGTCCTTCAAGTCACAACTCAAATGTCACCATTTTAAAGAGGCTCCTCCTGACCTTGGGGCTCACTATGAGCTCCAAGAGGGAAGGGGTTTGTCTTTTGTGTGTGTGTGTGGGGGGGAAGACTAATGATAAAGAAGTTATCAGTCCAATAAAATCCTTTCTGCTAGTGATCTGTATGGTAAAAATAATCAGATGATGGATAGAAAGCATCTGGGCAGGGGGCTGCTCTGAGGCAGTGACATTTGAGCAGAGACTTGGATGGAAGGAAGAAGCCACCCGAATATCTGGGGGGAAGAAATTTCCAGACAGAAGGAACAGCAAGTACAAAGGTCCTGAGGCAGGAGGATGCTGATGTGTGTGAGGTGCAGCAAGGAGGCCAGTGTGTCTGGTGCAGAGTGACTGAGAGGAGGATGGTGGGAGATGAGGTCAGGGAGATGAGCTTGGTGGGAGAGAGGGTAGATCCCCCGGGGCCGTACAGGTCACAGGGAGAAATTGCTTTATCTCTGAGAAGAGTTCCAAGGGACATGACCTGAGGTGGGTTTCCGCAGGCTCCCCTAAGCTGCCTTGTTGAGAATGGACTAGATGGGGCAAAAATGGAAGAAGGGAACTCATTCGCCCAACCATATGGAGCCCCATACTGTGTGCCAGGCCTTGGCCCCAGAGATACAGCAGCAAACCTCTGCCCTCAGGGAGCTCGCATGCGACAGGGAAGCCTGATGATAAACCAGAGAAGTGAGTTTAATGATTAGTATGTCAGGTGATGGAGTGGAGAAAAGGGAGGCAGGGAAGCATCCCGGAGTGTCGGGGAGCATGCTGGCACGTGCAGATTCCACACTGCGTCCAAGTCTGTGAGCTCACGCAGGGGGACCGTGGTCTCCCCGTGGCTGGATCCCAGACTCCAGCAAGGGGCTTGGCTCTGAAATGGACTCCCACTTCATTCTCTCTGTTGGAAAATTCAAAGAGCTACTGGGTCTTGCCCAAAATCACCGAACTAATAACCGGTGAAACCTGGATGGACCCCAGGGCTCCTCTAGCCCATGGAGGGGGCCAGAGATGAACGTGACCCTTGGTGTTCCACTGTCTTGAATGCTTAACCGGCCCCTGGGGGCCAGCCGTGTCTGGGCGTCAGCTCTGCAAGCAGTAGGGCCTCCGGGCTCCGAGCCGCAGCTGAGCCCAGGCTCCAGCACACAGAGGACGTGCAGTAAATGAACACAGGGGAGCAGGGACCAAGGCAGGGGCTCTGACAGATTCTGAGCAATTTTTCCCTGCAGGGGATACTTGGCAGTGCCTGAAGATGGTTTAGGTTTTCACCCTGGGGAAGAGGGCGCATGCTTCCGACCTCGAGTGAGTGGAAGCCAGAGATGCTGCTATAGGACCCACAGCGCACAGGACAGCCGCCACCACGGAGGGACCCTCCAAACCGAGCTAGCTGGGAGGGACGGGCCCGCCCGCTGTGCGCTGGCGCCACCTGGTGGCCCCATGGGACAATGCAGCAGCCCGGGGAAGAGCCAAGACGGAGAAGCCATCCCTCCAGGGTTCCGGTAATATTAATACCCACGGCAGGGGTAGGAGCGATCCCGGCTCGCCCTTGGCTCACGGTGCGCCTGCCAGGTTCATGCGAAGTGTCTTCTTCGGATTAGCCCCAACCACATGCACACTAACAGGCCGAATGGACACGTGTGTCTGAAACGGAACCCTCCACCTCCATCCTCGCAGATGCTCAGGGAGTCGTCCCAGTCCTCTCTGTCATCCCCGTGTCCCCCCTGCTCAGAACCCCCCTTCCCACCGTGGCTCCCACCTCGTTCACGGGGAGAGCCAAACTCCCAAAGAGCCCACAAGGCCCCGCTCCACTATTTAAAATCGAAACACACTCCAGCCTGCCTCCTCCCCGCCCCTCTCTATTTTTTATGTACAGCGAGAATCGCCGATGACATGTTTTACTTATTTATCTCCCTTCCTGCCAATCTCTTCCGGGGAGAAAAACTCCCTGGGGTTGTGTCCACGGGGTCCCTGCGCTCTCCCCGGCATCCAGCACTGGCTTTGGGAGCAGCAGGTGCTCAACAAACATGTCCTGAACTGGGTGGGCAGATGGATCCTCGTACCCCCCACCCCAGCCTGGCACAGAGCTTCGTGGGTTCTAGTCTTGCTTCCACCACCGAGGCTGTGCCACCTGGGACAAGCTAGTCGACCCCTCTGGCCCTCAGCTCCCTAACGGAACTAAAAATAGTCCCCACCTCATTGTCTTCTGACAGTATCTGCAAGTGTTTAGGACCCCGTGTGGCACCAAGTGCCTGCTCAACACCGACCATGCCTTACTTTAGTCACCGCTCCCGGACCTCTTCCTCCTTCTCTTCCACGCCCTAAACCCGGGAAGGGGAAGGCTTATGTCTCAGTTGTGTTCTTCACTCCACCACATACAGTAGGTGCTCATTAAATACTGGCGTTGTGGGAAGGGAAGGACATAAATGTTTGAGGCGTGCCTTCTATCTGTCAAACACCTGAGGCAGGCTCTCCTAGTTTATGGGGGAAGAAACCGAGGCTCCCACAGGACAGAGGCAGGACCTGTCCCTCCAAGCTGGTGAGGTTGAGGGTCAGAGACCCACGGGAGCAGAAGGAAGGGCTGTCATTCTGCAGAGCGGCCAGCAGGGGGCGAGCGGCGACCTGGAACAACTGTGGCTCCCGCGACCAGCGCTGCCCCCGGAGGGAGCGCCTCCCTTAACCTTTGCACCCTTGGCAGGTCGCTTGCCTCTCGCCAGCCCAGACCGTGGTCTCAGAGGCTCTGTCCTACTAGGAGATGCCTTTCTCCTGCTCTGCGTTGAGCGCTTGTGCTCTCCAAGGGGCTCCTGTATATATTAACCCATGCAGCCTTCAGGACAACCAGAACGAGGGGGGCACTGTTACTGCCCCATTAGTCAGAGGGGCCAACTGAGGCTGGGCTCCTGAGGTCACTAGCAGGAGGTAATGCTCTTCCACACTGCACGTGGGGTATACGGAGGCAGATCTCCCGCCTCTGGTTGGATAAACACCAGGACTGCCTTAGACATTTGCATGGTCTTCTCCGAGGAGTCGGGTTGCTGACGAAAGGGAGGGAGGCAGACAGCTGTGCCCATGAGGGAGGAGAACAAACAGAGCCTAATAGTTTGTTTAAAACATTTGTTGGACCCTCCCTATCAGGGAATCAGGAAAGTTGGAGATGGGGATGCTTCAGGGAAAGGGGAGGGAGCCCACTGGGTTTTTCAGGGAGGAACAGTAGTTCCCCACCGGGAAGTGGTAGAACATTCCAGGCTGAGGGGACAGTGCGTACAAAAGCCCCGGGGTGATTCAAGGAGCCCTAATAACTGAGTCTGTAAAAATGTCATAAAAAGATGGAGAAAGACAAGATGAAGGCAGAGGGGTGTGGGGCTCAGTTCTCTGACACGGAGTGCAGGGGCACATCCCTGGGTCAGACCCAGGACGCACAGTGAGCCGGGGTGGGGGGGTGGGGGCAGAAAATCGCCCTCCCCCTCAAAGGGCTAGCGGCACCCTCCTTTTTACAGATGGGGAAGCTGGGGCTCAGTGAGGTGGGAGCAGCTTGCCCAGATGACCAGAATTTAAGCCCAGGCCCTCTGGCTCTGGAGTCTTAACAACGGCACCGGAGCCTTCCAATCTCCAGTCCCCTGAGTTCTGTGCTAACTGTGCTCTGCCTTCCCAATGTAGATTTTTTTTTTTTTAAGATTTTATTTATTTATTTACTTGACAGAGATCACAAGTAGGCAGAGAGGCAGGCGGGGGTTGGGGGGCGGAGAGCAGGCTCTCCACCGAGGAAATAGCCCAACGTGGGGTTCGATCCCAGGACCCTGGAACCATGACCCGAGCTGAAGGCAGAGGCTTTAACCCACTGAGCCACCCAGGCGCCCCATTCAATGTAGATTTTAAATGGACTCCCCACCCACATTTTTTGTTTTTAGCTGAATCTGTTTCTGTACAAAGGAAACTATATATCATTAGCAGAAATGGGAAACCCATGTCATGTATCACCAATCAAAGATGATGATGCAAATAAATACAAAATGAGCTAAACAATGTCATTCCATTCTTGCCAGATCCTCTCGCTGGCCAGGCTGGGAGGCAGAGCCCAGTTGGGGCTTCTTTAAAACGGACACAAGAGAGAGTTAGCCAGGTGCTGAGGGACATGCTGGCAGCAAGGGAGCCTTTTCCCTTGAGATGCTCAGAGCCGCTGCGAGAGAATCCCTGAGGGAAAACTGCCTCTCCGGGACCTGATGCTGGAGCCATCCAGAACAATCTGGAACAATCCAGAGTCCTCGAGTCTTCCAGTGGGGCTGGAGCAAACCACCCCACCCCAGGCCAGATGCTTGTTCTCCTCAGCTCCTTCTGGCGCTCCCAGACCCTGCTCCCACAGACCGAGTCCGTGCCCAGGTTGGGGTGGGGGGGATCCTGGCGACAGAGCCCTGACTGTCCCTCTCACCTTCTGCTTCTCCCTGGCAGAGCCCATAGGGCAGGTTATACAGCCGGTGCTCCGCCAGACCTCTCCAGGGTCTGGGCTGCAGAGAGCCAGTGTTTGGTCGTTGGGCTTATTTTTCTGTTTTTAATTGAAAAAATGTTCCCTGTACCACTAACTCTTTCCTGGGAAGGGTTTGGAAACCATTTCCAGATGAGAAATAATTTTAGGGGAGAGGAACAGCTGAAATTACGGACCATTCTGCCACCAGCTCCCCCTGGGATCGGCCAGCAGTGGTGGGGGGGGGGGCAGGACTGTGTGGGGGGCTCTTGAGACTGGACGCCTCCCCTGGCCAAGCTGTGGCCAGCCACGCGGGCACCCCAGATAGTCTCGGTGGCGACTGTGTCTGGGGGCTGCCCTCCCAAGCCAGGCACTTCCCACACATCCTCATTCCTTGCCAATACCCGGCTCAGGCCTCTGGAAGCAGCTGCCATTTTGCAGGAAAGACCAAAGCTAGGCATGTAGAACAGACCCCCCAACCCGCTGCAGCCCCCCACTCCCCGCCCCCCGGGGAGTCTGCAGGTCAGAGCGCACAGTGTCTGCAGCGGACAGGCTGCAAGGAAGAGCCACAGATAGAGCAGGAAACAGAAAGGGAAAGAGACTTAAATGAAATGGAGATTTAAAAACAATGGGCAGGGGCGCCTGGGTGGCTCAGTGGGTTAAAGCCTCTGCTTTCTGCTCAGGTCATGATCTCAGGGTCCTGGGATCGAGCCCCACGTCGGGTCCTCTGCTCAGCAGAGAGCCTGCCTCTCTGCCTACTTGTGGTCTCTGTCTGTCAAATAAATAAATGAAATCTTTAAAAAAAAAAAAAAAAGAACTACAATTTGAACCCAGCCTGTAATCCCCGTGGTTTGTTTATTCATTCATCAAATATTTCCAGAGCCCGGGGTCTGCCCCCCCACCCCTAGGGCTACAGCAACACAAGGGAGACCCATTCCTGCCCTCAGGGAGCCCGGAGGCTGGGCTTTGGGACAGGACAGAGAAGTGGGAAACCCTCCCGCCAGGACACCGAGGGATTCTGGGTAAAACATGGCAAGTAAGTAGCCTTGTACATGGACGACACAGACTTTAAGGGAAGTCTGCAGGGGTTCAAGCAAAGAAGAGCAGAAGATTGTGGCCCGGGCCAATGCCATGGGAGGGATCCTAGGAACTTTCGAAGAGACTTTTAATTCTGAAATAAGTAAAAGTTGCAAGAATTACATAATTCGACCTGGATTTACTAGCTGTCCACACTTTGTTGCGTTTGTTCAATCATTCCTTCTCTCTCTCCTTCTGGAAATATCGTTTCCCCCGCCGGAATCATTTGGGAATACACTGCAGACGTGATGCTCCTTTACCCCTCAATATTTTTCATGTGCATTTCCTAAGAGTCATGACGTTCTCTTGCACAACCACATAGCTACCAGATTCAGCAGATACGATCTAAAATCCGTAAACGTTTTGCCAACTGCCCCTGTAAAGTCCTTCATAGCATGATGTCTCTCCAGTCTCTCTGAATCAGAGAGACTCCGTTTTTAATCTTGGTATTCTTTGAGGAGTGAGGTCAGTTTCTAGAATGTCCCTCCTTTTGGGGTCAGCCTGACGTTTCCTGATGACTCAGGTTGCATGCTTTTGTTGGGAGCCACAGAAAGGATGTTGTAACCTTCTGGGTACAGCTTATCAGGATACTAGTTATTAGTAACCATTACTGATGATTATTACTATAATTTACTGGTGGTGTTCATGTTGATCTCTCGGCTAAGCTAAGCAAAAAATTTCCTGTAATTTACTATTTCCCTTTGTAATTAATCATTATGTGGGGGCTCTATTTTCATATCTCCTGCAGGGAGGGAAGACTGCTGGGAACCTTGAGAGCCTCAGTCTCAGTTAAAGGGGTATTAGAAAAAAAAAAAATCTAACTTCTATGTAAGAAGTTGAGCTCTAGGTTGGAAAAAGTATCCCTTGATACTATGTAGCCTCAGGCCTGCTTTCACTTGCTTTGAATTTTAATTTATAACTAGGTAAGGAAGAGGGGATCCAGGTTGATGGTGGTGCCCAGCCCTAGGTCCAGGCCTGGCCTGGTCTGGCCAGTCAGAATTCAGTATCCTGTAGCCCTAGCAATTGGCAACACCTGGAAAATGACCCAAGCCAAGCCAATGAGTCTCTTTCCTGGGGCTTCTTTAGGTAAACAGGAGGAGTCTGTCTTAGTTTAGGAGAGCTGCTAGCCTCGTGCCTAGATCAAGAGACAACAGGGACTCGCTGTGGGACGTGGGGGCGTGTTCCCCACTGGTGAGTGCCCAGTGAATACAGGGGGAGGTCCAGAGAGCCACCCCCACCTCCTCTCTACCCCATCCCCCACCCAGCACAGCACAGGTTCTCAGGGAGCCTAGGGAAGGGGTGACAACAGCAGAAGACACGCAGGTTTCCCCAGCACAACCTTGGAAGCCCGCTCTTTCCTTCCTGATGCTTCTGTCAGAAGGGGACAGAGAGAGCCCAGGGCCAAGTGATGGAGGGGAGAGGGCTGAGGCAGGCAGGGTGGGTGGCGGAGGGGAGGACGGGCCTGACAACCACTGCAGAGACACAGAAGCCTCTCCTGACTTTGTCCTGACCTCCATCCCTCCCTGAATTGAAGACTCTGCCCCCAGAAGCCCTTTCTGCTGGGAGAGAAAGTCACCTGTGGGTCTCTCCCGCCGTGGTGACTGAGCCTGCTCTGAGCAGACCCCGTGCAGGACCCAGGGAGGCATAGAGAGGTCAGAGGGCTTTGGGACTCGTGCTCTGCAAGGTCCCCAGGGAACAGATCCCACGCACCTGACAGGTGCATGAGATTAATCCTGAGATTAATTCTGGCTGGGGAAGCCAGTGGGGCTTCAAGGGGGAGGTGTCCAGTGAGGAACGCTTGGTCACTGAACGGTATTTTGTCAGGGGAAAGGTGGACTGGTGGGGGGCACAGCCTGAGCAAAGGCCCAGAGGTGAGAGGAATGTGGGAGATTCAGGGTACAGTGGCTCGAGCAGAGGAGCGGCAGGGGAGTGGAAATGGAAGGCCAGCAGGTTTGGATCAGGAATTCCAAGACCTGCTCAGGACTTTGGACATTTCTAGAAGGCCATGGGGAGCCACCGCAGGCCGAGACCCAGGCCCAGGGCCTGTGAGAGGCCTCAGATGAGAAAGGTACTTGCCGTCAGGGCTGGGCAGACTCAGGGTCTCACCCGGGAACAATGGTCTCCCAACATTATGTGCCCTGAACTTTACCTCACCTGAATCCCTGGCCCTACCAGACACGGGGCCAAGGGACGATGTGATGTGATGTGAACTTTAGAACCATCTCTCTGGTTGCTGGGTTGAGAAGGGGCTGTTGGGGGGTGAGCACAGAAGCAAGGCACCTGAGACCGAGGCCCGGGCTGTTGCAATTGTCCATGTGTGGTGGCCAGGGGAGGGAGAGGGAGTGAGGAAGGTTGGATTTGGGACTCTGGGGTGAAGGGACCTCCTTTTCACTCAGCGGTGTACCCTGAGTGGTGTCCACGTCACCCAAGCTGTGTGACCTTAGACAAGTTGCTTTACCTCTCTGTGGCTCTGTGTTCTCATCTGTGAAATGGGGATGACAGCACCTATCTAGGGAATGGTTGTGGGGATTAAAGCACTTGGCTTCTAGTTAGCACTACAAAGTGTGGGCCACTGTTATTGTTATTGGTGATATTAATGTCAACACTGTCTCCCTCCAGACTTCATGGCAGTCTGGAGTAACTGAGTACATTACCCACTAATCTTGCTCTGAACTTGAGGGTCCCAGACTCTAATATCCAGAACTCCAGTACCTCTTCCTGGTGCCCCCAGGGCCCCCCACACAGAGTTTCTGGTCCAGACTCCAATCTCCCCTGTCTGGGCCCCTATCAGGGCTCCCTGCACTCATCCCTCTCCTGACCACGACAGAGACACACGCCCAGTGCAGACCTGGCCCCGGCAGCTGTGGTGCACCTTCCCTTCTGCCTCTACCTGCCTGTCCCTGATGCTCGTCTCCCAAAACCCACCCTTTCTTGGTCCAGACCACCACCTCTGCTCACCTTTGCAGCTACGACAACCTTCTTGCTCGTTCTGACTTAACCAGAGAAAGGTTTTATGTATAATTTCAGATCATACATCCTGTCCTTCAAGTTCAAACAGCACAGACCCATGCCAACATTTCAGATCATTTATGCAATCTGGAAAGCTGTTGATAGTAGTGGTTTCAGGGGAGGGGAGAGAGACTGTTGGTTTCCTGTTATTTGCATTTCATTAAATTTGGGGGAGAAATGAGTTTGCTTTTCTATTTTTTTAAATTCTGCTCAAAATCTTGGCAAGACATGTAAGTGGCAAAAAAAAAAAAAAATCAGATGGCACAAAAAGGTATGCAGTGAGGATGAACTCGTTCCCCCACCCCTGATCCCCAGCTTTGCTGGCCCCCCTTCCCACAGCAAACCCATGCCTGGTGTCCCGTGGGCTCTCACAGAGAAAGTGTACGTGACCACAGACGCTCTTTAGTTACACAGATAGAGGCACGACATACGCGATGTCTTACATCTTGCTTGTCCTCACCTGACATGTCTTGTTAATCTTCACTTGGCTCGTGAGTGCTGCCGTCGTCCCTTTTCATAGCTGTGTAATATTCTGCCCTGGGGCTGGCCCGTGTTCCCCTTAGTCATTCCCTGGCTGTTGGACCATTAGGTTATTTCCAGCTTTTCGTCGTTTGCAAGCAATGTTAGAGTCATCGTCGTTCTTTTTTTTTTTTTTTTAAAGATTTTATTTATTTATTTGACAGACAGAGATCACAAGTAGGCAGAGAGGCAGGCAGAGAGAGAGGGAGAAGCAGGCTCCCCGCTGAGCAGAGAGCCCGATGCGGGGCTCGATCCCAGGACCCTGAGATCATGACCTGAGCCGAAAGCAGAGGCTTTAACCCACTGAGCCACCCAGGCGCCCCCATCGTCGTTCTTAATACCATCGTGCTGTGTGTGTGAGTAGATCTGTGCAAAAAATCCCTGCGATCAGATCTTACGAAGGACTTGTGCGTTTTACCTTTGGATCCATAGGACCGAACTGCACTTTGGAGACGTTGTAGCAATTTCTCCCCCCACCGACAGGAACGGGTGAGGGTGCCTGTTTGCCCAGAAGCCTGGCGGCACTGTGTGCAACGAGCGTCTGGATGTTTGTTGCTCTATAGGTGGAAGCAGGGATCTCAGGCTAAACTTTGGTTCTTTAACTGAGAGCCAAGCAGAGTGCCTTTTGGTTTTTGTGTCAAATCTGCCATCATTGGTCTGTGTGCCACTGTTTTGTTTGTTTTTTAACGATTTTATTTATTTATTTCATAGGTAGAGATCACAAGCAGGCAGAGACAGAGGAGGAAGCAGACTCCCTGCTCAGCAGGGAGCCCGATGTGGGGCTCGATCCCAGGACCCTGGGATCATGACCTGAGCCGAAGGCAGAGGTTTTAACCCACTGAGCCACCCAGGTGCCCCTGCCCCACTGTTTTTAATTTAAGTTTATTTTATTATATTTTCCCCTTCATCGTTGGTGCCCAGGCCCACAACAGATGCCTTGGGTGTATATGTGCTTTTGTAAAACAAGTAGTAGTATTTTTTTTTTTTTAATTTATCTGACAGAGAGAGAGAGAGAGAAAAAGAGTGCACAAGCAGGAGGAGTCGCAGAGGGAGAGGGAAAATCTCGAGCAGACTCTGAACTGAGCACAGAGCCGGACGTGGGGCTTGATCTCATGACCCTGAGATCGTGACCTGAGCTGACACCAAGAGTCAGACCTTTAATATGGACATTGGGGAGGGTATGTGCTATGATGAGTGCTGTGAAATGTGTAAACCTGGCGATTCACAGACCTGTACCCCTGGGGATAAAAATACATTATATGTTTATTAAAATAAATAAATTAATTAAAAAAAAAAAGAGACCTTTAACTGGCTGAGCCAGCCAGGTGCCCCACAAGCTACTGCTTGTATTTTATGCATGAGTGTTTTTAATTTACACACAGGTTCTCCTTCTGTTTCTTACTTCTTTCACTCAACATTCTGTTTCCACAATGGCCACGTGTGGCCAAATGTGGCTGAGCCGCTCCCGCCGTGCTGAGAAGCCGAACGTTTCTGCTGCCTTTCCTGTGGGCCGTTGGTTCATATCCTTTGGGGCAGAACATTTTTTTGGCATGAGCCAACCTGGGCCCGAGCCCATCTCCTGCAAAGTCAGAAAGACGCAGGGCCAGGAGGGAGAGATTTCCAACAGCTACATGACTGATGCTGGCTCCTGCTGGCCCCCCACCCCCTGCCCCGACCTGCCGCCTTGGCCTCCAGGTGGGCAGGCGGGGCCCCGGCAGCCACCTGCCTGCGCGGGCGTGGCGTGGCCTTGAGGGTGGCAGGAGCCCTTGGAGGGTGGGCTCAAGGCCAGGGCACTCCCCTCTTCGTTTGGACTGTCAAGCCTCGGGCTTCTCCCCGGGGCTCTCACACACGGTCCGTGGCCTGTCAGAGGGCAAGAAGCTCGGTTCCTTCCTGGAATGGGCAGAGCTAAGTGCTGAGGGAGTGGAACCACCCACGTCCACGCTCTACGGGCACAGCACGATGGCATGGGCGTGCTCTGGCCAGGGTAGCAAGGTCAGAGGCTAAGGGGTAGCTCCCCGGCCTTCGGCCTGGTGGGTCTTTCTGAGTCAAGGTCCCTACGTGCATCTGATAGGGGTGATTTTGGGGGTGTCCGAATCACCTCTTGCCTCCCTTTCCTTCGGCTGCCACAGTGTATCCACCTATCCATGCCCTCACCAAATATTTATTTTTTTTATATTTTATTATTTTTTTAAAGATTTTATTTATTTATTTATTTGACAGAGAGAGAGAGACAGAGCGAGAGGGGGAACAGAAGCAGGGGGAGTGGGAGAGGGAGAAGCAGGCTGCCCGCCGAGCAGGAAGCCCAATCCGGGGCTCCATCCGAGGACCCTGGAACCATGACCCGAGCCGATGGCAGCCGTCTGACAACTGAGCCCCCCAGGGGCCCCCACACCAAACATTTACTGAGCACCCACGAAGCACCAGGCACTGGGCTTCACAGTAGACCAGATGGACAATAATCTGTGCATTCCTGAGCTGGTTTTGTTGGGGCGGGGGAGGCAGAATAATGTGAACCCCGACCCCACAACGTCCACATCCTAATCCCTAGGATCTGCGAATAGGTTACATGGCAAGGGGGAATCAAGGATGCTCATCAACAGACCTTGAGCTGGGGAGATGATCCCCGACTATCCAGTGGGCCCAGTGGAATCCAAGGCTCCTACTAAGTGCAAGAGGGAGGCAGGAGGGGCAGAGCCAGAGGGACGCAGCACAAGAGAGACCAGACTCGCCACTGCTGGTCTGGAGGCTGGAGGCTGGCGCCGAGGAAGGCAGGTGTCCTGTAGCCACTGACAAGGAAAAGAAACAGATTCTGTCTTTAAATCTCTAGAAGAAATTCAGCCCGGCCCCTGGAGTTCCCCCTAATGAGACCCGGCTTGAACTTCTGATCTCCATAACTAGGAGATAAGCTGGCATTGCTGTAAGCTACCAAGTTGTAGGGATTTGTTACAGTGGCAACGGGAAACTAACACACAAATCAACAAGCGTAATGTATTAATAGGTGAGGTGGTGAGAGGTGTTGTGGGAAACATAAAGCCAGGTGGGGGATGGGGATATTAGCTTGGTTTGTTATTTCAAACAGGGTGAACAGGCTGGGAGGGCCTCACTGAGACGGTCACATTTAACAGAAGCCTGAAGGTGGTGAGGACATGAGCCATATGGATAATGGCGGGAAGTGTACCAGGTGGCGGGAACAGCAAGTGCAAAGGCCCTGAGGTGGGGGCATGTCTGGACAGCCACTGTGACTGGGGCAGAGGTGGGGGAGATGAGAGAAGGAGGTCAGGGTGGTTATGGGGGTCAAATGGGCTCCGGTGAGAGGGGCCTGGCACACAGACACTCAACAAGATCTGGAAAGGTGGTGCTGGGCCTGGGGTCCAGGTCTCAGAAGCAGAGCATGCTTTTCCAAGCAGGCCCTGAACGGAGATCCATCCCTTTCCCAGCTCTGCCCAGGCCTGCGGAAGTGAGGAAGGAATGTGCCCACCTCTCACCCCACCCCATCTCTGGCTTCTTAGGCCAGCCCGTTGCTTAGCATTATTCTCTGGATCTCTGGTGCCTGATACCGCCTGGTCTAGGTGGGGTGGGCAGAGATTCATAACCTCCCTCTTGTCCTGGAACTGCCAGGCCTGGGTGCAGGGAGAAAGATGGCCATTTTCTCTCCAGTTCCTGCGCTCCATGACCTGGGCCAAGGCTCCCCTGTCCCCAGGCCTCAGTCTCCAAATCTGTGCCGCAGTGGTTAGATTCTTTTTTTTTTTTTAAAGATTTTATTTATTTATTTGACAGACAGAGATCACAAGTAGGCAGAGAGGCAGGCATAGAGAGAGGGGGGAAGCAGGCTCCGTGCTGAGCAGAGAGCCCGATGCGGGGCTCGATCCTAGGACCCTGGGATCATGACCTGAGCTGAAGGCAGAGTCTTTAACCCACTGAGCCACCCAGGCGCCCCCGCAGTGGTTAGATTCTTGAGGGTCTCAGACCCACAGACCTACATGCTGCTCCCAGATGTGTTTAAATGTTTTACATCAGCAGCTGCCACTGAAAAGTTGGGAAACTTCTCATAAAGCTATATTTATAAGGTTACTCTTGAGAATCGGAAGGTTGGGCAGTGGGTGATTGGGGCTGGGTAGTGGCGACCACAGTCCCCACCCAGCCCACTTGGCCATTTCTGACTCTCATCCTGCTGTGTCGAGGTGATTGAGTTCTCAGCCTTGGACTCACACGGCCCCTCCGGCTCTGAGTTCATTCATTTATCCAAAAGCTGGTCTGTGGGGCGCCTGGGGGGCTCAGTTGGTTAAGCGGCTGCCTTTGGCTCAGGTCATGATCTCAGGGTCCTGGGATCGACCCCCACGTCGGGCTCCCTGCTCGGCAGGGAATCTGCTTCTCCCTCTCCCTCTACCTGCCTCTCCCCTCCCTGGTTTGTGCTCTCTCTCTCGCGTAAATAAATAAAATCTTAAAAAAACAAGCCCCCAAAACAAAAAACAAAAACTAGTCTTTGCGTGTTCACACATGTAGGACCTAAGATCTAAAACTTCTAATGACCGTTTACAGATGGGGGGAGGGGGGGCTCTGCGAGGGGACGTGGTTTGCCAGGGTCCCGGAGTCCCCAGTGGGGGCTGCCTCTGAGCCACAGTGGACTGACCAATTGACAATTGGCCAAAATTTATTGAATATTGACCATATGCCCTATACTTCCAAGGTGTGCCTGACCCTAAGGTACAGCAGAGGACGGGATGGTCACCGGGCCCGTCCTCTGGAGCAGCTGGTCAGGTGAGGAGATGAACAGGGACACAGACAATCCCCACACAGAGAAGCCAGGGCTGGGAGGGGGAAGGAAGTCCCCGGGCTGTGGGAACCGGTGTGGTGGGGCAGGGGTGGGGGGACCGGACCTACCCCTGGAGAGGGATTAAAGGCGAGCTTCCTGGGGGAGGAAGAGGAGCGGGGGAGGGGATCGAGGGGGTCCAGGCAAAGGGTACAGCCTGGACAAAACCCTGGAGGCCAGGGAGAGATGGGGGCCTGGTCAGTGAGCTGCCGTAGTGGGAGGGAATTGGGGTGGGAGGAGGTCTGGGAGGGGCCAAGGCACAAGCTGGGGTGAGGGGAGGGCGGGCTTGTCCTGAGGGCCATGGGGGCCCTGAGGGGCCTGAGAACAGAAAGGACAGGAGCCAGTGCCCCTGCCTCACAATCTACAGAGGCTCACCTCTCCTCCCTCTCCCCTTCTCCGTCCCCCCCCCCAACTTCTCTTTCTATGTCTGTCTGTCCTTTTGAGTCTTTCTCTGACCACCTTTCTGTCTGTGTGTACCCTCTATCTCCCCCCCGCCCCGTCTGGTAACACAAATGTCCCTGCCTGACTCCCGTCTACCCCGCCCCCCACGTCTCCCTACTCCCACTGGAAAGCTCTCAGGGGAAATGTGTTCACCACCAGCGTGGGTGGGTCAGGAGTGCTCCAGGGGCCCAGACCCAGCCCCAGGCGGCCTGGCCTCTGTCCCTGGAGGGAAACCACAGCTTTTCACTTTTTCCACATGGTGGGAGGGGCCTGGATCTCTGCGGAGAGCCGCCCCTTGAGCTCCTCCTAGTCCCTGAATGTCCTAGTCCGTGGATGTCCCAGAAGAAGGACTGTCCCCGGAAGGAGAGGGTGGAAGCAGGAATGAGGGGCGGTTGGGGCCAGGAGAGGCCCGTCTAGTCCCTCTTCGATCCCTCGTCTACACTGTGCAGGCTCGCAGGAGGCCCTCGATGAGCATCTGATGAACCGACAGGAGGATGGGGCTGGGTGGGTGGCTGGTTGGCTGCCTGGGTGGGCGGTTAGAACTTAAGCCTGAGAACGCTGATCTTGAAGGAAAATTACTTGTCATGTTCCAAACCTCCGAGTCACCCAGGCCAGTTCCGCCTCCGTCTCTGCTGGCCTCCCCGAGTGGAAGCCCCTCCAGGGAGAGGCTGTGTATTTGCGGAGAGACACCGCGTGTGTCTATGTTCAGAGATGGGCCATGGGATGCCCTGGCTTCCAGGAGGGTTATAATCCCCCTCCCCCAATGTCTCGCACAACATGTTTGTGCCTGTGCCACGCGGAGGACACGAACACGTGTGGAGGCCCACGTGTCTGGCGTCCCGGGCGGTACACGGTCAGGGGGGCCTCAAACCGCAGCAAGCCTGTGGGAGGTGAGCTTATTGTCTACAGGTGGAGGGTCTTGAGGCTTAGAGGAGGTCACTGCCGGGAAGGGATGGGGGAGGCGCTGAGCCGGATCCCATGTCCTGTCAGTGTCAGGTCAGTGTCAGCCCAGGTCAGTGTCTTTTCAGCTACGTCTGCTTATTTATCCTTTCTGAAC
Source organism: Martes martes (assembly GCF_963455335.1). Taxonomy (NCBI): domain Eukaryota; kingdom Metazoa; phylum Chordata; class Mammalia; order Carnivora; family Mustelidae; genus Martes; species Martes martes. Next base: position 11,135,918 of record NC_137896.1, read on the forward strand.
TGGTCAAGCTTCTGCCAAAGAAGCTGGTCCAGCAGAGAGGCCGTGGGGTGGGGGAGAAGGGTGGGGAGAGAGAGGGAGGGAGAGAGTCGATTGTAAGGACTTGGGGCCTATGTGATGGGAGTCTGGTTAGGCAAGTCCACATCTGGGCAGGCCATTAGGAAGAACAGGCTAGAGATTCAGCAGGACCGGATACAGACACTCCGTCCACAGGGGGAGTTTCTTCTTCCTTAAGGAAACCTCGTTCTGCTCTGAAGGCCTTTCAACTGATTAGATTAGGCCCACCCAGATGATCTGGGATAATCTCCATTACATACAGTCCATGACTGTAGATGTTAATCACATCGACAACACACCTTTAGGGCAGCCCCATCTGTGCCCATGTTTCACTGAGGACGGGGGCACAAGTCTAGAACTCACCATCCAACTCCCAAGACGCCTAGAAGGCAGGTACTGATAATGCTTCAAAGCTGAGGCTTGTGGAGGGGAAGGCATTCTAGGCACTAAGAACCACAAGTGCAAAGCCCCAGAGGCAGGGCCAACCTTGAAACTTCAAGGAGCGGAAGAAAGTTAGCATGGCTGGAAGCCTAGTGAGTCAGGGGGAAAGTGATCCTATTTCCATGTAGGGTGGGAAAGCTGAGACTTGTGGAGCAGAAGTGACCCGGCTCTTGGCCCCACAGCTGGTAGGGAAAGAACCAGGTTCACAGCAGGACTGGGCACCCCCAGATCCTAACTTCTTACCACCTCGCAGTTACCGTTGGCAGCCCTTCTTAGTCCTATACCAGGAGAGCGGGGGGCAGCCCGACTCAGGGGTCAGAAATCAAATAGTCTGTTTTAGACCAGAGGCCATGTTTTCCTTAGAATAGGGAAAGAACTCGGGGTGTGAATCGAGTGGCTCGAACCCTGGATTTACCACCTGCTAGCTGTGCAATGTGCCCACGTGAGCGTCAGTTACAGGCGATAACACAGTGTGTCCTGGTGTTTGGATGGCACCATGGTGGTTCGCGGGCTGACTTTGGGACAACTATGGGTTTGACTCTACGTGATGGTGAGAGCGTTAGTCTGATTTCCATTCTCCTTTAATCCCACATGCTGTGGCTGGGACAACATCTCAGATTGGAGCCACCGTGTCTCCAATGGCTCTCTGTTGTCTGCCAATCTCCTTTCTAACAAAACAGAGCCGCCCCAGGCTTAGCACCTGCGGCAGCATCAGTGTCCAACATCAGATAGTGTCCTTGCACCTCCCTGGAACCTACTTATGTAATTTTCCTGCTATTTATAGAAAGCGTCTGGTGAGTCTCCCTATGTGGTGTTATTGTCAAGATGCCTGTATACAGGGGTGTCTGGGCGGTTCAATCAGTTAAGGGTCCGACTCTTGATCTCAGCTCAGGTCATGATCTCAGGGTATGAGATCAAGCCCCGAGTCAGGCTCTGTGCTTAGTGGAGGGTCTGCTTGAGATTCTCTCTCTCCACCCCTCCCCCTGCTCACATACTCTCTCTCTCTCTCTCTCAAATAAATAAATCTTTTTAAAAAAGAAAAACAAAATGAAAAAAGACTCCTTTATGTAAGTTTCCTTAAATGAAGAAATTGATCTAAAGAAAAACGTTAAGCAATATAGTACAGAGAGTACACAGATACAGCAAAACAACCCAACAACAACAGAAAGAACCCAGAGTTGATGAAGAAAGGTTTACTCAGCAGCTGATAGTCGATCATCATACTCGTGATGACTCTCATTTGTTTGTTCATTCATTCATGCCCTCATACACTCGATGAGTATTTATTAAACACCTACTATGTGCCAGGTCCTTGTTCATGTACCTTATCAAGAGAAAAGATTATTTTCTTTTCTTTTTTTTTTTTTAAAGATTTTTATCATTTATTTATTTGACAGAGAGAGATCACAAGTAGGCAGAGAGGCAGGCAGAGAGAGAGGGGGAAGCAGGCTCCCCACCAAGCAGAGAGCTTGATGTGGGACTCAATCCCAGGACCCCGAGACCATGACCTGAGCCGAAGGCAGAGGCCCAACCCACTGAGCCACCCGGGTACCCAAGATTCTTTTCTCATGGGGCAGACATTCTCATGGGAAACACCAATAATAACAATCCAGCAAATCGTCAAACAGCATCGTGTCATTGGGTAACAAGTCCAATGGAGCAACAGGCCTGGGAAGAGGGGCATGTGCCGAGATTTGGAGAAAGGGTCACCTCTGGCTGGGGTGGTCGGAGAAGTCTTCTCTAGGGAGGTGATGGCAGAGTCAAGACCTGGTTAACAAGAACCAGCAGGTCATGGGGAGATCATGGAGAAGGCATTCTAGGCAATAGGAACGGCCAGTGCCAAGGCCCAGGGGCAGGTCCGAGCTTGAAGATTCAAGGAGCAGAAGGAAAGTTAGCACAACTGGAGCCTACTGAGTTGGGGGGAAAGTGGGTGATGAAATCAGAGGGGTAGCGGGACCAGATATCCAGGGCTCCAAGACCCCTGCATATTATTTTTATGGCACCATGAGGGCTCCACGCACATGGCCGGCCTGCCAGCTCCCCTATGTATAGATCTGAAGGTATCCATCAGGTTTCTTGTCTGAAGCAGGGAGGATTTGGAGAAGGACAGAGGGCTGGGGCCAACTGCTTCCAAGACACCAGAGTCCAACCCCTTGAAGGCTGTCACAGCTGCGGGGAGCCAGGCCCACCCAGACTTTAAAGAATTTAAAACCACTCAAGACAGGGAAAGCCTTCCAAGAAATTCAAACATTATCCCAAGACTGGGATGTCCCCACCTTGGCCTGAGGCCTCCCCTGCCCCTTCCCTGGCTGATTTGTCTCCCAAGCAGTTGGCTTATTCGTTTGTTTCTGGTCTGTCTCTCCTACAAGAATGTCAGACCCACAAAGGCAGGGATTTTCGTTTTCTTCCCTGCCGCATCCCCAGTGCCTCGCACACTGTCTGGCTCATAGTAGGTGCGTAACGAGGGTGCATGAAACAGGTGAATGAATGGACATGCTCTGTCCCCATCCCGGTCCTGACCCTCGGTCCCAGGGGTAACTGCTCTTCTCTCTGTGCAATGGTCGCTTCTAGATCTTATTCCACTGGTTCTAAAACAGGGTGATTTTGTCCCTAGGGCACAGGTGGCAACATCTGGTGACATTTTTGTTGCTGAAACCAGGAGACAGGTGCCGCCATCACCTCACGGTTGGAAGCCAGGGTTGATGCCCCTAAACATTTTTTTTAAAGATTTATAGATTTGAGAGAGAGCATGGGGGGGGGGCAGGGGGAGAGGGAGAGAGAGAATCTTGTGCAGCCTCCCTGCTGAGTGCAGAGCCCGACGTGGGGTTTGATCCCATGACCCTGAGATGGCAGCCGGAGCCGAAATTGAGAGTCAGACACTTCACTGACTGAGCCACCCAGACGCCCCAGTGTTCTATGAAGCGCAGAGACTGATCCTGCCCCAAATGTCAGCAGTGCTGAGGGTGAGAGACCCCGCCTCGGCCTGTGCAGTGGCACAAAGGTGCGCTGGTCGAAAACACAAAAGATCTTCCGGGTGTGTGTGTTTGTGTGTGTGTATGTTTAATGTATTTATTTAAAAATATTTTTTTAAAGATTTTTAAAAATTTATTTATTTGACAGAGATCACAAGCAGGCAGAGAGGCAGGCAGAGAGAGAGAAGGAAGCAGGCTCCCTACTGAGCAGAGAGCCCGATGCGGGGCTCGATCCCAGGACCCTGAGATCATGACCTGAGCTGAAGGCAGAAGCTTTAACCCCCTGAGCCACCCAGGTGCCCCTCGGGTGTTTTTTTCTTTTTTTTTTTTTTTAAGATTTTATTTATTTATTTGACAGACAGAGATCACAGGTAGGCAGAGAGGCAGGCAGAGAGAGAGGAGGAAGCAGGCTCCCTGCTGAGCAGAGAGCCCGATGTGGGGCTCGATCCCAGGACCCTGAGATCATGACCTGAGCCCAAGGCATAGGCTTTAACCCACTGAGCCACCCAGGCGCCCCTGTTCTTCTTCTTATTATTATTATTTGTGCTTCATCCAGACTGAACAGGGATTCACCTCTTGACACAAAAGCCCCTGGGAACTCTGGAGGGAGATGAGCGAGATTATCCCCGAGATCCTTCTGGCCCAGACATTCCCTCACACTGCACGTGGAGCCGTCACCCGCTGGGAAGCCGCCCTGCCTGAGACCGCAAGGAGCTCACGGAGAGGCCTGGCGAAGGCGGAGGGCATGCCCGGTGGCAGAGACAGAGCAGAGGAGCAAAGTCTAGAGGCGGGGTCGTGCAGGGCGGGCTGGGCCAACAGCGATGACGACCGCCTCCCGCAGGGACACGGTGCTAATAAGGCCTGGCTGCTCCGAACGCGATCTCTAGACCCGAGGGTGTCTTGGAAAAGCAGAACCTCGGGCCCCACCCCAGAGCTGTGGAGTCAGAGTTTGCTTTTCCACAAGAGCCCCACGTGTTCTGGATGAACATTGACGATGCACGGGCCTCGGTCTAGAAACATCCAGAGAGACGTCATTCTCCTCCAGGAGGGAAGCGTGGACCGAAGTGCTGCCCTTCTCTGGTTCAGACACCTCTGGCCGCTTTCTTGGTGGTGGAAGAACAAAGAAGGAAAGAGAAGGCCACCCCCGGGGCACGCGTGCATACGTGTGTGCACACACGCTGCTGGTGTCACTGGCCCTTCCGGTGCTAGCCAAGGGCCTGTGCTTCCTCACGGAGGCATTTCCTACCGAATCGGGTCACAGTGCACGCAGTCCTTCCACCGGGCTCTGCGGGTCCTGGGCTCATCCCAGCCTAGATGTCAGAGGTGACCCTGCGACACTTGAGCCACAGTCGGCAGTCAAAGCGACAGCACGACAGCCTTATCATCGTCCATCGAGGGGAGAAGAACCCGTCGGGGCCTGTCCTCTAGGACGGGAGCGGCACCCCGCGGCTGTCAGGGCCTCGTTCTGACGCTTGGCTCACCCAGGGGGTCCCTCGTCCTAAACCACCTTCTTTACCGGCTCAGAGTCAGGCCTTGTCTAGCAGCCATCTGTATAAACAAAGTATTTTTGGGTCTAGAAGAGTGGTTTCTTCTCTGGGCAAGACTTTTTGACTTAATTGTCCCCTCACCTCCGACTCCCATGCTTAAAAAGATCAAGACTGGGCGAAAGAAACATATTATTTTAGTCCACATCTCTTAAGAAAACAAAAACACATTCGAATTCCACTCCTCCCTCAGGGAGGTGACTGTGTTGGCTTCCAGCCCGGCCCTAGAAGGCTCTGGATGTCAAGCTGAGGGGACAGACGTTTATTCCCGGCCTCCAACGACTCTCTCCTGACCTCTGGCCTCGGGCCCCCAGCCTCGACCTTTCCCATTTCTCTGCTTTCTGTCTCCCCACATCGCCTGGACCCGTCTGTGAGCCTCCATCTGTCCACACAGGAAGAAAAATGGAGTTTGCAGTGTAAATATTTAGCTTGAAGATCTTGGAGAGTGTTTTGGGGAAACTCCTGGTAGCGGGGTTCCGGCACAGCTGACCCCACAACTTCTCCAACGGCCCCGTCTTGCTCCCACCTGCCTGCCCTCCACACACACCTCCCTCAGCCCCATTAACCAAGGCAACTGGCAGCACCTGTGGGGGATGCTGGGGGGGTGCTTGAGCCTGGCTCCCCCACAATGTCCGTCACCCCTCCCAAAGCCACCCCAATGAACATACAATCTGGGGCAAGGCAGCTCGACCCCTGGCCTCCAGCTCCTCGTACAGATAATCCGGGCCTGCTGTGGAAAGATTTGACCTCGTTCACAGCAGAAGTTGACGTCTGGGGCTTTGAGCCAGACCTGAGTTTGAAATCTGCCACTTCCTAGCAGGGTGATGGTGAGTAAAGTACTTTGGTTCTTTGAGCCTCTCATTTCTTCCTTGTAAAATGAGGATTAAGGGGGTGCCTGGGTGGGTTAAGCCTCTGCCTTCGCCTGAGGTCATGATCTCAGGGTCCTGAGATCAAGCCCCAAGTGGGGGTAATCCCTGCTTGGAGGGGAGTCTGCTTCTCCCTCTCCCTCTGTGCTCTCTCTCACTCTCACTCACCCTCAAGGAAATAAATAAAATTAAAAAAAAAAACAAAAAACAATGAGGGTAAAGTCAGTGCTTCTTAACTGGGAGTGGTTTTGCCCCTGGGGAACATTGGGCAAAATCTGGAGACATTTTTGGTTGTCACAACTTGGCAGGGGGGTGGGGGGTGGGGGGTGGCCTCTAGTGGCCAGAGGCCAGGGATGTTGCTAACTACCCTGCAGGGCACAGCACAGCCACACACAACAAAGAATTATCCAGTACAAATGTCCAGAGCATTGAGGTTGAGAAACCCTTGGATAAGGTGATCTCCACGTGGTAGGGTTTTGCTATTAGGATCACGTTCACCAAGGGGCTGACATGGGGTCCGGCATGTGCTAAACGTCCAATCCATGGCTGGGAGTTTAGTTAATATTTTTCTCCTCTCCGAGGACCTCATCCTTCTCTCTCCAGCCTCAGACCATCTCCTAGCACCACACCTCGGGTGCCTCTCATGGAGCAGAAGGTACCTGTCCACCCCTGTTTGCACATCCCAGCCCAGGCCTCTCACCTGGGCTCTCGGCCTCCACACCTGCCCCCGCTCTGTCACCTCCCCCCACACCCCCAACCACGGCGAGTCCCTAATAACCAGCATGTTCTGAGTGCTAAAAATGTTCTAGACCTACCCTGAGCCTTTATGTGCATTATGTTCCTTAATTCTTAGAACAACCGGCAGGCCAGTACTAAGACTGTCTCCGTTTTAGGAGGGCAGACTGAGGCTCCCTGTCGTAACCAGGCCAGGGTCACACAAGTCAATGACAGAGCTGGGATTTGAAACCAGGTTTGGCTGAGTTCTGCTCTTTTCACTGGAATGGTACCCAGCATCTCATACTCACTAAAGCGCAGTGGGTGAGCTTCAGAGTCACTGCAGGGAGGGGGCTGGGCTGCTGAAATAGAGAACCCCCCCCCAGCATGGACCCAGGGATCTGCACTGTGACCGTCTCCTCTCTAAGTCCGTTCTCAGTGATTCTGATGCTGACCGTCTATGCACCACACTTGGGAAAACGGACTCTCTCAGATCTGTTGTTCCTCCTCTTAAAACCCTCAATGACTCTGTTTTCCCTCAGAATGGAGTCTAAAGTTCTGGGCCCTCCTTCGCTCATTCCTGAGTTTTGAGTTTGTGTCCTGCCTCACACCCCTGGGCCTTTGCACATGCTGCAGCCCTGCCTACTGCCTTCCTTCTTCCTCTAGGTGGTTCCTGCAGGTGCTGGGCTGGGAGTGAGGACTTCTGGGTCTTAGCCTCATCCGGCAGCAGTCGCATAGTAAAACTTTGGGCATGCCTTCACTCTTGGGGGGCCTCTGCTTCTCCACTGGAGCCACAAGGATCTGACTAGATAATGGCTGCGGGACCATCTGGCCAGAGCAGGATCTAACCACCAAAGGCGGGCATCTGGGCTGTTGCACTTGGCTGTGGGTCCGCAGCCTGCTTTCCTGGCAGGTGCTAAGCACTAAGTCATGTTACTGGGAAGTCCAGCCCCAGAGTCTTGGCTAAAGCCGCTTTGGCCAAATCAGTGTTTCCCCACCTTATCTCCAGCCTACTTGCTCATAATATTTAGACATTTGGTCTTAAGTTGAGAAATCTGGTGACTCAGAGAAAAAGCAGCTTTGGCCAGCCCCCGATCCTGGAGCCCTCCACCCCTAACAAGGACGCACCCTTCCACACAGAGAAATGTACTTTCCTCCCGCCGGCAGCCTTTCATGGTGTGGAAAGAGCAATCTGAGGCCCAGAGAGGGAAACCAACTTCCCTAAAGCCACACAGCCAGCCAGCAGCATGCATGCATTAAATATTTTCTGAGTGCTCACTATGTGCAAATCTCTGTGGCAGGTGCTGGGAAGACAATGGCCAACAGGACAGAGAAGGGAACAGTCCTTGTGGGAATTTTAGCCATGGCCAAAGGCTCTCGAGTGGATTAGACGCTGACACATACAAAGCTCTTATCGTGTGCTGGGCACCCTTTCAAGTGCTTTATGTGATGACTTGATTTAACCCTCATCTTAGCCTACTGAGGTAGCTGCTGTCATTTGACAGTAAGGAAACTGAGGCACAGTGAAGTTAAGACACTTGCCTGAGGTCGCACAACTAGTGTGGTGAATGGTGGGCTTCCAAGATATCAGGTCATAATCCCTGGCACCGGTGAACGTTACCGTATATGGTGAAGTCTTTGCCGATGTGACCAAATTAAGGATCCAGGGATGAGATGAACCTGGATTAGCCAGGTGGGCTCTCAGTGCCACCAAACGTGTCGTCGTAAGGGGAAGAGTAGACAGACACACAGCAGAGGAGAGGTGATGCGGAGTCAGAGACCGTGGTAATGTGTCACCAAGCAAAGGGATGCCAGCAGCCACCAGAAGCGGGAAAGGGCGAGAGATGGTCCCCCCCACCCCGCCCCCGAGGCTCTGGAGGGAGCACCTTGGTTTCCACCTGGCGAAGCTGGTATTGACCTTCTGCCCCCCAGAACTGAGCCGGAGTAAGTTTCTGTTGTCCTAAGCCAACAAGTTTGTGGTAATTTCTTATTTATTTATTTGACAGAGTGAGAGAGATCCCAAGGAGGCAGAGAGGGGTGGGGGAGCAGACTCCCCGCTGAGCAGAGAGCCCGTTGCGGGACTCGATCCCAGGACCCTGAGATCATGACCTGAGCCGAAGGCAGAGGCTTTAACCCACTGAGCCACCCAGTTGCCCCTGTGGTAATTTCTTACCGCAGCCACAGGAAACAAATACAACTAGTAAGTGGCCAAACCAACATTTAAACCCTGGCAGCCTTCCAACGTTCAACGTCCTAGATGCACCTTATTTCTGTTTCACGGGCCAGAGCTCGTCTGAATCCGGTCAGCCCGGATTCAGGGCCTGTGGAGGTAAGTCATGCTGCCAAGGGCTTGGGTCCAAGGAGATCATGAATTAGGGCATCAAGGCAGTGAAACAACCCCAGTCCCCACCTCCTGCTCAGGAAGTGAGCTGGAGAACCAGAAGGGCCAAAAAATAATAATAACAACTACAACAATTATTATTACTATGATTTTGCTTAAGCCAGGATGAGTTGAGTTTCTACCCTCTACAATGAAAAACAGGTCGACTATTCTACATAGACAAACGGTTCTCATACCGAACACTTTGTCAGTAAGGCAGAGAGTTCTTCCCTTAGGGATTAAGTGACATGGGCCACCAGGAGCATAGGAGCTTCTGAATCTGGTCCCATCACTTGGAACCGGAACACAGTTGATGGGAGCAGAGGAAAGCCAGGCTTTGGAGTCCAACATTCTGGAGTCTCTGCCTCCCCCATTACCTGCAAGCTCCCAACTCTGGTTAAGGGAGTCTTGAGTCCTGCCGTGGGGGAGGGGGACAAAGGGGGTGGGGGAGATGGCGTTATGAGGATTTGAGGACCTCACGCACCTCTGCCTGCTTCGTGCAGAGGGGACTCTCACTAGATGGCACTCTGGAACCTCAACTTTTCTCCTCGGAGCTCCGTTTCGCTGTGACCAAGGCAGGGTGCAGGCAGATGCCATCGTGGAGAGAAGCAGGGGAGGAAAGAAAACGAAACAACCACACTTGTCCCTGAAACAGCCAAGTGAAACCCATCTTACCTGAACAAACAGTTCAAATTATTGTCCTAGCTTAAGATTTTGTATTTCTTCCCTCACGAAGGCTCATGACAAGATCAGGCTAGGGACCCAAGCAGAAACTTCTGTGGTACTTACTCTATGCCAGACCCTGGTCACATGGGTCCCAAGGGAAACTGAGGCCCAGAGAGGTTAAGTGACTTGCCTGAGGTCACACAGTAAGTAGCAGAGCTGGGATTTGAACTCGGGTCCTCTGGCCCCATAATATCCCTCACTCTTAATCATTGCACTAGATGACACCTAAGGAGGGTATAAAAGGCTAGTTTTTCTTTGCATATCCAAATTCAAAGTAAGGATATTTGTAACTTAGTGCAACCCCGACAGTGTAGGCCCTTGTAGTGGGGCCTTAATCTTTGTGTGCACAAAGGAGCCTTCCAGAACTCACATGGGCCATCCTTAGGCTGCCTCCGACGTGCACAGATTTTGTTTATCCATGAAGTGTTTTGCATCTTGAATAACTAGACCTCCCACCCACCCCGCCCCAACCTTCCTGGCTTCTCTTAAAAAACACAGGGCTGGAGCTGAGGGGCAAGCCTGGATTTGAAGGGGGTGTCTGTTCACTGCAGGAAGAGAAAACGGAGGAGGCCTAGCCCCCTGAATACAGCTCAGTCTGAGGTGGTTTCCTGTGCCCAGAAGACCTTGTCTGGGTCAGGCACATCCCCACGATCCAGCCATTCATTCCTGCCAGGAGCACAAAGCCCCCTTGTTCCCCTGACGGCCTGGAGCCCCGCGGGGGAATGACAGCAAAGGGTCTCTGGTCAGAACCCAGACCCCACTCCACTGTTCCACGGCTCTGTGGCCTTGCTGATTCCTGTCCCTCTCTGGGCTTCCCTTTCCTCCTCCTAAGGTGGGAAGGCAGTCATCCCTGCCCAACATCCCACCTCCCCACTCCACTGTTTGGTCCTCCTCCGGGGGGGATCTACTCCTCTCACCTTGTTTGGCTGTCCATCAAGGTCGGTTGGGGGGGTCACATGACCCAAACTCAGCCAATCAGATTCTCTCTCGTGAGAAGCGTCTCTAAGGGGAAATTAATGCTGGGACCGGCCAAGACCTGGCCCTTTGGTTCCTACTCCCCACAACCCTGGCTTCTGTTTCCTGTGTCCCTGGAGCTGACCTTGACTGTCATTTCTAAGTCCCAGCTGTTCAACTTCTCCTTCCATTACCCTCCTTTCTGCTTTTTTTGCTTAAATTGGCCAGGGTTGGTTTCTGCTGCTTGGCACCCAGGAACTCTGCCTGATGCCAGGGTGACAGCTGTCGCTTCTATAGTTGGTGTGATGACCACATCATACACACTAAAGTAAACTGTAAAGTGCCACAAAAAAAACATGAGGAACTGTCGAGACACTGCATGTAGGTCTTATTCACTTGGGCCTTGGAATCAGAATGAGACTCCTGGTTTTACCCCTTTCTTGCTGTGTGACCTTGGGCTATTTAGGACCCCATGTCTTGAGTACCAAATATGGAACAGAAACTTTTGTGTGCTATTCTTATGTTATTCACGCCTCAGAATGGACAACTTTTTATGATTACAAGTGACAGAAACCCAACCCAAACCAGCACAAGCAAAAAAGATAATTTAATTGTTCCTGTAGTCAGGAGTGGTCCAGCTTCAGGCATGGCTGGATCCAGAGGTTCAGATTATGCCTAAAGAAATTAGTTTTTCCCCATCGCATGGCTCTGCTTCCCTATGTGTTGGTTTCATGCTAAGACAGGCTCTCGCATGGCCCCAGTATCCCACCAGCTCAGAAATCCTTCTGATCACCAAGGCAGGAGACATCTCCCTTCACCAAAATGAGGGGAATCTATAGATCTCCCTTTGTTCCTCGTGTGTGTGTGTGTATTTACTTAGTAAGGCCAGAAGGCTGTAATAAGTATGCTTACCAGGCTACATTTAACTAATGTTTCCAATACTTCCAGATACTAACTTTTTCATCCTCCCAGCCGTCCTGTGATAGAGGTTCTATGACCATCCCCATTTGATACATGGAGAACTGAAGCACAGAGAGGTTAAGAAATTGCCTGGGGCCACACAGCTTTTAAGTGGAGGTACCAGGCTTTGAGTCCACTCAGCCTGGCTCTGGAGCACAAGCTTTTACACTTACACCACCTCTGCGGAAGCAGAACCATAGACATTTGGGCTCCGCGATGACCTGGGCATCAGAATTTGGAGCTGTGAACTACACGCATGACTGAACAGCCACCTAAAGACTTCCTAACTCACCGCTGATTTGAGATGTTAACTGTGCCGGTTACCTATGGCTGCAGGAAAATTACCTCAAAAGTGGCTTAAAAAAATAATTTCATTAATGGATCTTCATTCTGAGTAGGGGTCGGTAGGGAAGACTGTGTTCCACTTAACATCAACTGGACAGGGACCACCAAGGGCTAGAGGATCCACTTTCAAGATGACTCACTGACATGACTGGCAAGTTGGTGCTGGTTGTTGGCTAAGCTGGGATGGAGATTTGGGGACCTTGATATGTCTCCACACAGACCTCTTTAGGTGCGCCAGGCTTCCTCCCAACCTGGCAGCTAGGATCTGAAGGCAAGCATCTCCATACAGAGGGATAAAACCAGGCAGAGGCTGCATTGTCTTTATGACCTAGCCTCCAGAGCTAAATAGCATCACTCACACTGTACTTTATTAATTAAGGTGGTCACAAAAGCCTGCCCAGGTTCAAGGGAAGGTCAAGGTCTGGAAGAGTTTATGGGACCAGAAATACCGTCATGGCTCTTTTTGGAAAACACAACCTCCCACGTTAACTTTGTCATATACTAGATGCCTGAGTGGATTTGGATCTATTTCTGGTTTTGTTCCATTAATCCCTCTGTTAATATCCACCAGTACCACAATGTTTTAATTTATTAAGACTTTATCATTTGGCCTAATATCAGATAGCTCTTCTCTTCTCCCCCTCGCTGCTCCTCTCTCCCAGAGATCTCTTGAATATTTTCGCTTGTCTAATTTTTTGTATGATTAATTTTTAAATTAGCTCATCTGGTTAAAAAGCTGTTGGTATTTTACTATGATAACATTGAACTTAGAAATTCATGTTAAGGAAAACAGACACTGCTTGAAAGACGAAACTTGCCACCCAAAATCATGGTGTATCTTTGTTCAGGTATTTGAAACATGTAATAAATACATTTGTTCAAGGTTTTTTTGTGTGCCGTTCAGTAATGATTTCAAGACTTCTTCGTGGAGGTCTTACTTATCTTTTACGCATTCAATCTTGATTTTGTTACTGTAAGTGGGAAATTATCTTTCGGTAGATCTTCCACTTGATAATCGTTTGAATATAGGGAAGCTATGGATTGATGTGTGCTAATTTTGTGTCTTGACATCTTACGGCATTATCTGGGGTTTCTCACAGACAGGATCATTTTATATACACAATACTGGTAATTTTACCTTCTGCTGTTCAGTTTTCATGTCTCTGTAACCTCTTTCTTTGTCACCTAATTTGGCACTGACTGGTGCCATCTTAAATATCCAGTTCTATGTTAAATTATAGTATTGAAAATGGACATTTTTGTCTTCGTCCTTTAGTGGACACGCTCCTAGGAATTCTCCAATAAGCATGATGTACTTAGATATATTTTATCATGTTAAAGAGGCAAATACCTATTTACACTTTACTGAGTATCTATGGATTCTTAGTTATTGAATGCATGAGTTGTGTTTTCATCAAGAATGGATGTTGGACTTTCCCTAATGCCTAAAAAGAATCACATCTATTAATATCATAAATTACATTAACAAGGGTGCTTGGGTGGCTCAGTTGGTTAAGTGGCTGACTCTTGATTTTGGCTCAGGTCATGATCTCAGGGTTCTGGGATCCAGCCCCGTGTCCTGCTCCGCTTGAGAATTCTCTCTCTCCCTTTCCCTCTGCCCCTCCCCAGCCCATGAGCACACACACACTCTCTCTCTTTCTTTCTCTCATAAATAAATAAATCTTTAAAAAAATTACATTAACAAGGGCACCTGGGCGGCTTAGTTGTTAAGCGTCTGCCTTCGGCTCAGGTCATGATCTCAGGGTCCTGGGATCGAGCCCCACATTGGGCTCCCTGCTCGGCGGGAAGCCTGCTTCTCCCTCTCCCACTCCCCTGCTTGTGTCTTCTCTCGCTGTGTCTCTCTCTGTTAAATAATTATTTAAAAAAAAAAAAAAAAGTACTATCCTCCACCAGCATTTCAGCCAGCAACAGGACAAGAGAAGTTGAACAACTCTCTGTCCTGTGGGCGCCTCATCTTAAAAAAAAAAAAAAAAAAAAAAATTACATTAACAGATTTCCCAATATTGAACTAGCTTTGCATTCCTAGAATAAAACCCACTTGGTTATGACGTCTTATGCTTTCCCCCCCCTAGATTTTACTTTTAAGTAAACTCTGCACCCCACATGGGGCTTGAACTCATAGCCTTAGGATCAAGAGTCACATGCTCTACTGACCGAGCCAGCCAGGTGCCATGAGCCAGCCAGGTGCCACTGATGTGTTATTCTTTTATTGTGCTTCCGGTTCTGTTTGCTAACATGTTATTGAGAATTTTTGCATGGACAGTTAAACGTGAAAGTTGTTACTTTCTTTGTGCCAGCCAAGGCTTCAATCTCAACCTCATACTTGCTTCTCAAAAATAATTTCAAAGTTTTTTTTTTCTTTGCTTATACTCCAAAAGGACTTAAACACCTTAGAATGGTTTGTTCTTTAAAAGTTTCAGAGGATTTCTCTGTGAGGCTACCTAAGTTAGGTATTTTTGGTGTTGGGGGTGCAGATCCCCAACAGCCTTCTCTATTTCTCCCATGACCTTCACCCTCATCCAGATATAGCAGCAGCATCTGGGAGATGCTTTACAAAATTGAGGGTCTCGGACAAAACCCCAAAACCAGAATCTCAATTTTAACAAGATCTTCATGTGGTCTGTGTGCTCCTAAGAGCAGCATTTCTGTGGGAATCAGTCTGGTTTTTTTCTTCTGTTCTGAAGCCAAATATGGTAAATTATATTTTCCTGGAGAATTCTTCTTTTCATTCAGATTTTCAATTTTCATTACAGAGAGGTGAACAAAGTAGATAGACCCCTGTGATCTTTTAAATTTTCTCTTTTTCTGTGGCTAATTCTCCCCTTATCGTTTCTTATGATACACGCTTGCATGAACTCCGTTTTTTCTGGATTGTGTTAACTAGTGATTGGTCTGTTTCACCATTGATGCCCGCTCTCTGCCATCATCCAAAGAACCAGCTTTGGGGATTTATATATCAGTCTTCTTTTCTTCCCTCCGTTTTACATGGCTGCTCATTAAAACAAAAATAGATATTTACCTCTTTAACGTGATAAAGATTGATTTCTCCTGCATTCATATTAATTACTTTTACTTTCCTTCAGTTTGTTTTCTTCTGTAGTTCCTTTTCATAAAACATTTTGTATTTTACTTTTTTTATCATTTTATTTTTATTAACATAGAATGTATTATTTGTTCCAGGGGTACAGGTCTATGATTCATCAGTCTTACACAATTCACAGCGCTCACCATAGCACATAACCTCCCCAGTGTCCATCACCCAGCCACCCCATCCCTCCCAACCCCCTCCACTCCAGCAATCCTCAGTTTGTTTCCTGAGATTAAGAGTCTCTTATGGTTTGTCTCCCTCTCTGGTTTCGTCTTGTTCCATTTTTTTCCTCCCTTCCCCTATGATCGTCTGCCTTGTTTCTCAAATTCCATATATCAGTGAGATCATAGGATAATTGTCTTTCTCTGATTGACTTATTGCACTCAGTATAATACCCTCTAGTTCCATCCATGTCGTTGAAAATGGCAAGATTTTATTTTTGATGGCTGCATAGTATCCCATTGTGTGTGTGTGTGTGTGTGTGTGTGTGTGTGTGTACACCACATCTTCTTTATCCATTCATCTGTTGATGGACATCCAGGTTCTTTCCATAGTTTGGCTATTGTGAACATTGCTGCTATAAATATTGGGGTGTGGATGCCCCTTCTGATTATATTTTATTTTATTTTTTAAGTCATCTCTATGCCCAGCATGGCACTTGAACTCACGTCCTGGAGATCAAGAGTCACACGCTCTACTGACTGAGCCAGCCAGGTGCCCCTTAACTCTGTCATTTTGGGATTTTTGTGGTGGGGGAAGGGGGGCAGTTCAAAGTATTTCACTGTGAAGTCTGCTTCTCCAAAATTTGTTTTGTTTTTTCAGGCCCTTCTTCCAACATTTAGTGAAGTTTGGAGTCTTTTTGTAATGGCTCCTTTTGTGCATATAACATATCATATCCATAGTCCCTTATTTCTTTAGACGGTGTCTATTAGTTCTCTTTTATAAAATTGCATTTTACTTCTATAATCGTTTACTTCTAGACTTATACGTGATAGATCAGTTTTGAATTGTATGCTCCAACTCCCAGGTATTGCAAACGACATCTTTTGCCCAGTTGTCCAAAGATTCGTTCTTTATCTTTAATGTACAATGAGTACTGGCATGTGGCTTCGTGTCATTTTCCCTGGCACAGAATGTGACCCCCTATTGTGTAGATTCAAGTCTTCTTTCACTTCAAGTTTTCTTGAATTATATCTTTAAATGTTCTGTTCAATTATTTTGTATTTCTTCTTTGTAGGTTCCAATCATGCACACATTGGCTCTCTGCTGTCTCCTCTCCTTTTCTTGTCATTTTCTTTCTACCATTCTCTTACACGTCATTGTCTCCCCCTTTCCTCGTTTCCGTCGTCTGTGTTCCTCGCTGTATTTTCCACAAGGTCTGTTCTTCATGTTTCTTCCAAGTTGGTCTTACTTTCTGTGCATTTTTCTATCCTTCTGTTTCTTTCCTGATCTCTGCTGACTCATCATCGTTATCTTCTGTGGACCATTTTCTGGGTTCTTCAGTTATTTCGGCTTTATTGTCCTCCTTCACAGAGGTAATTTCTCCGTCCGTTTTTATTCATTCCAAAATTATCTGGGTACAATTTTCATCCTCTCCATGGTCACCTTTTCCATCTGTTGGTAGAATTTAATGCTCTTTTCTGCAGGATTTAGTACAATAGTTTTGTATCGAGGCTTCTACATTTATTTTTTAATATTGGAAGGGCTTGCTTTTCCTGGGTCCCCTATTTGCTGATTGTTCCGGTGGGTGTGGGGAAGAAGGATAGTTGCCTGGCTTCCTAACTGAACGGTTCTCCCCTCTACCGCCAGAGAGACAGACTGGTTCCTGTAAATGTCTTCTCTCTGTACTTCTCTGCTCTACTCTGTTTCTCTGAACAAGACCAGATCCAAGAGGGCTTCTGCTGCCAGCACAACTCACCCCAGGGTCTACATTCATAGCTTCCCACCCTGGGGCAAGTGCTCATCCCCAGAAAGTATTTTTGCTCCTGCTTTCTGAGATTTGCCACCCCTGAGCCCACTCACTACATCGTGTGTGGCTTCTGCCCTATTTTAAATCCGCTTTTGGAAAACTTCACATACACTATGAAGTTTATGGGTTATATCCTTCTCCTGGTTTTGCTAAAAATGGAGTTTATGAGGCTTTTTTTTTTTTTTTAACTCTCCTTGATGCTTTGGTATAATTTCAGGAAGGAGAAGGGGAAAATGTTGCCATATGCGGCCACTTTTCCTACCCCCATTATCTTACTGGGTTCTCTTCAGCTACTCTGAGACATAACCAAACAATGATGATTGCTGTCCCCACGTTTCTACATGAGGAAACAGGGGTTCTGGAAAGTTCTCAGGGTGCTGCAGGGTGGCACGAGGATCCGCCCTTGCAGATTGGATCCACATGGGTCTGTTCTCTCCTTGTCCTCCCTGTCAGGCTTGTGCTCAGGCATGAGTGGAGGAGACGGAGGTCTGGTGGCATCAGTTTTTCCACTCCAAAGTGCCAAGGCAGCTGGTTGGGAGCCTGGGACTGCCCGTACCCCCATCCAGGGGGCAATCGAAGGAGGGGAGGCTTGCTGGAGCCCCTCTCCTCCAGCACCCTTCCCCTTTGGCAGATAGCCTGGTGACAGGACAAGACCCCTCCTGAGCATCATATCCCAGCCTGGGGACAAGCCTGAGAAAGCTACAGAGAAGGCTGCCCAGCTCAGCCTTCTTGCGCCCGTCCGTCCTGAGAGCTGCCCCCAGCCTCTGGGCTCTTTGCCGACTACATAATGCATTCCCTGCATAATCCTGGCCCTCCTGGGGGAGGATGCTGGAGGATAGCTTCACTGCAGCTCAAAACCTTGTTCTTTAGAGAACCTCCAGTCTCCTAACCCATGGGTGTGCCCCCATCGCAGAGACAATCAGCAAGGCCTGGATGTCAGAAAACAGGTCATTTCCCGCAGCCCTCCTTTGCCTCCAATCCAGATATGTTTTTCCTACTCCTGTATGAAAATGACCAAATACGGAATGTTCTCCTTCTTTCCTACTTCTAAAATTCTCGATAAAGAGGCTTACACAGTGCTGGCAAAGAAATACTCAGCACGTGTATGCCGAAAGAATTACACTACGTCATTTTTATTAGGCACTTACTGTATGTGCTAGACACACGGTCTTCCTGACTCCTTCCATCCATCCTGGGAACGAGGCCCTGCCATTACCCTTGAGAAAACCAAGATTCCAAGCATAAAAAGCAGCTTACTCTGTATGTAGCTGATACAAACGGCATGTAGTCAAATTGACACAGAAAAGTTCAGAGATTAAGGCATGCCTTTGTCAGTTTTTGCTGGTAACAAAAAAACCTCAGAATCTCCGTGATTTAGAATAATAAATCTTCAGTTTCTTACTCACAAGTCTGCTGAGCAATCTCTGCTTCAGGCATCAGGTTGAATTCCGACTTCTCCATGTGTCACGACTAAGGGCAGAAACCAAGAAGTTCAATGGAAACACACAGTTCCTCTTAAAATCTGTGCTCAGGACCGGCCCGCCCGTCATCACTTCTTCCCCTCCCACTGGTAAGCGCACATCACACGCCCGAGTCCAGCATCACTGGTGAGGGAGAGATCCTCTGCCCACTGTGGGAGGCCCTGCGGGCATGTGGTAAAGGCTGTGGATGTCTAATTCCAATACAGGGAAAGGGTAAGAACGGGACACCATGGTCTACTCTACCACGGGACCGTTCCAGGGCAGTTAGTTCGCGGTGGGGCTCGGTCATGACTCTCCTCCGGGTCCAAGATGGCTGCTACAGCTTTGAACCAGTCTCCAACCTACCTTCATGTCAGCCTGGCCTTCACCTCCTCGCTCTCAGGCTTCCCTCTAAAACTCCACTATCCTTCTCTGATTCTACAGAGGGGTTCAGTTCCACATCCCAACTCCAGATCTGTTTGGCATGCCCCAAAGGGCTTAGCCACTGGCCTTTGGCACAGCTAAACTCCAGGGCCAAAATCAGGGGGCAGATGGGCCTTGTTGGCCTCTGCGGTGTTTTAAAATAATGTGAGCTCTCATTTCTGGCTTCTCTTGAATCAGAAGACCTGGCCACACCGGACACGTAGTTATGGCCACACATGGCCATAGTTAATTCAACTGAGTAGAAGCGGCTTCCTTTTGGATGGCACAGGGCTCTCCACTTTCCCCTGTCTCCACCCCTCCCTATCGCCTCCCTAATAGGACAGGCTCACCTCACTGGTTTACAGGACTTGCTGGCAGACTTGACTTTGCCGCCCTCTCTTGAGCAGCATGGGAACAATAGAAACTTTGCAGCTTGGGTCTCTCCTACCCCCCGACCGCCCCCCACTTCTCAACCTGGAAGATTCTATTCTTGCACTGATATGATTCATGCCTACAGAAGCATATACAGTCAGCTGATTATTACCATTTTTCTGGTTCTTGTTTTAGATGTACTTCCTTGCTTTGGCAGCCATGACGTGCACCTGTCAGGTCTCCAGTGTGGGGCCTAACGGACAGATAGACCATGGACTCATCCCGACAGTCGAGCCAAGACCACGCTTCTGTGTCTCCCGGTTCAAGAGTGAGCGAGGCAGGGAAGAAGGCCCAGTCCTCGGAGACACAGGGCTCTTCCGGAAGCACAAGGACTCTTTGTCGCATTACGGAATTTTCTCAGTATGGCACTGCAGTCTACAACTGCCCAATCTTCCTTTCCTCCTCCCTCCCAGCCTCCTCTGGCTCCCTCCTCACTACTCCTCCCCCCAACCCTGGCATTTCCCCCCCCCCAAAATCTCTTGGATAGTTCATCCCTCTTGACTATCTCAGAGGACCTGGCCTAACACCACTTCCCATAATAGATTTGGGTAAACTAAAAGAAAGAGAGAGGTCTTCCAGGCAGGTAAACAATTTGAATAAAGGTGTGGAGGTAGCAAAGCCCAGGGTGTGCTCACACCACATCGGGAAATGAGCCTGTCCTAAGAGGACATCAAATCCCCATGCTATAGCCTAGCAAAAGAAGTGCTGTGTGACCTTGGGTAATTAACTGAGTCTCTCTGGGCCTTGGTTTCACCATTTGCAAACTGGGAATATGAATAGTACCCACTTTGCAGGCTCTTGTGGGGGATTAGACAAGTTAACATGAAAAAAATTTTTTTTAATATTTTATTCATCCATTTGACAGAGAGAGGGAGAGAGCACAAGCAGGCAGAGCAACAGAGGAAGAGGGAGAAGCAGACTCCCTACTGAGCAGGGAGCCTGATATGGGGCTCAATCCCAGGACCCCGAGATCATGACCAGAGCCGAAGATGGACGCTCAATGGACTGAGCCACCCAGGTGCCCCTGAAAAAGTATTTTGAATGGTCTAAATGGTCCAACTAAAGTTAGAGTCATAATTACAAAAATATTTAAAACTGGCCGCCTCTGATGAGGCTGGATTTTAGCTTTGAAGAAGGCAACACACATAATATTTTCCTTTCCAAACATAATTTGTTTGTGGTCTTTGGGCTATAGACATGAACAGGATCTGGTCCCTGGAAAAAGCAGGGGTGTGGGAGGAAAGATGTCCTTTCTCAGCCGAGTCTCCCATTTTCTGGAGTTGGGTCTTGAAATTGTCCTCATGACCCTATGGCAGCCAGATAAGAAAGGGAAGGTTAGGAGGGATGAGAGAGTTCTCCAGATGTCTTGTCTCTGCTGAACAGTGGACATCTGGACACAAGAAGACTCCTCCTATGTGGATGCTTGTCCCTGGGTGACAGCCCCTGGGAGAGGTGGAGGGAAGAAGGAATTTTCTGAGACTCCACCTGACATGTGGGCTTCACCTCCTAGAAGGAGGCTTGGACGCCAGGGTGGAGCCCTGCTGGGTAACTCTCTGCCATCGCCACTACCGGCAAAGTGCTCATTATACAGATGAAGTAGTTGAGGCACAGTGAGATGAAGTAATTTGCTTAGGGTCGTGCAGCGAGCGAGCTTGGGATTTGAATTTAGCTCTTAAGCCTCGTGTGTCCTAGCCCTTCCACCACGGGCTGGAGGGGTGGCCCTTGAGAAAGTTCTCCCTCATCTTCAGTCTTGAAGGCCATACCAGCCCTCAGCAGGGCGCTATCAGGCCTCCTGGGTCAGGGGAGTTTGGAATCTCTGCTTCTTGCCCTAGCCTGCCTGTTCGGCAAGGCGCCATAGCTGGAGAGTTGGGCCGCCTGTGAAGAGGATACCCTATTAGCTTCATCAAGTTAGCAAGCCTGGCCTGTAGTAAAAGTGAGGCTAATTAGATGAAGGGACACCCTTGAAAGCTCACATGGGCCGGTACCGTGAAAGGTGCTTTGGGTGCATTTACCTCACGGGGTCCTCACACAGCCATGCCCCGAAGGTCGTCTTAGCTAGAAATGTTTTGGGCTGCACGTAAGACTCATGGTGTGACTCATGGTGTCTATGGCAACACAGACGTTTGATGAATTCTTAAACAAAAGCCTGGAGATAGGTGGTTCCTGGGATAGCTATTCTTTAGCTCGGGTTTGGGGTTCTGCAATTTTCCTGGCCTCCCCTCAGGACACCCCACCATCACATCCTCACACTATAGTCTCCAGAGAAGAGGAGGCAAATAGGGAGGGGAAAATCCCCCAGAGTCCCCCAGCAGAGGTCCAGAAGGCTCCCACGTGGCCTCGCCAGAACCAATTCCTAGCAAAGAGGGATATCCCTGCTTGGGTCAGACCAATAAGAAGAAGGCAGGGCCACCTTCCTAAACATGTGCCCCATTCCTGAACAAAATCAGGTTCCATTAGCAAAGGTAGAGGCCAGGGGCCCCAGTACATTCTTCTCTAATTGATGTGGGAACAGCTGGTCTCCTTCCCCGGGGGTGGGGGAGGGGGAGTTGTCCCTAGATTGAGTAGGCAGGAGAGACATACTATATGGGAGTGATTTGGACTGGGGAGCTGCTGGTTTACATTCAAGCCTGGGAAGTGAGGTGGAAGAGCTGACATTTATTGAGCACCTACTGTATACCAGCCCCCATGCTAGATGATTTCTGTCTCTCATCATGTAAACCAGTCCTCACAACAGACCTATGAGGAAGGAATTATTCTGCCCATTTTTCAGATGGTGAAACTGAGACCTAGCCCTGATCACATATATGGGGAGAGGCTGAACTGGATTAAGTGCTGACAGCAGTTCACTTTCACTAACGCTCGCTTGTGTATCTGGCATCCAAGACGTGTCCGCCAGATCACGTCATTTCCTCAGCTCCACTGGCGAGGCACCCTGGCTCAGGGGGGTGAAGCAGACTGCTCAGAGTCACACAGTTGAGCATTGGCCAAGTTGGGCTGTGAACCCCAGTGCCAGAAGGCCGCCCTATCATGCTCCCCAAATTTGGAGAAAACCCTACAGGCCTGTTCTGTGGCCTTTTTGGGATTGTTGGCTTTGTAGGCGGGTAAGCTAGATAAATAAACAAGAGGTTCAGGAAACTCCTTTTGCCTCTTGATGTTCTGAATCCAGAGAACACATGAGGGTCATCCAGCTGCCTTGACAGCCAACATTAAACAGGCAAATAAATGAATCTTTAACATCATAGCAGGAATGGTAAGTACTGTCAAGAAAAAAACCGAAACAGGTTAAGGCAATAGAGAATGATGGCATGACCACTTTAGACCAGTTGGTCAGGGAGGGCCTCTCGGAGGAGGTGACAGTTGAATAGGGAGAGAGGGATGAGGGATGTGATGGAAAGAGCCAGCTGTGCAAGTCTCTGAGAGGAGATCGTTCCAGACAGAGGGAGTATCACGTGCAAAAGTCCTCCTTGGGGAAGGACAAGAGATGAGTGTGGCTGGAGCAGAGTTGGGGAGGGAGAGAGTGGAGGGCATGAGGTTAGGGAGGGAAAAGTGGGAGGGGGCAGGTCATGCGGACCTCGGACCTCGTAAGGACTTGGAGCTGTGCTTTGAGTGAGATGGAGCCATGGGAAGTTCTGAGCAGGATTCAGTTACAGGATCTAACTTGGTTCTTTTTTTTTTTTTTTAAGATTTTATTTATTTATTTGAGAGAGAGATCACAAGTAGGCAGAGAGGCAGGCAGAGAAAGGGGGGAAGCAGGCTCCCTGCTGAGCAGAGAGCCCGATGCGGCTCGATCCCAGGACCCTGAGACCATGACCTGAGCCGAATGCAGAGGCTTTAACCCACTGAGCCACCCAGGCGCCCCAGGATCTAACTTGGTTCTAACAGGATCCATCTTTGGAGGGAGGAGGCTGAAACCAGGAGACCAGGGAGGAGGAACAGCTGCTCCAGGGGGCTACTGGAAAGACAGAAAGGAAACCTGCCTAAAGGCACCAGCAGGGGTGCCTGGGGGCTCAGTCCGTAGTTAAACCTCTGGTTCTTGCTTTCATCTCAGGCGGTCATCTCATGAGTCATGACCTTATCCGTGGGGAGGTCAAACCCAGCATCAAGAGATCACTCAGGATCATCCCTGAGTCCGCCTGCAATTCTCTCCTTCTCTCTCTCTGGCCACCCCCCTCTCAAATAAATAAATAAATCTAAAAAAAAAAAAAAAAAAAAAAGCACCCAAGCAGTAAGAAACAGACGTCGGATTAGAATCAGACCTCCGCCCACTGACTCACAACAGTCACCTGTGCCAAGCACAGTTGTTTGCAACCTCTTTTCACTCACTGACAAGCTCGCATTAATTTCTCACAACTTTGACATGTCTGTTCCAACAAGGAGCTGGCCTCAGAGCGGGTGTAAATCATTTGAAGAGTCAGTGGCGGGGAGGGGGGTGTCCTCCTAGCACCCAGGGGTGGTCTCTTGCAGAGTCACAAGACCTGGAGGCTGGCACCCTCGGCACCAGGTAATCGGCGCGATGGCCACCACTGAGCCCCTACTGTGCTCCAGTACGGGTCTGGGTGCCTTACCGGGTCTCCTGTAGCAGGGGGGGACTCGGTGACTCAGAGCTAATCCGGGGCGGCTGTTGCAGCCCCATTCACTGAAGTTATTGAAGGTAACAGCGCCGTGTAATCCAGCCAACCCCACCTAGCCCAGACAGGCTAGAGAATTCCACGTCCGGGGTGAGGATGGGATGAGGAGACTGTAGGTAGAACGTGGGGCTCTCCCACACCTCTCACTGCATTTACCCGTGTCCCCACATCACCTCCCACCCGCATACCCCCTTCCCTATCCCCATCACCCCTGGGTTTCCCCATAGTCCATCTCCTCCTCCTCTTCTCTCCCCCCTCCCTCCCCTCCCTCCCTCCCAGGAACCCCTCCCCTTCCCTGCATCACCCCTCCCGTCCCACCTCGTCCATACCGCCCCCCGCCCCAGCTGCCCTCCGCTCCATCCCACGTTTTCCACCCCCCATCCGGGCCCTGGCAGGGGGCCGCGCCGCCGGGCTGGGGGAGGGGCTCCCTGAGGGCGCCCCGCCCCTCCCCCCGGGACCCCGGCGCCGTCGGCGGGCCCGCCCCCTGCCCCACAGCTGCCAGCACGCGGGGAGCGAGGGCGGCTGGCTTGAGAGGCACCTGGGCGCCCCGGAGTCCGCCCGCCGCCGCACCTCGCCCGCCGGCCCGCCGCCCCGCCATGTCCTGGGCCCTGCTCCTCGGGCTCCTGGCCGCGCTGCTGCTGCTGCTGCTGCTGAGCCGCCGGCGCACGCGGTGAGTGTCCCCGCCCGCCCCGCCGCCCGGACAAAGCGGCGCCTTCGTGGGGTCCCGAGCTGCGCCGGCCCGCCGACCCCGCTCCCTCGGCGGAGCCCCCCGCGAGGGGCGAAGGGGCCGGTCCGTCGCCCCACCCCGGGGAGGGCGCCCGGCTGGGCCGCAGCCGCTAGAGGCTCCCAGCGGGGAGGAGGCGCGGGAAGTAGGGGACGGGGTGGGGGACCGGTCCGATGGCACCCGGTGCACAGCGCTAGGCCGGCACCTGCGCAGGGCTTTCGGGGGAGAGAGCCCGGGGTCTCCGGTTGGGGAGTGGGTGCGTGGACAGGCTCGAGCCGCTCCGGGTGCGAGAAGCCCCCTCCTGCTCCTCAGCCTCTGCCTGGGTCCCCCTATTCTAGCCAGTCCCCAGCCTTTGTCGGGTAGCCTTGCTCCTCGACCCATTGCACAGATGCGAGAGTTGAGGCTGGGGAAGGCAGAGGCCCTGAAGGATGCCCTCTTACCGGCCCTGGAACCATTTTCCATGGGATACCCCCTCCTGGACGAGGGAGCTCGGTAGGCTCGGATCCAGAAAGGGGTCTCCCCTCCCCTGAGACCCCACAGCCTGACAGGGTAGACCAGGGACCAAACTTAACAGCTTTCTCATTCCAGAGGTTGTCCTGCTCTGCTATTTAGGATATGCAAATCTCATACATCTCAAATCAGGGACATGGCAGTAGGTCTTTCTTTTATAAAACATTTAAAAAACTGATTTGGATTGCCCATGCAATAGCTGAGTACATTTGACTTAAGTATTTGTGCTGTTATAGATAAGACTAAAGCCCTTCCCTTCCTTTCCGGCAATTCCAGACTTCTTTTGTTGATCAGGGCTCCCTCATAGGGCTGCCTGAGAGCAGGGCTGGCAGGGAAACTTCCAGATTTTTTTTTTTTAAGTCCGCTTTTTATTTTAGACCGGTTTTATATTTACAGAAAAGTTGCCAAGGTTGTACAAAGAGTGCCCAAATACCCCTCATCCAGTTTCCGCCATTGTTAACACTTTACACTATGGTGGTACGTTCGTCAAAACTAAAAACCAACACTGGTCCGTTAAGATCAAGCAAACTCCAGACTTAATTTGAATTTTGTCAGTTTTTCCATCATGTCCTCCTGTGCCAGGATCCAGTTCAGAGTACCACACTGCCTTAATTATACCTCTTCCACGGGGCTGTAGGTAATACAGGGCAGTGTGTGTGTGAGCGTGAAATGAGAGTGCCTAAAAATTCCAGAACATTTCTGGGAACTTTTAATTTTTAGACAATGTATGTTAAATTTCCAAACAACAAACTCATGATATTTTCCTTCAACCCCTGGACACCTTTTCAGGTTAGATTTAAAACTATGTATTCATTCATTTGCCTGAAAAAATAAATGAGGAAAAAAGGAAAAAAGCAAAACGTAATTTTTTTCTCTGAAGAAATGAATTATTCTTCGGAAGTGGTCAGGCTTTTTGGAAACTCTGGAGGTGTTTTCAGACTGTGCATTTGCTTTTTTTTTTCCTCCAGATTTTAGTTTTGATATCCGTCCATATTGCTACATGGAGATCTGACTCATTCTTTTGATTGCCTGTGTAGTATTCCATAGTAGAAATAAATGCAAGGTTTCTTTTTTTCCTTTTTATTCCTGTCCCCATTGATGGACTCTTAGGTTGTCTCCAGGATTTTTGCTGTTTCAGACAAAGTGTTGTGGTCTTCCCGTGAGACCCACTCCTTTGCGCTCTACTCCGGGGTAGATAGGGCAGCTGTAGACCACATGGATTCTGGGAGGCAGGGTCCCTGGGTGCTCAGCATATGGAAATTCTCAGCCTCTAGGAATAAGAACAACCCGAGTGACTTCTCTCTGCCTTGGTTTCCCAATCTTTAAAATGGGGAGGATGATGGAAATAGGAGAGAGTGGAATTGCTGGGTTAGAAAAAATGCCAGTTAAACGTTGTTTGAGAAAATTCTTGCTCTAATTCAGAGAGCAAATTTATCTTTGAGGCTGAGTTGTTGATTTTTATACCTGATGGCTTAGGAGAGCCAGCAAGTGGGTACTGGGGAGAAGTGTGGGTGTCTGGGTCACGGACAGCTCAGGGGCCGCTGGGTAGACCCTGGGGAGATCCCATGGGGACTCCACAATCGAGGTCTCAATCTCATTTTCTTCTCCCAGCTCAGTAGGGGGCACTCTTGTTCCTTCCATTTTACAGAGGAGGGAACTGAGGCTCAGGGAGGCTAAGCTACTTGTCCAGGGTCTGCCTGGATTCCAAATCTGGGCTGTAAGAATTTTTAATTCCCCGGAAAAACGAATTTCCGTGCTCCCCACACAGTTTATTTGTAATCAGAACACTCAAAAGTCTTAGAACCGTATGATGTTAAGATGGTAAGATGTGGCTGTAACCAGAAGGTTCTTAAGGAGGGACAAATAAGTGTTGCAAAAGAGGCATCTGACCCTAATGCTGTGTAGACAGTGAGCCAGTGTGAGTCAAACAAGGAAGGCCCAACACCTTCCCTTCTGCTTGCTGACCCTCGAGGTATGGCTCACCACCCTGTGTTATGGCTGAGGCCTGCAAGGGCTCGGTGACCTGCTCAGGGCCACACAGGAATTATATTCCACATCTAGCCAGTTCCAAAAATTCATACTTTTCTCAGTAAAAAGCAAAAAGGAAAAGAAGAACGATTTCAGTCGATTAGCAGCTGTCTTAACCTCTCGTTTGCTTTTTAAGTTAAAATTTATAATTATCAAAAATCTCAACTATCCAGAAAAATAATAGCGTAAGAACCCCCACGTACGGATCCCCTTTTGATCTGACAGCATTTTTACAAAAAAATTACAGGTGGTATAGTATCCCCCCAGGGAATATTTCAGAGTGCACATCAAAAACAACCACGGTTCTATTATTCTGCCCGAGAATATAAAAATTCTTAATGTCCTCTAGTCTCCAGTCCAGACTTCTGCAGTTACGGCAAGGATACTAAAACCCAGCTCAGTAGCTGTGACTGTCTTCTGCTGGGACAGGTTGTGAGCCGGAATCAGGAGGCCTTGGGTTGGGAATTAGGAGTCTGATTTCTGTGCCCACTGGGGCTCATGATCTGCACGCAGGTGTCAGAAACCTTCTTCCTGCTTCCCTTTCGGGCCTTGGTTTCTCCATCTGTACCCTGAGGTGGCTCACAGAGCTGTCCTCTCGTGCCCTAGCCACTCTACAGGCAGAGTACATTGCCCTCTCTCGCTCTCTAGGCGCATGTGTCTGCTGCTTGCTCTAGGAGCATTGGAAGAGGTCTCCGGGTGGGAGGCCCCTTTTTCGGGGCACCAGAGGGCACCCTAGCATCAGGTGAGGGTCCCCTGGTGGCCCAGGATCTGGGCCTTTGAAGGATACGAAATTTCTAGGCACAATTAGATCTATCTCATTCCAACATGCACTAACCAGAGGCCGCCAAACGGAGGTCCATGGCCAGATTCAGCACCAATGAGGGGCTGCTGTGTGCCACATAGAGAGCAAGAGGAGAAAATTGGGGGGTTTCCACGCACAAAATTCCCCATTTCCAACTTCTCATGAAAAATGGGACAATGGAGCATCACCTGAGGGGGGCTCCGGAGAAGAGCCTCTCCCAGCCTCGCCACAGTCCCCACCACTCCTTGTTGCCTCTCCTGCCCATCTGTTCTATCACTCTCCTTGCTCTGACTGTTCCTTACTTGGTCGAGAATTCTCTGAACCTTCTGTATTGGTTACAAAAATGGGAAGACAAAAACTAGAGGAAAATGGCCACGTGCTTTTTCTACACAGTAGGAGGCAAGGGGCAGGAGGTGGGAAGCCAAAGGGCGTTAATGGCAGACAGACAGCTTGTGAGTGAGCCCTGGGAAAGGATGGGTCCAGCCCTTTAAGTGGAAGCTCAGATGGCGGAAGCCAGCTCCCCGCTGCCCCCCCAGGAAATCGTCCCAGAGCCCAAGGCTCTGAATGGAGGCACACCACTGGATAGAGAGGGAGTCTACCCACACAGCACAGCTGAGTGACGCAGCCTCTGCTCTGGGCAATCCGGAGTCCCTTGACTCCTTCAGCAACTCTGGGGGGCAGGTGCTGCTCTTTGAGCACCAACTGTATACATATACTGTATACATGAACTGTATACATATACATATACTGTATACATGAACTGTATACATGAATCATGC
This sequence comes from Martes martes, assembly GCF_963455335.1. Lineage (NCBI taxonomy): Eukaryota > Metazoa > Chordata > Mammalia > Carnivora > Mustelidae > Martes > Martes martes. The sequence continues at coordinate 11,164,738 of NC_137896.1, forward strand.
ATCTGACACGTATGTATTAGATACCTGCTCTGTGCCAGGCACTGGTGTAAGTGTCGGGGTCGACGACAGGTGTCTACTTTGGTGGAACTTCCGTCCCATGTAGGTGTAATTCTTCAGGGCACAAAGCGGGGGTGATATGCATCCTTAACTCCCTCCCCTTATTTGCAGAGCGTTGAGTGGGAGAGAGATGGGACAGGTGGCGAGGCTGGCAATGGAGTCTGTGAATGAGGAGTGGGCAGTTTGGGAGGAACCCATGTGATGGGAATTAAAGCTGGGGTGGCGGGGTTGGAGGGATCAGAAAAGGTGTCCCGGAATCTGAAACAGGAAGGGCAGGCTGTGTGGGCAGGAGCTGGGGATGAGAGGGTCCAGCACTCCCCAGGGCCTGGCAGTGCCTCAAAACAGTGAGAGTGTCAGTGGGTGAGGCTAGAGACCGCAGACCCCAAAATAGAGCCTCCTTCATCCCTGCTAGCTGACGGCTGAGTCACCCTGGAATGTGGCCTGGGCCGGAGCTGGAGGGCCCAGCCTCCGAGAGCCAGCGACCACATCAGGAGTCAGACGCCTGGGCTCCCAGCTTCCTGCCTTTGTCTGAGCCTCCTTGGGACTTTTCTGGGGGGACGCTGGAAGTTGCCAGAAATAACACATGGCTTGTGGGGAGTTCTGGCAGCAGCCTGGACAAAGAGCAAGGAAAGGAAGCTCTAGCCCTGCCCCTACCCCCAAAGGTATCTCGGGGGAAGAAAAGCCCCCCCGTCCTGGAAGTGGGGGAGCCGGATGCTAGCCTCGCCTCCACGTCCATTGTTGCTCTCCTGGCTGATCACAGTAGTCTCTGTGTTGAGACTTTTTTTTTTTTTTAAGGTTTTATTTATTTGACAGAGAGATAGAGAGTACAAGTAGGCAGAGCAGCAGGCAGAGGAATAGGGAGAAGCAGGCTCCCCACTGAGCAGGGAGCCTGATGTGGGGCTCGATCCCAGGACCCTGGGATCATGACCTGAGCTGAAGGCAGCCATTTAACCAACTGAGCCACCCAGGTGCCCCTATGTCGAGACTTTTTAAAAGCATAACTTCATCACTTCCCAGCTCCCACTTCCAACCCTCTAGGGGCTCCCTGTGGCACCCTGCGTGGAAGCCTGACCCTGGCCATGGGTCATGTCCTGCCTCTCATCCCCACACTCTCCACTGCAACTACACTGGCTCCTGCTGCCTTGAAAGCCTCGCAGGCATGCTCCTACCCCAGGGCCTTTGCACTTGCTGTTCCCACTGCCTGAAAGCCTCTTCTCCCCACTCTTCCACTGCACTCCCTTCTCATCCTGCTGGTCTTTGCTCACGTGGCACCTCCGTGGGGAGGCCTTCCCGGACCCCTTCTCTAAACCAGTCCCCCTCCCTGTGCCCTATCACCCTTCTTTCTCTTTTATTTAAGGACTTATAATTTACATACTCTAACATTCAGCCTTTTAAAGTATACAGCTCAGTGGGTTTTAGAACAGCCACAAGGTTGTGCCACGGTTGATCACCACCGCCTAACTCCAGGATATTTTTCGTCATCCCTAAAAGAAATTCCATCCCCGTTAGCACTCGCTCCGCATTCTCCCCTCCCCTCTACCCCCCCGGCAACCACTAATCTCCTTTCCATCTCTACGGAGGTGACTTTTCGGGACATTCCATGGAAATAGATCATACAGTACGTGACCTTTGGTGTCTGGTTCCTTTCACTTAGCGTGGTGGCTTGGACGTTCTTGCACACTATGGCGTGAATCAGTACTTCGTTCCTCTTTGTGGCTGAGGACCGGTCCCTGGCACGGGCACCCGTATTTGGTCTCTCCGTTCATCAGCCGATGGGACTCCCGCGTTGGCTCCCTCTTTCGGCCACTGTGCATGAAGCGCCCGTGAACGCTAGCATCTGGGGTTGTTCCTGACCTTCCGTTCTCAGCTCCTTGGGGTGTACTCGTACAGTAACTCTGTTTAACCTTTTGAGGACCTGCCCGATGAGTTTCTGAAACAGCCGCCCCATTTTACGCCCCACCAGAAATAGGGGAGGGTCCCCGTTTCTCCCCGTCCTCGCCCGTGGTTACTTTCCTTGTTTTTCCTTGGATTACAGCCACCTTGGTGTGAAGGGGACCCGCTCTGTGGTTTTGCGTTTCCCCCGTTCCTCAGGACGTTGAGCATCTTTTCGTGTGCTTGCTGGCCGATCGTACCTCTTCTTTGGGGGACTGAACTGTCCATTCAGATCCTTTGTGCATTTTAAAATTGAGTCATCCTTTTTTTTTTTAGAGAGTGTGAGAGTGAGCTGGGGGAGAGGCAGAGGGAGAGAGAGAGAGAAAATCCCAAGCAGACTCCATGCCCATTGTGCAGCCTGACACAGGGCTCGATCTCATGACCCTGAGATCACGACCTGAGCCAAAATCAAGAATGGGGCGCCTGTCAGAGCCATCCATGGTGGCTCTTTGTCTTTTTACTGTTGAGTTATATCTCCTTTATCTTATCTCACTTCCCACTCCCTGAAATGATTTTGCTTTTTCTTTTTTCTTTTTGTCTGCCTCCCCTTATGAGTATGGAAGCGCTGTGAAGTCAGGCACCTCGCCTCTCCGTTCGCGGCTGTATCTCCAGCACGCAGAGTGGCACCTGCTCCCTAGTTAGTATTTGCTGAGCGAGTAAACGACTCCGCAGTGACCGGAGATGGGATGACTCAGTCATTCAGCAGTCCAGGAGCTCTCTGCATCCCTGGGGTCCTGATAATTCTAAGATGAGAACACTCCTTCCAGTCTGGGTCAGTCGTGGTGGTGACGTAGCTCTCCCTAGCTAACAGCCCCTCCCCCAGAGGATGGTGGGCCAGGGGCGACCGGGGGCCAGTGATCAGGCCAGTTCTTCCACTATCTTCTGCCACTCCCACCATGCTCTCCAGTCTCGACCTTTCCCTGTGGGCATGACAGGGAGTATGAGGTGACCAAAGCCCTGTCCAGGCTGGCTCAGGCAGAAACTCTGGGTCCTTGTACTGCTGAGTTCTAGAAAGCTCTCGCACCCACAGGGAAGTGATTGGACTCCCTAACATGTACCAAGGTCTACTGGTCACCCAGCTTTTGCTCTTGGTCCCCTGAAATCCATCTTCTACTCAGCAGCCAAAAGGATTCTGAAAAAAAAAAAAAAAAAAAAAAAAAAAAGCCTAAGTCAAATCATGTCCCTTTGCTACTTGAAACTCCCGGGGATCCCACCTCACTCACAGGAGAGGCTAAAGTCCTCACAGGTGCGTCCAAACCCCCACATGTTCTGGCATCCATTACCAATCTGGCCTCGGCTTCTGCTGTTTCCCCTTGCTCCCTCCAACCCAGCCACACTGGCCTCCTTATTGTTCTAGGAACACATCAGGCATGTTGCAGCCTCAGGGCCTTTGCACTTGCTCCTTCTGCCCGGAAAGCTCTTCTCCCAGATATCTATGTGACTCCTTCCCTCACCACCTTCAGGTCTTTCTCAAATATTTCAGGGAAGCCTGCTCTGCCCTCTCTACTTAAAAATCACACCCCATGCCCCACTCTTTTTGTCTTCTTCCCTGCTTAATCAAATGGTGATAAGTACTGTGGCTTCTGCAGGCGACCTGGCGAGCCTCCCCTGGACCTGGGCAGTATCCCTTGGCTGGGCCATGCCTTGGAGTTTGGAAAAGATGCTGCCAGCTTCCTCACTAGGATGAAGAAGAAGCATGGTGACATCTTTACTGTAAGTGCCGCCTGTGCCTCTAGGGGCAGGAAGGGAAGGGGATGAGCAGCTGGGCTGACCATACCTGGTGTTCTCAGATTGCTTCTACATCCTTCCATACACTAACCCACCCATCCACTGTTCTTACCAGCTTTCTATCCATTTTTCCATCCAACTACAGCCAGCACTAAACTAACATCCGTTCCTTCATTGTCCCTTTCGCATCTTCCCAACATTGAGTCATTCGATGTCCAGTTCTTGTATGTCCATCCAGCCAACCCCTATCCATCCACCCAGCTTCCATCTACCCAACAACCATCCATCCATCCAACATTTATCCCTCTGCCTGTCTACTCAGTATATAAGCAGCATCCTTCCATCCTAATATCCACTAAACCCTCATTCATGTATTCTGTTTCCATCAAACCTCTATCCACTCACCCATCTTTCCATATATCTATCCAACATCTGTCTATCCATCCATTTGTCCACCATCCAACCTTTCATCTGTCTACCCAAATGTATCTAGCATCCTTCCATTCATGTACCTAACATCTATGCAGTTTTTATCTATACATTCAGTATCTTTTTTTTTTGGGTGTGGAGCCTAGTGTGGGGTTTGAACTTACAACTGTGAGATCAAGACCTGAGCTGAGATCAAGAGTCAGGCAGTTAATTGACTGAACCTCCATATATTCAATTTCTACCAACTTCCATTTAACTACCCATCTTCCTGTCCATCTGCCACTATTAACCTAACATCTGGTTACCTATCCATCCAGTATCCAATGTCTGCGTATTCTGTATGCATCTATTTATATCTCCATCCATCCATCCATCTATCCACCTATCCCCTCAACATCCAAACAACCACCACATCCATCTACCTTCCATGTATCCTTTCAAGTTCCACCCGTCCAACATTCATACTTAAATCCTACCCAGTATCACTGAGGACCCTGCCATCATGTACCCAACATTCATTCAAACTTTTAGTTTCCAGCTAACCTTTAGCTACTCATGCATTCATCTTTCCATCCAATATACATTCACTGACGATATTCTTCTGTTTACCCACCCATCTAACAATCTGTTCAACAACATATTTTCTTGGATATTGGCCTATATTTCAAAGATTTATTTACTTATTTTAGCGGGTAGGGGTGGGACAGAGAGAGAGAGGGAATCAGCGCAAAGCTCGATGCGGGGCTTGATCTCACGACCCTGACATCATGACCTGATGGTCTGTATTTTATAAGAGTTTGATTAACGTGACTCCCAGATCACACTTTGGAAATGGGGCCAAGGCAGTAGGTGGTTAGGATTGTGTGACTCGCCTCCCCTCGCTCCCCCCCACCCGCCCCAGCAGACGTTTGAGGGAAGAACGCCGTTTCCTTTGATAATTACAGGCTTACAGCTCCCCATGGCTCCTTCCCTTCTTGGGCAGCAGAGCCTCCCATAGAAGCAGGTACTGCTGGCACGTCCACTAGCCTGAACCCAACAGCATCCCTTCATCCGTCCGTCTGTCTGCCCACCCAAGACGCACACAGCATCCATCTGCTGCCTTCTGGGGGCAGACTCTCCCCTGGAGGCTGGGGATCCGGCAGTAACCGAGATAATGATGGGAGGTGCTTAAGAGTGAGGTGGTTAAGAGCATAACCTGTGACGCAGAAAAACCAGTGGCTGTCCTCACTCTACCGCATCTCAGCTGCGTGATCTCAGGCACATCCCGTGCCTTCTCTAAGCCTCAGTTTCTGGCCATCAGTGGTCCCGACCTCATAGGGTCGTCATGAGGGGTGGCTGAGAGGACACTGTGTGTTAAGTGTCTAGCACAAGGTGGGCCCCAGGCCCTGAGAGCTGCTGTCCTTCATAGCGGCTCTCCTCCGTCCCTACTGACCTCCCACAGGTGCTGGTCGGGGGCAGGTATGTCACCGTCCTCCTGGACCCCCACTCCTATGATGCGGTGGTGTGGGAGCCTCGCAGCAAGCTGGACTTCCACGCCTATGCTGTCTTCCTCATGGAGAGGATTTTCGATGTGCAGCTCCCACATTACAGCCCCAGTGATGAAAAGGCCAAGATGAAACCGTGAGTGGCTGGAAACGGGGCCTGCGGGAGGGGAGGGGCGGACGGGCTTCTACCTGTGTAGCCCAGGTGCCGTGCGGCCCGAGATCGTCTCTGCAACAGGCATCCAGTAACGGCATTTTGTTCTGAGAAGACAAACGAACAAAACAAATAACAGCACAAGAGAATTGGGCAGAAGAAAGGCTGCTTTCATCTTTATTCCTTTTAGGAGGCAGGTCTGATTTCAGTAGGAGGAGACCGGGGTTTGGGTTGGCCGGACCTGGATTCAGATCCCAGCTCCATCACTTCCTAACTGTGTGACTTTGAGCAAGTCCCTTGCCCTCTCTGAGCCTCTGTTTCCTCATTATAAAAGGAAGGGAAGTGGGTGGGGTGATTATTATTTTTGAGTCCATATTCTGTGATCTCATTAGCTTTCCCAGCAGTGCTGGAGGGTAAGTCACTCACAGCCCCCACTTTTTGGACGAGGACACTGGGACCCAGAGAGGAGCAGTGACTTGCCCTAGGTCACACAGCAAGAAAGTGGTGCCAGTCCTGAAACACAGGAATCATTCTGTCAACAAGAGGATATGTGAGCACCTTTATTCTGCATTCATTACATCTGCAAATATCTGAGGACCTACTGTTCGCCAGTCACCGTCTAGATGCGGGGCGGGGCTGCGCAACCATGCTGACCTGCCTACCATATGCCGGTGTTCGCTAGGAACGCTTTACTCTCTGTGCCATTGCCTCGAGAGATAGGTACTTTCATCCCTATCTTACAGCTGAGGAAACAGACTCAGGGAAGTAAAGTGACTTACCCACAGTCCACCGTTAGCAGATGGCACCCCTGAGATTTGAACTCAGGTTTGCAGACTCCACAGCCTAGTCCCCTCCAGCTGACGTACTGAGGAAATAAGACTCTGGGTCTGCTAGAGTTCACGCAGTCTGGTGGTGATTCGTAGTGGTCTGTCTCCAGGAAGGACAGCCTCCTGGGGTTAGGAAAAGCGTCTAGAATGGATTTTGCAGGGCTGCTAAAGCTGAGGAGAGGCCAGAGTGTGACGTGAACCTCAGTAAGAGGCGATTCCCAGTCTGACCTTGGCTTTGTGGGGTGGCTGCTAAGAGTATTTTTGAGCCCAAGTGTCCTCAGTCCTGGCATTCTAGGGGGATCATCAGGTCCCATTGGCAGTAAGAATCCCCAGTTCACTGCATTCTGCCTTCCTACCCAGGGGGTCTCCACTTTCCCCCAGTGTCTGCGCTAAGAGTTCCTGGGAATTTCCTCCACTGTCTGCCCTGAGTGTTCCTGGGAATTCCCATCAGCCAGCATGTGGTCTTCTGGGCATAGCTCCCACGTCTGTTAAGGGCTACTGTCTCCGTCGAAGACTAGTGCTTAGTGTGGGGTCTGGGTCACTGGTGGGTCAAGGTCAATCACTAGGCCAGCTCCCATTTATCCAGCATTTACCATGTGCAAGGCACGGCAGCAAGCCCTTTCACACGTTATCGCACGTGGGCCACGTCTCTTGTGTCTCCAACAACGTCTCAACTTGAACATCCAAAAGCTTATATTTCCTGGGAGTTTGTGGAACCCTTCTGGAGGCTTTCCCCTCTTGAGTTAATCTAGAACCCAGTGGCTTTCTCCATCTACGGGGGGTCCACCCTGTAGCGGGGGACAGAGAGCTGGGTCAGCACACTGGGCCTGTTCTCGGTGCTGCCACGAGGTGTCGCTGTGGAATGTTGGTTCTGCCCTGTTGAGCGGACACTGTGGGCTTGCTGTGGGGGTGGAGGGGGGGAGGAGGGGGATGTGGGGCGGGAGGGGGGGACCTTTTTCTGTTCTAGATGCCTGCGCATGCTCCAAAGGGACCTTCACCTCAGACACGAAATCCTACCTTTGGTTGGCTTCTAATCACAGGCTCAGCCATGGCTCGGTGTTGGCTCTGTACTGTGGAGGCTCAGTACGGAGGAGCTCCTGCTTCAGCTGCACACACTGCAAGGCTCCTAGGCACACGCGGTGAGACCAGGTCGCCAGCCCAGGCGACCTGATTCCTCGTGTCGCCTTCACTCAGGGTCACGTCTTAGCAGTCCTTGGTCGGAGGGATGCTTTACCCAAACAGGTGTCCCTAACTTCAGATCTCAAGGAGAAAGGGTTGCCTTGCTCGTTCTCTCTCCTCCAGAAGTGTGTGGGTTCCTTATCCGAGCTTGTGTGTCCTGAGGAGGGACAGACTGTCACGGTCGGGAGTTCAGACTCTGGGGTCGGGCAGACCAGGGTTTCAATCCCAGCTTCATCACTTACTGGCTGTGTGACCTCGGGAAAGTCACGTTCTTCTCTGTCCCTGAGTTTCTCAGTCTGTAAAATGGGTGGCATGGTAGTACCTGGGATCCCTAGAGTTGTCAAAAGATGAAATGAGATCATGGCACTTGGCACAATAAAAAGCAACTGTCACTGTCATTGTTATCGACAATGATAGTAATAATAACAATAATATCATATTTATGCCAATTGTCCGCAGGCCCCCATGGCCAATGAGGAACCAGAGCCCTGGGACCCTAAGGTTTCGGGATAGGGGGCGCCTGTGTGCACATTCCCCTTCGAAGGCTGTACCCTTACTCTGTTCCCTGCCCTAGGACCCTCCTCCACAGAGACCTCCAGGCACTCACGGACGCCATGTATAGCAACCTCCGCACCATCCTGCTGGGCGACACCACAGAAGCGGCCGGTGGATGGCATGAGATGGGTCTCCTCGATTTCTCCTACAGCTGCCTGCTCAGGTGAGCCAGGGTGGCTCCCCATCTCGGGAATGGAGCCCAGCTCCCTGGACCTGGGTTAGCCACTGAGAGTGGCCACGGGAGCCATGAAGACTTTATGGGTGGGGAAGCAGTTCGGGACACGCAAAGCAAAGACTGTAAGATGACCTGTTGTATCTGGGACCCCAAGTGTTTACCTGGCTCAGTCTATGAGTTGAAAAAGGAGGCTCACCCGGGTCAGGGAGAGGGACGTTGCCAGCGGTCCGGAGAGGGAATAGCAGAACAAGGTTTTAGAGACCGTCTTGTCCCAAACCTTGGACTTCACAGACCAGGAAAACAGTATTTGGGAGACCAACCCAGGACTTTAATTTTTTTTACCAGATCTTATAAACTCAGATCACACACCACACTATCCAACGTCCCTTCCTTCGGCAGTGGCAAACACAATTCCAAGCTCCGACGCACAGCAGGGGGAAAACAATACCCCGAAACTCATATAGCTGACATGAGCTGGAGAGACAGATCACAAACCAGTAAATAAAGACGGATATGTTCAAGAGGGGAAACATGGCAGCATATGGGGTGAGAGTGCCTAGGGGTTCTTTCGACCAGACTGGAAAGGAGGGCTTTTCCGAGCATCTGGCCTCAGAGTTGGGGGCTGGCTACAAGTGCGACACCCCCCCCCACCCGCCGCCACTGAGATTGTTGGCAAAAGGAGTCAGCAGGTGCAGAGTGGTGGAGGTAGGAGGATGCTTGGCCAGAGGGCCAGTGCAGCTGAGCCCAGCGAGCCGAGGCGATGCGGTTAAGATGAGGTCAGAGCCCTTGGCTTTGGGAGACCCGGTCTCACTGAGCCTCAAGGCGGGGAAGGGCTTTGGAATTTATTCTAAGTAAGATGAGTGACACTGGGGGTTTGGGCAGGGGCGTGACATGATTAGGCTTGGGTTTTAAAGCTCTCTCTGGCTGCGGACGGAGACCGAGCTTGGTTGGGCGGGGTGGGGCTGGTGGTTGTGGCTGGAGAGGCAGGAGGTCTTGTTAGGAGGCTGTTGATGTTGGCTGGGTGAGAGAACAGGAGTCTAGACCTGGAGGTGACCAGGAAATGGCGACAAGTTGTAGCTCTGGGGGACAGACAGACTTGGTAGGACCTGCTGAGGATTGGATGGGAGGGGGATCAGGGAGCATGGGCACAGGCAACGGGGAAGAGCTGGAAGGATAGTCTGTGGATTTCTGGTAGTGCCAGTAACTGACCAGCATTTCAGAAACCAAAGACCATTTCAACTACTGCAAAAAAAATTAGAGACATGATTTCAGAATAAGGGACAGGCCTTTGCTGACACATCTGGGCACACAGGTACATTTATGACACCTACGTATGTGCTCACATGTAGGATCAATGTGTATTAACACTTTTCACCCTCACAACAGCTCCATGAGGCTGGAACTTTACAAACCCCATTCGACAGATGAAGAAACTGAGGCCCGGAGAGCCTAAGACATTTGCCCAGAGTCCCATCATTTGGGGTCATGGTGAGGCTGGCTATAGAGTCTGCACTTTTTTAAATAAAGATTTTATTTATTGATTGATTTAAGAAAGAGAGAGCAAATGGGGGGAAGGTTGAAGGGAGAGAAGGAATCTCCAGCAGACTCCACGCTCTGCACGGACCCTGATGCGGGGCTCGATCCCACGACCCTGAGATCATGACGAGCTGAAATCAAGAGCCAGTCGCCCAGCCGACAGAGCCACCCAGGCAGCCCGGCAGGGTCCCCACTCTCACGCACACTCTTGCTGTGTAAGTGGTCCGCGTCTTTCTCCTGTCACCCTGGAGTGGTGCGAGCACCGTCAAGGGCTATAATTCGTCCGGGTGATGCTGGTCCAGTCCACCTTGTCATTGTGGGATCGGGGGAAGGGGGAGCTGAGGCCCAGAGTAGCAGCTAAAACCACACAGCAGGTTCACAGCAGGGCATCTCCCACGGTTTCTGGCTTCTGTCACCCTATGTCCTTGGTTGAGAAAAGTCAGGGAGGCTGTGCCCTTGGGGGACATGGGCGCAGCATGGGGGCAGCTGAGTCTGTTTACACCCATGGTGCATGTGGGGGTGGAGGGTGGAGGGAATCACATGTAAATGGATCCCTGTCTTCAGGATCTGAGGCCTGGCCTGGAGCTTCAGTTTCTTGGCCTGGTGGACTTGGCCTTCTTGGTGCCATCTGCAGATCCTGAGATAGGAAGGGAACGAGTGAGTTGGGTGACAGGAGGTGCAGGCTCGTGTGGCCCCAAACCATGAGATGCCACCACTTAGGCCTTCCAACCTGTCCTGTGGCTCTCCTGCCTCAGTCAGAGTCCTGTCCAAAGTTCTCACCCTGGTTCGATCTTCCTGCGTGATCAGCCGCAGCCCAGCACACGTCCTGCCCCAAGGGCTTTGCACTTTCTGTTCCCTTGCCCAAGAATGCTGTTCCCTACACGTCCGCATGGCTCTCACCTCACTTCATTCATGTGTCAAGTGATATCTCCTCGCAGAGGCCACTCCTGACACCCAGTTCATAGGATGGCCCCCACGCCTCACCCAGCTCCCTGCGGCTTTATTTTTCTTCCTGACTTCTAGCACCACCTACAGGTTGTGTGTGTTTACGCACCACGATTTATTCTGTCTGCCGCCCTGTCCTAGTCCCTTTGCTGGGCAGGTGCCGCGGGAGGGACCCTCCCTTCCACAGTGGGAAACCTCATGGCCTTCTTAGGTTTTACTGGGGTCATTTTTGATAGAAATATATATACATACACACAGGAAAATGGTTCTCTGCTTTAAGGAAAACACTGGTGCAAGTGGAACCAGGGCCCAGCTCCAGGATAAGGGCAGCAGCTGTGACTCCATGGCTGTCCAGGGTTACCAGGCAGGACTGCAGGTTTGGGGGGGAGGGTAAGATCCTCTCCTTTTTCAACAGGAGATAAGAGAGGGCATCCAGATTTTGTAAGGTTTTTCCCAATCGTTCAGTTTGTTTGTAGGAAAACTCTATTCACCAAACCAAACATGTTGGTGGGCTGAATCCGGTTTGCGAGTTGCACCATTACAACTCTGCTGGAAGGAAACTGGGGGCGCTGGTCTGGAGAACAGGGTCCCGGGGCCTCGTGTGACTGGAGGGGCACCGGGACGAGTAGGATGCAGAGGTACGAGCCTGGGAGGGTCCGCTCTTCCAAAGGAAGGGTTGCTGTCTTAGAGCGGTAGGATGGGTAGGTGGTGAGCTTTCCATCTCTGTGGGGCATGGAAGCCGGGCCGGACGAGGGAGATGGATGCAGGGGAAAGGTGGCATGGGAACAGCCAGGACTAGCACAGGAATAGTAACCGAGCTCAGAATCAGGATGACCCTACAGTTTCTCCCAAGATCATGTTCTTAGGATCAAATTCTAACCCATCCAACCACCCACCCTCCCTCTCTCCCATCCATCCATCCGTCCAGCCACCCACCCGTCTATTCACACAGCCTCCGACCCATCCGTCTGTCCCTCCTTCGAATATTGATAGACGATCTGCTGGGAGCCCTCACTGCACAGATGAGGGACAGAGTGGGACTAGACCAGCCTCTCTGCCCCCCCCCCATTCCTGCTTCCACCCTTGGGAAGTCCCTCTCCTGGGAGACCAGGGATGAGCAGCAGCTGACGGGGGACAGGTCAGGGCATCTCTGCAGAGGGCCAGTCCCTCCCACCGCATGGAAAAAGTGAAAACCTGTGGCTTTTCTCCCAGGACGGAAGCCAGCGGGGCTAGGCTTTTGGAACATTTACAAGTAGCTGGTGGAGAAAACATTTTCTTTAAGAGCATTCCTGTGGTCAGTGTGTGTGCGTGCTCATACTCTCTCCTGGGTCTCATCCTTTATCCACACACCACCCCCCCCCGCCCTGCCCTTCCTGTTCAGACCCCCAGCACCCTTCAGGTCCAGCCCAGCCTTCTCCCCGTGGCCACCCAGCCCCCTGCCCTGCATCACTGGCCCTGCCACCGCCCTGGTACTCCCGTGCTGTCCCCCACATTCCAGCTCCAGTGCCTGGGCCAGTGACACCCAGCAGCTCTCTGACCAGACCACACTTGCCCCCTCAGTTCTGAGCCTTGGCCCAGGTTGTGCTCTTGGCCCGCACCCCTTCGTCTCCCCTTCTCCCTACTCAGCTCAGACCCTGCCTCCTCCAGGAAGCCTGCCCTGACTTCATCTGTAGGGTCAATAGCCTCTTCTCCTGATCGGTGCCTCCATCTCGCCCTGCCGTCCCCTCAGTTCCTTCGTTCCAGCCTCACCAGCCTCTTCGCGGCTCTTCAACTCTGCATCTGCTTCCTGGCTCGGGATGTTGCCCTGAACCCCCTCTCTCTCCTCTTTGTACTCTGAGCACCTCCCCACTCTTCACTGCCCCCCCCCCACATTCCAGCCAGCTTTGTTGTCCGCGTCTCTGAGCACCGGCGGGTAGGACTTGTTCACGTACTCTATTGCCGGCCGTCTGTGTCCCGCATGATGGGGCCACCCCCCGAGGGCTGGAGTGCTTTGTCTGTTTTCTCCATTGCTGACTCCCTGGCACAGAACAGTCCGGCGTAAAGCAGGAAAAGCAGGTGCTCATTAGCTACATGCGTGAAGAAACGCTTGCAAGCCGCTGCGGGAAGGTTTTGCCAGGTGTGCCCAAGGAGGACCCCCTCACCCACTGTTTGCCGCCCGCAGAGCCGGCTACCTGACTCTGTACGGAGTCGAAGCTCTGCCGCGTACCCATGAGAGCCAGGCCCAGGACCGCGCCCACTCAGCTGATGTCTTCCACACCTTCCGCCAGCTCGATCTCCTGCTCCCCAAACTGGCACGCGGCTCCCTCTCAGTGGGTAAGCACCGCGGGAGCCGTGGTGGGTGGTGGGGCAGACAGAGGGACTCGGGGAGCCCACGATCCAGGTGAAGGATCACAGACAACCTAAGAAGAAGGATGTTCTCTCGCCCAGGGAAGCAGTGAGATCGCTGTCCCTGGGCGTATGCAAGAGCACAGTGGTGGGGGCCAGGGTGCGGGCCAGAGCTGGAGTTCCTGGCAGACGCAGCACATCTGCGGTAGGGCCTGGAGACCTATTTGTGTGTTGTTTTTGTTCTATTAGTAAAGGTTTCTGTTACTTTTTTTTACTGAGATACAGTTTTCATAGAAGAGAGCACACAGGTCCTAAATGCACAGCTGAGAGGTAAATCTAAATGCTTCATGGCCTTTCCCAGTCAATAGCCACCCCACAGAGGAAGCCACTGGAGGGGTTCCTTTCACCTTGGATTAGTTTTACCTTTCTTGAGCTTCCCATAAATAGAATCAGGCTGTGTGTGCCCCTCTGTGTCTGGCTTCTGTCACTCAACTTCTTGTCTGTCAAGTTCGGCCGGGTTGCCTTATGGGTCAGTAGTCTGTTTTCATGGTAGCGTAGCGTTTTGTTAGGGTGATGTACCACGATTTGTTTATCCATTCCCGGTTGATGGATGTGGGGTCATTCCGAGTTTGGGGCTGTTGTGACTTGGGCTGTTCTTGTCTGTGTCTCTTGTGGCCTTCATTTCTCTTAGTTATCAACCCTAAGCTCTGAGGACATTGATCTTGCACACCGAAGGAATTGTTCAACCATTTAGCATGTTCATGAAATGCTACATCTCAAATATTTCCACTTGGGTTTGTAAAAATCCACCCCATTTATTTTTGTGGCTCCCGAGGGGACTCAGTATTGGTAAAGAGGTTCTGGCAGGATTCAGTACCCGGGGCCATGGGAATCGCTGGGCTGCGCTGTCTTCTGGCCACTGGGTCTCAAACTACCTAGTGAGAAGAATCCCCGGGCGCCCTTGTTAATGGTACAAGTCCCCAAGCCCCATCCCGCTTCAGCTGGATCCAAGTCTCCGGGGAGGCCAGGAAACTGCATGTAGGACAAGTGGCACAGGAGGTTAAAGAAATAATGTGTGTCCTGACTCAGATGCTTGCCACAAAATCTGGATTCAGATCCCTGCTGTTGGGCTTCTGCACTGATGACTTTGGGCAAGTTACTTCTTTTCGCCCCAGGTCCTTTCTCTGGAGGGGCCATTGAAGGGAGTGATTGAGACAGGCTCTCAGCTCAGGTGGCTTGAGTTGTTTTACTGGATCCTATATATAGTCCCTGTGCCTCATCGATCTCATCTGTAAAATGGGAAAAACAATAGGATCTTCCGACAGGCTGACTGTTAGGAATAGCTGAGGTGATAAGAAAAAAAGCACTTTTCTGTTGAGGACTTTCTATAAGCCAGGTACTAGGTTAAACGTGGTCTCATTCAGTGCTCTCAACAGCTTGTCACCCTCTTTCCTTTACGTATTTTTTAAAAATCAAAATTAATATTAGATTGTTTAAATTAAGAAAGAAACATTCTTGGGGTACCTGGGTGGCTCGGTCAGTCCAGAATCTGATTTTAGCTCAGGTCCTGGGATGGAGCCCCGTGTCGGGCTCCTTACTTGGTGGGGAGTCTGCTTCTCCCTCCCCGCCCACCCCGCTCATGCTCTTTTTCAAATAAAAAAAATATTTTAAAAAAGAAAGAAAGAAATATTATTGGGGTTAACAATTCAAAGATGTCGACAGTAAGAGTAACAATACTCTTCCAAGCCTAGCTTCTTGTGGAAACCAGTGTTAACATGCTGGTATATACCCCCTCACACTGTTTTATAGGAATACTGCGTTTTGCAATAGAGACAAATATACATATCTAGAGTTTCACCGTGTATTTTAGAAAGCGATTATATCTATGGTCTGCAATTTAATTTTTTTAACCTAATACTGTAGCTGTGAATTCTTCCCTGTCAACACAAACATCTTCTAGTGGTGTTAGCCAATGCAATTAGATAAGAGAAATCAATTACTGGTCTAAGAATGGGTAGAGAAGAGGTCAACTGTGCCTGTTTGCAGAAGATGTCACGCTATGCTGGGAAAACCCCAGGAAATCCATGATAAAAATAAATCAAAAAAGACTCTAACAAAGTAGAAGGATATAAAATCAACATGCGGAAGAATTGAGACATCTTTGCAGCTCTTGCTTGCCAGCATTTAGACAGCCATCCCCCTCCAGTGGATATTTATAATTGTTTCCTTGTATGTGTGTGTGTGGCTATTACAGTATTTCATTGTACTTGTATCTTCTCTACCATCTGGTGATTTTATTCCTCTCTGACAGTTTCCTGGAAGTGGGTTTGCCACGTCAAAGGGCAGACACGTTAAAATTCTTGTTAGCTGCTGCCACATCATGTCCAAAACCATGGAGCAGTTCATACTCCTGCCTGAAGAGAGGGAGTCTGGTCATTCCCCACCAGATGTTATCGGTCTCTCTATTTGTTTGCCAATCTGATGGGCAGAGGCAGGTAACTTGTTTTAATTTGCATTTCCCCACGACCTTGTCCACAAGCAGTTATCAGCCTTTAAAACCTTGCCAATCTGTTGGGCCAAAAAAAGGGCATCTGGCTTTATGGACATTTCCCCGACCACGGTGATGAGCCAGCCGTTTGTTTCTCCGCTCTGAGTTACCTCTTCGCATCCTTTCATAGACAACTCCTTGTGTCATTGAATCCTGCCATCCAGACTAGAAGGTTGGCATTATTATACTCATTTTGCAAGTAGGGAAACCGAGGCTCAGAGAGGTGAAGTCATTTGTCAGGGACACACAGCTGGGAGATGGCAGAACCAGCAAAATGAAAAGTTGTTCTGATTGCAAAAACCTGTGTGTAAAGCACCTGACAAGGCACCCGAAACACCCCAGCCCCGACTGCTTCTCCAGGAAAGAGAGGTTTCTCTCCATTGCCCATTCCTCCATACAGAGGATCCCAGGGACCCTGGGTCGTTCAGGGAGCAGCCCTGATCTCAGTATAGGAAGGCTGCATTTCCCAATGTGGGCAGCAGGTGGCAGTGTCGGGGAAGGTTTCTTATCCTGGGGCTGGAGGCTGAATGACAACGCTGCCCCCAGACCTTGTTGGGCTTGTGAAGAGTGCGGCCTCTTTGGAAGAGTGATTTGGCAGAATCTATCAAAACAGAAAGGCCCATTCCTTTGATCCTGAACTTCCGCTACTAGGAATTATCCTACAGCAAGTCTTGCACGTGCCCTGAAATGTGCAAAGTTATTCCTTGCCCGGCTGCCCGTAATAGCAAATGCCGCAAACAGCCTAAAGGTTCCCGGGTAGGGACTGATGAAATAAATTATGCATTCACGTGAAGGAGGACTGCACCTGAAAAGCAGAACGGGATATACTGTGATAGGATGAACTCCCTTACGAAAAAGGGGCGGGAAAAGGTGGGTAGATTTTGAGGTTTTTTTATTTGTTTGTTTCCTGTTTTGTTGAGCTGTGATTGACATACAACATCATACAAGTTTAAGGCCTTCAGCATCATCACTTGACTTACTTATATTGTGAAATGAGCACCAAAATAAGTTTAGTTAACATCCCTGGTTTTTAAGAATGTAGGAACATGTATAGATTTTTGCTTCTGAGGAGGCTGAGGTGGTATGAAAATGTCCACTGGAACTCTCGGAGAAGCTTTCTTTCTTTCTTTTTTTCACCAGGTGCATGTATTATTCCCCCTCCACTATTAAAAATAAAACACATTTTAAAAGAAAATTGACCCTTCGTGGGACCTTAGATCCCTGAGTCTGGTGCTTCTCATACAAGAGGGAATTGGGGGCAGTTAAATAGAGCCCCAAGCTAAATATTCTGGAACATTCAGTTTACTGGATTATTTGGGAGAGGCTTGTTTTCTTTGAATATTGCTTTGGGGGCGAAAGGCATTCTTGTTTTAAAGAATCACAGAGTCAGGGCACCTGGGTGGCTCAGTGGGTTAAGCCTCTGCCTTCGGCTCAGGTCATGATCCCAGGGTCCTGTGATCGAGCCCCGCATTGGGCTCTCTGCTCAGCGGAGATCCTGCTTCCCTTCCTCTCTCTCTGCCTGCCTCTCTGCCTACTTGTGATCTCTGTCTGTCAAATAAATAAATAAAATCTTAAAAAAAAAAAAAGAATCACAGACTCTAATGCAAAAATCTAATATATCTCAAAGGGAAAACATAAGACTGTAAAGATATGTCCCTCTCTAGACTGTGACCCCAGGTTCGTGGGGAACAGATGGGCTTCTGAGGAAAAACTTGAGAGGTACTCTAGTCTGAGCCCCTCATTTTACAGATGAGGAGACTGAGGCGCAGAGGTAGACAGGGCCTCGGCTAAGGCCACGCGGCCTGGGAGGTCTGGGATTTGAAACTAGTGCCATTTCTAGTTACACGGGCCTGGCCGTTCTGAATCACAGCACTGAGTCATTACACTGGGGCTGTTGATACCTTATAATAACAGCAAGAATGTAGCAAGCATGACTTACGAAGCCCCTACCAATACCAAGTGTGTTCTGTGTTTTTATATTCTCCTGATAATCCCATGAGCTAGGTTGCTTCCATTTTACAGATGGGAAAACTGAGCCTCAGAGATCCAAATTATTTGCATGAGATCATCTTTCTAGGAAGGAACAGCGCTAGGATTTCTACCTGGGTCTCCCTGGCCGTGAACTCTGTGTTTATTACACAAACTACTAGTTCCGAATTATAGAAACAATACGTGAATATATTCTCCATGGACTAATAATTTGCCAACGTTCACTAGTTTATTTAGTAATATAGATACTGTTTACTAGGCCTATGCCTGGCATCGCTCTCTGTGCTTTATAGGTTAACACATTCATAACCCTGCATAACGCTTTGCATGGGAACTCAAGCTATCCCAGTTTACTTGAGTTGAGAGGTGGGGTGGATTTTTGTTGTTGTTGAATCGTAGGAGTCCTTTATATATTTTGGATACTGTACCCTTATCAGATCCATGATCTGCAAATATCTTCCCTCCTTCTACTGGTTGTCTTTTCATACTGCATTCCTTTTTAAAGTCATCCTTAAAAGCTGTGTTGACTGATATTCAAGGTTTGTAGCGTGCATGTCAGACCTCAAAGAATGCCAGTCGTCTCCAAATCTGTGTTAAATTTCCCTGCTTTCTTTAGCTTTGTCATTAGATAATTCTTCTAAGCATCCAGATTGAGCATCAACTGGGGCCACTTCAACACTTTCTATACCCTCCATTCACCTGCTGAAACCCTCTGTGTGCCCAGGTCCTACCCCCCAAGGTTCTGGCAAGATTGTTCTACAGTGGGACCTGGGCATCCGGAGATTTCAAAGCTCTGGGGTGATTCTCCAGTGCCCCCAAAGTTAAGAAACACAGATAATGTAGTTGATGGACAGTTGGGCTCATTGCTTTAAATCGAGAATTGTATCACCTGAAAGGGTCAGAGGTTGAAGAACAGCCTGCGGGGCAGAGTATTTGAAAATGTAACTAAGATCCTTAAAATATGTGCATATTTTAATATAAGTTGAGCCTGCATTTTCCACCCTTTCAAATGCCCTGTAATACGCAGCCCAGTTTAGAACCATTGGGTAGATGGGTCTTTCTGAGACACTGCTTTGTGGTTCCAAACAGCCAGTGAGAAATTTCTAGTGCCTGGGAATCCTGCAACAATCCAAAGCAACATCCGCTTTTCCGAAGGGCGATTTCGGAAGAACCCAGTCTTTCATTTGCATACACACGTGTAAATACAGCATCATCTTGTAGCGTTAACACAACGTATACGTTAATAAGCACCCGGCTTGACAGCCTCGGCGGTCTGCCCTTGTGGACCCATCTGGATCTGTACATGGTTTCCACCACCACGCGGCCCTCCAGAGCGTGACCCACCCGTGTTTGTTTCATGGTGACTGCCACCTGGCGATCCACAGGCCCAAGCTGACCTTCCGAGATGCTTTTGTGGCCTGCGTCGTGATGCACAGTTCTTGCTTAGACAGTAACCTTAAAAAATGGGAAGATTCCATATGAACATCTGGAGTTTTATCATCTTCTGAAAACTTAGGCTCCCTGGCCATGCTGGGCCAGGTTTCTCCATCAGGCCTACGTGGCTGAGAAGAGGCGCCCCACCCCTCCTGTTCCCCATGGCCCCTTCTTGGCTCTCCTCCCTCCTTTATCTTTCCTACCTTCCCTGGAGGTAGTTGAGTGTGAGACCCCAAACCCGTCTGTCCCCACTGGATGGCAGCTAGATTATTTCCCAGTGTCTCCTGAATGCCGCTGTGCTGAGTCTGCTCATAGGGTCCCCCCACGCGCACAGGCTGGCGTTGCTCTGGGGTTGGAGCCTGGGAAGGGAGAATGCTGCCTGTGTTCCGTGTTCCTTCGCCTGCAGCTTAAGAAGCACCATTCACCTAAGGCATACTGATGGGGCGTCGACTGCGGGCCAGGTGCTAGAGACAGAGACGAGTAATACCGACCAAGCCCTTCACTCCTGTCCACCTGGGCTGGGGCGACAGGGAATAACAGCTCAGCATTTCAAGGCCTTCCCTGGCGCCTCTTTTCCCATCCCCAAGAAGTGACACCCAGCAGACCCTTGGCCACATGGGACATCAAGTTGGACGGCCCTGGGCTGGGCTTGGGGGGAGATCTGTAACCTCCAGCCTCTGTGCTCTGGCCCCGTAGGGGACAAGGACCACGCGTGCCGAGTCAAAGGTCGCCTGTGGAAGTTGCTGTCCCCGGCCAGGCTGGCCACACGGTCCCAGCGGAGCAGCTGGCTGGAGAGTTACCTGCAGCACCTGGAGGAGACAGGCGTGTCCGAGGACATGCAGGCCCGGGCCATGGTGCTACAGCTCTGGGCCACGCAGGTGGGTGTGGGCGTGCGAGCCGGGCCGCGCAGGTGTGGCTATGCCTGTGAGCCCCTGTGTGTGCTGTCAGGCACACGTGTGCGTGTGTGTACGAGTGTGCATACGTACATGGGCGCATTTGTGAACGTTTGTCCACATGAGTGTGGGCGTGGGTGTGTGGCCACAGACCCAGCCATCAGTTCCCTGACTTTCCAGACTGTCAGACCGTTCGCACCAACAGGATGGATCATTCAGTGTTCAGTTTTTATTTTAGTTTGGTCAAACTGAGAGAAAAGCTGTGCAACTAGTTTAATAAACACTTACATACACTTCACCTTGATTTACCCATTTTGGATATTTTATCGCGCGTGTTCTCTCTCTCCCCTCCTCTCCCTCCTCCCCCTCCTCCCCCTCCGCCCCCTCCTCCCCCTCCTCCCCCTCCTCCCCCTATGCTACTGTGATTATTTTACTGAACCATTTGCAAATAAGTTGCAGACATCATGGCTCTTTACCCCTCATTACTTGAGCACACATTCCTGGGAACAAGAATTTTTCCTTCCAGGACCCAGTACAATGATCACATTCGGGACAATTAACCCAGATTCAGGATCATTAGTTAATAGACAGTCCCTCTTCCAGTTTTGCTGGTTGCCCAGTAATGTCCTTTATGGCTCATCTTGGTCCTATGGCCAGTCCGGGATCACATGGTACATTTAGTCATTCTGTCTTTTGCGTTTTCTTCAGTATGGAACAGTTCCTATGCCTTTCATTGTTTTTCTTGACCTTGACATTTTGGGAGTATGCAGAACAGTCATTTTGAAGAAGTATGTAAATTTCCTTTGAGTACTTCCCATAGGCCTCAAAGACCTGCTTTTGTTGCTTATGTTTTTGCTGGCTGTGGGGGTGGGGCAAACAGTCAAGGAAACACATATATAGGGTGATTTTAGATGTGGATATGCAGGGTGTAAGATGGAGTCATGAATAGAGATCCTCGGGGTCTCCTGTAGCCATGGAGGTAGGTGAGGACTCTCTGAATGAGGAGATGTCTGGCTGATAAGAAAGAGCTAAAGTTGGGAGCTTGGGAGGGAGGTGGGAGTAGAGCCCTCCAGGGGGGGAAACCACAAGTGCAAAGGCCCTGAGGTTGTCTCATACCCAGTGTTTGAGCAACAGCAAGGAGTTGAGTATGGCTGAAGCAGAGTGGGGAGGGTGTGGTGCTGGGAGTGAGGGAAGAGATACTGGCGGGCTTATGGGTCCCAGTAAGGACGGACTTGGGATTTTTCTCCGGGTGAGGTTGGGAGTCCTGGGAGCGTCTAAGCAGAGGAGGGACAGGATCTGAGGAGCAAAGGCAGAAGCAGGGGCACCAATAAGGAGACAGTGGTGTTAGGACTTGGTGGTGGCCATGGAGGTGATGAGGATTCTGGAAAAAGAGGACAGCGCCAATGGATGTGGTAAAGGACCAGATACTGGGGAGAAAGTAGGGATCAGGATGCTGCCTCTCAAGGCCTGGTTCCTGCCCTCTCCTGAACCCCAGAGTCCCGCTCCTTCTCTCGGCCCCTCCTCACAGGGACAGCTGCACAGACTGACGTTTCCGGGTAATTCCCTTCCCATCGACTTGCAGCTTATTTTTAGTTTTCTCTCAGAGCCATTAACTGTCCTTGCAGGCAAAGGCTGGCAAGAGGCAAGGGCTGGGTTTAATCAGCAGTTGGGGCCCCATTAGTGCCTAATAACATATTGATGGGCAGAGACTTGGAGTTCCAAAGTGCCCCCAGCATCCCTTGCCGAATGACCTCTGTCAGCAGAACTGGACGCTGGCTTGGGGGCTTGAGTGGCAGAAAGTCTGGGGAAGAGCCTTTGGCGGGGCCAGGAGAACTGAGCAGGACTTGGGGACAGGACATCCTCTGACTCGGAGCCGTTGGCAGCGTGCAGAATCCAGGCAGGTGGGAAAACACTTCAAGAGCCCGAGTCTTGATAGGAGGGCCAGGATGCTGAGTGGCCCAGCGGTTTCAGGCGCAGGCTCTGTGAGCAACCTGCCTGGATTCGAATCCTGACTTTGCCACTCCCTGGCAAACCAGTCACTGAAGTTGTTGGTGCCTCAGTTTACTCAACTGTAAAACGAAAACAGCAGTCCCTTCCTCAAGGCCCTGTGGTGAGGAGATGAAGAGGTGATGCAAAGCCTGGAACTGTGCTTGGAGATAGCTAGAGCTCAGGAGACACGTTCAACAGATACTTAGTGAGGGCCCACTGTGTGCTGGTGGGGAAATTCTAGAAGCTGGGGATAGAGCAGAGAGCAGACCAGAGATCCCTGCTCTTATGGAGCCGACATTCTGGGGAGAGAACAACTGATAAACAAGTAAGCATATTAAAATACAGTCAAGTTCTGCAGAGAAAGGATAAAGCAGGGGAGGGACTAGCAGAGGGGAGTGAGGAGAGGCTGCTTTATATAGGGTGGACAAGGAAGGCCTCACCAAGAAGATGACATCTGAGCAGAAACTCAAAGGGAGGGAGGTGAGGGAGCCATATAGATACATAGGATGAGGGTATCTGAGCTGGGGACACAGCAAGTGCAAAGGCCCTGAGGCGGGGATGAAGATGATGAGAGAGAGAGCAGGTGCCAGACCATGCAGGGCCCTGTGGGCTTTGGGGAGGACTTTGACCCTAAGAAAGGAATTCTTAGAGGGCTCGGAAGAGGAGCAACATGGCCTGCCATCTGCTTTAGGGAGATCATTCTGGCTATATTCCTAAGAATTGGCTGTAGTGGAGAAGGGGAAGCAGGGAAACTAGAGATAAGGCCGCTGCAGTATCCAGGCAAGAGACGATGGTGTTGGACCAGGGTAGGCCCAGAGGACGAGTACATGCATTCTGGACTCACTTCTGGGTAGAGCCAACAGGATTTGCTGTTGGACGGGACATTGAGAGGGGGCACCAACGAGGATGCCTCCAGGTTTGGGTCTGATTAACAGGAAGGATGAAAATGCTGTGAACAGATGAGCAAGATTGTGAAAGGGGCAAGTCTGGGGG
Source organism: Martes martes (assembly GCF_963455335.1). NCBI lineage: Eukaryota > Metazoa > Chordata > Mammalia > Carnivora > Mustelidae > Martes > Martes martes. Next base: position 11,187,907 of record NC_137896.1, read on the forward strand.
TAGAAAATTCAGAGGGTTGATTTTGGGTATGCTGAGCTCAAAACGGAGAACTGAGTGGGCGGTAGGGAGGTATACCTGGAGTAAAGAAGAATCTGGAGTTCAGGGTCAAGGTCCAGGAGGGAGATGTGCATTTGAGAGTTGGCAGTGTAGGGGTGACTGGAGACAGTGGGGGCTTGGGTGGATGGAGGAGGGACCAGGCCCTGGGCCTCTCCAGCTGTGGGGGTCAGGAAGATCGAGGGGAGCCCACACAGGAGACTGAGGAGGAGTGGCCGGGGGCTCGGAGGGGAGCCAGAAGGGAGGCCACCCAGAGAACAGGTGCAGAAAGAGTTCTGCAAGGGGGCAGAATGGCATAACTATGATTCCTGGTGTCCGATCAGAGTGAAGTCGGGAAGAGTACTAGAGGGGTCAAGGAAGCTTCCAGCATCCAGGGCCCTAAAGGGCCACCCGCTGGGCTGAGATCCAAGGTGGCTCTAAGTGGACCGGGTGGGCAGAGAGAGGAGTTCATGCAGGTCTGCCCACCAGGCGCACGACAGTCCGGGCTCCCCTCCCAGCTCTGAGCCTTTAGGCAATGGGCAATCTTGTTGACCCTAAAAAAAAAATATTTTCTAATCATAAAAAATGAAAAGAAAGATCGTCTATGATGTCCCATCCTTCAGCTCTGCTTTCTTCTGCAGCGGCTCCAACCCCAGATGGGCTTCCCCAGCTGTGGCAACAAAGGTCCCCGTGGCTCCTGGCTGTTGGGCAGCCCCTGTGGAGGAGGGCCTCTCCTTCCCTGGGATTCTTGCAGAAATCCCAAGTGTGCTGCTCACTGGCCCAGCCGGGGTCACACATCCCCTCTGAGGGCATCGCTCCCAGTGGCCCAGCCCAGGTCCCATGGCCACAGCTGAGGTCTAGGGAGATGGGTCAGCCCCAGATGACCAAAGTGAAGTGGAGGTAGTTCTTTGAAGGGAAACGGGGCTGTTACCCACAGGCAAGGGGGGAATGCCGGGCAGGCAGGGCTGCAGGTGTCCCCACTCTGACTGACTGGTGAGGTGGCCACAAAATGGCGCACAGGCGTCTCCGGGAGCTACGCTCCGCACCCTTTGAGCGCCCCCTGGAGGCCAGCTACCGCCATTCACAGAAAATGTAGAGCCGAGGACAGGTGCTCCTGGATGAATGGACTTTGGCTGCAGGGGTAAGGGATGAGGCCAGATGGACATGTTCTCTTGGGAAAACTGAGGCAAGGCCCTATGGGAGACTCAGCTTCCAGGATAGTGAATTCAAGATCTCTTGTAGCAGTGTGACCACATGCACACATGCACATTCACACGTCTGTGCAGTGGGCGGAACACAGGCTTCGCCACCTCCCTAACTTGCCACAGTTTCTTCCTGAAAGCAGAGATCACTGAGCAGCCTCCTGTTCCCCTCCTACTGCATAATCAATCAGCGGTGGCCCCCACCGGACTGTCTGGGCGAGATAAAATGGCCTTTGCACTGAGTTAACCCAAGGCTGAATTATTTATCACCTACACTCCCCTGGCTATTTAAGTGATGGACAGCAAGTGACCTTGCCTGTGTCTGCTGGACCTGAGTTCCCCCTTGCTCTCGAACAGTGCGGGGGAGGGTGAAGAAGGGTGCCGGGAGGGGAAACCCCTTCTGAGCCCCTAGTCTGTGCCCGGCGTGTGGAAGTTGCTTGTATCCGGTCTCGGGCCCCTTGTGGACACCCCAGGAGTGAGCAAGTTATCCTCTTTTTACCAAGAGGGAGGGTTTTTTTGTTTTGTTTTTAAGATTTATTTATTCATTTATTTTAGAGAGAGATGGGAGGGGAGGGACAGAGGGAGAGCGAAAGAGAAGTTTTTTTTTTTTTAAGATTTTATTTATTTATTTGACAGTGGGAGAGATCACAAGTAGGCAGAGAGGCAGGCAGAGAGAGAGGGGAAAGAAGGCTCCCCGCTGAGCAGAGAGCCTGATGTGGGGCTCGATCCCAGGACCCTGCAATCCTGACCTGAGCTGAAAACAAAGGCTTAACCCACTGAGCCACCCAGCGCCCCGGGAGAGAGAGTCTTAAGCAGATTCCACACAGAGTGCAGAGCCCAACCTGGGGCTCGATCTCACAACCCTGAGGTCATGACCTGAGCCAAAATCAAGAGTTGGATGCTTAGCCAACTGCACCACCCAGGCGCCCCTCAAGAAGGAGGTTCTGAGCCCCAGAGAGGGAAGAGACTCATCTGGAATCACAGAAAGGGGGAGTTGGGATTTGAACCCAGCTCTGGTCCAGCCCAGAGTTCTGCCAGCCCACCTCCCGGGCAGCTGTGGGACATGGACATTTATTTGACAAATGCCATTGAGCCCCTACTATGTGCTGGGCCATGAGCAGAGACTAGGGAGTGCGTAGTTTTCCTTTCCATGGAAAAGGGTGAAAATGGTCCCTGCTTGAAGGGAGGACTGAGTGAGGAAACGTGGTACCTCCTTGTTAGGGAATTCACAGCTACAGAAAAAAAGCAGAATCTGTGTCCCCGTTGTCGATGCTCTGGCGCTCTTGTTTACTATCTTGTTCTGAATGTTTTCTTCTGTGATGAAGATCACCCAGTTTTTAAAATCCACGTTTTTAATATTACTTAATATGGTGTCATGAGCCTTCCTCCTGGTCGTTGCAGATCACTATAAAAATACTCATTTTTGTTTTGCTTAAAAGTACTGTATCCAGGGGCACCTGGGCGACTCAGGCAGTGAAGTGTCCGGCTCTCGATCCCGGCTCAGGTCATGACCTCAGGATCGTGAGACTGAGCCCCATGGCGGGTTCCGTGCTCAGCGGGGAGTTTGCTTGAGATTCTTTCTGTCCCTCTACCCCTCCCTCCTCTCTTTCTCTAAAAATAAATAAATAATTTTTTTTTTTGGTTTAAAAAAGTACTGCATCCATTACAAAAAAGTCAAACAGTTTAAAAAGACATATGCAGTGGAAATCGGTACCTGCCCCCTTCCCCCCACGCCGTCCTTCCCGCTTCTGTCCCAGAGGCTCCTTGAAGAGCTGGTCCGTGCTTCTTCATATGATCCCTCATGAAACGTACCCACAAGTGGGAGCACAGTGAAGCCGCCTTCCGCGTCATGCTTCCGTGCGCCTCAGCTCCGGTCCCGTCAGTCCACACACCGCCGCAAAGCCAGGTGCCTTACGCCCTGTATCGGGAGGACGGATCATTCTTTATCTCATCCATCTATTGATAGACATCGAGATTGCGTCCAATCTTTTGTTGTTATGTCAGCACTGTGATCGGTATCCTCCTGCAAATGTCCTTTTGTCTGCGTGCGATTATGCGTGTAACAGAGTCACTGGGGAAACATGGTATGTAGCGACTGTTAACATTATCGAGGTGCGATGGTGGACAAACTCTTCCCCCCAGCCGAGGTGAATCGATGTTCCACCCAAACCTGGAGCTCGTTTCCGGGAACCCCACACACATCTTAGCCACATGCTAAATACCTGAATATTAAAACATTCAGCTAAGGCTGAAGTCTTGCAGCAAGAAATTTTAGCCATTTTCCTAATTATTAAACTATTGGGAATTTTTATGTAATTTTTGTTCAAGAAATGACGGGCTCTCGCTGTCCCCCTTGATTATGGCTTCCTTTCTTCATACACACACAACACTCAGATATTTGAAAGTAGATGTCCGGATGTCACGTCACTTGGCAATTGAGTACCAGCCAGCCATAAAAACCCAGTGGCATACACCGCTGAGCACTTACTTAGCTCCCGTGTCCGTGGGTCGGCTGGGAGTCAGCTGCTCTCCACTAGGCTCAGCTGGACCGCTGGCTCTGCCCCATCTCGCATCCTCGTGGGACCAGCAAGCCAGCCGGGCAGGTGGAAACACACAAGGTCTCTCAAGACCTAGACTTCCTGCTGGTGCTCTGTCAATTCTGCTTCATTCTGTTGGCCAAAGCGAGTCACTGATTCACGGTGACTGGGAGGAAGTGCCAAGTCCCCGGCGAGGGGCGTGGATACAGAGAAGGGCAGAGAATTGTGGCTGAGGATGCTGTTGTCCTCAGATGTTAACCACAATCTTAGGGGATACGCCTGGTTCCTTCTTCTGACACTGCTTCACCGATTAGCTATGAAGATTACCTGTGTGAGCTCAGATCAATGAGTTCGCTCAAGGTCAAGGATGCCAAGAATAGCCCTGAGGTCCACATTGGGCTACACCAAAGCCCCAGAGCATATTTGGGCCACAGCCTGAGCTGAAGATAAACATGAGTCATACCTAGATGTTTGGCAGGCGTGGGAACCTCTGTGCCTTGGCCAGGGCTGTGTTTGTGGCACAGACCGGTCAGCTCTCGCCCCAGGCCTGCCCTCTTGGTGGTATAACGGGCTCCTTCTCATTGCAGGGGAATATGGGTCCTGCTGCCTTCTGGGTTCTGCTCTTCCTCCTCAAGAATCCCGAGGCCCTGGCGGCTGTTCGTGGAGAGCTCGAGCAGCTCCTCTCCAGAGCAGAGCAGCCCATTTCGCAGATGACTACCCTCCCCCAGAAGGTTTTGGACAGCATGCCTGTGCTTGGTGAGAGAAGCAGACCCTCCAAATGAGCCCCAAAGACTCGGTCCTTGTGGGCACGCTAAGCCCTTCCCAGCACGGGCTCCCACCGTCCGGGGTCCATTGGCATCCTCTGACCTAGGGTCCCCCTAGACCTCCTATCTTCTTATACCTAGCATCTCTGTGCCCCTCTCTCAGCTGCCCAGGACTCGTGGACTCAGTCAATTTGTGGTTGCTATTGGCAGAAAACCTCACTTAAACTGGCTGAAGCAGAGGAAGGACTTTTTTTGAGGGCGTTAACTAGAAAGTTCAGAAGATAGCTAGCTTCAGGCACAGGTGGACCCAGGTGCTTTCACAGGACTCAGTACTCCCTCCCAGCCCTGCTCTGCCGGGTCGGCTCCAGTCTTGGGCCTGCAGAGGGTGGAGGGTGCACTTCTCTGCAACAATGCTACCCAAAGTCCCAGGAATGTGTCTTGGAGTTGTATGTCCACCTGAACAAATCATGGGGTTCAAAAATTTGGGATGCTTGGATTGGCCAATTACACACAGCCCATGGAATTGGGAGTAAAGTCAACAGCCTAACCTCTGAGACCGGGAGAGGCTGTGGTCCCCAAAAGAAAACCAGGGAACTGTGTCCAGATGGGGATTGTAAGCTGGGCAGACAGAAACAGCCAATATCGATGGCCTTGCTCTCCCCTAATCTGCTCTGATATCTCCCTGGCTCCCCTAGTCCCTCACATCTTCTCCTAGAGTCAGACCTAAACCCTCACATCCCTCTGAGGACCACAGTAATCATATCTCATCACTTGGCCTTTTGTTGTCTCACTGTGTGATGGTGGGCAAGTTATACACCCTCTCTGAGCCTGCCCACCTTCCTCTATAAAATGAGAGCCAATGGTAGCATGGGAGTGTGTGAGGGGACAGCTGCTGACCCTTCCTGGTACTTGCCTGTGCAGATAGTGTGCTGAGTGAGAGCCTCAGGCTCACCGCTGCGCCCTTCATTACCCGGGAGGTTGTGGTGGACCTGGCCCTGCCCATGGCAGATGGGCGGGAATTCAGCCTGCGACGTGGAGACCGCCTCCTCCTCTTTCCCTTCCTGAGTCCCCAGAAAGATCCGGAAATCTACACAGACCCAGAGGTAAATTACATACTCGAGACCGTGGGGGCAAAATCAGTGGCTTTGGGACCAGTCAGATCTGAGTGGCAGCCCACTTCTGCTCTTTGCTGTGTGACCATGCCCAGATTACTTTATCTCTCTGCGTCTCCGTTTTCTCACCTGTGAAATGGACCTCATAATAGCACCTGCCTCACAGGGTTGTCAGGAAGATTAAATGAGAACATGTAAGAAAGGCTTCACAGTGCCTGGCACACAGAGACTGCTCTGTAAGCGCTAGCTGAGCAATTTTCCTTTTTTTGGAATGTTACAGTGTCAGCTTCTCAACACTTTTCTCCCTCCCTGGACTTTGAGATGGGTCAAATTTTCGTAATTTCTAACAGATTTGGGTGCTTACTGTGTGCCAGGCCCTGTGCTGTGTATCCATCCACCCACCCACCCTCCCATCCCCCCACCCACTTACTCAGGCATCCATCCATCCACCCACCCATACATCTGTCCACCCCGTCCACCCACCCATCCATCCATCCTTCCCAGCCATCCACTCACCCATCTGTCCATCCGTCCACCCACCCACCCATCAACTCACACTTCCGTCTGTCTGTCCACTGATCCATTCCCCTTCCTTCCACCCTCCTTTCATTCACGACCTCCTCCGTGCCAAGTCCTGTGCTCAGACACAATCTCCCCTTACCATTCTACAGTGCAACCAAAGGAAATTGGCATCCTCTTTTTTAAAAATAAATTTTTAAAATAACCTCTGTGCCCCTACACGGGGCTTGAACTCATGACCCCGAGATCAAGAGCCGCATGCTCCCCTGACAGAGCCCGCCAGGCGCCTCTAAAAATCATTTTAATCTTTAAATTTTAAACTGCCTAAGCCATGGATGCTTATAAAGTAGAAATACACAGGCACGTATGTTTAAAAGCAAAAATTCTCCTTTATTCCTTTCACTTTCCAGTTCCACAGAGTTCCCTAACAACGCTTTGGAGTGCAGCCTTTAAGTTATTTTTATGTCTTTGCAGACATACACACAACACACTCACGCACGTAGGAACAGTTAGGTGTGTGGACAGGATCACACAACACGCGCTCTTCCGAAACTTCAGCAACCGGTCTAAAAAATTCTGTGCGCACACACGGACCAAGCTCAGCCTCCTAAACGGCTACCGTAATTACTTTAACCAGTCCGCTATCGATTGACCTTTACAATGTTTTCAGTTTTCTCCTCTTATAAACAACACTTTGAGGAACATCCTGACACAGTTTTCTTCAGGGACGCCTGTTGTGGGGGCGGAGTCGGAAAATGGACCTCCTTCCTCTTCCAGGTATTTAAATATAACCGATTCCTGAGCTCTGATGGGTCAGAGAAGAAAGACTTTTACAAGGACGGGAAGCGACTGAAAAATTATAGCATGCCGTGGGGAGCTGGGCACAACCAGTGCCTGGGGAAGGCTTACGCCATTAGCAGCATCAAACAGTGAGTGTGGGAGTGGGGGCGGGGGGGAGAGGAGCGGGCCTGATGGGGGAGGTTCCTGCCCCAGCTCATTGGCACATGCCCTCCTCTTCTGAGATCGCCGCTTCTCAGCCAGGAAAATGGGCAGAGGCTCCAGAGGGCCTGTGAGCCATCTCCTGCCCACAGATCTGTTTATTTGTGTGCTCAAAATGCCTGCTAACTTTGAAGAATCAGAAGATCTCACATAAAAAGTCAGATTTCTGGTCTCTTTTGAAATAATCAGATCTGGCAGTGAGCTCTTCCCTCCGAACGTGGTGTCCGAATACTAAACACGGACGTTCTGTGCAGCTGACCGCTGCCGTCTGTCTGCAGCTGCCCTGCACGTTCAGACCCCCTCGGCAGGAACTGGCCAAACGGCATTATTCCCTCTTGGTTATTTTAACGCCTGTGGACCCGAGTGCCTTATAAATTCTCTTCCCTGGCAAAAGCCTTGGCCCCCAGGCCACAAACAGATCAGGCCAGGGTTAGGACATCCGTCCTGTCCTGTGCTGCCCCCTGTGTGACTGTAAGCTGGGTGACCTGCTGTGTCTGGGTCCTCAACTGTCCAGGTGGGGGTACTGATCATACTGTATCCCAGGGGTGTCAGAACAAAGGAATTGGGTCTTGCAAAGTACTTAACCCACTGCCTGGCTCCTTGTAGGCATCTAATAAGGACTAGTTATTACTGTAATTACTAATATGCCAGCATTGTGCCAAGTGAATGGGCATGTTACATTAACCTATTGGTCTCCGTTTTCTCGGAAGTGAAATGGAGCTCCTAGTATAGCCCGTTCTGCCATGATGCTGCAGGTTACTTCCCTAAAAATCATGGCCATGTGAAACCACACAATAAAATCCACAGGGATTTGGCGGGGACATGGGGCTGGGACCTGACAGACAAAAAAACCTCCTAAGTGCCACGTGCAAGTTAAGAACCCAGAGGGGAGAAGGTCGTACAGGCTCACACGTGTTTCAGGGCTGAGAAGTACGTAGGTGCTGCCATAAGTATGGCGTTTGACCTTGAAAACCACCTGAAGCTTGTTGGTGGCAGCGGGCGGTGGGCGGGTTGCAGCTGTGCTGTGAAGCGTGGAAGGAGGGTCCCCTGAAATCGGACACCCAATGTCAGTGGGGGCGCACCAGCCGCCCCGGGAGCCGAGCTCTCTGGGGGAGTTCAGGTGTGTGTGTGCGTGGGTCCGTGGATGCCCGCCAGTGGGTCCAGCTGGCTGCGGCTTTGCATTGTCCTTGTGCTTCTCGCACAAGAAACACATGAGCAAATGGGAAATTTGCCTGAGGTCTCCTCGGGGCCCCAATACCTCCATCACGTTGAAACAGACCCACGTGTTCAAAAGTGTTGTAGCAGAACTGACTGCAGGTCCTACTTCATAAAGTTTTTGGACAGATAAAAAGAGACCTGGGATGCTAAATGCTTAGCCCAGTGCCTGGGACCTAGCATTTCAACAAATCAGTCAATTTGTTATTTGCTCTCCCCTCACGGTTGTGCAACACTGCTCAGTAGGGGTTAGTCCAATACTGACTCTGGAGGTCAGATCACCTGCCACTGTGGCCATTCCCCTGGGTGAGGGGAGGTGCTGGGATCCCTATCCAGCCGCGGGTGCAGAACTCCCCACCCTGTCTAAACTCACTCTCCAGCGTCCTATAGCTTCAGGGTTGGGACAGACCCATGCCACTTCTTTAACTTCCTTCAACCAGGTGGGGAAACTGAGACCCAGAGTGGGAAAGAAGCTTGATGAGGGTCAAGAGGCAGAGCCACGTGTGCCTAGCTCTGCTGTCAAGAGCGTGGACTTCGCTCTGTCGTCAGAGCAGACAGTAAGGGTTCCAGGAGCTGGGTAGGGCGCCAGGAGTGGGGAGGACTCTGGTCTGCAGGAGTCGGAAAGGGTCACTTAGTCAGGAGGACTCATCGGGTGATGCTGTTGTAACAAACGACCCCCAGACCCCTGTGGCCTGTGACAACGGGTTTAGTTTCCGCTCACTAAGTGGGTTATGGGTGTGGGAGTCCCTGCCCTCCACACACAGATTCAGGGACCAAGCTCTTTCCATCTCCCCACTCCACCACCCCAACTGGAGGTACATGCAGCCATCAGGCAGAGAGCACACCGGGAGTCTCATGCTCACCACGCTGTCTTTGGTGTGGAGTCAACCCTTGTCACTTCTACTCCCAGTCTCTTAGCCACAGGGTCAGGTGGATTGGGAGGGGCAGGAACCACCTGGGGTCAGACTCAGGAGGAAGCTGTTGCCTTCCTGCCTTCCTGCTCTATTCCAGAGATGCCCCTCTCATCTCCCAATCCTGCACACCTTCAACACCATCTCTCTGCAGATTCGTGTTCCTAGTGCTGGTGCACTTTGACCTGGAGCTGATCAACCCCGACGTGGAGATCCCCGAGTTCGATCTCAGCAGGTACGGCTTCGGGCTGATGCAGCCGGAACACGACGTGCCTGTCCGCTACCGCGCCCGGCCGTGAGCTCCAGGAGCAGATAGGGCTCTGCACACATGCCTCCACCCAGCCTGCCCCCCATCACCCAACTTCCTGTGTCTACATTAGCCCTGGGTGCAGGAGCTTTGACCACCCAACGGGGCCAGCATTTTCCTGATTTTTTCCTAGAAGGCTGTGTCTGGGGAGGGGAATGAAGGCACGCTGAGAGGAGGGCGTTGGAAAAGGACACCAAAAGCTCCATGAATTGTCTGCGGCTATGACCGAGTTCCACATGAGGCCCTGCTCCCAGCTCACCTCCCCCCCCCCCCCCCCCGGGTAGGATAGCTACAGAAGCTGGGGCAGGCAGGGCAGAAGCGGAAGTTCTGCCGTGTGCCAGCTCCCCAGTGGGGCCAAGTCCTTGACAGTGCTGTGGTCCAGGCCTTAGCCAGTCAAAGCAGATGCTGGCCTTAAAAGGGCCAATCAGGGCCTCACCGTGTATCTATTGAAATAAGCTGTGTCCCCAAACTATTATTAAACTAGCCAACACCAAAGGAGTCCCTTAGAATATGCCTTCCCTAGGTACCCCATTCACTAGACACATCCCTCATCTCTCCAGTCACACTGATGCTTGAGAAAAGTCAGGAAGGTTTTCCCAAAAGTCAGGAAGGTTTTCCCAAAGGTCAAGGTGCAGATCATGAGCCCCGTGCAAAGGCTGGGCTCTGAGGAGTAGAGTTCTCTGTTCTAGACATACAGCCTCCAGATGGGAGAGCTTTCCCAGGGTCGACACTCAAGTAGGGAATAAGGAAGACCGTCCCAACAGGATGGTCCTGATGGAAGAAACCAGCCGGGGCTCCTGGGAATGGTTAAGCAAAAAAAAAGAGGTGTTGGTTTTCTAGCTTGGGAGCTCCAGCCGTGGTATATGGTCCATTGGCAGACCTGTTTCGTTTGGCCTACGCTTATGAAAAAAATACATGAGTTGTTACCATGTCATCTGGGGGAGAGTTCATTTAAAATGCCCAGCTTCTCTTGAAAACTTGGAAGAGCGGGCTGCGCTGGGCCCATATTCCCAAGGGCAGCTGTTGGCCGGGGTTGAGCAACAGCCCACTCCCTTACCCAAGCCATGGGCATTCTGGCTCACGAGGGTTTCCACGTGGTGGACATTTTTTTCTGCTCCATTCACAGTGTCTCGTGGCCCTTGAAGGCATTCCTGTTTGAGAGCCCTGTTCTGATTCTTAGAAGTGATATTGGAGGAGGTGGTAGGAGCCTACTCATTGGTCCTCAGACCAGTGACCCTCCCTATCCCGGCTGCGCCACCCTTTGAACAGACAGATTAAGGATGAAAACTTGCTTTTGCATCAGCTTTAGAGAAAAACAGGTCAAAGAGAAAAACTGCCTGGAAACATTTATTCTGATAAATTAAGTATTATAATGAACATTAGGTCCTGTTTATTGAGGACCCTCTATAGGCCCGTGACAGGCACAGTGGATGCAGTATTTCTGCTTCTCGCAGCATCTCTGTGAAGAGAGGGCGGTTAGGCCTTCTTGAGAGATGAGGAAATGGGCTCAGAGAAGTGATGTGACTTGGTAAGATTTGGCAGAATTATTGTCCCAGTAGCACACGGTAGATGGGCAGCTCTGCGTTCCTTGGGCTCAAGGGGGGTGGTGGACACCAGTTCCGATTCGCACTGGAGAGCTGACAGAGCCAGAGGCACCCATGGCTGGCAGCGTCTCACGAGACACAGACATGCATATGCATGCATAGCTCGGTCCCTGTAGCTTTAGCTGGAGGGAGGAGAGGACATGAGATCTCAGAATGGTCCAGGGGCCAGTCTCTGCTCGGAGCCTCGCCAGGGCTTGGGGGCTTCCCTGGCCCTCAGCCTCCAGGCACCTCCAGGATTCCCAGACAGACGCTGTGATTGGCAGGAGGCAGGATATCCCCAGGGAAACCCATCTTCACGCCTGGGTGACCCCCGCTGCCGCCTGCTTCTTAACTCTGCAGGAAATCAGGGTTGGCAGCCTTCCGTGGGAGGACAGAGCCGGTTTCCATGGCAACCGTAGCTGCCGCCTCCTGGCTTGGAAGGGAAGGAAAAGGCTGGCAGAAATAGAAGCAGGAAGGTCTCTGGGTGTGGGGCTGTACCCTGGTGCGCTGGGGAAAAGCCCTCATGACTTGCCCCGCCGCCAAGTCGCCAAGTCACGGCTGTCCTATCACCAGGGCTAGGTTCTCACCCACGTTCCCAAAAAGGCCAATTCCTTTTAAAGGTGGTGCCTCCTTGGAGCCACAGACATTAGGAAGAGATGGTTCTCCCACCAGGCGGCCCCAGCTGGTACCAGAGATACTGAAGCAGAGCTTGGGAACCGATGCTTTAAGCCCTCCCTTGTTTTAATCCTTTTTCCTTTTTTCTTCCCTCCACCCACCCTTTTCTTTTCAAGAAAAAAAAAATCAATATAAGATATAGAGTAAAGAGGGGAAGATGCGTGTGTTAGCTCCTTGCTGCAGGTTAGGTAGGTAGGTACCGGGATATCATTGTATTTCTTCAGACTTTGCTTTAGAACCACAAAGGTGCAGCAGGCATGTCAGAAATGCTCTTAGGTCGACCGGATGAAGTGTTTCCTTCCCATCGGCATTATTATTTTGTTTGTGTTCTATTTCGTATTGTTGTTTACCAGATATTTTCCTTTAAAACAGACTCATTGTTTCAACTTTAAATTTGCTTAAAAGGGGGAACTTTATTCCACCGCAGCCAGTAAAGGACAACATGTATCACTCGCTGCCAAAAATAGAAAGTGGCTGTGAAAAATACATTTGCGGGGGCGGGAGGGGAGGAGGCGGTGGGGGACGGTGGGAGGGCCTCTGGGCCCCTGTCGCCGAGGCTCAGAGCCTGAGTTCTGGCTCTTCTTCCTTGCAAAATGAGACAAGCAAGCGTTGCCGGGGTGTTACAGCGAGGCGGGCACCACCCCAACCTTCTCCCTGACCATCCCGGGCTGGAAGAGGAGTAAGCGAGCTCCGCCCCTTCTCCGGCCGCCGGCTGGCCCCGCCCACAGTGAGCTGGGACCGGCCCACCTGCCCATTTTCCGGATGGAGAAACAGGCTCCGGGAGTTCAAGTGTCTTGCCAAAGTCCTTGATCATGGTGTGCGTGGTGTGTGTGTGCGCGCGCGTGTAAATAAACACACTGGTTGGGGGGGGGTAGCAGTCATGATTATGCCTTGCTGTTTTAATAAAGAATTCTATTTTCATATAATCTCGATGAACGGAAAAGTGCTGAAATGTATTAAACCATCCTTGTTTGTGGAACTGCCTCTGAGTGTGATTCAGGTTGACAGTCGGCCATGTCCTCGACGGCAAGGCTGGTTTCTGGGAAGGGAGCACAGAGGACCCGCTGTGTGCGTGCTTTGGGACAGGGCCTTTCGAATCCAGTCGGACGGCCAGCGTTCCTCTGTATATTCTGACCCATTTTTACAGATGGAGAAACTGATGGTCGGAGAGGTGAAGTGGCTTGCCCGAGATCACGTGGCTAGTTAGTAGCCACAAGAGTTGAGGGCAGTCCTCTCTGCCTCCTGAGACTGTGTTCCGGATCTTTCTATCAACAATCCTCCTGTAGGCAAAAGAGGGCCCAGATGCCTATAGAGGACCTTGGGGAGGAGTCTCACAACCCAAAGTAAGACAAACAGAAAAAAATCGTCAGAAAAATTCACTGGATGTTCTCTGTCCTTCACTATAACATATGCATTTGGGGTTTTGTTTTGTTTAAAGATTTTATTTGTTTGAAAGCGTGCATGAGCAGAGGGAGGGGCTGAGGGAGAAGCAGACTCCCCGCTGAGAAGGCAGCATGGGGGACCATGTGACCTGCGGCATGCTTGGGGTAGGGCTCTGTCCCAGAACTCTGGATCATGACCTGAGCCAAAGGCAGACACTCAACCAACTGAGCCATCCAGGTGTCCCTGCATTTATTTTAATACAAAAATGAAGAGGTGAAATGAATTAGATTTGGGGAAGATAAAAAGAAAATTGTGTTTTTCTCTCCAATCTTAGATGAAAAAGTAATTTCCCAAGGTAAATGTCCCTCACATCAGGTTCCTCGTTTATAAGGGGGCATGGAGGCATGGAGGCAGGTCTGGTGGGATTGAACTTGGCTGTGATAGACCTCTCAAGTAAGACAGTGACATTTTTTTACATATAAGATGTTTCCATTCAATGTAGCAGACAGTTCTTGCCCTTCCATCCAGATACAGGAGACCAGAGGTGGTGTGGCAGCTCCCCTCTGCTCTGGTTGCTCCAGCATCTGTGTGTGTGTGTGTATGAAAGATGGTGCCGAGTGGGGAGAGTTGGTGGCATGCTGTCCTCTTGCCCTGGGACCTCCCCTAGGACCTGCTCTATGTGAGAAAGAAGGAAATACTCAGAATTCTGGCAACTGTCTCCCCAAACCCAAAATGCCATCAGATGCCTCCCCATCTCTGTGGAGGGGATGACGGGCAGGGGACGCAAAGTCCATCTGGGGCTGGACCTGTGTCAGAGGGGCCGTCACGCTCCCTTGAGGGAGGGGACTTGTCACGATTGTCCTCAGTTTGAAGACTCGGAGGCCACAGCAGAAACTGAGAACTCAGAAGTCTTTAAAACACTCTTTTACATCCTAAAGGTAAAAATCAAATCAGCTACTCCCTGCTTAAGACTCTCCAAGGCTCTTGACATAAAATCCAAACACCTCTCCACAGCCCTCACCTACGTAATTTTTCTCCTTCTCTGTTTTTCTCTCCTATTCCTTCTTGGGCCACTCTTGCCCTGCTCACTTAGTCTGCTACCGCCACAGCCACCACCTTCCATCTCCTTCAACCCGCCTGCCCCAGGGCCTTTGAACCTGCTCTCCCTTCTACCTTTAGCTTGGAATGCCCTTCCCTTTGCTCTTTTATGGCTTGCTGATTACTCTGCTTCACCATTCACCTGTAGCATCCCTCCTCCCTCCTTTCCATTGTTCTGACATTCATACTTTTCTTATTTCCTTCTCAGTGATTATCAATATCAGATTATTTTTAAATGTCTCTGTTTATGCCTCCCAGTTGAATGTGATCTCCAGGAGTGAAGTTTAGCTTTACCACTCCCTCATTCCCAGCATGCAACATAAGCTTGACACATAGTAGGTGCTCAGGAAATACACACTAAGGGAACAAGTGGTCTTTTCCTCATTGTGGGCGAGTTTGTCTTTTATCCTGGATGGCAAGGAGTCATGAAGGTTTATCAGCAGGGGAGTGACATGGCCAGACTTCTGTTTAAAGCCTACCCTGGTAGCTGTGGGGAGGTTGGGTTAGAGGAAGGATAAAACTAGGGGAGGAAGATCAGAGAGGAGTCAGATGAGACCAGGAAGAGGTGGACAAGGGCAGTGGAGAAAAGGTAGAAAAGATAGCAGTTCCCCAAGGGCAGGAGAGCTAGATGTCAATGAAATGTTATCTTATAGGAATCAGTTCATTTGCTCCCAATCTCTGTAGCTTTGATTTCCTCCTTTTGCTGACTTGCTCCTTTTCCATCACATCTTGGAGTTCCCAGGCCATCTGCGGGGAAGAAATATTACTTTACCTTTAATTGCTTTGCTGGAAGCTCATGCCTCAATCCATCCATGCCCTGTATTTCATCATTTTTTGGCTGTAGACCCTGGGAGTCGATGGCTTTGGCAAAGTCCAGGCTACAAAGGGGTTTGATGGACTATGTACAGGTTTATCTATCTCCTTCTGTGGGACCCTCGGGGGGACCCATATTTCCTCCCAGGGAGGGAGCTGGAGCTCACCACAGAGCATTACATGTAATAACAACTCTAAAATGGTAGGTGGAAGATGAGTGAGTGATGGCCAAGAGAGTGATGGCCAGTGAGTGGGTGGGTGGATGGATGGGTAGACATATGCATGAATATTTGGTCTGGATAACTGTGGGGGGGGGGGAGAATGAGTAAGTAAGTAGATGCATGGATAGGTGGATGGATAAGTGGATGAGTAAGTAGGTGGGTAGGTAATTGGGTATATGGGTGAGTGGGTAGATGAATGGGTAAATAAATGAATAGGTAGCGGATGGATAAATGGTTGGTGGGTGTATGAATGGGTGGAAAGATGGGTAGTGGATAGAATACGTGAATGAATGGAAGAAAGAAGGTTGTGTGAGTACATAGATTGATAGATAAGTGGGTAGATAAATGGTTGGGTGTACAGATGGATAATTTGATGGCTATATGGTTGGATAGTATATGGATGGTTGAATAGATGGCTGGATTGATGGGTAGGTGCTGGGCAAAAGATGGAAGAAGAACAGATAAATATTTGAGTTGCTAAGAAAACCGGGCTCACCCTTTACCAGGAACCTGGTCCAGGAAACCCAGGGCTTGATGAAGTCCATCAGGCTAGAATAGAATGGGATGGATACTAGAATCAGACATCGGGTCACTCAAGGATCATCCAACAGCAAATAGGTCTTTCTATTAGAATAGTCAGCCCAAGGGTGAGAGAGCTTGAAAGAATCGTAAATGAGGTCAGATGCATGCAAAGCATTTAGTACAGTGTCTGGTATAGAGTAACCACTCAATGTTGGCTGTTACTATTGTGGCTGTTGCTACTATGTTGTATGAGCGTGTACTTCCTAGTGTTAGGCATGGGTGCTAAGCACTACGCATGTATTATCTCATTAGACTCCCCAGCAACTCTGGGGGGTAGATTTTACCATGAGCCCCATTTTATTCGTGATTATGATTATTATTATTGGGTGTGACAAAAGAGTAGCAGGCGAGAAGACTGGAGTCCAAGCTGATGGAAAATCCCCCGGGGCTGCTGGAACTTTGGGCAAGGCCACAGCAAAGAGGAGTCCTCCTGAGTGACATCCACTCAGAGATGTCAATGATTTCCCTTGAGCCTTCGGGTGTCCCCGTAACTACCCCATAAAGCAGCTATTCCTTCCCAGGGGTCTGTGAGAGAGGGGGGAGAGGAGAACTTCTCGTTCAGTGCCTGGAAGTGCCAAGAAACTTGATGACACTCAGTAGGATTATAAGTAAGTGATAGCTGGTATTATGGAGTTTAAGAAGGAAAAAACTGACTTCAAGTGGATACATGTCTTGCTACCACAGTTGAGAAGGGATTCACTTGTATTTATAGGGGTGAATTGGGTTAACTTGGTATCACTCAGCCTCAGGTAAAAAATCTCAACAGCTCTGGGGAGGAAGTCTGCCGAGAGGGCCTGAGTAGATATGGTTTGTGACCTGGAACCAGCCCTCAGCTGCCCCCCTCTTTGGTTGACTTTTGGGGTGCTGTTCTCCTTGATGAGCTGGTAATGTTTCCCATCTATAAAATGACATGGTTATACTTGAACACTTACGCAGTGGGGGGGGGGGGCTTCTCTGTAAAACATTCTGAATTTTATTATTCTTTTTGCCCTGTTTCCCATAAGTTCATTTGCTTTCCCCCTGTTTCTTATAAGTACATTATAAGGAGATGGTAAACTTTTGGTTTGTGGAGAAAGAATTGTATCAGTTGGACTCTTTGGGACATAAAGGAAAACATCACAACTCAATCTGGGTTAGATAAAGAGGGAGAATTTACTAGCTCACACGGCTGGAAAACCCAGGGCACTGCCTTGAGGCACAACTGGATCCAGAAACTCTAATGACATTGTCAGGACTCAGTATCTCAACCTCTGGGCTGTACTTTCCCCTGAATTGCTTTTAAGTCTCTCCTCTTATGATGGCAGAAAATTCTAGGAAATGAAGGCGAGATGTTTTCAAATAGTTATAGTCTTTTCATTCAGAAAGTAAAAATTCTCAGCCGTATGCTGTGCAGAGCCTGGGGAAACAGAGAGAGACAGAGCTATTCCCACTGTCTGTACTTCCAAGATCCAGATGTATCTAGATGTTCTTTATCTAAATCTGGAACCCAACTTTGCAGGACTTGGGCCACCCAGAGGAAAGAATCCAAATGACAAGGAATATCTAGCACTAGCCTCGGGCTTGGGGAAGAATCAGTCTCCTGCCCGAGCCTTGTGACTGTGACCTTGCCTCCCATCTCCACCACCATCTCCCAGTCTCAGGCCTTCACCTCTGGCCCCGACAGCTGCAGGTGCCTCATGAGGGGTCTTCCTGCTGTCATCTTTGTCCCCCCCCCCAGTACTCCATAATGCACACAGCTGCTCACCTCACAGAATATATCAGCATGTGGGACTTCCCTGCTTAAAACTCTGTCATGGCTTCCCATCAGGATTAGAAAAAACTCAAACTCATTCTTTATAACCCTGAGAATAAAATTCCAACAAGGGTCTGCATGGCCTAGTCCGGTCTACCTCTCTAACCTCCCTTCCCAAGGTTATTTCCACCTTACAGCCTTTGCTTTCATTAGCTCCCCTGCCTATACCCCCTCCTCAGAACTTCACATGGTTGTCCTCTCCTTGCCCTGAGGTTCTGAGCTTAGATATATCACCTCCTCCTGGAAGACTTCCCGTCTGACAACCCTATCTAAAGTTGCTGGCGCCTCTCCCAGATATGCTCTGCGCTTCCTCTTGTTTACTTTTCTTCATGGCATTTATCACAATCTAAGTGATCAGATTTCTTTATTTAACTTGTTTACTAACTGTATTCCCCCGCCAGAATATAAGTCCAAGAGCATGGGGATTGCTTGTTTTATTCTTCTCACTGTATCTCCAGTGTCTAAGAGTAGTGTTTGGCATATAGTAGGTGCTCACTAAGTCGTGGTTGAGAGAATAGCATTTCCAGACCAGCAAATGCTTTTGCCTTCTATTAAATTAATCTAGGGTTTTTCAACCTTGGCACTATTGACATTTAGAACAGGAGGATTATTTATCGTGAGTGTCCATCCTGTGCCCTGGAGGATGTTTAGCAGCATCTCTGGATTCTACCCACAAGATGATGACATCTTGGACAAGGACCATGATGATGGAGATGATGAAAAGTGAACAGACTTTAAAAAATATAGTAATATTGGGGCTCCTGGGTGGCTCAGTCTTTTAAGGGCCCAACTCTTGATTTCAGCTCAGGTCTTGATCTCAGGGTCATGAATTCAAGCTGTGTGTTGGGCTCCATGCTGGGCATGGAGCCTACTTTAAAAAAATAAAATAAAATAAAATAAATATATATATATATATATACACACACACATATATACATATATATTTGTATATTTTATTTAATATATTTTAATATAAAATATATTTTAATATAAAATATATTTAAATATAAAATTTTAAAAATTTAAATATAAAAATATATAAATATAAAAAATAAAATATACATATATGTACCTATATATTATGTTAATAGTATGTATATAATTGTATATATACACATAATACTATGTATATAATATGTATATATTATGCTACATGTATATATAGTAATATTATGTGCAACACTATGGAAATGAATCTCTTTGTTTTATAAATGAAGAAAAGGGTCAGAGAGGGGAAGGGGCCCTGTGGCTTAGCCACAGCTTTCTCGTCCAAAACAGGTGCTTACTGTGTATCCCTATCACCTATTTACTTGTCAGCAGTAAATATTTGAAAGAATAAATAAGTGAACAAGAGGCCCAACTATGGCATCCTTAGGGAAGCCTTGCTCACCTCTTCAGGTAAATCCTTTGGTTCTGTATTCATTTCTAGAGATTATTTAATGGATTCTCTCTCCTCCACTGGACAGAAGCTCCAGGGGAGGATGGTACCTTTACCGAGCCTGGCACAGGGCCAGACACACAGTAAACTCTCAATAACCAGCTGCTCAAGGTAACATGAACGAATGAATAAATCACCAGGCTCTATAGACCTCACTCTCTTTCCCTCACCCTACTTTATTTTTCATCTTAGCCCTTGCCACCAACTGCCACATTGCCTATTTCTCTGTTGATCGACTTCATTGTCCACCTTCCTCCACTAGAATCCAGAATTCCATCCTACAATTCGATTTGAGAATCTAGCATGGAAGCTCATGAAAGCAATGGCTATTTAAAATTGGACTCTGCCCCCACCGCACCCCCGCCTCTATCCCTCTTTTCTGCTTCCTTATCCCCCCAGCGCTTATCATCGTCGGACATATCTTTGGACTTTCTTGGTTTTTGTCAGTCTCCAGCCAGCTCTCCAAGGACTAAACATTTGTGTTTGATTCCCAGCTGTTTCTCAGCCGTTTATCCTAGTGCCTCACACAGAGTAGGCGCTCACCCCCACCTTCTTCACCTGACAAAGGAAGGCGGGATTGCGAGGCAGCCAGGAGACGGAGCCCAGGTGGGAAGGGCCGGGCCGCCAGGTGCAGCGCCTTCTCTCAAAGCCCTAGCCCGCCCCCATCCTCACCTGGAGGCTGGGCCGGGCAGGCAGGAGTTAAGCGGCGCGCACGCTTCCGACCCGCAGGTGGCGCCGTCCCGCCTCGGTGCCCGACTCCCGGCGCTCCGAAGTGCGGGACAGAATCGCAGCCAGCGCAGAGCCTAAGCTCAGCCCCGACTTGTTGATCTCGCTCAAGCAGCAGCCGCCGCCGCCGCCGCCGCCGCGGGAGCAGGAGCAGGAGCAGGAGGAGGTGGAGCAGGAGGCGCCGCCCGATCGCGGACCTGCCACCCGCGCTCCCAGCGCTCGCCCGCGCCCCCAGCCTCGGAGAGGGCGCCCCGGCTCCGCGGCGCCTGCAGCCCTAGCGCGTCGCCTGCCCGGCCGGCGTAGGCCGGGCCCGGCCCGGCCCCGGGTCCGCCGCTGCCCGCGGGCGGGGGCGCCCGGGCTGCCGGGGCGATGCGCGTTCCCTGGCCCCGGGAAGCGGCCGCCCAGGGGGTGAGTGTTGAGGCGCGCGGCCAGCGGCGGAGACACAGAGGAACAGAGGAAGGGGACTCGGTTGCCGCGGTTCGGCCTGTTGGTCTACCCGGGCTCCGCGGCTTCAGGCGGGGGTGTGGGGGGTGGGGGGATATTATGGGGGGGGATTCTTCGGGCAAGGGTTGGGGCCTAGGGAGGCACGAGGGGGAGAGGGCGTCAGGATCACATGCTGGGGGGCTTAGGGCAGCCCCCGAAATCACCAGCGCGCGGCGGGAGGAGGGCACGTTTTGAAAAGGCCAGAAAATTCAGCTCCTTTCCCCGCCTCCCACCTCCCCCACCCATTCCCTTCCAAGCACCGGGAAAGGCGCAGAACCCGGAGTTATAAAAAGCCATCGCAGGAGAGGAGCGAGGAGGGGGGAAGGGGGCGGGGAAGGAGAAAAGGAAGGATGGAGCAGGTGGATCCGTAGGACTCTGCACGCCCCTCCCGGTGTGGAGCAGGGGTCACAGAGGGAGGGTCAGGACTCCGCGCAGATCTTGGCTTTGCATCTTTCAGGGCTCACTTAGATACCGGAGCGACCTCAAGAGATGCTCCCGTGCTTTAGGGAGAGGGGTCGCTCCCGAGCGAGGCTGTCTTTGACCACCCTGTCAGTTGTGACCTCCGACAGGTGGGCAGCAGCAATCCCCCCTAGAATTCCCCCCAAGTCTTTCAAGGTTTAGAAAAACCAAACCCGCTGCCACCCCCTAGAACTCAAATTCTAATTATTTCGAAGCAGGGGGAAAGAAAAGATGAGAAATCTTTAAAAAAAAAAAAAAAGTTTTTCATGCAGCGCCCTTTTCTGCCCATTGTGGGGCTTGGTTTGGGACTCGACGGGGAGACCCAGAAAGAAGCGAGTTTCAGCACTCGATGGGGAGGACAGCGCCCCGGGCGGCTGGGTCGGTCCTGGGCGGCAGAAACCCGGGGTGGGGCCTCCGGGATCCCCGGAGCGCCTCTTGGGGGCCCTCTCCCCGCCCCGAAGAGCTGCCCCTCCCTCCACCCATGGGGTGGGGCGGACTTCAGCACCGGCGGGAGGGACAGCGCCAAGTCGTTCAGCAACCCCCACCCCCCCACCCCGCCCCCCAAGTCCTGAGCCGCTTAAGTACCGGGAAGGTCAAGGCCAGTTGGGGCCCCGGTGGAGAAGGCCCCGGTGGAGAGGTGGGGAGGGGCCGCGCCCAGCTCCCTGTTTGTGACCCGCGTCCGCTTCCTGCCTTGCAGCGGTCAGGATGGAGGTGAGAAGACGGCCGTGACGTGCGCAGGTGCAGTCCCCTGCACCCCCAGCAGCCCACAGCGCTCCCTGCCCCCCTCCCCCGCAGCGGCCGGCCTTGCCGTCCAGTGACAGCGGCCTGGGGGGGCAGGGGGGGCGGGGGCGGCCGGACCAGCGATGCCGGCGGGCATGACGAAGCATGGCTCCCGCTCCACCAGCTCGCTGCCGCCCGAGCCCATGGAGATCGTGCGAAGCAAGGCGTGCTCGAGGCGCGTCCGCCTCAACGTCGGGGGTCTGGCACACGAGGTGCTCTGGCGCACCCTGGACCGCCTGCCCCGCACGCGGCTGGGCAAGCTACGCGACTGCAACACGCACGACTCGCTGCTCGAGGTGTGCGACGACTACAGCCTCGACGACAACGAGTACTTCTTTGACCGCCATCCGGGCGCCTTCACCTCCATCCTCAACTTCTACCGCACTGGGCGGCTGCACATGATGGAGGAGATGTGCGCGTTGAGCTTCAGCCAAGAGCTTGACTACTGGGGCATCGACGAAATCTACCTGGAGTCCTGCTGCCAGGCCCGCTACCACCAGAAGAAGGAGCAGATGAACGAGGAGCTCAAGCGGGAGGCCGAGACCCTGCGGGAGCGGGAGGGGGAGGAGTTCGATAACACGTGCTGCGCAGAGAAGAGGAAAAAGCTCTGGGACCTCCTGGAGAAGCCCAACTCTTCCGTAGCTGCCAAGGTGAGTCTGGGGTCTGCGGGCAATTGCACTGGGGGCTCTGCCTGGGTCCCCCACTTGACGACCACCGAGGGGGCTCTGGCTTAGTTCCCAAATAAGAAGACCCAAAAGGGGCAGGGGCTCTGGCCCAGACCTCAGAGGTGAGGACCAACCCCTTCCGACTGTTCTGTTTGCACCGGTTACCTCATCCCTTGATGATTCAATACTCTATATCTCGACTCAGTTGGAGAAGAGGATTTGCGGAGACGTCAACTCACACAGCAAGAGGGTAGACTGAGTAAGAAGGCACAGAGGGACGGTAAAGCCTTGCTGGGATGGAGTTGAGTTTGGTCTGTGTACATAATGCTCCCTTGTGGAGTCCTAGACCCAGATGGGAGGGGGGTCACCTGCGATTCTAATACTTATCCCTGTATTTTTAACCCTCCTTTGCCCCGAGGAAGGAATAAAAGCAGCTTACAGACGGGCTTGGAGGACACAGATACCGTCAGGCAGTTTCAACATCAGTAAGAAAAATGAGGCAAAGGGACTCTGAGGGGTGGATGTGTGCATACGTGACACACACAGCTGGCTGTGGATGCTTGTGGGCGAAGGGTCACCCCTGGTTTGTTCTTTCTTTCTTTCATGAGTTTATTCCAAGAATGATTTGGTGCAGCTTGTAAAGATGCTTTGGCTGTCGGAAGAGGATGTAAATTCTGAAATAAGACAGAAAAATGAGGCAACATGAAAAAATGAAGCAGAAGGAGGCAGAAAGGCTTAGCTCAAACCTAGGGGGCCAGTGTGCTGTGGGGAAAGGCAGAGGCTATGCTGGCCCAGGACAGACTTGGGGTTGGGGGGGCCAGACCAGGGAAGGGGGTCAGTGGTTGATGAGCGGCTCCTTTGTGTGAAGCTGGGTTCCGGGAATGGCTCAGAGAGAGGGGGCCTGTCTTCAGGTGGCCAGCGTGCTGGGTGTTGGGAGTAAATGGCAACACCGTGTGTTCGGAGCTCTCGAAGAGGTTGTGTGAGGCCCAGGGGGAGCGAGAAAAGAGAAGTGTTGATGTCATATCCAGGACTGCCATGTCGGGAAAGACATGTTGAACACTCTCAAAGAGTGGGGCCAGGAGGGGTGAGGATGGGGTGGACAGGCAGGTCAATGTGTTCGCGGCAAAAGAAAAAAGGAGGAAGCGTGTCCACCAACATCATGTATGTGCTTGGGCTGCCTCATGCCCCCGCTGGCCTTTCCTTCTGGGATCCCCCTGGCTTAGGTGGCCTCTCCCTGAAGATCCACCTGCAAGGCTGGGTATGAAGGGGACACTGTGGGGTCCCTTTCCCAGATCTGGCAGCTTGGGGAGAGGCCTCAGAATAGAGGCAGGAGGGGGTGGCTGGGAGGAGGGTGGACAGAGGCCTGAACATTTTCCCTCTTCCCTGGCAAACCCCAAGAGGATGTAGAGATTTCTAGGCCTGGTTTCCTCTTCTGTGGGCTGCCTCTGACCATAATCCTGCCCTAGGGTTTGTGTCCAGAAAGCCTCCCTCTTAAGACAGTCACTCACCCTTAACCGGCTTAGGATCAGCAGACTTACTTTGCTATTTCCAGGCCTGACAAGGGTTCCTCCTACACACACCCTGGTTAGGCCCAAACATGACTCTTCCCCCCCCCCCCCCGCCCCCGCCCCATCCTGTCCCTAAGACATGAGAATGAGGGGCTGGGGAGGGTCGAGTCACCCTTCCAGAGAAGAAGCCAGCAAAGGGCTGTGTTTGGGTTGGTGTCTGGCAGCAAGACATGGGAGGGAGCTCGGGCTTGCAAAAGGCGCTGTTTGGGAATAAACAGCCTCGTCTTGCCCTCGGGTTAATCCGCTCACGGGGAGGGGCTTCATGACCTCTCCATGATCCCGGGCTCGGGCTGTCAGCTCACATTTCCGGCAGATGGACAGTCTAGGACATTCTGCAGCCAGAGCTGAAATGGGGAGGCAGGCAGGCAGGCTCATTGATCCCTCAGTATAGAAATCCCGACCACCATTGATCGAACATTTACTGTGTATGGAACATAACAACACAATTGGTCCTTATACCAGCTCTCTGTTATTATCCTGCCTTTTACAAATAGGGAGGTTCAGAGAGGTTGAGTAACTTGCCTAAGGTCACACAGCAGGCAAACGGGAGTAGACAGAAATTCAAACCCAAGTGTGATTTTGAAGACGTTGTTCTTTCCATAGTGGTTGAGTGCCACAGACTTCTCCCCAGTCTCCCTGCTCCCACTTATGCCCCCTGCACTAATGGTGCACAATGCAGCCAGAGTGAGCTTTTCAAAATATAGACTGGATCACATTTTTCATCTTCTTAAAATCCTTGAGAGGTTTCCCGCCACACTCAGAATAAAATCCAAACCTTCTACTATGGCTTCTCAGACCCTACTGAATCGGCCCCCATGTCCTCTCTCTGAGATCATCTGCTCAGCTCTCCTCTGGTTCACTGGGCTCCAGTCCACTGGCTTCCTTGCTGTTCCTATACAGGGAAGGCTTCAGCCTACCTCAGGACTTTTGCACTGGCTATTCCTGCCACCTGGAACGCTTCACCCCCTTGTCTCGTTGCCAGCTGTTTCTCCTCATTCTTCATTTAAGCAGGTCCCTGCTCACATAAGCCCTCCTCTGAGAGACCCCTGTCTAAAACATCCTCCTTCCCCTTGCTCTGAAACCACATTCGGTGTCTTGCCTGCACAGGCTCTGAGCACCATCCGAAGTTGTATTTTCTTCCTTTCCTTCCTCCCCGCTCCAGAGTGCGCGTTCCGTGAGTTATAGTCACTGCTCTGTTCCCAGCACCCGTCAAGGTGGCTGGCCCAGAGGAGCTCCAAATCACATGTGGACTGAAGGAAGGATCAAGCCGTCCGTCAGTCAGCATGTCACGGGTTTGGAGGATCTGTCTCTTGTTCCCCACGGCCTGCCTGCAGCCCAGCTTCCCGGCCTCCTTCAATCATCTGCACTTTGCCCATTCCATCCATGCCCCAAGTTAGGTGCCTTGCTTGTCAGAACAGCAAAGCCTGTGGACATTTCTCAGAGGCCCCAGAATGAGATCGTCAAATGGAGGATCATTTCTCGGTGGTTGTGGGATGCAGGAACAAGCCTATCTCGTATGTTTAGAGCAAGAACAGACCAGGATCCCAGACCCAGTCCCACCCCCTCCCCAGTTTTTGGCCCCAGGTAGGTGGTTCACCTCCGTGAGCCCTCACCTTCCACCTATAAGATGGAGACACAAGGTCCTCCTTGCAGAGTCATCCTGAAATCATGTTTCTCAAGATTTCGCACAGTGCCTAGCACACGGGAGTAGGTGCGGCTTGTTTTTGTAAGTAGGAGCAGAGTCCTTCTTGACGACTGGGTGGGCTGAGTTGCGACCAACTCTTTCCTCTGGATAGCAGTACTGGGAGACCGAGCTGACGCTGTTAATAATTGATGGGATGTTCTGGCAACAGCGGAGACAAACCAAAGTACAGGCTTTTGCCTTCACCGTCAGGGGAGTGAAAATCAAAATCCATTAGGCAAAAGGCAGTGTGATGGATTCTTGTTTGGAAGCTGGGGTCAGCCCTGTCAGAGCGACAAGATTGTGGTCCTGGGCCACCGCTGGGTTTCCGCTTTCTTGGAAAAACCTCCAGGCTTTTCTTAGCAGGAGGGAGAGGGTAGTATAATTTGCCAGGCCAGGAGCATCTGCTCTCCCTGGAATAGTCTTGGGGCGTGTATCTCCGTCTGATTGGCTACTGTTGAGTGTGCTAGGCACTAATTAGGGGTACTTTAAAACCCCTATCTCATTGAAATCCCCTCAACACTGAAGGATAGATTATCCTATCAGGTAATCTGCCAGTTTGGACTGCAAGTGATGGAAGAGAAAACTGGAAGCGTCCTCTGCAAGGAGGAAGATGCATCATTTCATGTAACAGAAAGTTCCAAGGTAGCTGGTTTGGGGTTAATGGCTCCAGGATGCCATCAGGATTCTAGAATCTTTCCGTCTTTCTGCTCCTCCAGCTCCTGCTTGTGGCTTGGTCCCCAGGCTTGCTGCCTCTTGTCAGAAGACTGCTAGTGCAGACCCATGGGGTCCAACCAGTGAAGAGGGTTATTTCATCCCTGAGAGGCAAACCTTTCCCAGGAGCCCCCTCAGACTTCTTTTCAAATCCCACTGGCCAGGATCAGGTCACACGCTCGTGCTCTCCCTGCAGGGAAGCCAAGGAAGGCAAGCGTCTAGTATTTTCAGATGCAGGAAGAAATGGCTTCGATGAGTGGTATTAAGACTCTTTCACAAAGAGAAAATTGAGGTTCTGAGAGGTGAAGTCACTTGCTGGAACTCCCATAATTAAACGCTCAATAAATATTTGTTGAAGGAATGAAAATGGCAGAGCTAGGACTTGAGCCCTGGCTGGTCTGGTTCCCAGCCTGTGTTTCTTAATCCTGGAATCTTGGGCAGATTCTTTAAGCTGTCTGCACTGTACTGAGCTCATCAGCCAAATGGCAGTTAGAGCAATGCCCACCTCTTGGGGCGTTTTCGATGACTCAGATTTCTGATGTGAATATAATTTGCAAATGGAAAGTACTTTATAAATGTGAATAATCATAATAATTATATATGCTTATATTCAAAAGTGGGAGCGGTCTCTATTTCAAGATAGTG
This sequence comes from Martes martes, assembly GCF_963455335.1. Classification (NCBI taxonomy): domain Eukaryota; kingdom Metazoa; phylum Chordata; class Mammalia; order Carnivora; family Mustelidae; genus Martes; species Martes martes. The sequence goes on from NC_137896.1 coordinate 11,214,812, forward strand.
GTTAGTATTTTGCCCACCACGATTTGATGAAGAATCCTGTCTGGGTGGGGGTGGGGCACCTTCCTGGCTCCATTGGTGGGTTGTGGGACTCCTGATTTCAGGATTATGAGTTCAAGCCCCATGTTGGGTATTGAGATTACTTAAGAATAAATATTAAAAAAGAAAAAAAGGAATCCTTTCCAGGGTCTAACAGATGTGGTTTAGTTCTCAGGTCCATGGCTTATGAGGAATGCGACCTTGGGCAAATTCCTTCCCTTCTCCGAGTCTTAGTTTCCTCATCTAGGAAATGCGAATTAAAATGGAGCCCACCTGAGACGGCCACAAGGTGGTAATCTGCAGGAAGTGCCTGGCACATGGGCACATCCGATAAATGACAACAGTGATGATTAGCATGACCAGGGGATTCCTCTCTGCTCACTACACCCCTGCTTGGCAACATCTCCTGTCCTGGTGTTGTGGATTGCCCGATCACTGCCCACCCCTTTGGGATTTCATTCCTCTAATGTGATGATGCTTTGTTTCCTTAACCTGAGCCAGGGGGATTCATGTATTATCATCAAGAAAAAAATGAGGGCAGAGGGTGGGTGGGGGCGAAAAAATGAGGGAAACCAATCTGGAATCTACGGGACCCTTTCAGTGCTATGAGTCATCAGTGGCCGAGGCTCTTGCCAGCCCAGGTCGGTCATCCTAGATGTTTGTGTTTATTCCTCGGAGGCGATATTGCAGAGATCCAGAATCCTGGCTGTGGGTTCACACTGTCCTGGGTTGGAATCCCGGCCCTGCCATTTCCTAGCTCCCGACTTTGGGCAAATCATTTTACCTCCCCTAGCTTCCATTTCCGAATCTGTAGATGAGGATGACATTAAAACCTCCCTCATGGGGCTGCCCAAGGGATTAAGTATGATAGTGGATGTAAGGCGTTGAAGCCAGGCGTCAGAAATCCTGGATCGGCATTTGATGTAAGGAAACACAGAGGATGCCAGGGACTTGGCTGGGTCACAAGTTGGTGAAAGATCAGGGATCACTTCCAGGCCTTTCTGACCCTCATCGAGGCTCAGAGATCTTTCCGTTCCGTTAGGATGCTTGACCAGGGTCATACCTTGGCAGCTGGTCTCTCGGGGGTTTTGAAAGGCTACAAAATGTGAAAATGTGAAAATGCTTAGGGAGGAAAAGTGTTGGCCAAATGAGCAGTTTGGCCAAAGCTTCATTAACTGAAAGAGAACAAGCCTGCAGTAAATACCAACTCCATACCCAGCACTTTGTGTACTTCCTAGACTTGATAGTAGCATGGATGAGAGGCCTGATTTTAGGGCTGGATGGCCCAAGTTCAAAGTCTGGCTCCTTTACTCACCTGCTGCATGATTTGGGGCAGACCGCCGTACCTCTCCGTGGTCCTGTTCCTTCACGCATCAAGCGAGGGCAGTAACAAAGCCTGTCTCATGGAATTGCTACCAAATTAAATGAGTTAACACAAGCAATGGCTCATAGAAAGTCTTCAGTAACTTTTAGGGTTTTGTTTTTGTTTTTAACTGTCATTGTCTCATTTAATCCTCCTGATGATCCTGCCAGATAAATAAGCTCCTTCCCCCCCCCCCAAAAAAAAGGTCTCCTTCTTCTAAAATGATCCGTGCTCATTGTAAGGTGAGGTTGTATCACTTGTTCACCATCGCAGGGACAGTTGGGGCAGGAGGGGGACTCAGCCCCGAGAAAGGAGAGGCAGTGTCCCACCCAGATCCATTTAGCTCTTAGCATTTTGGTGCCACCAGCCCAACTCCTAGCCGTCCCGCTCCTCTAGTGCTTTGCCTTAGAGGCCTCCTGTGGCCAGTGAGTCCAGGTAAGACAGGGACCTGATGTCCCACCCAGAGCAGCCCTCCCCTGCTGACTGATGGGGGCAGGTGGGTGAACACCCCAGCCCCCTCACCCTGGTTGGGGGTATAACTCAGAGGTGCCCGGTCTACAAAGGGCCCCAGAGTTCCTGGTGCCCCTGGTAGTTCCTTGCTTGATAATACACCCTGTTTGGCTTCTTTCCCTTCCCCGTTTCAGAGCCCCTCTCCCCCACCAGTGTTTTCTGGGATGACTTCCCACGTAAGCCACTTGTGCTTGGATCCTGGTCTTAGGATCTGGTTCTGGGGGGAATGAACCACAGATACGTGGGAAATGTCACGCCTTCAGTATCCTGGTTGTCTTGCGGGCTTAAAAAAGCATCTTACAACAAAACCCCTCTCAGAGGTCCTCCTAAAAGAAGAGAATCCTGGGCTGGCTGGTTCCATTAGCCTCACCTCCATCTCCTGGTTAAAATAAGAACCAACAGCAGCAGAAACTACCAAACAGCACTTACGGGGTGGTGCAGACACAAGGAGAGTCATGGGCCCAACGTATCTGACTCCCGAGCCACCCCGGGAGGTAGTGACAATCATCCTCTTCTCATAGTCATGGATACCGCGGCCCAGAGAGGTCAAGTGCCTGGCCCATAGTCACACAGGGAGTGGGAGGGCTCTCTGACTGAACCTATCTATGGTCTGGCCTCAGGGCTGTGTGAAGAGCCTTCAGGAGGTGAGAAGCGAGCTCCAGGAGCCATCCCCACCTTGCCCTTGCCCTGTCCCTGGGTGGGGGGGACCATTTTTTGAGGGGAGGTATGTGTTCAACATCTCACCCGACTTGGGAGGGTTCCTGGCTCCTGATCCCTCATGACCTGCCCCCAAAGGCTACTGGCTGGGACTACTACAGACACAGATTAGCATTAGGCATTATTTTAACAGGTAATGTAATAGATAAGGGCCCAACCTTCTCCCTGAGGGAGAGACAGATTCTTGGTTTCGGTGTCTCTGGTAAAGATGAGCGTGACCAAGGGGAGCCAGGGAGCTGAAATTCACATGCTAATGTCCAGCACACAGTTCTCCTTCGGATGTTTCCCTGGTGACATAAATAACAACTAAAACGTAATGTCGCCACACAAGACCTTTTCCTAAGGGCCTGCCTGGGTTCAGATCCCACCTCCATCACTTCCTGGCGGTGCAAGCCCACGGGACACCTCACCTCTGTGAGACTGGGAAGCGGACTTACAACATAGGGCACATTTCACAGAGTGGTGGCATTCAACCCTGGCTGCACCTTTAGATCCCTTGAGCTTTGAAAAACGCTTATGCCTGAGCGCCACCATTGGAACACAACCCCCCAATGATTTCTTGTTTTATTTCCGGCAAAATACATAAAACATAAAATTCATCATCTTAACCGTGTTTAAGTATATAGTTGAAGAGTGCTAAGTGCAACCAATCTCCAGAAATTGTTCATCTTGCAAAACTGAAACTCTGTATCTATTAAACAATAGCATTCCATTCCACGCCCCCCCCCAACCCCAGCCCCTGGCAACCACCCTTCAGCTTTCTGTCTCTATGAATTTGACTGCTCCACCTGCCTTGTAGAAATGGAATCATATCATGTTTGTCTATTTGTGATTGGTTTATTTCGCTTAGCGTAATGTCCTCAAGGTTCATACATGTACTAGCCGGTGTCAGGATTTCCTTCCTTTTTAAGGCTGAATAATACTTCATTTTATGTGTTTAACTTGCCTTGTTTAGCCATTCATCCATCCATGAATGGTTGGCTCTGGCCACTGTGAATAACGTTGCTATGAACCTGGGTATACACGTATTTCCTCCAGACCTTCTTTTCATTCTTTTGGGTATATATCCAGTAATGGAATTGCTGGATTGCATGGTAATTCCTTTTTTTGTGTTTTTTGTGTTTTTTTGTTTTTGTTTTTTTTTGAGGAACTGCCATATTGTTTTCCCCAGCAGCTGCACCATTTTACATTCCCACCAACAGGGCACAGGTTCCAATTTCTCCACATCCTCACCAGCACTTGATATTTTCTGTTCTTTTGATAATAGCCATTCTTCTGGGTGTGAAGTGGAGGCTCATTGTGGTCTTGATTTGCATTTCACTAATGACGAGTGATGTTGAGCATCTTTTCATGGGCTTGCTGGCCATTTGTACATATTCTTTAGAAAAATGTCTATTCAAGTAATTTCCCTGTCTTCTAATCACGTTGTTTGGTTTTTGTTGTTGTTGAGTTTCAGAGTTCTTTATATATTCTGGATATTAACCCCTTGTTAGATCTATGATCTGACATATTTTTTTCCCATTCTGTAGGTTGTGTTATCACTTGGGTGATTGTGTCTTTCATGCGTCTAAGTTTTTTAATTCTGATGAAGTGCTATTTGTTTATTTTTTCTTTCATTACCTATGCTTTTGGTGTCATATCCAAGAATTATTGCTTAATCCCATGTCATAAAGCTCTCCCCCTATCTTTTCTTCTAAGAGTTTTATACTTTTAGGTCTTACATTGAGGTCTTTGAAATATTTTGTGCTAATTTTTGTGTGTGGTGTGAGGTAAGGGACCAACTTTATCCTTTCACGTGTGGGCACCAAGTTTTCCTAGCACCATTTCCTGCTCTGGATGACTGATCTTGGGTAGATCCCTGGGGTAGAGAGTTTCAGAGGCCCTAACAGGCATAGAGCTCTGTGCACAGTCCTGGGACCATAAGGAGGTGCTGTCTGAGTAATTGTTGACAGAGATAAGTGACAGTCCCTGACACACCCAGCATGGCTCCACCATTCCACTTCCACTCATGAAAGTTTTGTGGAATGCAAGTGAGAGAGAGTGAAACACAAGCATGGGGGACACCTGTCCAGAATGTGGCCACTTCTCACCGCCCCACTGCTGTGTCCCCATCCTCTCCCATCTGAACCACTGCAGGAGCCTCTTCCTGTCTGTTCTCCCATCTTCCTGCCACCCCCACAGTCTGTCCCCCACATGCAATCAAAGGGACGTCTATGAGTCAGATCACTCCCCTGCTCAGAATCCTCCCATGGCTCCCATCTCCCTCAGAAAAAACACTCAAGTCCTACGCTATGCCTCCTGGGCCCTTGTCTAACATCTTTCCCCTCTCGAACATCCTTCCAACCTCCTTCCCTACCACTCTCCCTCTCTCCATCACTGCAATCTAACCCCAGTGGCCTCTTTGCTATTCCGGTGGCATACCAGTCTACCACCTCAGGGCCTTTGCATTTGCTGTTTCTTCTGCCCATAGTCTTCCTGCAGGTATCCATAAGACTTACTGCCCACATTGTTCAGATCTTAGCTCAAACGTCGTCTTCTCAGCGAGGCAATCCCTGACCGTCCTATAAAATAGTACCCCCAGTGCTCTCCATTCCCCTCTCCTGCTTTATTTTTCTCTACCTGACATGGCATACAATTACTTAATTATGCAATTACCTTTTCTATCCCCAACTTGGATCCAAGCTTCAAAGGGTCGGGCTTTTGTCTGTGGTGTTCACTGTTGTACCCCAGTGCCTAGAACAGTGTCTGCCACCGAGGAGGCACTGAATAAATGTTTGTCAAATGAATGAATGATGTTATCCTAGAGATAACTGAGAATACGTACTTGTCAATGGAGAAAGGAATTTATTTACAAACTTTGGGGCTTTCGTTGTTATTGCTAACACATTTCTGGAAGTCTGACTCGCATCGACTTCTGCCACACTCTGAATGCCGAACGCCTGCGGTTTCTCTGCCCAAGCTCGGTTTCTCAGGCTCAGCACTACTGACATTTGGAGACGGGTAATTCTTTGCTGTGAGGGGCTGTCCTGTGCATTGTGGGATGTTAGCCGCAAACCTGGCCTCCACCCACTGGATGTTGCATGAGAAGTGGGCATCACAGAAATAAAGGATGAACAGCTGCCAGGAGGAAATTGCAATGTTCCAAGCAAAAGAGGATGGCAGCCTGGGGGGTACAGGGGGGTGCAGGGGAGTCCATGAAGAGTGGTGGGTTTGGGGATATATGTGGGATGTGGGGGCAGTTCATGGGCAGCCACAAACCCTCAGACTCCACCAGGGCCTACAGATGCCCAGTCCATGCTGTGGGCCTTAGCCCCTGACCGTTTTCTAGCTGTGAGTCCTTGAGCCCCGTGGTGCCGTTTCCCTGTCTATAAAATGGACCCAGTCACAGCCCTACTGCATGAAGATGTTGTGAGGGTTAGATAAGGTGAAATGGTAAATAATGAGAAACACACATATCAGCTGTTCTTGATTATGACGGGCTCAATGATCTCAATCAATGAGATGCGTTGAGTACCTACTGTGTGCTGGGCACTGTGCCACGTGCTGGGGACACAGCAGAGAACAAAACAAAGATCCCAGCCCTAATGGCACTGATATTCCAGAAGGAGAGAGAGTGAAACCATTCAAAGTATAAACAAATACAGAGACCGATTGGAGGCAACTGTGAAAAAGGAATCCTGAAATAATCAGGAAAGATGAACCCCGCCTGGATATTTGATGCTACTGAGGAATTAAAGCCTTTTTTTAGGTATGATAATGCTATTGTGGTTGTGTTTTAAAATATTCATCTTTTAGAGATACAAACTGAAGTATTTTGGATGAAATAGCAAGATCAAATAATGTACTATTTTGTTTGGTGACAGAAGCCATTGAAGAAAAGTCAGCAGGAAGGGGAGGCATGATGTTTGGGTGGAGGCCTTTACAAGGATGGTCAGGAGAGGGCTCACCACGAAGGTGCCAATTAAGCAAAGATGTGGAAAAGGAGAGAGGAAAGTTTGTGGACTTTGCAGGGAAGTATTGCTAACAGAGAAGACTGCATGTGCTAAGGCCCTGGGGACAGAAGCATGTCTGGATCAGCCAAGGAACAGCCAGGTGACCAGTGTGACCAGACCAAAGTAAGCCAGCAGAGGAGGTGGGGAGATAAGATCAGAGGGCTGACCCTGTCTGTCACTGTTGGACCGTGGCCTTTCCACTTAGCCTCCACACTGGCCTCCCTGCCTCCAGCCTTCCTTCTCCAGTCCATCCTTTTCAGAGAACCAGAGCCATTTTTCTCAAGTATAATCTGCTCACATCATCCCCTTCCAGAAACCCTTCCAAGGTTCTCACTACTCCCAGGATAAAGTCCAAATTCCTTAGCTTGACCTTCAAGGCTCCAGCCAACCTCTCCACCTTCACTTCTTTCCATACCTTCTCCCTGACCCCTCTGCTCATTCCATACCCGCCTCTGGCATTCCCAGACTACCCCATCCTTCCCTGGTCCTGCTCCACACCTTTGCCCAGGCTGATTTGTTCTGCCTTGCACCCCCTTCTTCCTCTTGTTTGCCTGCAGTCTCTCCTCCCTTCCCCACCCACATTCTCTTCAGGCAGCACTGGCTGCTCCCTCCTCTGTGCTCCAAAAACCTGCTGTTCATACCTTCCTTGCACAAAACACTGTGAAGAGTAGCTTATGGGCTGTTTTGTGGATGCCAGGCCTGGCCCACAGAGAGACAGGGTTGCTTTAAAAAGCAGGGTCGGCAGCCTGACTGCCTAGATTCAGATCCCAGATCAGGGATGATTCAAGCTGTGTGTATTCGGTGGGATGAGTTAACTTCTTTGAGCTTTGACTTCCTGATCCATAATTTGGGGAGGGTGACATCAGCCAGGGTGATGGTTCTATATGAAGCACGCAGAGCAGTCCCGGGCACTCAGCGAGTGTTCAGTACAAGTTAACTATTGTTGTTATTATTTTTGCTTAAATGTTAGTAAGTGTTTGTTGAGTGAATGAGTGAGCAAACTTGCACGACTGCGAGATGATTGATCAGAGGGCTCTCCCCTGCAAAGCAAGGGTCTTGCAGGTAGGTGTACCCTCCCTCCCATTTCATCCCACCATCCTTGTCTCTACCTGCCCACTCCATGCTCACACTTCCTGGGCCAGGAAGAAGTGACCTCAGGCCTTCCATTCACAGCAAGAAGACACAATTGAATTAGACACTTGAGGTGTTTTCCTCGTGCCCTGACTGTTCCATTTTTGCTCTGCAATAAGGCCGGTCTCCACTATTGCCCACTGTGGGCTGAGAGGTGGACGCTGTCTGAGAGAATCATGTTCCATTTGACAATTCCATACCATCACTCACATCCACCAGGTAATGGGCCTGGAATGAAACGACTTCTAAAATCAGACCAGCATATTTCACTAATTGCTGCCCAGGGCCCATCCTTGAGTCTTTCAAGGCCCGTGTGATCCTCGGGGCCCTTGACCCTGGTCAGTGCTGCCTCTCAGAGTCCCTGTGGACCCAAGTGTACTGATGAGGCTGCCCACAATTGCCCTGCCAGTGGAGTGTGGGAAGCAAAATGAAGGTAGAGCTAGGATGATGATATTGAACCTGCCTTCCATTTGTGCATCGTGCCTGGAATTGCCACTCTCTTTGAAGGGATCAATTTTCCTTTATCTCCTATGCCATGGGTATGTTTACTCATCATTTATTATTCCTTGAAATAATGACTGCGATTTCATTCAGTCCTCCTCTCCTCTTCCTGGGACAGTCCTTTTGGTTTCAAAGCTGGCTTCCATTCTGCAATCCTCTGGACCTTATAACTTTACGTGGGTGCATGTGCTTATTTTGAGCTCCTGCTTCAGTGCCACCTGTTGTTTGTGCGACAAATATCCATTGCGTATGACTGTATCCTAGGCACTGTTCTGGGTGCTTGAGAGGCACTTGAGTATCTATTAGTCAGGATTCTTTTGGTTGCAGGTAACAAATATACAGGTCAAACAGACCTAAGCAGAAAATGTAAGTGAAGAGTCCTGGGTTAGGGATGGCTTCAGGCAGGGTTGGATCCAGGGGCTTAAATATGTCATCAGTCCTTGGTGTCTAATATCTCTAAGCTCTGGCTTCTCAGCAGGCTCTACCAACATGGCTGGAAAGATATCTCCAGCAACTCCAGGCTTCCATCCTGTGGGAAAAGCATGTTTCTTTCCAAATAGAGCCAGCAAAACCCCAGGACTGATGTTCATGGGCCCATCCCTAAGCCAATCACTTCAACAGGTCTGGATCACATCTTAGTGACTGGAGCTGGGAAGAGACCAAAAGATGGAAGTAAAAGAGGTGGGATGCAGGGAGAGATTGAGTTGCTACTACCAAGAGTGGGGGCCTGGGGGGGCAGTGGCAGGGGATAAATGTAAGCAGCAAAAATAATCCGCAGCCATCATGGAACTTCTAGGCTCCTGGAGGGATATGGGCATTAAATAAATAAAAAAAAATAAATGACAGTAATCACACAGCATAATCTGTATGCTGTGAAGGAGAGAAGATGATCTTTTGGTAGAGAACAACCGGATATGGTCAGAGAGGGCCTATCCCTGCAGGTGGTCCTTTCTGAGAACCTGAACTTGATTTCTCTCCTTCCCAAATTGCAGAAATGACTTTTCTTCTGCAAGTTCTGTCTTCCTCTCTTGCACCCTTTAGTGTGCTCCCTCTTGGATTCTATATTCTTCTGAATTTGTTTTATCTCCCCCAAGTAAGGCAGGAATTTCTCAAAGTCTAGGACTGTATCTTCTTCGTTTCTGTGTTCTAAAGCAGGGTGGGTGGGCCACTGGTATCATTCCTGAAGTTCTACTTGGAAATGCCTGCCACAGGCCATTTGTTTACCTATTCTCTGAGGCTGCTTTGGGTTACAATAGCATTTCCCAGAAAAGCTTGCTGACCAGTATTCTAATGTGGCCCCAGGGACTAAAACAGAGGAGGGGTTTTGTCAGAAGGGGTTTGTTGGAGGGCCAGAGGGAGGGAGTGAAGGCACAAGCTAGCTGTGTGACCTTGAGCAGATTTCTTAACCTCTCTGGGCCCCTGGCTCCAGCTCTTGCAATGCCAGCTGCCTCTTCTCATCCTTCAGATCTCGGCTCATATGTCACCTGTTCAGAAAGGCCCTCCCTGACCTTGAATGACCAATTTGGATGTGGCAGCCTTTATGCTCTTTCCGCGATGAAATGTCTCTCCGGTTTCTTTTGAGGTTAGGCCCACCGGGGGCAGGCGTCCTTCCCCTCCTCGTCACCTATGCTTTCCCTTGTCTCAGATGTCACGTCTGGTAGGATAAGTGGAAAGAAGTCTGGTTTGGAACTCTGGAGACTTGGGTTCATAATCCCAACACCGCCACATACGTAAGCTATGCGAACCTGGGCAGACAGACCCTTCAGCTCCCCGGCCTCAGCTTCCCAAGCTGACAACTGGGCGTGGCAGCTCTGCCAAACCGGAAGGACCCCGTGAAGCCGGAAGGACCGGCGCCCCCTGCGGCCAACATGGCGCCTGGCCCGCCTCCGTGCTTCGTTCCGGTTGTTGGTTTTCCTTCTCCCCTCCTTTTCTCAAAAGAGAGAGAAGAAAGTTAGTCTACCCCAAACCTTGCCATAATGCGGCCTCCGACTACGACGCCTTGGCTGCTCGATTCTTCAGACAATGACTGTGCCAAGGAGCGCCTGGAAGGTAGGCAGCTTCTCTTACATAAAGCTCTATGCAAATGCGGCCCAAGGCGCGTCCGCCAGTCCCTCTCTGCGTCCTTCCAGGCTGCTGCCCCCAAGCCCCCCGTCCCTACATAAACATTTTAGACCCTTGCTGGCCTCAAGACTGAGAGAATAGACCAATCCAAAGAGGTCATTTTCCAGACGGACTGGAGACATCCGTGGTGGGTGCGTGCATCCTGGATGCCCCCAATTACTGAGCGATGCCCTGGGGAGGAGGGAGTGGCTGGCTATAGAATTTGAGGGGGTAGAGTGCCAAACGAAAATGCAGTCCCCCTCGTTCAAAAATTCCTAAGAATTTCAAGACCAAGACAGCAGAGCCGGTAACCAAGCTCGGGGCCTTTCAAGTCACAGGGCCCTGGGGGACCGTGCAGGCTGCACTCCCAAGAAGCCAGCCCTGCCCAGGAAGAAGGACTCAGAAGTCCTGGGTGAGGCGTAGGAGGTCTCTCAGTTCCCGAGAACCTGCCAAGGATAAAGTGCCTCCTCAGGGACCTTGAGCTCAGATGGCCACAGGGGCCAGGGAGGTAGTGTTAACAAGCAAAGCAGCAGGGCGCCTGGGTGGCTCAGTGGGTTAAGCCTCTGCCTTCAGCTCAGGTCATGGTCTCAGGGTCCTGGGATTGAGCCCGGCCTGGGACTCTGCTCAGTGGGGAGCCTGTTTCCCCCTCTCTCTCTGCCTGCCTCTCTGCCTCCTTGTGATCTCTCTCTCTCTCTCTCTCAAATAAATAAATAAATAAAATTGTTTAAAAAAAAAAGAAAGAAAGAGAGAAAAAGAAAGAAAGAAACCAAAGCAGCTGGCTGGAAGAACTGTGATATTTCAATGAGCAAGACAGTGGACTCTCAGCCTTGGTGTCAAGAGAGGCAGCATGGAGCGGTGGGGACTGGACAATACATGCCCATTGAAAGAGGCAGCTGCTCTTCAGCTCCAGGCTGGGTTCTGGGCCCAGCCAGAGATTTTCCTTTTCTTTCTTTCTTTCTTCCTTTCTTTCTTTCTTTTTTTTTTAGAATTATTTATTTGAGAGACAGTGAGAAAAGCATGTGCAAGTGCTGCGAAGGGCAGAGGAAGAGAGAAAGGGAGAGAAGCAGACACCCTGCTGAACCCAGAGCCTGATGCACAGTTCAGTCTCATGACCTGGGCCGAGATCAAGAGTCAGACATTGAACTGACTGAGCCAACCAACCAGGCACCCCCTCCAGAGATTTTAATTTTTTTCATGTGAGATACCCCAAGTTATTAATGTTGGCAAGTAATTTTTTAAAATTAAACAGATCTGAGTGGGCCAAACACAGTTCTGTGGACCGCTTTCAGCCCTTAGGGCTCCACTTTTTGACCCTTGAGGCACCGAGCCTTCTGATGGCTAGAAATGGGAGAAGGGACCGTTTCTGGTCTCTGAGGCCCTCCCATCTAAAAGGGGGAGCTGAGGGTAGGGCTTGGGTGACAGAAGCAGCAGGTTCCCCTCCCCTCTCCTTGCTCTGGCAGCAAGCACAAGGCAGGGTAGCAGGTGTTTGTTGAATGAATGACTGTCCTACCCAGCTGGGACTTGGCTTCAAAACCCAGGACACCCCAGCGGGTGCCAACACAAGTCAGGAAACTCCTTAACTAATTAGCTAACAGAAACCAACGTCCCCCAACCCAACCTCCAACTAGAGCAGGAAGAAAAAGCTGCTGGAAGGCTGCAAAAAGCACTGTATACTGAGTGAGCAAACTGGACTGGTACTGAGCCTCAGGTTTCTCATCTGTAAAATGGGAATAGCAAGTTCCCAGGGTTTATCCAGAGGAGTGAATAAGAAGAAGCATGTAAAGTGCTCAGCAAAGTGTCTGATGTGCAAAAACTATAAGCTGGTGTTATTTTTATTTTCATCTTCCTTTCCTCCCCATCCAAAGATTTGATCTACTCCTAGGGGCTGTGGGCCCATGGAAGAGTTTATCGTGTAGAATTAAATTTTAGATCCTTGCAAAGTGGTATCAGCTCTACAAATTCAGGCTGGGAAACGTGAGTGTTCAGAAATTTGGGGCAGAGATTGGGGGCCCAGGATGGGAATTCTCATGTTCAAGGTTGGAATTATGCTTCTTGAGATCAACGCAGTGATATTTGTTGTTGGGACACTGGCATTCAGGGTCACAGTTCTGGGGTTCAAGGTTAGAAGGCTGCCATCCATTGTCAGAATCCTCAGATCTGTAATTGGACCCAAGGAGTATAGCGCCAGAGTACCGCTACTCGTGATGGAAACTCTAGCGGGCAAGGTCGCAACGCGGATGTTCCAGGCTAGAAGTCGTGTTCAGAGTCTGAATTTTGAAGGTCAAGGTCAGGACACCTCAGTGGTGGTCATGATTGGAATTCTGGCCGGCACATTCAGAACCTCGGTGTTTGGCATCGGAACTCTTATCCCTGACTCAGTATTTTGTGGGTCTCATCCCTTATGTGTGTCATTAAAGCTTCATCATCCATCCCCTCGGCAGTAGTTCCTGGAGAAAGGCAAACCACAGAAGACCCCCACCTCCATTTAACTGGTGGGATTCTGTCATTTATGCCTCTTTCTCCTTCTGTTTCTGATGCTCATGGTCTCAGGAAGTGTTCTGAGGGGTGACCTGGTCCTCAGGAAGGCAGCTAAACAATGTCTCCCCGGCCCCACCTCTGCCAGGGACCTTTGCCCTGTTGTCAACCCTGTTTAATTTACCTTTTCTTGCTGGTTGACCCGCAGCAGGCCCTGGGAGGCAGCCCTGCCAACCCCCAGATCTCACCTCCTTGTTCTCCAAAGAAAGGCAAACGGTGTTAAGTAAAGGTCCGAAAAGATGCCAAGGCTTTGTGGCTTCCCGGGCCTGGGAGATGTGTGGTTGGCAGCAGCTTGCGGGGAAGTGGAATAGTGTGCTGGTCACTGTGGTCACCACAAATGCCCTGTTAGCGTCAGCTGGAGGGGGAGCTTCATCTATGGTGGGACAGGGAGGTGCTGCAGGGTCACCTTTCAACTCTGCGTACCACATGCATGTGCACATGACAGGCATTCAGTGCTAAGGTGGTTGGCAGGGACCAGTTGCTAGATCTCATTCCCTGGTAAATGACTATAGCTCCCCTCGTCCACCCTCATGCTCCCCCTTCCCCCACCTTCACGCTCTGATAGTTTACCCTCCTTGTTTCTTTCTTTCTTTCTTTTTTAAGATTTTATTTATTTATTTGACAGACAGAGATCACAAGTAGACAGAGAGGCAGGTAGAGAGAGAGGAAGGGAAGCAGGCTCCCTGCCAAGCAGAGAGCCTGATGCGGAGCTCGATCCCAAGACCCACTGAGCCACCCAGGTGCCCCCTTCCTTGTTTTTTTCATACCCTTTCCACCACCTGGTGTATTATATGTTTATCTGGCTCATCTCACTACATTATAAGCTCCATCAGAGAGGGACTTGATCAGGTTTTGCTTGTTTTCTCAGTGTTTAATCTGTGCCTAGGAGCGTCTGGGTGGCTCAGTCAGTTAAGCGTCTGCCATCGGCTCAGGTCATGATCCTGGGATTCTGGGTTCAAGTCCACATGGGGCTCCCTGCTCTGCCAGGAGCCTGTTTATCCCTCTCCCTCTGCCTGCCGCTCTACATGCTTCTGCTCTCGCTCTCGCTCTCTCTCTCTGTCAAATAACCACATAAGATCTTTAAAAAAAAATCTGTACCTAGAATAGTAGTTACTAAATAAAATTTGTTGAGTGAATGAATGAACAAATGAATTTTCCCCTTCGATATGGTCTTAGAGAGTTTTTCAGGCCTCATATCATTTCACTCAGAGCCCACCTCCAGTCTTATCCATTCTATCTATACAGAGTTTTTGGATAGGGGTGAAGGAGAGTGGCAGTAGGGAGGGGCATTAACTCTTCCATAGCTTCCCATTGCTCTTGGGATGATTTCCAAATCCCTTATCTGGTCACTAAAGACTTATAAGAACTACTACCCACCTTCATATTACACACATCATATGGCTCCCTCTTGCCTTTCTCAGATCCTTAGGACTCCACTCAGGGTCTTACCTCAGAACCTGTGCATGTGCTGTGCTAACTAGAACAATCTTGCACCTCCCACCTTAGCCCCCTTGGCCTCCTTAATTCATCTTTTATGACTCTATGTAAGCATCTTTCTCTTGACTTCCCAAACTTGATGTCATTTCCCTCGTGATAGGCCCTGGCATTTCTTCTAAGAATTTGTCATTAGTAATAAGTAACCCAAACTCCCCTTGTTGTATAGATGCTTTATTGTATTCCTCAAACTCAGAAATTCATAACGGCAGTGTTTTGTTTTTTTCCCATCTTTATGATGTAAAGGAGAGAGGAGGGGAAAGCTGAGAGTTTTCCATTTAATTTACTGGAGGATGGGGTGGAGAGAGGAAACACATCTCCTCCCAGGGCTCTGAAAAGCTCCATGCGGACAGGACCCCTACCTCTCTGACTTCATCTCCTGGCTTCCTGTGCACAGCCACACTGATTGCATACTTACTAAATTCCTTCCTGACTCAGGGCCTTTGCACGTGCTGTTCCCTCTGCCTGGAATGCATTTCCTCTCTTCACACAGTTATTGCCTGCTTATCCCGGAGCTCCCAGATCGAATGTCCCATCTTCCAGGAGGCTTTCTCTGATCTCCTAATAGGTCAGATTCCCAGTTTATGGTTTTCAGAGTTCTATGTGCCTCTCTTGGGTGGGCCTTGTTCCCATTGTAATTTCACATCCATGTAAGCAATTATCTGATTACTACTTGCCCTCCCCCACTCGGAGTCGATTGTGAGCTCTCTGGTGGCAGGATTTGTCTGCTGTGTTCATCTGCCTCTCCTGCTTCTGGCATTGCGCGTCCCTTCTTGTAAGCGTTCTGTAAAATTGTGTTGAATAGATGGGTGGCTGGGTGGATGGATGGATGAATTCAGAAGTTATCACAGTAGGCAGAAAGCAGATATCACACTCCTTTCAGTGGGGAGTGAGTGAGATAGTCTGATTTGTCTAGCTGAGACTCCAACCAGAAGTTTCTTACTGTCCCAAACTGGAAGGAACAAGGGTGCCAAATCTTCTCCAGAATAATAATTACAGTGTCATTTAAGAGCTTTTTAAAGATACCTACTTGGGGGGGGCGGGGGGGAGCGGGGGTGGGCACCTGGATGCCTCAGTGGGTTAAGCCTCTGCCTTCGGCTCAGGTCATGATCTCAGGGTCCTGGGATCAAGCCCCGCATCGGGCTCTCTGCTCAGCAGGGAGCCTGCTTCCTCTCTCTCTCCGCCTGCCTCTCTGCCTACTTATGATCTCTGTCAAATTAAAAAAAAAAAAAAAAAAAAGATACCTACTTGGGTTCTAAAGGATGCTATTGAATTTTC
Source organism: Martes martes (assembly GCF_963455335.1). Lineage (NCBI taxonomy): Eukaryota > Metazoa > Chordata > Mammalia > Carnivora > Mustelidae > Martes > Martes martes. Next base: position 11,230,469 of record NC_137896.1, read on the forward strand.
CCTAAGCACATGCTGCATGTAAAGACTCTAAACCCAGGAAACAGAAGTTCTGAGGGATCCCGGTAAATTTGCCAGAAATGTGGTTTATTTGAAAGCTGTACTACCTTTGGGGCAAGTGAACATGGTTCAGATCTCAGTTCCACCACTAGTGCCTGTGGCCTTGAAAGGTCACTTCTCTCTCCGAACTGACATTTTCTCTCAAAGTCCATCCTATGAGCACCAAGGCAGTAGAAAGAGAGGACTTCTTCCTGGCACTTCCAGCAGAAGTTCCAGAATTGGCTCTGACCAGACACACTTTAATGATGTGCTCATCTCGGAACCAATTCCTGAAGCCAGAAGGAACACATGTGAGGGGACTTGCTTGGGTCATAGACCACCACTGGGCCTGGGGAATATATATAAAATACTCTTCTTTGAATTAATTCACTTATTTTACTTAAATCAAGTTGTTTTAGGGGGAAATTTGGTATTATGAACAGTTGGTACCATTCACCATAAATCATGTTGGGAAATTCTAGCCAGATGCTGGAGCCTGACACCTGCTCTTTTTGGGTTAAAAGGAAAGATGTACACGTGTTAGAGAGGTGTTAAAATCCCATTAGCTTCAAACTAGGCTTTCCCCTTCAGGGAGTCCAAAGGTCTGAAGGAGAATTGGAAAGGCTGGCACTATTCATGCTGAATCAGTGTGATTTGATGTCTTGTCCCTGAACAGCTACATTAGTCTTGGCTACATGTGAGAATCGTCTGAGGATCTTGGGAAGTCCCAATGCCAGGTCCACCCCAGACCAATTAAATCAGAATTTCGAGGTGTGGCTCTCAGGCACTGGTATTTTTCAGAACTCCCGAGGGGATTCCACTGTGCAGGGAGGTTGAGAAATCTGGATTTCAGTGCATCTAGTTCTGGTGGTGTGGGTCCCACACAGGCGAGCGTGGGGTTCACTGGGCTCCAGGAAGGGGCTCCCTGGGAGACTGGGGTGCCGTGGGTTGGTCAGGGTGTGACAGAGAGTAGCAGGATCCTGTTTCTCCAAGGAATGAACTGAGCAGGAGTCCAGGGAGGGTCATTTAACACTCTCGAATGGGAAGGAAGATACTTGGGACAATTAGATACTTGGGAAGAATTAGATACTTGGGACAAAATTCAGCTCTCCTCCTGAGCCCACCCCGCTATCTGGCACCCACTGCTTGTTACCTGAACCAGCTGCTACCTCTCTGCCTCTGTCAACCATCCCAGACCCAGCTCTGCTGCTCATCAGCTGTGTGGCCTTGAGCAAGTCACTCAGCTTCTCTGGTCTTCAGGTTCCTCATCTGCAGAATGGGAGCACACTGCTGAGCCCTGTGATCCTTAAAGGCATCTCCCCTTTGGGCACCTGTGAGTTTTCATCAGGGAGGCAGCCACAGGCTAACCCCACACCCAAGCCTTGGGTCAGGGGTTCCCGAATGCTTGCAGAAATCAGAATCCCAGGTCTGTCCCCAGACCACAGAATCAAGGTCTCTTGTGGCAGCTCAGGATCTACATTCTTTTTTTTTTTTTTTTTTAAGATTTTATTTATTTATTTGACAGAGAGAGAGAGATCACAAGTAGGTGGAAAGGCAGGCAGAGAGAGAGGAGGAAGCAGGCTCCCCACTGAGCAGAGAGCCCGATGTGGGGCTCAATCCCAGGACCCTGGGATCATGACCTGAGCCGAAGGCAGAGGCGTTAACCCACTGAGCCACCCAGGCGCCCCAGGATCTACATTCTAACAAAGATCTCAGTCGATCCCGATGTAGGCAGCCCTCAAACTGCACTTTAAAAGCATCTTGCCTGTGCCTTAGGGTCCGAGCCCCTTGGCCAGAGGTGCACCCAGATGAGCCTCAGCCTCTGCACAGCAGTCTCCTTTTTGCAGGTGAGGAAACAGGTTCAGGCCAAGTCATGTGCCCAAAACTCAGCTGGGGCTGGGATTTGTACGCCAAACCTGCCGGACTCCAAAGCAGGTGTTCTCTTGTTTCTCACTGTCCGTTTTTAAATGACAGCTTCCACCAGTGGCCGTCTTTCTCCCTTCTCCATGGTGATTGTTACCTTCTTGCTTTCCACACTCCTGGCCCCACTCCTGTCCCACTTGAGTATATGCTGTACTCGAGCAGGGTTTCTAGTCTGTGTATCACAAGCACACCTGACCTTGTGCCTGGTATACAGTAGGCACTTAATGAAGGGGCATTGAGGCTCTCTAAGCCTCAGTTTCCCCACCTGTATAAAGGAGTCCTTAGGCTTGCCCACCTCAGCATGCTTGCTGTAGGGTGCTGTGCCCAGAGGAGGAGGCTTTAGCTTGGCAGGGGTGAAGGTGAGGAGGGGCCCTGCTCAGGACTGAAGGGTCTGGTGCCTTTTGCTGTGGGGGTGGGGGCCCAGGCCAGGCCTCACCTTCCCAAGGACCCTCTACCTCCTATTCCTCCCTCATACTGCCTCCCCGCAGGGTCAGCGCTCGCCACCACCCTCCCAGGGACTGTCCTGAGGCCTCCCCCGAGGTGCAGCCAGGCGGCTTTGTCTTTCTTCACCTTGTAACTTCATCTGCCCTGCCTGCTGCTGGAGCCGGGCCCCATCCTGTCCTGGGCCAGGCCAGCCCGGCATATCCGCTCAGAGGACCTGGGTGCTGCCGTTTCCCTGCGTTGCCTGCAGCGCCTCCCAGACCCAGCGTCCCACAGACAGAAGAGAGGCCCTGTCAGCCATTTTGGGGGTTGGAGTGGGGTGATTTCTTTGTTTATCAAATATTAGATGCCATGGCCTGCCGTGGAGGGTGGTGGAAACAGTCTCCTCTCTGTTCAGGCCTTTCCTTCTTTCTTCTGAGGGTTAGTTCTCCATGGGGAAGGTGTAGGTCCTGATGAGTTCGTGCAATGAAGCGGCCTCACCCACGTCCCCTTTCCTGGCTGGCGCACCCCACACCCCACCCAGCTCCCTGGGGGATTGCCTACAACCCTGCACCTCCCTGCTCACACACCTGTAGCCCACAGCTCACTGAGTCAGGGGCGGAAGCTCGGCCTTCTTACTCAAAGGCTGGACCAACTCCGGGTGCTGTTCACCCGTGGGGTCAGGCTGAGGCTAGATGCCTGCTGAGACCACAATCCAGCACAGCTCCTGCCCTGCCAGGTCCCCTGCCCTCACTCTCACCATCTCCTAAAGGCACTCCCTCCATTCTTCTGCTACCTAACAATCCTCCCCTCGGTTCTGCTTCTGGAGACGCCCACCTAAGTCCTGAGAGGAAGTGATCAGTGTATTTAAAACTTCCATCCACAGACAAGTGCTAGGGATTGACAACTGAGAGTGACCCTCCATCTAGGGCATTCTGTCCCCTCCCCAGCAAACCCCACCTTTTCCCCATCTCCCCTGCATCTTCAGGATGGGCTCTCATGGACCCAGTCCCCACAAGCACAGACCCCAGGCCATGCCGCAGTGTCCTGCTGGGCTCAGGAATTTTGCTGCTTCTGCTGACTTGGTGGGGATGATGGTCAAAGTGGGCTGCAGACCAAGCATTTGTTTTTAGAGAGCTTTTTCAGGCTGGCCCGGCCCTCCCTCCCCACCCACTCTGCCAGGAATGCTCCCCTTCCCCAGAGCAGAAGCTCTGGCAAGCCGGGGTTTTGTGTCCCTCTGGCCAGCCTTTTCTGAGGTTTAGCCTGGCAGCCTTCCACACCGACCTTGGCCAGTGTAATGAAGTTGGGAGAGGCTCCCTGCCAGCTTCCCATTAACGTGGCCTTTGAGAGTGCCTCAGGGGCTTCCAATCTTTTGGCCTGCTCAGGTCAGGAAGTAGAGAGGGTGAGCCAGGCAGAAGAATGTGATAGATTCAGTGGTACTAAGGCAGGGTGTGACCTTGGACAAGTGACACCCGTCTCCAGGTTTGGAGTATAGGAGGTTGCACTATAAAGGAGGCCATTGGATTCCCTCCTGCACCCATTCATTGGAAGAACATTTATGGAGTACTGAGTATATGCCAGGCACTCTTCTAGGTGCTGGCAATATAGCAATAAGCAAAACAGGCAAGGTCCCTCCTTCATGGTATAGAACATCCCGAGTGGGGAGAATAGAAAGAATGTGGGATTCGGAGTTGGAAGATCTGGGATTTTTTCAACGGACTTATTTGAGCCTTCATTTCCTCATCTGCAAAGTGGGGTTGTTCTGAGGCATTACAGAGCTAGTGGGTGCAAATGTTCTTGGTAGTAGCCACGTCAAACATTTATTATGAGCCTACCCTGGGCCAGGTGTCTGGACAAAGCCAACGTCCTTATGGTCTTCACGAGGAGTGGTACCGTAATGCTGGCGAGTGGAGGCTCTAGAGCCAGTCTGGGTTCAAATCCAGCTGTGCTATTTCCTGTGCTGTGTGACCTCATACAAGCTGCTGGACCTCTCTGTGCCTCAGCATCCTCACCTGTGAGACAGATTCTCAGATGGCTGGAAGGATGGACTTGGGTTAGGACTGGCACAGCCCTTAAAACACTGCCTGGCACATAGTAAGCAGTCAATCGAGGGGAGTTATCATGAGGTGGGTGTCAAGCATCTCATTTCATAAAGGAGAAAACTGAGATTTTTAAGTACTTGCCTGAGATCACCCAGCAAGAAGGAGCTGAGGGAGATGTTGAAGGAGCCTCCCCAGGGTCTGGACCCAGTGCCAAGGGCTCCTTCTCCTCCCTCAGCCACTTGGACCTCGGGAAGCCAGGCCGAGCTACAGACTGAGCCCGAGAGATTCACAGCCTAGAAATCCTGTGTGTGTGCCTGGGTGCCTCCGTGAGCTCCCATGCACACATATGCAGGTGTATGCGTCTGTGCATGCTTGTTTGCCCACACCTGAGCGTGTGTAACAATTATCATCAAGAACATAATATGATTCCACTTACTGGAATCATAAGGGCTCCAAGAGGAGGCAAACCTAAACTATGGTGCAAGAAATCAGAACAGTGGTTGCCTTTGTGGTATTGACCAAAAGGGGCCTGAGGGAACTTTCTGGGTGGTGGAAAGGCTCTATACTTTAATTGGGGTGATGGTTACACCGGTGTATTCATTTATCAAAAGGCATTGCACAGAATGCAGAAAACTCATATATTTATTGTGTGTAAATTATACCTCAACAAGTAAGAGAGTATTGGGGAAAAAAATGATCAGTGAGAGATCTTATTTATTGCATGTGACAAACCACATGCCAGGCACTATTCTCAGCACTTCCAGGCACCTGTCATGTAATCCTGGCAGCAACCCCACGTAGCGTGCCCGAGTGCACACACATGGGCATGGTCCTGAGTCCACCTGGCTGGAGCTCTTGCTGTGCAGGCTTATGAGCGGCTCACACAGCACACATATACACTGAGTCACTTCCACACTCGGCCTCAGCGGGCACCCTGAGGGTGCGCATGTGTCTGCAGATCTGTGCACAGGAAGAGATGCCTGCCGGCACCTGTGTGCTCCATGCACGCGCATCGGTGAACTATGCTCTGTGCGCTGTGCCATAGTTGGATGCTAATGGCGTGTCTGCACCCTGGTCTATGTAGACAAATCAAGCCCTGTTATCAGACCATAATGGCAGGGAACTGACAGCCAGCCGCCTGTGCCAGGAAGGAATGGGGACTCCTGGGCACCCGGCAATTAGCATCTCTAAAGGGCGTCTCAGCTGAATGGTGGTTAATTGGCAGATATGGCCCCTATCAGCCAAGCACAGTAGGGAGATGACGGGCCTCCCCAAGGATTTGTGAGCTGCTCTTGGCTACAGGTTTTGCCCTAGGAAGAGCCCACATGCTAAGTGAGTTAATAGAGCCTGCCTGCCCACACCATTCCTGCTTCTGCGAAGGCTCAGAGAGGGTGAGCAAGTTATCTGGGATCAAACAGCCAGTAGGCCACTGACCCAAGGACTGAGCGTGGGTTTCCAAGTTTGCAGGCATTGTATCTCCCAAAGATGACTCACACCCACAGGCAGTTTGCATGATTTTCTGTCATTTCTTTTCAGTAAAGGTACACTGTTTGGTTAGTGTTTTTCCCTTAACTGGCTCAATTTTTAAATTTATGGAACTTTATTATAAAAAGAACCTGCCAGTAGTGGAAAGCTAGTATCTGATACCCATAAAGTGAAGTAGGGTGTCCAACCGTCTGTATCCCCATTTGCCTGGGACTGAGGCTGTTCCCTGGACATGGAACTTTTCTGTTTTAAAATCAGGATGGTCGGGGTACCTGGGTGGCTCAGTGGGTTAAAACCTCTGCCTTCAGCTTGGGTCATGATCCCAGGGTCCTGGGATGGAGCCCCGCATGGGGCTCTCTGCTCAGCAGGGAGCCTGCTTCCCTTCCTCTCTACCTCTGCCTGCCTGTCTGCCTACTTGTGATCTCTGTCTGTCAAATAAATAAAATCTTTAAAAAATAAAAAATAAATAAAAAATAAAATAAAATCAGGATGGTCCTGGCAAATCAGGTTGAGTTGGTCAGCCTAAATGGGAGACAAGTTTAAAAATGAGTATCATGAAAATGAACTAGATCATTAAACTGTAACTGGCCGCAGCAGCCCGCCATAGGCCCTAACCTGGGGCCTGTTCTCTCTGCTAAAATAAGAGCTTGGTTAGGACTGGGAGCATCTCTTTGCCTGTAGTCCCAGCCCCAGGACTCACTCTGATTGGTGTAATTGAGTCAGTGTCCAAACTGAGCCAATAGTCATTACCAGGGGGAATGCACAGTTCTAATTGGCCAGGCCTGGAACCAGAGCAAGGGTCAGTCTCATGTATGCCAGGTGGCTCCAGAGTGGAGGCATGGTTTCCCAAAAGCCTGTGAGGAATTTTTACCCAGAAGGAAGCCACCAGACAGGCCTGAAACAGCAGAGGACTCCTCTGCCCTCTAAGGCCCTAGCTCTCAGTCTGCCTCCCTCAATCTCCCCGTCTCTGAAATGGGAGGGTTGAGGACAGTTCAACCCTCTAAGATCATCTAAGATGATCTCTAAGCATCTTCCGGGAATGGCATTGGGAGATTTCTCTTTCTTGGAACAATTTTTATTGGAGTTTCTGGGTGGTTGTTACTGTCTTTCTCCCTTTCACGTGTTCAGAGTTGGATGAGAAATGGCATGTCATGAAAGGAGCATAAGACATTTCCAGGTTGATATTTGGGGCAAGTCACTTCGCTTCTCTGAGCCTTAGCTTCCTCATCGCTCAAATAGGAAGAACAATAGCATCTATTTAGAAAGGCAGTGATGAGAGTTAAAATAGGCCACCCCCCCCCAAAAACAAAACAAAACAAACAAAAACCCAAACCACTTTGCTAAAGGAAATATGTCTGCAGGGGTGACTTTGTGTGACAAATAAACAGAAAGTCAAATCAAACTGATAGAGAAAATAAAGGGCATTTATTAGATGGAATAACTAAAAAAGCCCAGTGAGGTTTGATCCAGGTGGCGGAGGGGTACGGGATGACTTCACAGTGTCCACGGTCCACTCTGCTATGCCCTTTTTTGTCAGTTTTGTTCCTGGGGCTGGGTGCCCTCCTGGGAGCCCCAAAGGCACATCCAGGAATCACATTTGCACACCGTATCGTCCAGAAGAAAAGGGAACTCCAGCATTCCTGTGAAGTCTCAGAAATCAATCAAATTGGACGAGTTGAAGTCACGTGCTCCACTCTGACCAATCTCTACTGCGGGAGGGCGCCATGTGCATAGCCTGCGGATGCAGTGCACTGATTGGCTTATTCTGGAGACTGCGCTGGTTGGCTTATCCTTGGCAGACAGGAGTTGGCTTCCAAGAAGTGTTGGATCCCCAGCAGACCTGGGAGACCGTTGGAAGGGGGAAATGCATGCTGGGAATTAAGATGATCAGACATGACGTCTGGTGATGACAGTGATGAAAGATCTCTCAGGGACATCTGTTGTCCTTCAGTGTCATTTAATGCAAGGTGGAAACAGGCTCAGAGAGAAGAGGCTGGCTCAAGGTGGTGTCACCTAGAAAATGTAGACTGAGTTCTGCCCTCGGCCGAGTTGCTGCAAATCCCCACCGAAATAGCAGTGACGCTTTGAGGAAGGAGGAAAGACTAAAACACCTTGCACATCCACCACATGCTAGATTTTCTGCACCTTCGTGTCATTTAATCCTGTAGCCACCTTGGAGAAGGGCTTCTGTCATTGTTTCGGTTTTACAGACAGGAGACGCAGAGATCAAGCCGATGGAGGTGGCTTGGGTTACAGGCTAGGAGGCAGTGCTGCCGGGGTGCAAAGTGGGCTGTGTTTGAATTCTGATCCTGCCGCTTGCGTTTAGTGTGCACCTACTGTGTACTAAGTGCTTCCCCTGCCACCGTCTCTTACTTGAGTAAGAGGGTCAGTGGGTCTGCCCTATTTTGCAGATGCCCCGTCTGCCCCGAGGAGGGCGGTGGGTTCTCAGAAGATATCGGAGTTTCCTTCTTGACTGCTAGAAATGGTCTGTTTTCTAAATTGTCTTTGTCAGTGTGGCCTGTGTGACTCCTTTTCTGCTCTTTCTGTCTCCTGCTCCCCATCCCCTCCCCTCCCCCCCACAGCCCCCCACCCTTCTCTGGCTTGGCTGCTCCCCCACTGAGCTTCTGAGTCTTCCAGGTTCCTGGTAACCAGCCCTGGGGCTGGGTGAGGAAGTGTTTCTGTAGACACCCAGGCCTTTGTCTCCCTGGGCCCCAGGGCTCAGCCCCGCCCCCTCCCCCCATCCTCCCCCCCCCCAATAGCTCCCCCGCACTGGTTTTGTGCCAATGTTTGGGCTGCTATGGCCCTGGCCAGGCTCGAAAAAGGAATTATTTCGGTCTCCTTGCATAGTTCTCAGCCCAATTCCCAAAATGGGAAGCGGCCCGGGAGGGCCTCCCAACCCCCAGCTCCAGTGGAGGAGGGAAGAAGGGAGAACTTGGCAGAGCAGGGTGGAAGGAGAGGGCCCAACAAATGATTCCACACATGCCCCCCAAAAGACACAGATGCACATACTGCAGCCCCTTCTCTAGCCCTGAGGCCTATAAAAATAGTAAGCCTTTGGGGTGTTCCCAGGCCCTGGCAATGTGTTCAATGTGTTTCAGAGGGGGAAGGGGGGGGTCCTGGGGAGGGGCGCAGTGTAGTGTGGATAAAGAGGTGGAAGAATGTGTGTGCACCCTATCTCCTATAGCTAACCAAACACCTAGGTTAAGGAAAGGAGCACACAAACAAGAAAACTGCCCCAAATCCCGACTGGGGGATGGGCAGCTAGCCCACCCAGAATGCTTTGTTCCTGGCTGCTGAGCCTGGTCCTCTTCCCTCCTCCTCTAGGATGTTTCCCTGACTGCCTACAGGGCTGTGTCAGGGTCTTGAGAGACATGTTCTGACCCCAGTTATTGGTGAGCTCAGGACCACCTGTCCTATTTCCCAGCATCTTTCACTGGTCCAGTGACAGCTCTGCTCAGCCTGGATGTCACTATAATGAAAAGCTGGGTTACTGGCCGGGGGCAGGGTCAGTGTGCCTGACAGTGCCTGATGTCTGATTGGTCCCCACACCCCTGGCTGAGTGTCCAAATGACTGGCTAGACAGCTGCCTGCCTGACTGATCATCATCAGTCCAACTAACAAACTGATTACATATCTAGATCCCTGTCTGTCTGTCTGTCCTTCTGCCTGGGTGTTTGGTTGATTGGATGAATGGCTGTCTGGCTGTATCTTTCTGTCCACATAGGTGTCTGGCTGACTGCCATGCATCTGAATGGGTGATTGGCTGTTCGTCTGTCTGTCTTTGACTGAATGGGTGCAGAACTGCCGCGCTCCCTGTCTGCCTGTGTCGTCGGAGCTCTGACCACATGGGTGCCTGATAGACAGTCCGTCTGCCTGTCTGACTGGTTGTTGTATCGAATAAATTAGACACACAACAAATTGCCTCTCTCTCCATTTCCTTGTTTAAATGTCTTTCTGAATGTCTGACTCATTGACCATCTTCCTGTCTGCTTAGGTGTCTGACCCAATGATTGAATGACTGATAGATGATCTGCCGGTCTCTGTCTGTCTGACTGGCTGACAGTCTGTCCATACTTAGATGAATGACTGAGTCTGTCTCTCTATCTCTTGGTCTGACTGACTGCCTGCTAGCTGTCTCCATGTCTGACAGGATGGTTGACAGCCTGGTAGTCTGGCTGTCTGCTAAGGGTCTGTTGTATATAAGAGATGATGGCAGAACGTCTGTCGATCTCCTTGTCTGTCTGACTGATCGACCGTGTGTCTGATCAAGTGGATGAGTGGCTGACCGTTGCCTCTCTCTGTAGCAGACTGACAAGATGGCCAACAGGCTGATCAGCTGTTTTTCTACCTCTTTGTCCCCCTGACTGGCTGTTTGACTCCTGAGACTCTCCAAGGAGGATGCAATTCATGGGCTGTCCCAGGTCATGGTAGGGCTTGGATGATGCTTCTCACCTTCCCTCTATGGCTCCCTCCACCCCACTCTCAACCCAAAAGAACTATTTTTTAAAGATGGGAGGGGAACTGGGCAGAGAACTTAGAATCCACTCAGTGTCCTCGATTTCAAATGTTTGCACTCTGTGAGTAAGGAAGGCATAATGAATGTGTGTTTCTCACCCCATCCCCCAGCCCCATTTTCAGGGAACCCCCTTGGTCTTAAGGAGCCAGTTTCATTTGTCAAGGAGGCCACAAGGACATTCTCCTGACATGTCAAACCCTGCCAGCCTTGGAAGCACCTCGCAGGGCCCTTTACAAATCTTGATATCCTTGTTGTTCAGACATTGGGACTGACTCCCAGGATCGGGGGCAAACGGCCACACTAGGAAGACAGGCTCCCTGGGTCAGCATGGTGCCAGCGTCAGGAACTCCACAGACCCTCAGAATGAAGCTGAGCCAGGGCAGAATGAGTAATGCTTTGCTGGGAGGGAGAAGGCACAGTCCTTCCCTGCTGGGGGCACTTCCCCCTGATGATAGAATTCTGCCCAGCTGCTGGGCGGGCTGCTGTCTGCCCTCCCTTCCTTAAAGATGGAACTCCACTGATGAATTTTATTTGGGGATAAATATGTGCATGCACATGGGAGAAGAAGATGGCAGGGAGAAATAGGAGTTTGAGAGCCTCTGGACAGGAAGGGACCTCCCAAGAATTTCGCTCTGCCTAAAATCATGTTCATGTCTTTCTTAGGGCTCCCCAGGTCCCCCATTTCCCCTTGGAGACAGCAGGCTGGACATTCCTTGCACGGGTGGAGGGGATGACTGATCCAAGCTCTGGGGGAGGTGGAAAGAGGGCATTCTGGGAGTTCTCCAGGCCCCTGGACAGTGGACAGCAGCATTCAGAGATGGCTGTGTATCTGAGGTCAAAGTAAAGCTCAGTGTGCGATCAGGATCATCAGGCTCAATGAATGAGAAGTGTCAGTGTTCTGTGTGTGTGACCTGGGTCATGGCTCAGCCTAGGATCAGGTCTGTGACCTAGACCAGAGCTCAGACTGTGGCCAAAGTCAGGGCTCTGTTGTGGCGACAGTCAGGGTTTAGACTAGGACCAGGGTCATGAGGGAATCTGTGGCCAGAGTCAGGGTTCAGTATGACCAGAATAAAGACTCATCTCAGGGCTCATTCAGGGGCTGAGATTAAACTCAGTCTGGATCCTTGGCTGTAAGAGTCAACTGAGGTCCTTAATCCTAAAGGACAGGAGGGCAGAGGGGCCAGTATGCTGCTGGTGGTTCCTGCCCATCTTTATCCCTCTTCCCTACCGGCTCTGAGGGCACAGCTGAGATGCCTCGTGAGCCACAAGGACAGGAGAGCGTGCAAAGGGCTGTTTCTCCACTCCTTGTGTGTTCTGCTGGGGGTGGGAGCAGAAGGACGTCCTCATGTCCGGGGGAGGGTGTGGAGGCTGAGGCTGAGCTCCTGATGAGCAGGGAAGAGGAGGAAAAGGGGAAGAAAGTCATGAAAGGAAGTAGTTACAGTGTGGGGGCTGGAGAAGACCACCTGGGTTTCAGTTCTGGTCTGCCACTTACTAGCTGTGTGACCCTCAGCAAGTCGCTCGTCCCTTCTGTGCCTTCTCATTCTTCTCTCTAGAATGGGGACCAAAGTAGCATTTGCTTCAGAGAGTTGGGGTAAGGATTAAATAAACTAACGCATGTCAAGTCCCTACAGAGCACCCGGTGGGTTGTAAGTTCTCGGTCAGTTTTAGCTGTTCTTACTGCTCCAGAGCCCCGTGGGAGCCACACTCTTTGAGTAGTCCAGAGTAGAAGTCACATCGGTGAGAGATCTCAGGTGAGAGCCCAGACTCCAGCTCCCTAGAGCTGTAGGGCACCCCTCCGTTAGGTTCTGATGCCTCCAGGGTCCCCTCTGTTATAACAGTAACAGCACTTGTAGTTACTTCTCTAATGGCTGTCTTCCCCCGTCAATGAGGGGGTCGTCTCCCCGAGGGTTGTTTCTTACCTTTCTTGCTCTATTGCTGTGTCCTCAGCACGCAGCACAGTACCTGCACATAGTAGGTGCTCAGGAAACAGTCCATTTACAATGGACCAGGCCCTGAACTTGGCCTTCCCTCCAATTTTTTAGTTCAGTCTTAAAAACTGAGAATTAAAATGGAGGCATACAGATGGTGAAGACTGATTTAAACACTACCGAAGGGTCTGCCACGGAAAGATAGAAATCTCACCCCCACCTCTCCAGGTTCAAAAGCGAGCCTTTCCTGTGCACGCTTACAAAACTTCACGTGTTTGCATGTTCTGTGCACATCCCCCAGCTCCACAGAAATAGAGATTTGTGTCTGTTTTGTCCGCGCTGTCCTCCCACTGCTTAGAACAGTGTCTGGCAAGTAGTAGGTTTTCGATAAGGATATCTTGAAAGTTCATTTTTTTTTCCTAATACCAGTGGGATTGTGTCATATTTACTGCTCTGTACCTTGCTTTGTAACTATAAATAAGTTAATAAATCTTAGAGATTTTCCACATCAGCAAAAACACACTATGCTCATTCATTTTAAAAGCAACATAACCTTCCATGCTGTGGACATACCATAATTTATTTAACTAGACCCTGCATTGAGGCAGTTTCTGGTTTTCATTTTTCCTCACCTGTAATGATGATACTTTACTTCAGCTTCATGCCTCTATTCTGCAAGCAGTTATCTCTGATTTTGGCTGAGAAGACTGCATCTCAGAGACCAGAGAGGGTGAGACACTTGTCCAGGGTGCACAGCTGACCTCCAAACCACCCTACCACCTGCGCCTTTTCTCTGTTGCCCACCAGTGCCCCTCACTGAGTTTGCCCATCATTCACCTCAGAGAAGGCTGCCCTGCGACACTTACATCAGCTGACAGGCATGGTCCCCCCATAAGGCTCTCTCAGCCTTTGGCAGTGCCTCCTAGGAGCTAAAGCTGGGCTCAGGAAGCTATCAGTCCCCAAATGGAGCCAGAATCCATTCCTCCAGAACTGTGGTTAAGACAGCTGTTCTCAGCCGAGGGCGATTTGGGACCCCCAGGGGAGACTTGGCAATGTCTGGGACGTTTTTGGTTGTCACATCAGGGGATTGAGTATTACTGGCATCTAGAGGGTGGAAGATAGGAACGCTGCTAATCATCCTGTTGTGCATGAGACAACCCCCACAACAAAGAATGATCCGGCCCCAAATGTCAACAGTGCCGTGGTGGAGAAATCCTGTGTGAAGGGCACCAGACTTGCCGGGGTCTAGTTGCTGGCCTGCCGCTTACTGGCTGGGTGCTCAACAATTTGCTTAGGTAAATTGTTTAACCTCTCTTACCTTATCTGTATAATGGGGATAAGAATAGTCCCTCTCCTCCAGATTTGTATATATTGTATTTGTAAAGCACTTTGTCAAGGGCCTGACCAACGTAAGCTCTCAATACATGAAACCATAATTGGAATCATTGCCCTGAGAGTCTGGGTGTCAGTGAGCTGGAGGAAGACACCATCCGCAGAGAAAGCAGGGCAGCTGGACTGTTCCCTCAGTGTGGCCTCCCCCAGGGATTGTGACCACAGTCCACAGATAGAAATAGAACCCCCTGGATGCGCTTGACCTCTGATTGGTCAGGAATGGAGGAAAAATCTCTCAGAAGACTGTTTCCATTTTAGGGGCTGAAAAGCAGCTCCCAGGAGACCCTCAGACATGGCGATTTTCCAGAAGCTGAGCCCTTCTAAAGGGTCCTAGAGATCAACAACTCCAAGCTGTCCATTTTACAGATGGGGAAACTGAAGCCCGGCAAAGAGGCAGGACTTGCTCACACAGCAAGGGAGGGGCAGATGTGAGCTGGAAGCCAGCCTCGGATGCATGTGGGTCTCTCCACAGCCCCACTCCAAAGGTCCCTCTCAGGCACAGACCAGTACCTGGTCATATTCACTTTTTCCTCTGCTGAGAGGCCCTGGAAGCCACCCTACATGGAGAGCAGTGTCACAGAAGTATTTCTAAGCACAGCTTCGATATCAGACCCTGGTTTGAATCCCAGTTTGAACGTTACCTGCCATGCCCTTGGAAAGGCCATGTACAATTCCCTGAGCATTATCATATTTTGTTGTTGAAGGGATTAGAGACAGTGTGTAGGTGGACTAGCACGTTACTGGTATAATGCAAATCGGCCAAACCCCTTTCATTTAGCAATTCTCCTCCTTTAGGTACACCTTCACACGTGGAGAATGAAATATGTACCTGGATAATCTTTGCAAATTTGAGAACAATCCAAATGTGGCCCAAGAGGAGACTGGTTGAAGGCTCTCTGGGGCATCTCTACAGTTTTGACACATGAATTAAAAAGCTTGGGCAGCTCTGTGTGTACTGATTTATAACAACCACGAACATACATCCTTAAGTGAAGAAGTAAGATCCCGAAGGGCGAGCATAGTGTACGCTACCATGATTGTGTGGAAGGAAGAATGTAGATAAGTATAAATGCTTCTGTGTGCATAGCACATCAGTTAGGAAGGCCGATAGCTGCAAGAGACAGAAAATTCAACAAGTGATGGCTTGAATAAACACAAGTCCAGAACTGGGAGGACCGGAGCTGGCATAGGTACTCAAGGACTCGGGCATCCTCCTTCTTCCCACTCCCCCATTCTGAGCATGTGGCTTTGATCCTCCTGCTCTCAAGATGGCTGCTCTGTCTCCAGGCATTAAGTCCACATTCCAGGCAGGAAGAAAATGGAAGGGCAGAAGGAAAATAAAAAGACAAAACGTCTTCTCTTCCAGTTGCCTTGTCTTGTGGGATCGGGAGGGAGTGGAAAAGAATGCCCTGCCTAGGGACTTCCACCTACATTTTATTGTATAGAACTGGGTCCCATGGCTACTCCTAGTAGCAAGGGAGTCTAGGAACATGAGTATTTTTATCTGGACACATTGCTGCCTGAACAAAATTAGGGTTCTCCTAGGTGGAGGATGGATATTGGGTAGGTAAGCAGGGTCCGCCACTCATAGTCCATCACTGGGAGGAGCCATCAGAAGGTGGGAATGGTAATTACGGGGGTTCGGGGGGCCGTGGGGGCCATGGGGAGGGAAGCTGAATGACAATGAGTGGGGACAGAAGAGAGATCCACCTTGTAACTGTATATCCCTTTGTACCTTTTTGATCTTCAAACTATGCGTGTATTATCTTTTCAAAAAAATAATTCATGTTAAAAATACAATTTTTTAAAAGGCGATGCATACAAAATGCCTGGCACATAATAAGCCTGCAATAAAACCAGCTCTCCATCTTTAATCACTTCGCATCAGATGTAGATTACATTCCCAGCTCTGTCGCAGCTACGTTTTGTGACTTTGGGCATATTTCTCCCTCTTTCTGTGCTTCCATCTCCTTGAACAAGATACAGATAATATATTCTTTTAGCGGCTGGCAGGAGAATTCCTCTCAGGAGCCCAGTGCCTTTGGGGAGATGGCTTCTCAAGACCTCCTGAAATGAGTGAGCCCCTGTGCGGTATGGAGGGCTGGGGCCGGGGCTTCCCAGAAAGAGGGTCAGATTGTGCTACAGGAGACAAGGAGGGGAATTTATTGGTGGGAGTAGGGTGAGGGAAGAGAGTTAGCTCTGGGTGGGTGTCCTTTCCAACGTGACACCCCTCCCCTAGGGACCCACCGAATACCCCTCACCACTGACTGGAATACGGCCACACAGTAATAGTAACAGCCAACATGTGTGGAGTGCCAGGCACTGTTTTAAGTGCTTTTACATACATTAATTCATTTAATCCTGGCAACAGTCATTGGAGGCATCTACTATTATTATCCCCATCTTCTAGATGTAGAAACTGAGTCTTAAAGTCTGCCAGAATGATGGAGAGTTGGGTGGGGTTTCTTATGGAAATTGATAGCGGAGGCTGAACCAGGACCCAGATGGGGTCAGGACAGTTGGATGCAGGGGATCGAAGCAGCAAGGATCTGGAGTCTACAAGGCTATGGGGCTTTTCAGAGTTCTGGGCAGAGGGATGCAGGATTGACCTTGGAGAGTGTTAGGAGTTCAGACTGTTCAAGGAAGCCCTGCTCCTGTCTGACAGCTAGTTCATGTTACATGACAATCAGTGTCCGTGCAAATGTCAGGGCTGTGGGGTGGTGGGGGCAAGACCACAGATGGGATTGTCTACTGACCGCTTCTCCACACCTCCATCTCCACCTCTGCCCCCTGGGCCGAGCCCCCATTGTCTCTCACCTGGTCTGTTAGCTTTTCCCTGGTCTCCTGTCTTCCATCCTCCCCAAAGTCCATTCTCCATTTGCAGCCAGAGGGATCCCATGAACATTACAGTGAGAACACATCTGTCTTTTGCTTAAAACCCTCCCATGGCTCCCACCTTGCTCAGAATTGAGTAGAAGTTCCTACCACAGCCTACCAGGTCTTCCATGATCCAGCCCCTGACAGTTCACTGACCTTATCTCCCACCACCTTCCCTCAGGCTCCTTACACTCCAGCCCCATTGGCCTGCTGCCCTCACCTCGGGGCGTTTGCACTTGCTGCTTCTCTTGGTGCTCTTCCACTAAGAATGGGTGGCTCCCTCTATCTCTGTTCAGATCTCTGTTCAGATGTCACCTCCTCAGAGTAGCCTTCCTGGGGCACAGTGTCTCTCCCCTGCCGTCTAAGCAGCTCCATCCCCAGCCACTACGCTGTTCCCTTCCTGCTTTAGTTTTCTTACCATCACGAGTCAAATTATACTTTTACATGTTCTCTTGTCTCCTCCTTCCTGACAAAGCAGAGGCTTTATTTCGTTTGACTCACTTGGCTCATAATAGACACTTCACAAACGTATTTTCTCTGTATGTACATACAGCAGCTTTGTTGAGATACTACTGGGGAGGGTGTTTAGTTCACCCATTTAACATGTATAATTTAATGCTTTTGAGTATATGCAGAGTGTGCAGCCATCACCATAATCGATTTTAGGACATTTTTATCACCCCCAAAAAGGAACCCCATACCCATTAGTAATCACTCCACATTTCCCCACATATCCCTGCCCTAGGCAACCATTAATCTATTTTCTGTCTCTTGGATTTCCCTCTCTGGACATTTCATATAAAGGAGTCATATAATACGCAGCCTTGTGTGTCTGGCTTCTTTCACGTTGCATAACGTTCTCAGGGTTCATCGTGTGTCAGTACTTTGCTTCTTTTTTGTGGCTGAATAATATTCCACTGCACGGCTCCACACCTTTCGCTTCTCCTTCATCACTTGGTGGGTATTTGGGTGGTTTCCACTTTGGGTCATTATAAGGTAGCCGTGAACACTTGTGTCCAGTTTTTGTGTAGACCTAGGCTTTCGTTTCTCTTGGGTATCTCCCTCAGAGCGGAATTGTGGGGTCATACTGTAACTCTGCGCTGACGTTTTGAGGGACTGCCAGACTCTTCCAAAGCAGCTGCACCATCTTGGAGTTCTGCATCCTGGCCAGCACTTGCTGCTGTCCGGTCTCTTACTCCAGCCATCCTACTGGGTGTGAAGCCGTAGTTCCTGGTGCTTCTGATTTGCCTTTCCCTGTGAATCCCATGACGTCCTGTGAGGTGAGGACTCCATGCAGGGGTCTGCCCCCTCAGCTGTCCTCCAGGCCAAGGCAGGTCTGAAACCTGGAGCCCGGGTGACCCTCAGGCCGTTGTCTGAGGCTGGGCAGCTTCCTAGGTCAGGCCAGGTCAGCCCTCTGTGCTGACACAGGTGGCTGGTGGCCAGTTGGGTGGGAAGAGCCCTGGTGGGCACCAAGCCTGACAGCCTGGGTGGCTCTAGGCCAACGACCGGTGGCTGTGCCCTCCGTTTCAGGGTTAATCTCTAGGAGTTGTAACATCGCTGCAGTTTCCTCACCAGCATCACGGAACCTCGGCAGGGTCTCCCCTCCTTCCTTCTGTTCCCCTGCTTCTGCGGAGGCTGCCATTCCTCCTTTGTACAGATGAGGAAAGCAAGGCTCGGAGAGGTGCTCTCTTGGCCCCTACACCCCTGCTGAGCCCTGTGCTAACTCTTGGATCCAAAGTGACTGAGACAAAGGGCCCGCACAGTGTAGCTCACCCTCTAGTGGGAGAGATGGAAGGCACTGAGCAGACAAAAATACAAGATAATTTCAGGAAGGGGTGAATGCAATGAAGAAAACAGAGAAGGAAAGGGGATCCAAGTGACATGTGCAGTGGCTACAAATTTAGAAGGTAGTAACAGTGCTGGTCACTTCTGCAGTATTTACTGAGTGTTGGGCATTGTTCAAAGCACTTTCCAAATCTTCCCAGGTGAGGCAGTCAGAGAAGGTCTCTCCATTACAGGGAAGACACATCATGCCCTCAACGCACACAGGCTTTGTGGTCCTTGAATTTAAACCAGAAAAGTAAGTAGCCATGTAAATAGCTGCATGAGGGTGCTCTGGAAGTAGAAGCAGCAAGTGCAAAGGCCCTGAGGTGGGAATGCCTTTGGTAGATTCTAGGAACACTAGGGAAACCAATCTGTTGGCCTGGAGTGAGTGAAGGGAGGGCATAGGAGGTGAAGTCAGCAAAGTTGGAGGAATCACAGACCAGGGTGGATCCTTCCAGGCCAAATAGTGACAGAACCCAGGTTCTAACACAAGCCTCAGGACTCAGCCTAGCACTCTACCGGGTCCATGCTCTTCTCTTCTGTCCCCCATGGTTTCTGCTCCACTCCCAGGAGGAGACATCCTAGGGGTCTGTGGGCCTCCTGCCTAGAGGCTGGGAAGAGGCAATAGGATCCACCTTTCCCTTCCCCACTCTGGTCCAACATCAGCCTTCACTGAAGCCCCACACTGCCACTTCCTGGCTGTGTGGCCTTACATGTGGCCTTAAGCAAGTGACTTTACCTTTCTGTGCCTCAGTCTCCTCCTCTGCCCGAGGAGATAATCCTGGGACCCACCTCAGAAGGTTGGTGTGAGCATTAAAATAGGCCAGGATATATCAAATGCTTAGGCCGGCACCTAGCAGGTGCTTAAGAAGTTTGGGGTTTTATTATTTTGACTGTTAGGATTCCATTTTATTTTTACTCTTAACCTGTGATGTTTGCAATTGGCGGGGTGGGGGAGATGATGGTTAGCATAACTTGGAGACAGGGTCCACTGTGTCTGGGGGAAGTTGGAGGAGGGAACAGGGAAAGGGTCCAGAGCACAGCCGCTGGGGAGGGAGTCTTAGCCCACCTCCCAGGGGGCCAGCCTGGCCCAGATGTCCAGTGGGAGGGCTGGGAGTCCTCTGACATTGCAGGCCAGACACTAGAGCAGTGAGAAAGTGAACCATGAGTGGGTGGGCTTGATGGGCACCTGCTACATGCCAGGGACTACGGTAGACCAGAGGGTCACAGATCAGGGCGTCCCCTCCCCCTCCCACTGCCACACCCACTGTCAGGCTTGGCCAAGGATGTTCAACTCCTGCAGTAGCACCAGGCTCCCTGCTCAGAAGGGCCCCATGCTTTGTTTAATACCCTGCTGTCACTGTCTTGAAACTCCATAATTGCTGAGCACAGAGCCCCGCATTTTCATTTGGTACGGGGTTCTGCCAACGATGTATTCAGTCCTGGCTGATAGAAGCTGGGCAGCCCCCCCGCCCCCCGGCTGGAGCCAGCCCTGATGGATGCTTTCTTTCTGATGGAATTCAGGGACATTATTTGATCTAGCTAGCCTCATCATGTGCCTCGTGAGTTTTCTCCGGTCAAGAAAAGCATTTATCCTTTAGAGGAACGAGAAAGCCCAGCAAGTGGGGGGGTGGCTGTTGGTGCATTTGGCAGGGGGAGCTGAGGGGGTTGTGTTACTCTGTCTCCCCTGCATGTTCTGACTCCCAGGATCCCAGAAACTCCTGGAAAGGAAGGGAAGTAACACCCCTGAATACCACTTTGTGTCAAATGTTCCACTGATGTTATTTCACTTAACTGTCAGTATTATTAATTATTATTGTTCACCTGTCTTGCGCAGGATAAAACTGAGACTCCACAAAGCAGGGCTGATTGTTTCCGATCCCACGGTTAGGGGAGGAGGGGGAGGAGAGAGAGAAAGAGAGAAGGGATGGAGTCATGGGAGAGGAGGGGCCCCCGGAAAGCAGGATCCCGGGATGAGTTTCCCGGGCCCTGGGGCACTTTTGCCTTTCTCCATAAAAAATATCCAGGCTTTTATTTTATAGCTGCATTGGTATAAAGACAAATATTTTAATACTATCTATTAAAACATTTTCTGCAGTCTACAAGTTCATTTTCCCCCCTCTAATTATAAAAGAAATGAAAACATTGGGGAGGGGGACCCCTGGTATCTGAGTTCTAAGCTCAGTGTCTCCTGGGCCTAACGGAGACTCCAGAGTCTCCAGCGCTGGCAGGGCAGAGGCAGGGAGGGAGGAAGAAGGGAGAGGAGGATGGCAAGGGGCTGTATCACATATCAAAGCCATCAGGGCTGTCATGAAAAATGATGGGCTGCAGCTCCAACTCCCTCCCTCTGCCCTTAGTCCAAACCTTTGCTCCCTTGGGGCCCCCTCTCCCTGCCCACCCGGCCTCACCCCTCCCTGGAAGCTCAATCTCTCCCAACATCACCTGCGTGAAGCTGCACCCTCTCAGATCAGATCTGCCCCAGGGCCCCATTGTGGGGGCTACAGACACTGAGAGTGTGCCCCCCCACCCCCGCCCCTAACCTGCACCACTTCACAGATTGAGCCTGTCTCTTCTGATTTATGCCATTGCCGCAGAGGACCACACCTGGCCAGCAGCCAGCAGCATGATTACCTTCTACTGCCATTAATGCGGCTGTTTACCCCCAGTAAAGTGACCTTAATTTACAAGGCATTATGACTAATACCAGATGATTATGGCCATTAATATTTATAGTTGACACTCCCAGAAGGGGACCTGGGTGCTAATTGGCACTCCGCTCTGTGTGTCTTTTTTCAACGAGGCTTCCAGTTTCTGCTGCTGTTCTGGGTTTTAGCCTCTCAGTTTCAAAGGGAAATACTGCGTGGGGCATTTCCTTATTTCTGGCTGATTCTCATTTCATTGCTTTATTTCCTCCGGATTGTGTAAGCAGCCTAGAAACCCGCGGCTGCGCTGGGGACTCCAGGATGCCGACAAAGGGCTGGGTCAGGGCTGAGGGGAGGCTGGCTGCCGGTGAGCGAGCTGCACCGAGAGGCTGCTTTTGCCCAGAGGAAGTGAAGGGGAGGGCGGGTGCTAGGGAATGTGTACATTTGCCCAGAATCAGAGCCCCGCTCAGACACCCACGCCTTCCTCTGTCTCTAATCAAACATTTTCTGGTCTTTTTACATAAGATGGAATCTAAACCAAGCCCCCGCCCCCAACGCCCCCATCTCTGGTTTGGTTGAACACATGGGGGTGTTTGGGGCATCTGCATTTGGGGGCCAGATTGGAGAAGGCAGATCACACTCCTCCCCCTTCTTGCCTTAGGTTTTGGGGGTGCCAGGAGCCGATGCTGCCTGAGCTGAGAAAGGAGATATACTTGTCATGTCTGCATTTCAGGTAGAAGATCTGTTTACAAATGGCAGTGTGTTGCCATGGCCACCAAGGGCTTCCTTCTGAGAGAGGAGGAGGGTGCCCTGCCTGGGTCCCTGCGTGTCCTTGCCCGCTTACCTCATGCCCTATCATCTGGGGCTGGAGTTACAGTCTCAGAATGCCTTTGGGGTGAGGCAGGCCTGTATGTGAGTGAGTGACATGCCAGGAGGGCCCTGGGGTGGAATGGAGCGGTGGTATCCCTACTGAAGGGGCAGCCGCCACTCGGCTCTGGTGAATGGCTCCCATGCAGAAAAATGCGCACAGTGTCGCCAAACCTTCTGATTATCCAGGAGATGTGGGAAATTTGGATAATAGGCATGTGTCCCAATTATTTTTATTGTTGGCAAGGAAGGCAAATAATACTTTTTTTTTTAAGAACTGAGTGGGCCAAACAAAACGTGTTCATGGGCCGGCCATTTTGGCTGCCATTTTGCAATCTGAGCGTAGCATGTCACTGACAAAGTGGCGGCCCACTCAACATCCTTTCGGGGTCATGAGGGGAAGCAGTCCAGAAAGACAACTTTGTAAGGATGTGGGACCCAAAATAGATTTAGCAACTAGAAAATGATCGGCCAAATCATGTGTCTCCAAATGATCATTCTGGATCTGCCAGTTGGTATTAATCCAGGTTTAGGAAAGGGGCACATGGATTCTGGCCTGCATCTGCCTCCAACTTGCTGAGTGACCTTGGACGAGGATCTCCCCTTCTGTGTGCCTTGGTCTCTCCTTCCATATAATGGTGGGGTCTTGCTGGTGCTGACCGACTGCTCCCCATGCTTATCCCAGAATGTGTCCACAGTGTCCACTCTGTGTGACACCCAGGAAATTTCCTGAGTTGGGATTTCATTGTCAAGAGTGGATCTCCTTCATCCCATTCACTTATTCTTTTTTTTTTTTTTTAATTTATTTGACAGACAGAGATCACTAGTAGGCAGAGAGGCAGGCAGGGAGAGAGGGGGAGAAGCAGGCTCCCCGCTGAGCAGAGAGCCCGATGTGGGGCTCGATCCCAGGATCCTGAGATCATGACCTGAGCCGAAGGCAGAGGCTTTAACCCACTGAGCCACCCAGGTGCCCCACCATTCACTTATTCTTGAACATTAGAGTGTTGAACAACTACTGTGGCAGATACTGAACTGGGAATGGGGATAAAAAAGTGGGTAGGGCAGGCAAGATCCCTGCCATGTGGGCTAATATTCCACTGTAAGAGGCAGACAAGATGGAGGAGGTCGTCTCCATTTCTGCTCATCCATATGACCAGATGGTAGGCTTGACTCATTCCCTGGATTGCTTTAGCCAATGTCCACCTTTCTAGACTCAGCTGAACTATTATACCCTCTAAGGAAGCCTTTCCCAACCAGTTCTTCCACCGGCTTCCACCCGGTGCCCTCATGACTCAGAATTTCATTCTGATTGATCTAAGGCAAGGTTTCTCAACCTTGGCACTGTTAACATCTGGATCGTTATAATGTTATAATGTTAAACATTATAAGATGTTTAACAGCATCCCTGGCCTTTACCCGGTAGATGCCAATAACACCACCCCCCCACACACACCATATGCACACACATACACACACAATTCACAATTATTACAACTAAAAATACCTACCAGTGTCTCCTGGAGGGAAAAATTACCCCTGGGTAAGAATTTCTTGTTTGAGATAATCATGGTGGCCCCATCCCTTTTATCAGTGATGGTTTATGCATGGATATCTGACCTCACTAAGTTTGCCAGGAAGTTTCTGGGAAGGTTTTCTCTATCTCAGGAAATGATAGAATGAGTGGATCTTTTTTTCTGCTCTTGGGTGTGGTCATGTCTTCATGTGATGGTTAGAGCAGTGGCAGCCACCTTGAGTCCATGAGGTGACCAGCCTGGGAATGGAACCAATTCTCTGAGTATGGTAGAGCAGATAGGTGGTAGAGAACTTGGACCCTTGAGGGTATTGTTGAGTGCCTCGATGATGGCATTTCAGGACCTATTTCAGGACTTTTTGTTATGTGGGATAATAAATCCTCTGTTTCTTTGAACCTCTTTTAGTAAGCATTTTCTACTTCTTAAACCAAGAGCATCCCTCACCGATACATCATAAATCATACTTATCCCACATTATCCAGCTTCTCATAGAGTCCTCTCCTGTTCCAAAAGAAATTAGGTTCCCCTTATTATTCTGAACTTTTCCTTGGTGACATTCATCCCAATATATGTTGACATTTTATGTATCTACTAAGAACTGTCTTCCTCCACCAGACTGTGAGCTCCATGAGGACAAGGAGCTTGTTTTAGCTTTTCTTCCACTGTACCCAGCAACAAACCCAGTGCCTGGCATAGAGTAGGCCTCGATAGATAGTTGTTGAATTAATGGTGAATGGAATAAATGGGGAGAGGATGGAGGGATGGACAGATGGCAGACGGACAGATGGAGACATGAAAGGATGTGTCTTTGCAGCTCTGCCTGTGCACTTTGGTGGGAAATTCTCCACTGACCTATAAACTGAACCTAAAGCTTCAGAAGAAGAGAGAGCCTTTCATTTCATTTAGCGCTGAGGAGAGAAAGTCTGTGAAATTGCTTTATGTGAATGCTTCACACGGCAGCAACCTTGTCTTCTCCTTTGAACCCCAACATCAGGGTTATTTGAGAAGCGGTTACTGAGTCCACAGTGCACAGCAGCACACCAGGCATTAGCAGGATGGAGTCTAGAAAAACAGCCCTGATCTAGCCTAGAATCCCTGACAGGTGGGTCCCTGAGAAAGATGTTTGGCTTCATTCAAATGAAATCTGATGAAAGGTGGAGAATCACTGTCGGCAGTGGTTGGGGATGCTCTGGCTGAAGCCGTCACCAGAACAGTGAAGGTCACAGCAAGGGAGATCTCGGACAAGTCATTTCCTCTCTCTGAGCCTCCATTTCTTTGCCTGGTTAACAGGGGTGATGATGTTCCATTGCACACAGCACGGCTGTTGCATAGCTTTAGTGAAATATCACAAACAGAGCACCCAGACACAGAATAATGCCCAGTCATCATACTGGGTTCCTTTTCTTGTCCCTGGTTGGGATATCTGGGAGGGTTGCCTGGAAGAGGTGCTCTGCAGATTCTCATTTCTCTAGGAAGAAGCCCTCAGGTGAATCCTTGGGGCTTGGGGTTGGAATCCTTCCCGAGACATGCAGGACAACAGCACAGGACTGCCCATCCTGGGGACATTTGCTCATTTGCGTGTTCCCCCTTCTAACTCCGTCATCATGGAAATGCTCCTCTTGGTCTCTTTAAAAACTGGTTTGGTTGGGATATAATTCACATGGCATAGAATTCTCCCATTTAAAATGTATAATTCAGTTGTTTTTAGTGTAGTCACAGTGTTGTGCAGCCATTACCACAATCTAATTTTAGAACATTTTTATCACCCCAAAAAGAAACCCCATACCCATTAGCAGTCATTCCCCATTTCCACTTCGCCTCAGCCCCTGGCAACCACTGTTTTCCTTTCTGTCTCTATAGATTAGCTTTTTCCAGATATTTACTATCAATGAAATTGTGCACTGTGTGGCCTCTTGGGTCTGGCTGCTTTTCCTCGGCATCGTGTTATCAGGGTTCCTCCATGTTGTGGCGGGTGTCAGCACTCTGTCTCTTTTCATGCCAGGATCCCACTCCATGGTATGAGCAGACCACACTTCGTCTACTCTTCTTCTGTGGTTGGACGTTTGGATTGTCCCCCTTCTCAGAGAATTGAGTATGGTCTTACGAACAGTCATGTACCAGTTTTTGTGTGGATACACAGTTTTGTGTGGCTGTCTTGGGTACATGCTCAGGAATGGAATTGCTGGGTCAGAGGGCAACTCTGTTTACCATTTTGAGAAACTGCTCTTAGTCTCTCCCCCACCCCCGCCCCGAGATTGTATAGTAGAATTCAGGCCAGAGCTGTTTACCGCCTGGGTGGGGTTTCCAAGGTCTCTTCCTTGACCCAAAGATTCTAAGGGATTCCCAGCCCACAGTAAGATGTTGTGGATGCAGATCCCACGATCGCCACTTCCAGGCTGTGTGATCTCAGGTAGGCAGCTAAACCTCTCTGAACCTCACCTGCCAAGTGAGGACAAATGCTATTCCTGGCTTGGAAGATAATCACGACAGTCAAAATCAGGGAATGGGTGTGAGGATTATTTGTAAAAGCTGAATAGAGCTGCAGAAATGTTGTTTATTCATTCAACAGGTTATGTATCCAGGGCCTACTGTTTGGCAAACGTTATGTTAATGTTATGTGACTGGGATGGAGGTATGACCAAGATAAAGTACCTGCTTTGTAAGATGTTACATTCTGGTCTTTTCAGTTGCAGCTTGTGGCCAACTGCTCTACAGTCTTAAGCAAACCATGCTGCTTTTTCAGGCCTCAGTTTACCCTCTGTAAAATAAGTCAGCAGAAACCGTCCAGGTACTGTGGAGTTACGCTTCTCCTTTCAGTAAAATGGGCATGAACATACCATACAGGGTAGACTTCCTGACTCCAGGCAGCCTCTTCAGGGGACAATGAGGGTGGGCTCTCCCTAGCTGCTCAGAATAGTCAAAGATAGTCTATCTAGGATGAGCACTTGGATGGGAGTGAGCTACCTTCCCCCTCACCTCCACATCTCCAAGACTTAATGATACTGACATTGACAACGATACCGACTCCCACACCACCATCCCCACACAGCCACCGGCTTCACTGGCATGCTTCCATGATTACATCTGCTGGTCCTTTCCCAATACAGAACCCAGCCTGGTGGTCCAGACCTGGCTGCCGGGCCACAGCAGAGAAAGGGTCCCCCCAGGAGCGTGTGTTCCTCCCGAAGAACAAAGATGTAGGCAGCAGCCTAAAATAGACGTGGAAAAACAGGGCTTTTTGTTTTCTCTCTGGAAGGATGACTGAGAGATCCACCACAGGGGACCCAGAACGTCCGTATTGAAAACACTGTTATTATAAGACAGCCAGGAGGGAGCTGGGAGCTGAGGGTGCTGGGGGGTAGACAGCAGCCCTCTCATCCCTGTATGCACTCCACACTGGGTTAGGTCCTGAGAGAACCCTGAGCCAGACTTGATATCAAGGGTGATTCTCACTCCCCCATCCCCTCCTCACTGCTAACTGAGATCGTGTCTCTTTCCTTGCTCCAGAATCTTCTGTG
This sequence comes from Martes martes, assembly GCF_963455335.1. Lineage (NCBI taxonomy): Eukaryota > Metazoa > Chordata > Mammalia > Carnivora > Mustelidae > Martes > Martes martes. The sequence continues at coordinate 11,257,471 of NC_137896.1, forward strand.
GCTCCCCATTACCCTTAGAAGCTGAAGTGATTTATCAAGCTATCAGGGCCCTTCAGGTTCTCACCCCAAAGGACTTTGCTGGTTTCCTCCCACGCCTCCCAGACGACTAATTGGCGGTCCTTCAGCTCGCCGACATTTTCACCCCTGTGGGCCTTGGTTTCTCCACCGCCTTCACCTTGGATGCTTGGATTAGTCCAGAAACGCAGTTCTTCTGATTGAAGCAAAATAGTTGCTATGCTCTCTGCTTCTTCCATCCCAAACGAAAGACCTGAGAGACCTCAGGCTGGAGGCCTGGGTTCCGAGCACAGACTCCTGGAGCCTTATGTGGCCGCGTAAATGAATGCAGAGGGCCAGGTGGGCCTGCCGCAGGCTGGAGCGCTCAGGCCTCGTGGGAAGAGGCCACCGCTCCTCGGCCCCACCCAGTCACTGTTACACAGGCACGAATGGGGAGTTTGATCTTCCGGTTTTCCAAGAGAAGTGGAAAAGTGGGATTTGAAAATGCAATCTCCCAAATTTTATAAATGTTAGCAATTAATTCAGTGTTTCCAAAACATTGTTTGGACAAAACAAAACCTATCTGTGGGCCATATTCAATTTACAAGTCACTAGCTTTCAGTTTCCCTCTCCTTGTTACCAACGGAAGAAAGTAAGTCACGAACTGTGTGTATATATAGGTGTATATATTTGGCCATATCCTTGGGGCTGGATTGGGTGCTTTCTCCCAGACTGGTCTTGATGGTATCTCTCTGAGACGTGTGCGGAGTCCTAAAGGGAGTGAGGCAGTCAGGCTGCGGCTGTCTGGTGGAGGAGTTGACCTGGCATATAGAACAAGTGTAGAAACCCTGGGTCAGGAAGTACCTGGTATGTTCAAGGTACAGCAGCAAGGCTGGTGAGCTCGAGTGGAGTAAGAGAGGGGAGAGTGGAAGGAGATGAGGATAGAGAAATAACCAAGTTCAGTTCCTCCAGAGGACCCAGAAGACCCTGAATTTAATTCAGAATGAACAATTGAGAGGACAAATTGAAGAATGAATGAATGAATAAATGAATGAATGAATGAATGAATTCCAGACTGTTTTCCCTGGAATATTCATATTTGGTGTGGGGATGTGAGAGTGGCTGATTGGTCATGTTCTGAAGTTTTCAGAATCATTCTGGAAGATAGATCTGTGGTTAACATCCCAAGCTGCCCGTAGTCTTTAGGTGTTGTAATGGAGCTCGGTCAGAAGCCTCAGACGGAGGAGGGTCTTTGTGAGAGTGGGTGTGTGGGAGAGAGACAGACAAACCAAGAGGAACCAAGCAAGGCAAAAAGAGATGGCACTCACTAAAATAACTCTCAAGTCAAGTACCTCATCCCAGGAACCCAGGGACATGAGGCCTCCATGGGCAGACTCTGAGTTAACCAGCATGCCCGTGAGACTTCCTTATCACCAAGTCCTCACGACCCCCGCAGCAACTCCTGGTGAACCCAGTGGTGATAGCGTGTGGCAGGCCTGCCACTGTCCTTGGCCACACTCGGCCATGAGACTATTTTCTGCCTCGATTCAAGCGCTGGCATCCCAGCTGCCGGCAAGCGAGTCGGGTGGGGTTGCCATGGCGACCCTCGGGCATGGATTCCCAGAGATGCTCCCTGCATCCTCCAAGCCTGCCACTGCTGATTGCTGGGGGAGAGCGTGACTCACCGTTAAATATATCGCGGCCGTCCCAAATTGGCTGCTCAGCCCCAGCAGCCGGATGTGGGGACAGGCAGCATCTGGGGGTGTGTGGGGTTGGGAGGCTGAGAGGTACGACCTTCTGTGTATCTTTGGAGCTTTCAGCTCTCATCACTCTCAGCTGATGCCTTCACCAATCCCCTCCTCGGGTCTCCTGCTTTTCCCAATCTGTCTGGGTTTCCATCCCAGCTCTGTCACTTGCTAGCTATGTGACCTTGAACAAGAACATTCCGTTCTCTAGGCCTCAAAGTCCTCATCTGAAAAATGGGGGTGATGTGAGTGTCCACTGTCAAGAAAGGCAGAGGATCTGAGATTTTATTTTGCCTACAAGCTAACAGGTGAGCCTACCAGTTTCATGGGTGCTGGGAGAAAACACGAGACTCTTGGGTCAGAGACAAAGGGCTTTATTACTCACAGCGGGTCAGGTGGCCTGAGTTCACATTCCCATGAGTTCTCTTTGCCCCTAAGTTCCATGGGGACACTGCAAAACAGCCCACAGAGATGCCATACCACCTGGATTTGCCACAACTGGGGATCCTCAAGCTTAGGGAACCCCCAGTCTTATAAGGAGGCTCCAGGCAGACCTGCCCAGGCTTTGCCCTGGAGAGAGACATTCTTTATTATACCGGTTAGGAAACAACCCTGACCTCTGCTCCAGAGTGAGATGCAGCTTTTCTCTTCCAAGGCTGTTTGCAGTCTTGAGAAAACAGTCCAGAACAAAGCTCTCCATGTCTCTTGCTCAGAAGACATGCAAACTTCGAGAGGCCCATGGAAAATTGTCTCCCAACACCTCTGCATAGGATTGGTGGGAGGAGCAAAAGGGTCCACATGTGTAAAATGCTTTATATAGTCTGACGTAGAATCAGACTTAATAAGTGTTAGCCATTATCATTTGTATTCTCAGCTTTTATCCCACTCATGGTATAACCTCCTTCTGACTAGTAGGAAGTCAGAAGTCTTCTGCTCTGTGATTTCCCCAGTTAGTGACAAGACAGTCACAGTTTCTATCCCTTCTGACCAGTATGTAACCATTTATCTCCTATGCTCCACGATGCCTTACCCACCCCCCAACCCCCACCCCTGTATCCTACCTCTGACTTCCCGGGGTTCTTCTTTTTTATAATGGCTTTATTGGGAAATAATTTATATACTATAAAATCTATCCCTTTTAAGCATGTAATTCAATATTTTTTAGTAAATTTACATAGTCGTGCAGCCATCACTATAATCCAATTTCAGAACACCTCCAAAAGAAACCTCATGCCCATATCCATTCACTCCCTATTCCCACTCCCTAGCACCCACCAATCTATGTTCTGTCTCTAGGGATTTGACTCTTTTGGACATCTCACAGAAGTGGAGTCCTACAGTTATGTGGCCCTTTGTGTCTGGTTTCTTCATGTTCTGGAAGTTTATCCTTGCTATAGCATGTGCCAGTAGTTCATTCCTTCTTATTATGAAGTAGTATTGTCCATGTAGACCATGGTTTATATCCAGTCACCTTCATTGGGTTCCTGAAAGAATTTTTCAAGATAATGTTGATGAGAGCGTCTGGGGCACTGTCAGGTATGAGGCAGGCAATGCCTGTTGTCCTCAGACCCCTCTCTTCATGCTTCCCGGGCACTGTCCTTTTGTCGTGGGCCTTTCGGGAGTTCTAGCTAACTTAAAGTCAGAGAGAGGGACAATTTAGCAGACAGAGTTTTAGAGACTTTTTGAATCACATGACAAACCTTCCATGGAGCCAGGCCAAGCCCTGGAAAAAGAGGCATTCACTGAGATTTTATAGGCTGCCTTCCCCCACCTCTTCCCAGTTTCATCTCCATGGCAGCCCCACACAGTCATTAAAAGAGCAGAAGGAAAGGTTTCTGGTGCTTTCCTATACAGTGGCCTTGTTTCCTTTGATATTCCAAACAGGATGATAGCTACCAGGTAATTCCATGAAAAATATCCAAAATCCTGTATTAAGGGAAATCATCTAGTCTCCACCTTTGTCCCCTTCACCCCTGACCACAGAGGATCTAAAGGTGTGTTTGACGGAGGACTCTATCTCCAATAGGGAAGATTCCCCAAGACTGTTCTTAACTATTCCAGTGGATGAGACTGGGGAGTCATGGGGGGGGAGGGGCGGGCAGTCAGCAGATGAAGTTTTGCAGCCTGATTTATTAGCCTTCCTTCAAATGACATGCCTCTCCAGAATTAAAGTCCTACATCTGGATTTGGGGTTCCTGTAAGACCCAGGAAGTCCTTCATATTTGGGAAGGTGTCCTGGTTACCTATTACTGTGTAACAAGCCACTCCCAAAATATAATGGCTTAAAACAAAGGCATTCATTTATAAAGCGTGTGCAAGGTGGGGGGGGGGGTGGCGCTGGTTCATTTCTGCTCCACACAGGAAGTCCGCTGGGGCGGCTCACCTGGGGCTCACCCATACAACATGGAGTAATTCCTGGCTGTCTGTTCCTCTCCATGGAGTAGCTTGAGCTTCCTCACTGAGTGGCGACTGGGTTCCAAGGGTGATGGTCCCAAGATACAGGAAGTGAAAGATGCCAGATTCTCAAAGTTTGGGTCCTGAAACTGGCACCACATTGTTTCTGCTGTAGTCTATTCAACAGGCAATTACAAAGCCCAAATTCAAGAGGAAGGGGCATAGAGCTTGCCTCTTGATGGAGGAGTGGTGAGCAATGTGCTTTAAGAACCGCGTCGCTGGGGGCGCCAGGGGTGGCTCAGTGGGTTAAAGCCTCTGCCTTCAGCTCGGGGTCGTGATCTCAGGGTCATGATCTCAGGGTCCTGGGATCAAGCCCCATGTGGGACTCTCTGCTCGGCGGGGAGCCTGCTCCGCCCCCCCCGCCCCCCTACCTGCCCCTCTGCCTACTTGTGATCTCTGTCTGTCAAAAAAAAAAAAAAAAAAAAAGACCCACATGGCTGGAAAGGTCTATCAGTAGGTCAAGAGGTTTTGGCAGAAAATGCTTCACAGGACTATTAAACCATCAGGGCCCATCCCAGGACAAGACATTCCTTACCATTTCATATGGACCAAAGTTGGTTTGGGCCAAATTTCATTTTGTCTCAGAGGACAAGCCTGAAGCAAGTCCCTACCCTGTCAGTTCTACGCCCCTTGGAAATCCAGGCTTTTTTGCCCAGCTATAAATCACAATGTCTTCTCAGACAGGGCAGACCCACACATGAGTTGGGACCTTGCACATGCAGCTGCTCTAGGCCCCCAAGCACCTGCTTTAAGGGAATCCAGAGAAGGCTTTCCAAACACAATTTCTCTTGCCTTTCACCAAAGCTTTTAGGAGAAAATGGCCAGAGCTCTCTGGATATCTTCCAGGAACACACCAACAGTGAGTCGTGACCCTAGCCCGAACTCAGAGTGCTGCTCGACCGGCTGGCTTTGCCATTTGGATGACCTAGAATTACTTTTTTCAGGCCTGGTGAGCAGGCCTGTCCTCATCCGCGTGGGCTCTATCTTAGCAGCAGATTGCCTGTGCCAGGGTCCTTGAAGATCTGGTCTTGGGTTTGGGGCAAGAAGACCAGGGTTTGAGTCCCGACGTCTCCTTTTAGTGGCTGTGGGACATTGGGCAAGGCATCTCACTTTCTGAGCCTTGGATTCCTTTTCTCACCGGCAGGGATAGTATTCAAGGATGTCTTGAGGATTGAATAGACAATGTACCTAATGCAGTCCACATTGCCTCACCCCATAATAACTGCTCAGCTAATGGTAACTATCGTCATGAATGACTTATTTTCTGCATAATAATGAGTTTTTGGAAATGGGAGCCACCCCAAGGGAAACCAACTTTACATAAGATCTCATCTGCTTTTTACAAAGAAATAATCCCTGGTTCCTCTTTGCTTCCTTGTAAACCACGCATTTGGAGGTAGATTTCACTCTACAAACTTTACCCTGAGCTCCAGAAAGTTCTCATTGTGTTTGTTGGACTGTCTTAAGGAAGCAGAGTGCATTTTTGCCTCCAATCACAAAAACACAGTGACCAGTACTGCTGTACTGACACGGACATGTGCCCAGCAAGTAAACTGCCCAACCCCACTGGGGAGCTGGGTTTGCATTTCTTGGAGAGAAAGATCTGTTAGGCATTTCAGAGCCTGTTGGCCCACTCAGAGCCCTGTGGAGTTCATCTGGAGACCTGGAATCCACACATTTGTTCTTCTGACAAATCTTTATTTAGTATCTACTGTACACCAGCCCCTTGCTAGGCGCTGAGGTTATAGCTGTTGAGAAAAGGACCAAGAACCCCACAGTTCATTGAGCTTGCAATCTAGAAGGGAGGGAAGAACAATAAACAATAAGATATGATTAAATGTATAATATCTACCCAAAGATGTAATATGTCAGAAGTAGGGGGACAGGTATTAATCGGGGCGGTGCCATTTGAAATAGACGGGTCTGGGGCACCTGGGTGGCTCAGTGGGTTAAGCCTCTGCCTTCAGCTCAGGTCATGATCTTAGGGTCCTGGGATCAAGCCCCGCATCGGGCTCTCTGCTCAGTGGGGAGCCTGCTTCCCCCCACTCCACCTGCCTCTCTGCCTACTTGTGATCTCTGTCTCTCAGTCAAATAAATAAATAAAATCTTAAAAAAGAAATAGAGGGATCAAAGAAAGCTGTTTGGGGGATGTGACATTGAGCAGAGACCTGAAAGAGGCAAAGAAAAGAGAGAGGCATAGGAGAATAGCAAGTACAAAGGCCCTGAGGCAGGGGAGTGCCTGGTATGTTTCAGGAGCAGCAAGAAGGCCAGTGTGGCTGGAATGGAGGGAGGGAAAGGAAAAGTGGAGAGAAGTAGGTCAAAGAGATGAGGGGCCCGGGCACACAGGGCCTCATGGGCCATTGTTACGGCTGTGGCTTTGGTTCTGAGTGCATTAGGAAACATGGGGGTGTTTTAAACAAAGAAGAGTAAATGATGTGGCTTAGGTTCTAGAGGACCCCTCTGGACGAATGTGGAAAATAGAGTGTGTTTTACTGTGCAGGACAGAAGCAGGAAGACAGTAAGGAGGTGATTACATTCCTCCAGAAGGAAAGGGTAGTGGCCTGGCCCACAGGCTGTCTGAGGTGAGATGTGGGCATGTGTGTGTCAGATACTGCCTGGAGGCAGATCTGATCAGTCTCCCTGAGCCTGTGGATATTCTGTGATTCCCTGTTGCTGGTGGCTCATCACGCTTCCCCCATCACCAGGCTCAGCAGGACAGCCGGCTAGACCATCTGGCCTCTGCCCACCTGGTGAGAAGGAACCTCTCTGTGCCCTGGGCCCAGGGCACCAAGCAAGGCCTACCCTGGTTTCCTCCAGGTAGTGTCTCCGAGAGAGGTCTGGACTGAAAACCCCACTGTATATGACATTGCCCCCCCATGTGACCTTAGCCAAGTCCCTTCCCCACTCTGGATCTCAGCTTTCCTCTCTGGAAAATGGGAGAATGAAGCCAGCTGTGCTGCCTTCTAGAATAGTCGTGAGAATCAAGTGCAATGCAGATTGGACATGAGCTTCAAAGGCAGCAGAGGGTGAGCTTCATGTCGAGTCAAAGTCTTCTACATGATTAGTAGGGACATTTGATCATTTCCACTGGGAAACTTGGACCTGGGTTCAGTTCAGGCCACGGCCATGGCTAAATTAGCCTCTCTCACTTTGATGTAGTGGCTCAAAAGTCGGCCTTGGATTTGGACAGAACTAGGTGGAGCTTCTGGCTCCATACTGTGAGGGGCTGTTTCCAGAAGAGGCAGCTAAAAAACCAACACGTGGTCCCCCCCTCCACCCGCCCCGGTCTGTAGCAAGACCAGCCTTAGCAGCTGGGAATTCCCTCTTGCCCACATTCAGCAGGACCCATGTTCCCAGTGGCTGGCCTGGCCCTGCCCCTGCACCCTGGTAAAGTCCCCACGGTCCCCTAGGAGAAGCTAAATGTGGAACTGTGGATTTACTGTCCTCTCCTCCGAGCCTCCCTGCTCCCTCCCTGAAGAGAACTGGGACAGGCTCAGCTCAGGCCAAGAGAAGCCTGGGACACTGCTATTTTCTGAGGCTCCTGGAATATTAATTTGTTTAAAAACAAACAAAAACCAAAAAAGAAGACATCCCTAAAATCATGGTACACTTAAAATATTAAGTTGAACAAGTGCACACTTCTGACCCACCATTACAATGCAGTGTAAGCGTGAGGCGCATAAGATTACCACGGGATTTGTGTTCTTTATTTGTATGTATATTTTTTAAGATTTTAATTATTTATTTGAGAAAGAGAGAATCAGAAAGAGACCAAGAGAAGGGCAGGGGGAGGGGCAGAGGAAGAGGGAGAAACAGGCTCCCCACTGAGCAGGGAGCCTGACATGGGGCTCAGTCCTACGACCCCGGGATCATGACCTGAGCAGAAAGCAGATGCTTCACCCACTGAGCCACCCAGGCGCCCCTTATCTGTGTATTGATATCTGAGATTCATGGTGTTCTCTCAGAGCAAGCCAGTAGGAGGATGTCAGGATGGCGTGGTTTGATAGACTTCGTGCCCGTCACCGTGTCTCTGCTGTTTGTGTGTGTAACCCATTTAGAGATAAGGTCAAAATCCTAAAAATATTGGAATGTCAGTTTTTTGAATAGGTGATATATTTTCCTAGTATAAAAGGCACAGGGTTCAAAAGAGCACACAGGGAAAATTCCTTTTCCTGCCCCTGTCCCTGGTCCTCCCCTCCAGAGGCAGCCACTGTTCCAAATTTCTTCTGACCCCTTCCAGAAATAATTTATCCATACATAAGCAAATCCGAATCCCTCTATGTGTATAGACTTTTTTCCTTGTTGTATTGAAATGGGAGCTGGGTATACATAATGTTCTCATCTCGCTTTGTTTGCTAACCACGTACCTCGGGAATTATGCCCTATTTCTGTGTATTGGGCCACCTTGCTCTCTTTCACAGCTGCTTTATATTTCTTTGTGTGGATGGCCCACTGTTGTTTTAACTGTTCCCCCTGTTGATGGACACTGAGGTTGTTTCCAAACTTTCTGATCTGATAAACTGTGGTGCACTGAGCAACCTTATGTCCGTATCATGAAAACTCTTGTTTAAGACCCTTAGGGAATGGCCCCTCTATTCCACAATCCCAGTTCCTTCCAGGAAGCTGAGGTTTGATTAAGGATAGCATCACAAAATGGGGGAAGAACATCCCAGGAAGAGGGACTGCAGTGCAAAGGCCCTGGGGCAGAAATGAGCTCAATACAGTAGGAGATCACCAAGAGAGCCACTGTGGCTGGAGTGGAGCGGGTGAGGGGTGAATAGCATGAGATGAGGTTAAGGAGGCCACAGGGGTGGTAGGGGCATACCAGTGGGCCATGGCGAGGTGGGAGTCAGTGAATAAATGCAGCGACATCTATGACAAGGGAAAAGACATCATGTTCAAGGTGATAGGCATGGCCTCTCCTGACATCTGGTTACTGGAGAGACTGGTGGTCCTCTCATCTTGGGTCCCTTACACCTTTCCCCAAGGTCACCCACAGAAAGGATAGAGCCCAATGTTCTGCCACAGAGGAGGCCTTAGTAGACTTTGCTCTGGCCTAACCCACTGCCCACCCTGGCCTGGACCACACACACTTTAAGGATGAGAACTTGTTGGGGGCTGGAGTGGAGCTGGGCATACCCCACTGCTCTAGCCGCCCTAGAACGCTCTTTGCTCCATCTTTTGGTGGCCAGCCCCGTCAGTCTCAGCTCAAAGATCACCTTCTCAGGCCCCCGAATATGAAGTTACCTTCCCCTCTTAGCCCTCGCACACCTACCCACCCCACCCATGTCCTTACTGTTCAGAGTCCAATGCAGAGCTTGATCCCAGGACCCTGGGATCATGACCTGAGCCAAAGCCGGACACGTAACTGACTGAGCCACCCAGGTGCCCATAAAAAAATATGATCCTTTAAAACAAAACAAAACAAAACAAAAAAACCTTTGTCAGTCTTTCCCTCCCAATTGTTAGCTCGGGGGAAGTGGGTGTTGCCAGCCAGGTTCAGCCATGTGCCCCAAGTAATTTTTAAAGAGACCTTGAAGGAGGAGCTGGAGTTACCATGGGCAAGAGGAGTAGGGAGAGAGCAGAGCCCATGCACGGCCCCTTGGAACAGCCTCGTCTGAGACCGGGAAAACAGAACACAGGTCGGGGGCCAGGAAGGTGGGGAAGATAGGAGCCAGATCCCGCAGGGTCTGGAGAGCCACAGTCAGGAGTATGGATTTATCCTGAAGGCATTGGGGAGCCACAGAGAACTCTAAAGCAGAGGAGAGACAGGATCAGATCCTGTAGAAAGACACTTGGGATTCTCTGGCAGGCAGGGTTAGAGGAGGTCCTGGTGGGAACTGAGCCAGTCAAAATATCGTTGCCTTTCTCAAGTCAGACAGACTCTCTCTCTCTCCCTCCCTTTTTCCCTCCTCCCTCTCCAACTTCTTTCTCTCTCCCCCCTCCTTCCTTTTTGTCTTCTCTCTCTCCTCTCCCCCCCCTCCCCCCGCACCTCTTCCCTGCTCCTACTGGCCCTGGCGCCCTTCCTCTGGCACAGCTCATTATTTTAATTCATCCCTGGGATCTGTTCTACTAACCTGACATCTTGCTTACAGAAACCAAGAGAGGAGTAGGCTGGGGCCAAGGAAGAGAAGTTGCCCAGGTTGGTGGAAAGGTTTACAGGGTCCTATCCCTGGTTTGGGGTCTAGCTTGGCGACTAAGGCCTGTCACTTTCTTGGGCCAGCTGCCACCCTCTGAAACCCTTTCCTAATCCAGAAAATGGTATTCATAGTCCTTCTCTAATAGGGTTTTGTGAGGTTTAAGTGTAAGGTTAATGCAGTGCTTTTCAAACCAAAGGTCAAAGAAGCAATTTAGTGAGTCACAACCACCATTGAAAAAACAAGAACAAGAAATGCCCAAGTGCATTATCATAGTAAGAATCCACGTTGTGGACGGGAGTGTTTATGTCAGGGAGGGGTACTCTCAGGGTTCTTTTGTGAGCGTATCTCTTACTGTGGCTTCTCTTCTGGAAGGCTTGAAAGCTGCAATTAAACTACGTAGAGACGTTCATACAGTAGGTGCTCAAACTGTGGTTGCTGGTATTTTCTTGCAGAAGCAAGGAAAGATTTTCCGTTTATTTCACTGCACTGTTGGTGGTTTTGTCCCTTTTATACGTGGGGAGACTGAGGTTCAGAGAAAGAAGAGGCTGTCCCAAGGCCACCCTACCATGCTGAGCTGCGACCCTTGCCTGACCCCATCCTCAGGCCTCTCCTCTAGAATCTTCTGGAGGCAGGACTCAGAACAGAGGCTGGTGGGGAGATGCCTCTGGGCCCCGGGCCACCCTTGGCTGAACCCCAGAGGTAGCACGGACCCCTTGCCCAGTGATCTTGCCTCTACAATTACTGAGGGAAATCCCAGAGGGAAAAAGGCGCTTCCTGCTGGGCTTTCCAGAAGCCAACAGGTCTGGAAGAGTTCCCCATAAGGGGCCGGGGAAGATGGCAAGGCTGGTGCAGGGCTGGGAGGAGGGGCAGCCAGTGTGGCCAGGTCCGTAGACAGCAGGGACTATCAGGAGGATTCTATGAGGCCATGACTGAGACCAAGCCCTTAGCTGAGGGCTGAGAGGCAGGAGGCCTGGTGTGTTCTGTTGCCAACAGGGGTGTGTGCCTGAGGGCCAGTTCCCTCCCCTCCTGGGCTTCAGATTTCACATCTGTACGATGGGCACGCTGGCTGTGACTGTCTTTAGGAGCCTCACACTCAGATGTCTCAAAAATGTTCCCTGAATCCGTGATTCTCATTCTTTTTTTTTTTTTTAAGATTTTATTTATTTATTTGACAAACAGAGACCACAAGTAGGCAGAGAGGCAGGCAGAGAGAGGCAGAGAGAGAGAGAGAGAGAGAGGAGGAAGCAGGCTCCCCGCTGAGCAGAGAGCCTGGTGTGGGGCTTGATCCCAGGACCCTGAGATCATGACCTGAGCCAAAGGCAGAGGCTTTAACCCACTGAGCCACCCAGGTGCCCCCCTTGATTCTCATTCTGAGAAGTCTCCTCAACTTCCCCACTGGGGAAAGCCTTATGTATTCATTCATCCAACAAACATTCATTGGGCTCTTACTGTATACCAGAAAGCTGGGGATACACAGGGGATCAAAAGAGACATAGTCCCTGCCCCCTCATGAAACCTACATGACCAAGTGCTGTGAAACCCCGAAAGATGGTCTTGGGATAGCAAGTGAGGGAGTTACTTCACCAAGGCCTCTCTGGGGAGATGACATCCGAGCTCATACATGAAGGATGAGAAGGCACGAGCCCCGCAGAGATCCAGGGGAGGAGCAGTCCTGGCAATGAGAACTACAGGTCCAAAGGCCCTGAGGCTGGAACGAGTTTGGGGAGTCAGAGGAGCAGCACGGAGGCTGGTGTGGCTGAAACGGTGTGAGTGATGGGGTCAAGGTGAGGTGGGAAAGGTGGTCAGGCCCACCTCAGGTAGGGCCTTGAGGTCGTGGCGAGGCCCCTGTACTATTATTCCAGGTGCAGGGGATGCCGTCAGGAACTTTGAGCAGGACAGTGACAAGGTCCACGTACTTTTACAAAGATCATTCTGAGACGGGACCGTCGGTGGGGCAGGACGCAGGGATGCCAGTGAGGAGGCCAGTGCAGCAGTCCTTGCGGGCTCTATCCATGGCCTGGACCCGGTGGTGGTGAGGTGAGAAGCCGTCAGACTCCAGATTTGTTTTGAAGGTGGAGCCCACAGGACGCGCTGATGGACAGGGAGCAGTAGGGGAGGGCTCTTGGGTTTGTGGCCTGAGGATCTGGGAGGAGGGAGCTGCCATTTGCTAAAACAGGAAAGACCCAGTAAGGAATGGGTGGTAGGGAATCAAGAACTCCACTCGACCTTGATTGTTTTGTTTTGTTTTGTTTTTTCTAAGTAGGCTCTGCACCCAGCCTGGGGCTCGAATTCACGACCCTGAGATCAAGAGTCACATGCTCCTCCCACTATGCCAGCCAGGCGCCCTTCCACTTGACCTTGTTAAGTTTGACAAGCCCATGGGACATCCAAGTGTCCAAACAAATCCCCTCCCACCCAGCCCAGCCCCACGAGCCTAGATGGTGAGTGCGGGGGAGCCTGCCTTGTGGCAGAGATGAATTCCCCTGACCCAGTTGTGTCTGCCTGTGGCTATCTGGGTCACCTGGACTACAGGTCCTCACCCCTCAGAGCTTATCCTACCCCACTCCTGTCCTTTTCAGTACTGGGGCTCTGCTGCCCCTGAGAACCCTGAAGGAGGGAAACCAGAACATTCCTCTTCCACTGGCCCCTCTATGAACCCTGAATTTCTCTGCCTTTTTGCCTTTGCTCTTCCGTGCCCTCTGCCCGGAATTCCCCTTTCCCTCTGTCACTCTCACATATCCAAATTCTTTCCATCCTTTTATGCCTAGAAGTCTCCAAGAAACCTTCCCTGGTTTCCACTAGAATAATGGGAACCATATTTTGAATGCCACTATGTGCCACGCTCTTGCTGACCTCACCTAATCTTTGGAGGTAGAGATTATCACCTCTGTTTTACTGGTAAGAGTTAAGGTTGAGGGAGGTGAAATCGCTTTCTTGAGGCCAGTTGAGAGAAGTGGCAGAGTGGGGTTCAAACTCTACACTTTCTTTCATGTTCTATAAGGCAACTTAGCTGTTTATCGTGCCTAAGGGCCTTTGGGCTCCGACTGAGTTTATTTGGTTTCTGCATCCCCAGAATCTGGCACAGGCTCTCCATAAATGTTTCCTGGATGGATGGAAGGATGGGTGGGTGGATGGATGTGTGGGTGGGTGGATGGATGGATGTGTGGGTGAATGGATTCATGGATGGATGGATGGTTGGATGGATGGATGGTGGCAGGATGGGTGGGTGGCTGGATATGTGGATGGGTGGACAGATGAATGATAAGATGGTGGGTAAGTCGATGAATGGATGGATGGTTGGATAGATGGAGTAGAAAAAGAGAGAAAAGAGGTATGAGAGATAATTTCCATCTGGGAAAGCTGTTCTTATACATTAAGTCATCAGTGAGGCTCCTCTCTGACCTTGGGAAGCGTGGTGTTAGGGCTCCATCTCTGTTCAGAGAACACAGGGTAGGGATCCACTGTTTATGGAGCACCCATTATGTACCAGACACTATGCACCCATTATAAACTTTATATGCATTAACTCATTCAGTCCTCACAAAAGTCCTGTGAAGAGAGTACTGTTTATCCCAGTTCTTAGATGAGAACACTGTGGCTCGGGAAAATCGAGCCGCCTGCCACAGGAGTAAGAACCCCACGGATGATCGTAACACGGCCTGTTGGTGGGGTGTGCATTGGAACCTATGGTAGCCCTGGGGGAGGGGGTCTTCCCACCCCAGGGCCTTTGCAGTTACTGGTTTCTGCCTGGGACTCTCTGCCTCAGGCACTTCTCATAATCAGCTCCTTCTCACAGTCAGGTCTTAGTACAAACCTCTCCTTTCAGAAAGGCTGTTGGCCACCCCACTGTAGTATGCCCCCCAGGCATTCTCAGAATCACGTAGGATACAGATTTGGCTATTGTGATAGACACTCAAATAGCAGCGGCTAAAACGATATCAAAGTTCGTTCTCAATAAGGAGAAGTCACTGGTTCTTGAAACGGGGGTCTACATCTGAGGCTCCTGTGACCTCAGCAAGTGGAGAACAGCATGGGCCCTGCAGCCAGCTGTGCCCAATTTCAGACCTCACGGCTGGTTCTCGCAGCATGGCTGGAGCTCACATGTGGATCTCAGTCTCTCCGAGCCTGCTTCCCCATCCAGAATGAACCTTCTCCCTTGAGGGTCCCAGGAGCGAACACCTGCAAAGTGTCTACAGCAGGGCCAGATCTAGCCCACTCCCTACGTATGTCTGGCTGGCAAGCAAAAAAACAGCTTTTACATTTCCGAGGCATTGAAAACTATCTAAAGAAGAATACCGCTTGGTGACACGCGAAAATGACATGAAATTTAAATTTCAGTGTCCGTAAAGGTTTCCTGGAACACAGCCACGCCCTTTTGCTTCTGTTTGTCTCTGGCTGCCTTTGTGCTGTGGTGCAAAGTGCAGTGGTTGTGACAGACACATGGCCCACAGCCTGAAATATTCATCGCCTGGCCCTTTACAGGAAAAGCATGCTGACCCCTGGGCTAGAGAACATTGCCGGGAACACAACAAGCCTTAGTGTGTGGTACCTCTTCTTACTCACGTTCTTGGGAAGCAGCTGTGGGGTGGGGACCACACTGTGTTCATTAAGCCAGTGGGTCACCCTCTGGGTGGGGGGCGTCATGTATGTCATCTCCTCACAGCACTTCAAGTTAGACATGACTATCCCCATTTTACAGAGGAGGACACTGAGGCTCCAAGAGCTGATGGCATTTGTCCAAGGTCACCCAGTTGGGTAAGAGGCAGAACTGAGATCTGAATCCATGGTCTTTTTGGTTCCTCTAAGTCCATTCACACACTTCACACCCTACTACTGCCTGAGGGGGCTCTGGGGACATGCCAACAGCTGGGTCTCTCCAAGGCCCCGAAATAGGATCACATTGAAGAGTCTGCTTAAAATGCAGATTCCTGGGGCCTACCACGACCTCCTGAATCAGTCTCAGGAGGACCAGGAATCTAGCAAAATCCTCCAAGGGATTTCAGTGTCAGAGGAGTGATGAGGGGAAGAAGAGGTCCCCATGAGCTAGAGCTGTCAGGGAGGGCCTCTTCAGGAAGGGTGGGCTGAGGAATCGGACCAGTTAGGGGAAAGGCAAGGGCACTGCAAGCAGGGGCGCCTGCCTGAGCACAAGTGAGGAGGCAGGAATGAGGTTGGCATGTGCAGTGAGGGGCCGTACCCTGGGGCAGACTGCACACAAGCCAGCCAGATTTCCGGGGTGGGAGTGACAGGTTCTCCCATGAGCCCTGGCACTCCTGAGAGATAAGGCAGCTCTTCCACTCAGGGCCCAGGGCATCCTCTTCCTCTGGCTTCTTAATAGATGGGAAGTTCCGCACTCCAGCCTCCAAAGCCCTGAATGATCTGGCCCCTGCCTGCCTCTTCGTCATTGTCTTTGAGTCCTCTTTCCCTTGCTGCTTCCACACTGGCCTTCTTTCTGGCCCTCAAACACACCTTGTTCCTGCCTCAGGGCCTTTGCACTTGCTGTTCCTCTATCTTACTGTGCTCATCCTTAGACTTCAGCTTAGCAGACATCCTCAGGGGGCCCTTTCTTGACCAGCTGCCTCCCTCCCACTTTTTCCCCATCTCCATTAACTCCCTCTCTGCTATTTGTGTGTGTGCATATGTGTGTGTATGTGTTTTGCCTCGTCCTCTTCCTTAGGACAGTGACTTCCTGCCTCATTCCCTGCTCTGCCCCCAGAGTCTAGCACAGTGCCTGGCACCCAGAAAGTACTCAGTATATGGTGACTGAATGGATGTAAAAATGGGAACCATGCCCAAGCCAGAGAAGGGCTGAGGCAAGCTTCTGGACTCTCCTCTTTAGGTTAAGCACTTAGTGCCCAGGGGGCTGCTGGCTGAGGGTCTGGAGTGATAACTTTGTGCAGGAAGTGTGCAGAGTGGTGTGCTGGAGAGTATTCTGAAAGGAGAAAACCAAGCAGTTGTTTCCCTTTTCCTTCCTCTACCCCCTGGAGATGAGGATACACTGTCACCTTCTAGAATTCTCCAGAGCATCATCCCCTGCCTCTACAGATCCTGGAGCTAATGGCCACCTGGCTCCCCTCATTGAGCAAGCCCTGAGCCAGCCTTCCTCATAAATATTCTCATCAAATCCTCCCAAATCGATGACTGAGGAAGTATCACGGCCCCATTTCCCAGATGGAGAGACTGAGATTCGGGAAGTGAAGGAATTTGTCCGAGGTCTGGAGTGGAAGCCAGAAACTAGACCCCGGTTGGGACCCTAAGCCTGTTTTCTCGGCACCCATGTTGTGCTGCCACATTGGGCCCCGCCGTCCATGCCATTCCTCCATCCCACTCCCCCATCCCACCGCAGGGAACCTGCCATCATCAGGAAGTCTTTCCAATATCTAGCTCGGAGCCTCAGCCCATCACCAAGGGAGAGGATTCAAAGACAGCTTCTCTTTCTGTTTCCACTGTAACTTGAGGGCTCATTTCTTTTTTTTTTTTTTTTAAGATTTTATTTATTTATTTGACAGAGAGAGATTACAAGTAGGCAGAGAGGCAGGCAGAGAGAGGAGGAAGCAGGCTCTCTGAGCAACAGAGAGCCCGATGCGGGGCTCAATCCCAGGACCCTGGGATCATGACCTGAGCCGAAAGCAGAGGCTTTAACCCACTGAGCCACCCAGGTGCCCCTGAGGGCTCATTTCTAACCAGAAAGGCATGGAAAGTGGTAAGCGGAGAGGTCATGGAAAACCTGAACCCCAAAGGAGGTCACTTCTCAGAACAAAGTTTCAGAGAATGGGCTGGCAGTCAGGTACCTGAGTTCAAATCCCAGCCCCAGCACTTCCTTCTCTGTGTGACTTTGGTCAGGCTAGTGACATTCTCTGTGTTTCTGTCTGCCCATGTCTAGAGGGGTCTTACCAGCCAGGCACCTATGTCCCCGCTGCTTCAAGGTTTGAACCAGAGAAGTCAGAGTATGAGCTGGCCAGCTCGGGGCTCGGGAGCCCAGGCCTAGTAGGGAGCAAGCGCGGTGACAGAACAGTGGAGGACAGTTCCAGATTACACTAGGAAAGGCTGGCAATTAAGCACCAAGTGGAAAGACAGTAAGATCCTATGGAACCTTCCTAGGAGCCAATGTGGCCCAGAAAAAAGGACTTGATTTTAAGGCAGGACATCTCAACCTTAGTACTGTTGATGTCGAAGTCAGGAAAATTCTTTGCTGTGGGGCTGTCCTGTGCTTTGTCCTGGTTTCCTCAGCAGCCTCCCTGACTTCTACCCACTAGACGCCAGCAGCCATCACACACACCCCACCCCACTCCACGCCCAGGGTGACAACCAGAACTTTCTCGAGGGGGCACACTGTCTTTAACAGAAAGGAGAATTATGAGGGAAATAATTTATATTAAACCAGTGCCTGATCACGACAAAGACACCAGAAAGCACCACGAAAGTGTCAGGTGCCTTCACTATACATAGCAGCACTGTGCGTGTGACCGTGACAGAAACAGAGAGGCCCAGGTATGTTGGCAGCTCACACACCACAACTGGGGGTGCCATCTGCCACGTGATTTTTCTGAGGTGGTGACTAACTCTTGGTCAAGTAGCAGAAGAAAGTAGTTCTTGCCCTGCTTTATCCAGCGGTTGTGTTTCTGGAAAATTCAGGGTGTATGAAAGCCTTGGCAAAGGATATTTGAAGTGTTTATATGTAAAATGGAGTCAGAGTCTAAGTCCAGGAAATTATAAGCAGGGTTTTTATTTTCTCTCCGGTCGGGTCACCCTGCAGGCCAGCCTCCCCTGACACTCAGTTCCTGAGGCGGCCTCTCCCATCCTTGGGACATCCTCCCAAATTTCCAGAACATGCCCTGCGGGCGGTATGCTGTAGCCAACCTCCCACCAACAGCCAGTCTCCGAGTATAGGCCCTGTTTGTTATCTGTGGTTCCGGCCTTTCTCAACCTAATGGTTTGTTTATTTACACTGCATTTGAGTTTTTGCACACTGAGAGTGGCTTGTCGTTTTATCCAATTTGTGCACATCCTTGGTAATTACCCTTGAAAGTCCAGGAGGCGAAACCAGCACACAGTATTTCCTGACCAGTCCACACGCGCCCTGCTGCTTCTCCCTGCTGAAGATTCCCAGGGAAGTCTGCAGCCCCGCGCGGGACCCGCTAGGCGCGTTCTCGGCCGCACCAGACTAACTCTGCTCATTAGCCAGCTCCCACCTGTGCTTATAGCCAGAAACGGGCCTCACGGGGTCCAGAACCCCTGCCGATTGTTTCTTAGAACTGGAGCCATAATGAGCTTTTCTACATGCCAGACTTTCAGCTAGAACCCAGTGTCTTATCCCAGCACAAGAACGGAGTTTTTCTCATTTGAAAAGGAAGGAAGGGAGACTGAGAAATTCCTCACCTCCTCCTTCCCCTTTCCCCAACTGCCCCCCACCTCACACATTCCACCTCAGGCCACATCTGAAATAAAGCTCATTTTACTTCTTGCCTTTTGAACTTCCAGGTTTTTTTGTTTGTTTGTTTTGTTTTTTGTTTTTTTTTTTGAACTTCCAGGTTTTGGGGTCCTCACAACCAAAAGGGATTTTCAAGAGTAAACAGCAAATAGTCCTCCTAAGTGGTTATCCTTGGGGCCAAGCCGCTGAGCCATGGGCCCTTACTGGGCATTCTTCCTAATCCTCCTCCCACCATCAAGGGAGGTCTTCCCCTCCCGAGGCTGCCCAGGAGGAGGCGGGAGCTCAGAGAGGCCCTGCCCAAGCCCCACCCCCCACCCCGCCCGAGGCCAGTCACCTGCTAGGCTGAGGTTTGTCCCCAAGTTGCTGCCCCCAGCAACACTCACCCTGCCGCACAGTCATTTTCTGTTTCTCAGGGTGGAAATAGCTGTTTACCCTATTTTCTATGAACAGGTTTCCAGAGAGGCCTCCAGAACGTGTGTGATCAAGCCAACAAATTCAAAAATACAGCACTTATTACGGACCTTAGTATTAACCAGCCACCCACCCGCCTGGCTCTAATTAAAGGCCTGTCTGTCTTCTACTTTACAAATCACGGCTTTTGGGGGCCTATAATTTAATCAGTTGCAATCAAGGCCAGGCGAGTCGAGGGTGGAAGACTGGCTCCCCACTCCCCATCTTCCTGAGGCTAGTGACAGAGAGGCCCCCTGGGTAGCATTAGTACCTCCGGCCCTGGACTCCCACCCTCCTTCTGTTGCCCAGGGTTGGAACTAGGATGAGGCACTCACCTTGGGCACAAAAACCCAGGGTCACCTTGATGGATTTGTCCTTTTCTCTCAGGCTCCAGGACGACTCAACACGGCAGAGCCTGCCTTTATGGGAGATTTAGATATTTTGTTCATTAGGACCTCCTTTCATCAAGTTTGATTTTCTAAAATAATGCATGAAAAGGTGACTCACCTTGATGACTGAGTTTTGACAACTCCCTTAACTTTCTTCAGCTTGGTCTCGGCCCTGCTGCCCCTTCCATGGAATCTCTCTGTCCAGTCACCCCACCTCCAAACTGCAGTTTTCCTGTCTTTTAAGCTGGGATACTAATAGTACCTACTTCATCAGGCTATTGGATCTAAAAATCTCTGGCATACAGCTGGCCCTCAGTAATGGCTGCCATCATCAGAGAAAAGAGAAAGCTGAGGGTGCTATTGGTGGGACAGGATCAGGACAAGACCTCATGACGCTGGGCTGTTTGGGCACCTCCTTTCCCTGCCCCCCCCCCGCACTAACAACCAGCACCCCTGTCCCCTCACAGTGACAATCAGAAATGCCTGCCCCCCCCCTCCCATGTTTCCAAAATACCTGGGGCAGTGCCACCACTGCTGGGCTGGGTCACTGTCTTAGAGTCAACACAGCCTGGGGCTCAAATCCAAGTCATCACTTAGCTGTGTGACCTTGGGCAAGTTCCTTAACCCCTCTGAGCCTCTTGTTTCTTCATTTGTAAAATGACAAGAGCAGTATCTCCTAGGGATGATTTAAGTGTTTGGATATCCAATTTGTGGTAGCTGCTACTGTGGTTATTATGTCGTTTGTATTCAAAGCGATAAGCTCCTCTTGGAGCAGAGGCTCTCTGGTGGCAATTTGTGGGGGAGGAGGAAGCAGCTCACAGATGACTTGTCAAGGGGAAAGGAGCAGATCTAGCCTGTTAATGTGTATTGTTTGAACCGAACCACATTTACGTATTTTAATTAGTCGCCAGCATTAACAATTTGGAAGATTACATGGGGGAAAAACTCGGGGGTTTTGTTTCTCTTGAGAAGCTGGAAAATCAGGCCACCTTGGCGCCATCTCTGTCCCCTCCTGGAGCCGGTGAGAAGTGGCTGGCCCCAGCGCCCCTCACCCCTCCTGGTATTTGACATCCAGCCAACTTCAGCTGTTTGTACTTCCTGCCTGGCCGCTCCTGATGGCTGCCTGTTCGACCCCCGGGGCCGGCAGCAAAGGCGAGGGGAAGAGCACCACTCAGGAAAACGGAAGGAAGGTTTTTAAAAGGAAGCATGGAATTGGGGCTGGGTTGTCACAAAAGATAAGTCCAGTAGGAATTCAGAGTGCCTCAGAAAGTGGCTGAGAGAATCAGGGGTTTTGTTTGTTTATTCTGTCTCACAAGCTCCTCCTGGAAAATTGCTAAGAGTGAGGAAAACGTTAACATTCTAGGAAAGGAGGCTGGGAAGAAGCCTAGCGGGAACAAAAACCTGGAGGCTGGAATTCTCCTTCCTTGCCCAAGGAGAATGGGGCAGGGGCTGGGAGGCAGTCAGGTGAGGGACAGAACACCAAGTCAGGAGCCCCCTACTCCAGTCCTGGTTCTGCCACAGACCAGCCTGCTTAGTCACCCCCTTCTTTGAGGCTCCAGTCCTAGAATGGATGAAAGTAAAGGGAAAGGTTATCTGGGAAGGGGGCCCTTAGGCTTAGAAATTTTGAAGGTTGTCTTCTTCATTACACTCCCCATGATGCCAGTACACAGTAGGCACTTAAGCAGTCCTGTACTGTGTTCGTATGCAGAGTAGTGCAGCAACTTGGCCCTGCCCAGGGTCGCGTTTTCCAAAGGCAGGGGTTAAGATCAGCTCCTGGAACAGCCAAAGAAAGTGGTTGTGTTTATAGCCTCTGCCCAGTCTTCGAGCTGGAACTCTAGGGAAGATTCCAAACACAGGCAAGAGAAAAAAAAAATGGCCGAAGAGCTTCGTGTGCCAGGATGAGAGCTGGAGCCCCTCGAAGAGCTCAGGAGAGAGACTGTAGGGACAGGGGTTGGTTCACGTATGCTGTCTCTGAGGAAGGGATGGAGGGGTGGCCGCTTTCCCTGGGGCAGCTGACGCAGGGCCTGACGCTCTTGAGGGATGAATGAAGAATTGCTTCAAATAATGGATTATTTAAAAGGCAAACACAGGAAAGGAAGGGAGAGGGGAAGGGGTGAATGGATGGTAGAAAGCTAAAGGATGTTGGATGCCGGCTAAGTAAATGGAAGGTGGACGAACCAAAGATGAAGAAATAGCAGGAGGACAGAACGAAAGGAGGGAGAGGAGAGCGGGAAAGGGGAAGAAGGGGCCGGCGGGTGGAAGGATGCGTGGATGGATGGAAGGAAGGAGGCCTGGTGCTGCCCCTGAGAAACAATCCGTGAGTAAGCAATTACCAAGTGTCTACTGTGCGCCCAGCACTGTGCAGAGACAAGTGAAGTCGGTAGAGAATCCCTACCCAACCCCACAGGCGTCGGCAAGGAAGAATCAGAATGGCCATTGCCCAGGGCTGCTGGGGTAAGAGGTGAAAATCACAGCAGTCCTTCCTTTCTGCCTACAAACTGGGCTCCTCCATAGTAGTCTCAGCACCTGGAGGAGGAGAGAAGGATCCTGGGGAGGCTTTCTGTGGGGCCTGGGAGGGAGGCTCCTTGGAATGTCCTAGAGCCCACCTTACGGGCAGCTCAGTGAGGGCAGGAGCCAGGTCTGTGTTCCCCACTGCGTCCTAGCTTCCCACGGAGCGCGGCTCCCCGCCGGAAGGCCATCCGTGACATTTCTGTAATAAATGAATGAGCGGGTGAGGGAGTGGATGAAGGAGAAAGCCGGAGCAGCGTTGCCTGTAGCTGGAGGCAGATTCCATCCTCTTTGCCAACTTGGGTTTTCTTGCTCCTGCAATGCAACTGCAGTGGAACCCAGCGTGGATTGTGAAAGTGCCGCGTGAGCAGGGGAGAGCTTTGCGGGCAGAGAGTGTGACGGGAGCAGAGGTAATGGAAGCGGTGCCAGCGTCGACCTTGGGAGCGAGAATGGCCCCAGCAGAAAACCCATTCCCAGTGGCGGTGGTGGCGTCGATACTGGCAGGGGTAATGCCGGTGTGAATGGCAGGGGGAAGGGTCTCGGTGACGGCGGTGGTTATTTCCTGGTGGCAGTAAGAATACTACTACTGGTGGCACAGGAGAAGACAAAGGAGGACATTCCAGGAGGGGGGAAATGTTCTAATTTCAGTTGCAAATGACAGAAATCCAATTCTAATGGCTTCAGCTAGGAAGGAGAGAGCTGAGTGATTGCCTCAAGTAACTGGGAAGTCCAGAAGTAGCTCTGGTTTCTGGCCTCAAGATACACAGCCCTGGGGCCATACCGTCAGGACTTGTCTTGTAGCAGTCTCTCCTCATCTTTTGTCTCTGCCTGTCCCTGGGCAAGCTTCACTCTCAGGCAAGGTCTCTGGTCTCCCCGGCTTCCAAATCTCCAAGTAAGACAGTTCTCCTCAAAAAAAGAACGGCTTCTCCCCAGCCGGTCATCCAGAGTCCCAGGATTCGCTCTCATTGGCCCATCGTGGTCCCATGTGCACCCCACAGCCAATCACTATGGCTAGGAGGGTTGGACCACATGGGTGGGATCAGAATGGGTCACATGGCTGGGGACCAGTGGGTGGTCTTCAGAGGTAGGGGCAGGAAAAGATGATAGAAGTCGAACAGCCTGGTGCTTGCTAGGTGCTCAACAATGAATTTTTCTCCTCCCTGTGCTCTGAGGATAGGGAATAACCTATATCAGCTGGAGGATGGATCAGACCTGGGTTCAAATCCCAGCTGTGCTCCTTGCTATCTGTGTGGTCATGGACAAAGTGGTTAACTTTCCTGTGGATCAGTTTCCTCCGCTGTAAAATTACAGCCAATTTTTTAAATGTCAGACAATGTATTGCGTGTTCTGAGAACAGAGCCTGGCACATAGTAAGTGCCCAATAAATGGGGATAATAGTGCCAAATCATAGGATTTTTGAGGATTAAAATCTCTTTGCCTGGGTGTTCCTCTCCTGGATCTTCCTACAGCTGGATCCTTCTTCTTCAGGTCTCAGTTCAAATGTCACCTCCTCAAAGAAGCCCTCCCTGACCACCATAGCTAATGATGCCCTCCTACACCCAGTCACTCTCTATCCCAGTAGCCTATCTTTGTAGCGCCTAAAGTGATCTTGCTAATTCATGTTTCCTCGTTTAATATCTGCTCCCTCCACCCAGATGTCAGTCCCCTGAAGACAAGATCCACTTTGGTCACTGCTGTGTCCTGAGAATCTAGAACAGGGCCTGGCACATGGTTTGGGCACTATAAATGTTTGCTGAATGAATGAATGGATTCCTCTTTTCTTCTGTGAGACAGTGTCTTTGTACAGCATTAACCCCCAACAGGGAGGACTGTAGGACAGAGATGCAGGAATAGGAGAGGGGCACAGAGACAGAACTTCCCAGATTGGCAGGGGTGGAGGGTGAGGGAGCACTGGGTGAGCCTGCCCCCTTTTGCCCTCTGAGAAGGGCTCCCTTTCGTCTCTGTCCCTGGCTGTGTAGAAGGTCTCAACTCTGGAGACCCTTGGGAGGTCAGGGCATCCACCTTGACTTGGGTCATCCCCAGCCAAGGTCAGGCTGAAGCCAGCAGGACAGGATGCTGAGGCCTTGGATTACACATCTTTACACATCCGGCTGCTTAGCCGGATTAGTACAGATACCACGCCTATCCTGTCCAGGCCCAAGACGGGGGCCCTGGAGTATGGGTCACAGGCCTCCTCTCCCTCCCACCCCTCAGGCCCATGTTGGCCTGGAAAAGCCTCCAGACCCACCAGAAACTGGGCCAGGACTGCAGACGGTGTGACCATATTTTTTGTGCAGTTTTGTTACCATTTATTGGATGCCATCTGTATACCAGGCCCTGAGCCTGGCACTTCATAGTTATCTCAGTTGATCCTTAAAGGTGGAAGACTGGGGTTTTTTCTTCTTAATTCAGTTCCTCAGTAAACAGTTAATCAAGCACCAACGATGTGCCAGGCCCAGGTCAACTACTGGGGATACAGAAGTGATGAAGTCAGCCCCTGCCTTGGAGGAGCTTTTAGAGGGGAGACAGGCAGTCAGTAATTAAAGATTTTTAAAATGCACTTCAGCTTCTTAATCGGAATGGAAGAGGAGAGGAAGAGAACCCAGGGATCAGCAGGTGAGATCCCTGATCCACACCCGGGCTCCAGGGAGGTGGCTTGTACCACCTAACCCACAGCTGGTTGGGGGAGCGTTGCTGTCTGGAAGAGAGCAGAATGTGGACCACCTATCACCAGAAATGTTCGCTGAATGACCGAATGAATATTCTGCTATTTTTCAGAAGCCTTCCTTAGCTCCCCATTACCTATGGGGTCTTATCTGGATCCCTCAGCCTGCGTGCACAGCCCTTCGTGATCTGACCCCAGTGCTCCTCCAGCCTCTCCAGGATGCCCCACCCTGTCGTCCTAGCTCAGGAACAGCCACTGTCACCCTCCTGGTTGCTCAAGACCACACCAGGGACTCTTCCTTGACTTTTCTTTACCTCACCCCACACATCCGAGCCATCAGCAAATTGGATAGTTCCACCTCCAAAATATGCCCTGAATCAGTTTTTTCTATTCTCAACCACCACCATCCCTCACCTGGACACCTGCCTGTCCTCTTCACTTAAATTCCTGAATCTGTTCCAATCCATCTATGGCCGTTACTAAACACAGCTGGAAGCTCTTTAAACCCACGTTAGGCCATGTCACTGGCCTGCTAAGAAGCCCTCTGTGGCTCCCGTGGTTCTCAGAATAAAAACAGCTCATCTGGTCTTTAAGGCCTTCCTCACTTCTCTCTGTGATCTCATCTCTGACACCCACTGCCTTCCTTCCACGCTCCAGTACACTGTTCTCCTTTCTCTTTTTCTTATGTGTCAGTCTCTTCTCTGCTTCAGGGCCTTTGCACTTGCTGCTGCTTCTTCCTGGAACACCCTGTCCTCAGATCATGCCATGCCTGGCTCCTATGCATCCTTCAGATTGCCACACGAATGTCACCTCCTCAGAGAGGCCCTCCTGGGGCACCCTATTGTTTGTTATCCCATCATTTTGTTTTATTGGCAGAGATGGAGAATGGGAAGGAGCTTCAAGGAGTCTGGAAGCAGGAGGGACAAGAGAAAATGCAGCCAGGGACTAAAAGGAAGCAATAATGTGGCTTTCCTGCAGACCAGGACAGTCAGGCCACAGTACGGTTGGGTGAGAGGCTGAAGCAGACAGGCGTCCCATCCACCCCTCCCTGAGTCAGAGCACTGCGTGCACCCAGCTGCACGCCCAGCACTCTGAGGAAGCCATGACTGTTTCCCTGGCACTGCTGAGTCCTTTCCCTCATCACTGGCCACGCTTGCAATGATTTACTCCTAGGCTTGCAAGCCGAGATCACGGCAGAGGCCAAGCAGGCCTCATAAACAACTTACACGGGCTGTGCGGAAGATTTTAAAAACACAGGCCTGGACTAGCTGGCGCTCAGATCCAGCCTGGTTGCCACAGAGGAGGACGTGTCCAGCGTAGCCAGAGCCTCAGATTTTAGATTTTTTCTTTTCTTTCCTTTTTTCTTTTCTTTCTTTCTTTCTTTCTTTCTTTTTTTTTTTTTTTTTGAGAAGCTGGAAATCTGGATTCATAGAAGAAATAAATGTTGGCAAAGAATTCAGTGAATGGGCCAAAGCCACCTGCACACCGGTAGGTGGAGCTCTCCAGCTGGCAGAGCGGCCTCTTGTCCAGGCCCCTTGCCCTTCACTGGCACAGAGGGTAGTATGCATTTTCCACCCACGATTTGCAGTGCTGTGCCCATTTTACAAATGGGAAAGCTGAGGCTCAAGCACTGACTTAACAACCCATCCCAGGGCCCAGCCTTTATGTATAACACCCTCACATAGCCCAAAAGCTAAAGAGGGTCCTAATCTCTGTACTAAGAGTGTCTTATCTTCCGTGTCTTACTTCTTCCAATCCGCTCTATCTCCCACAAGGGGAAACTAAGGCTCAGAGAGGTTATGAAATGTGCCAGAGGTCACCAGGCTGGCAAGAGCCGGGATTGCAACCCAACTGCAAGTCCCACGCCAGAGTTGGCAGGCTAACCCCTTACTGTCCATTCAGCCCCAGTGTGAAGGAGCTTTGAAAAGTTCAAATGACCTCAGAATCTTTGGTGGTACCAAATCTGTTACCTGTGCAAGAGCCTACTAAGCTTAAGTCACTAAGAAGTATTAGGTCAATTAAGAAAAAAAGGAAGGAAGGTCAACCATATTTTAAATCAGTAAATAAGTAAGTGCTAAGACTTCGGGTCCTTCCCTGGAAGCCCTGGGTCATAGTCAGGACCCTCAGAGGGCATTTTCTGGAGGGAAGGGGAACCTCAGGAATTTTATTCAAATGCAGACATCCTGACAGCTGGTTCACTTTACTCGCCAACTCCTGAGACTTGGTTCCCACTCCTGTCAGACCCCAGGGCAGTTTAGAGGATTTCAAAAGGAAACCAGAATCGGCCCAGCAGCTTAGAGCTCAGGGAGTTCCATGTGGTGTATCTCTTCTAGTCCTTTGCTCCACCACTTCTTGGTCAGTGGAGGGGGGAAAAAAATCAATGTTTGTTGAAGATTTATTAGATGCCAGGTACCTTCTATGGGATACCTCCACGTGATTCAACCACTTCCTGGCTGTGTGATCCTGGGCAAGTCACTTTATCTCTATGAATCTGTTGTCTTACCTGCTAAATGAAGGTGAGAATTTTGTTGGCCAGGTCACTTTTGATTTGCAAGGGTCAGAAAGCCAACCCAAAGTGGCCTATTCAAAAAAGGTATTGATCAGTTCACATTGATGGAAAGTCCAGGGATATTGGCTTTAGGAATGGCTGTATCCAGGAGCTTACCTAGTGTCATCAGCAACCTGCCTATATGTCTGTTGGCATAGAATCACCTGTACTGACTATATTCTTGGGAAGACTCTTTCCAAAGGTCCAAAGATGACTCTCTGGCCTCTCCAGGTTGACATCATGATAACTCTGCAGCCCCTAATGAAAAAGGACACTTCTTTCCCAATAATTCCAGGGGTAAAAAAGCCCAAGATGAAACTTGATTGGTCAGTGTGAGTCATGTCCACACTACTAAACCAATCACTGTGGCCAGGGGGATGGGTTATTCTAATGGTAAACGTGGGTGTCGTTCTTACCCACTGAGACTGGAGAACAGAGGCAGCTTCACTGAGTATATGAGAGAGGAGGAGGGTTGATTCTCAAAAAATAATACCAAACAGTCCAAAATCATATCCTACACAACCCTACCTCCTGAGTGCTTGGGAGGCTTGAGCGAGATGATACGCTGTGCCTGGTTCTTAGTACTTGCTCAATTAACAGCTTGCCTTTGTCTTCTCCCTCTTAGACCCCTGAATACCCCTCTGACCCAGCATGCCCACTCAAGGGTCAGGTGGGCCTGAGTTCAAGCCTGATTCTGATGTGTCACTCAGGGCAAGTTATTTAGTTGCTCCAGGAACTCAGATTGCTCCTCTGAAAGACGGCAGTGATGAGAGGTCCTGTCTCCTGGGATGGTTGTGATAAATGCCTTGAGACATGGCATACAGTAGGTGCTCCATAAGTGGTGGTGTCTACTCCTCTTGCCGGCCTTCTCTGTCTGTGCACACCTGCGCCAGCCACATGGGGCTGCCTGTCATTCCCCACTTCTAGCCTTTGCACCTGTGCTTACCAGGGGCCCAGCCCAAATGACCCCTCCTTCATGAAGCCTCACTTCTGTGAGCCTTGGTTTTCCCAACTACAAATGGGGATTATGAGAGTATCTACCTCTTTGGGTTAATACAAGGAGAAAATGAGACTAGGCAGGCAGAGCAGCTAACACAGTGCTTGGCATGGTGAGTAATCAGTACATCTTGGCTGTTAGTATTATGTCATTGTTATTAGAAGTTCAGCTGCTAATTTAAGCTTGTATTTCCCTGTAGTGTCTGACACAGGGCGAGAACTCAATGAACATTGCATCTTGGGTGGTCCAGTTGAGGCCATGGCTTCTAAACCCAACTATCCCACCAACCCAAACCAACCCGAACCAACCATCCATCCATCCACCATTCACTTTTCATTTAAGGTACCAGAATTTGTGGAGGGCCAACACCATACCAGCGCTGTGCTGGAGAATGGGGTTCAGCTTTGCAAGACAGACATAGTCCCTGCCCTCACAGTGCTGATTGGGTAGGCGGGGAAGCAGAAAATGAGTGAGTGAATAAACAAACAAACAAGATGACTGAAGATTGTGGCAAGTCACCAAGGAGGTAAAACAGTGGGGGAGGAATGAATGAGGAGGAGTTTTGTGGGGTTTTCACAAGATTTATTTATTTTTAAGTAATCTCTACACCCAACATAGGGCTTGAACTTACAGCTTCAAGATCAAGAGTCAAATGCTCCACCGACTGAGCCAGCCAGGCACCCCAGGAAAGAGCGGAGGAGAGGAGATCTAAGAGGCCAACATGGGAGCCAGATCAGGCAAGGCCTTGTAAGCCCTGTGAGAGTGCAGACCTTGGTTTGAGGGCTGTAGGAAGCCACTGGAGGGCTTCAAGAAGAGGGGGTGACAAGACGTAGTTCCTACCTTATAGAAGAAGGGCTTGTGCTTCCATCTGGGAGAAGTTGAAAAGGCCTCTCCAAGGTGACATTTCTGCCAAGTCCTGAAAGAAGTGAAAAAGCCAACTGTGGGTGCGAGAGGGGGTTGGGAAAGGGACCCTCCAGGCCCGAGGATCAGCCAGTGAGAGGTGCTGAGCGCTCTGCTGACTTCCCTTTTAGAACAGGAAGACAGGAGGCTCCTGAGGGTCCCGAGAAGGAGAGTGTTGAAGAAAAGGTGTCTAATGACACTTGTCATAGACGGTAAGGGGGACTGCATTCAGGATATCGCAGAGACTGCTGCCATGGGGTTTTACAGTGAGGGAAGAGGCTGGGCTCGACTCCCAGGACGGCCCGGACAAGTGGGAATTTGCCGCTGAGGAGCAGCGTGGCTTCCAGGGTTGGAAAACCACTGAGAGGAAACAGTGGGTTGGGGGATTCTGGCTGACTATCTGAGGGACTCTTCTGGGACACAAGAATGATTGCCCTTATTTTCCAAAGCAGGCCCTTAGTGGGGCATGAAGAAGGGAGTCAGTGGAAGACAGCCACTATGAGTATTCATAACTGTAGCGGGTTCTGCGCTTGGCATGCGTGGCGTAAAAACCCGTAAACTTCTGCCCCATTCCCTCTTTTTTTTTTTTTAATAAAGATTTTACTTATTTATTTGACAGATCACAAGTAGGCAGAGAGAGAGGAGGAAGCAGGCTCCCTGCTGAGCAGAGAGCCCAATGTGGGGCTCGATCCCAGGACCCTGGGATCATGACCTGAGATGAAGGCAGAGGCTTTAACCCACTGAGCCACCCAGGCGCCCCTGCCCCATTCCCTCTTCTGCTTCATCCCCTCTTATTCTTCCCTTCAGTCACCCTGCTTCAGCCATGCTGGCCCGACATGTTCCCACCTCAGGTCCTTTGCACTTGCAGTTTCCTCTGCCTGGAATGCTTTTCCCACTGATGGTCATATGGCCAGCACCTCCTTATCCTTCAGGTTTCAGCTCAAAGGTCACCTCCACCGAGGGGCCCTGCCTGACCATCTCAGGTAAACACATCTCTTAGTCCCCTTTCCTACCAACCGGCTTAATTTTTTCCAAGCAGTTACCATCACCCGAAATTATCCTGTTGACCTATTTTTCATTCACTGCATACCCCTTCCCTCTACAAGGTGGTCAGCTCCACACAAGCTGGGATTTCTGCCTGGTTTGTTCACTGCCTAAGATGGTGCCAGGTGCATCATTGAATGGATGGATGGATGGACGGACAGATGGATGAATGAATGAGGTTAATCCTTATAAAAACTTGCCTATGTATGTATTACTATTCCCATTTTACAGATGAAGAAACTGAGGCTCAGAGGGGTGATGTTCCATACAGGGAACATTGATTGTCCAGGGGCAGGATTTGAACCCAGGTCTCACAGACTCTGCTCTTTTCTTCAGTCCCTTGCCAGTGAATAGTAATAATAGCTCATGATAACAGATTCCACATTGGAATGGTCTTATATGAAGCTCCTTCCAGTTGAAAACAAATGAGCAGCAAACCTTTCCCTGGGCCCTGACTGTATGCCGGGCACCAAATGTGTGATCACATGGAATCATCAACGAAGTTGGAACTGTGGTGATCCCCATTGCACAGGTGAAGAAACTGAGGCTCAGAGAAGTTAAGTAACTTTTCCAAGGGCTCATAGCTGAAAAATCAGGAAGCTGGGATTAAAATGCAGGTCTGTGGGTCACCTGGGTGGCTCAATCGGTGAAGTGGCCAACTCTTTTTTTTTTTTTTTCAAAGATTTTATTTATTTGACAGAGAGAAATCAGAGCTAGGCAGAGAGACAGACAGAGGGAGGGGGAAGCAGGCTCTTGCTGAGCAGAGAGCCTGATGCGGGGCTTGATCCCAGGACCCTGGTCATCATGACCTGAGCCAAAGGCAGAGGCTTAAACCACTGAGCCACCCAGGCGCCCCAAGTGGCCAACTCTTGATTTCAGCTCACATCCTTATCTCAGAGTCCTGAGATCATTCTCTCTCTCCCTCTCTCTCTCTCTCTCTCTGCCTCTCCTTGATGTAGGACTCGATCCCAGGTCCCTGAGATCATGACCTGAGCCAAAGACAGATGCTTAGCCAACTGAGCCACCCAGGCACCCAGGCATCCCAATAAATAAAATCTTTAAAATAAAATAAAATGCAGGCCTAGGTTCTTAACCAATATATTCTGGTCCCCCCTCCCACTGGACCTAGTTTATTCATTCATTTTTTCTGTTCATTGATCATGTTTCTTCCTGTGTTTGATGAATGAATAAAGACAGGGTTCACTGTAAAAGGATGAAAATTCATAAAACAGAGTCTTCCTGATGACTTGGACCTTTTTAGTTAACTTTCGTCAGATGATGAGATCATCGTTGTTTTTAACCTCGGGGCCTCATCGCTGATGGGCTCACACCAGGAGAAGTATCCATTTAGCAGTTATCTGGGAGCTCACCTGGGCTGACATTACTAACCCGACCTCCAAGCTGTTGTTTCTTTACAAAGATCTTTGTAAGCCTTTTGTCTTTATCTGCGAGGACTAGTTTGCTCAGAACCAGAGAACAGAACCTGCGCTCCAGCTCAGCTAGATGAATTTAGTCAGGATACACTAGATTACTTTACGCTGCAGTCGTGAGGAAACACACGATCTCGTGACTTGACACATCCAAGTTTTATTTCTCACTTGTGTGATTCCCACTAAGGACCCAGCAAGAGTGCAGCACGCCCTCATCCAAGTCACGGTGACTCAGGGTCCACCGTCCTCTCAACACGAGACCCTCATTGTTGCTGAGGAGAAGGAGGGAGCTCACACACACTCACCCTCCGCCTGGAAGCCATCTACATCCTCCCAGGGCACCGAGAGTCACACGGTTGTGCACAAAGGATATAGAGGCCTCCAGTGTGCCCAGGAAGAAGACAAGAACCAGAGAGGAGTGAGTGCTAGAAACCCCTTCAATGCCAGGCATACACACACCAGGGCTGCGGTCAAAGATGTGAGAGTTTCTTTGCCAACCCACTGAGCTGGGGGGCCCCCTCCTCCTTCGGGGCACTTCTGTTTCCCCCATGGCTGTCTGACATACACGGCGAACAGAATGCCAGTGTTGATTCATGGACTCAATGTCGGTAAAACTGGATTTCTACTTTTAAATGAAAGGAAAAGAAGATTTCTTCTTCTTCTTCCTTTTTTTTTTTTTGCCAGTAATTTTTCTTTTTTTAAAGATCTGCCCCAAATGCTATTATTTTTTATTATATCCATCACAGTTATTTTTATTTTTGTATGATGGTGAGACCACTTAACATATCTACCCTCTTCACATTTTTTTAAAGATTTTATTTATTTATTTGAGAGAGAGAGAGAGCGTTCACGAGAGACAGCATGAGCAGTGGGACAGGGAGAAGCAGCCTCCCTGCTGAGCAGGGAGCCCGATGCAGGGTTTGATCCCAGGGTCCTGGCGGAAGGCAGATGCTTAACCGACTGAGCCATGGAGGCACCCCCTACCCTCTTCACATTCTCAGTGCGCTATATCGTATTACTGATTCTGGGCACAGTGTTGGATGACAGGTCTCTAGGACTTACCCATCAAATGCCCATCACTTCTCTCAGCGCCTCCCAGTGCATCACACTTCGCATACACCTGCATTGGAGACCATCTCCTTAGCCTCTGTGAGCATTTTCTAGGTTTCAGAGCACTTACAGCATCTCCACGAGAGAGGCAGGGTGTACATCTCAGACCTCACTGTTAGGGGAGGCAATGACGCATATCACTTCTGGGCACAGGCAAGCGTGACTTCTCCAACGCTATTCCTGCCCCTGCCTTGGCAAGAAGGCAAGTCACACATTGAGACGATAGAGCCACTGGTTCCTTGAGTCATGGCTTGGAAAGGAACTATGCTGGAGACCCAGCAGATTCTCAGTGGCCGTTCATGAGAAAGACACTGTCCTAGAGATCCTCAGCCAGAACTGGAAGGTAGGTCTCTTGATAACCCATACATCTGTTTCACCTCAACGTGAATCTCTAGTGAGACTAAGATGCTACCTGGAAAAGATCTATTGTTAAGTCCCCCAGATATCTTCTTCTAAATGTATATTGGACATTAACCAGCAAATCTGGCTGTTGTCGAGAATGACCAGTCATGGAGCCATCATTTTGATATTAGTCAGAGTGGCGTCCAACCCCAGCATCCAGACCAACATAGTTAGCTTCCTTTAGCACCTCCAGCTGCCCTGGCTGGGCTCTCAAAGACTACCCTCCCCACTCCCCATCCCACCAGATTCAGGGGCACGTGGACAGATTTGTGGCTCAGCAGAACCCATGGTCACTGTCCTTACCTAACATTTCCTGTGCTGCTTGTTTCTATTCATTACACTGCTCCCTGAGTAGGGACGGACCGATACCATTCATCACTGTTGAGACCCACAGTCCCTGCCTCAGCTCCGCATGCCCTCAGCAAAGCCAGGGAATTGGCTGTCACTCAGGCAAGAAGAACACTGCTCCGATCGAGTTTCCCACTAGTCCCTCCTCCCTTTGCAGGGACCAGAGTCAAGCCTCCATCAGCACCACCAGCACCACCAGAGGCATTGTCCTCAGATGGGCAGGAGGTTGTAATCTCACCAGCTCTCAGAATCCCTGCTTTGACAGAGCTCATGGGAACTTAATTCACCTATTAGGAGAAGGATGCTCAGCCCAGATCGTGTGGGAAAGAGTCAGATCATCTGGGGGAGATGGTTCAAATGAAGACATAGGTTAAAGACCATAGTTCAGACCCCAGAGTCCTGGGATAAAAAATGGTGCTCAGGTGTTAAAACAAAGAAGGGCTTCAGCACCTGCTAGACACAGGATCAAACTCTGCCTTGGCCACTTCTGTTGTTGTCACTTTGGTTATTGTCTTTCTAAGCCTCAGTTTCCCTGATTATAAAGTGAGGGCAAGGGGTACAGCACAACATGCAGATGGTTTTCAGGATGAAATTTGACTCTTCATTCCATAAATACACTCTGAGGACTCAAGATTGAGAAAAAGCAGACACAAACCTCTGTCCTCAAGTTGCTTACATTCTACAGAGGTGGACATTATTGCAAGATTGCAACTTGGGCAGCATTCTGAAGGAAAGACAAGTACTCTGAAAGCCTGCAATTACAGATTTGACCTGATCAACTCAGGGTCAGGATTGGTTTCCCTGAGGAGGTGATACCTCTGCTGAGCTAAGAAGGATGAGAAGAAACTGACCAGGCAGAGTGGAGGAAAAGGCATTCCAGGCAGAAGGAACAGCATGGGCAAAGGCCCTGTGGCAAGTAGGATCATGAGAACTGTGAGGAACCAAAGGAAGACTAATTCACGTGAAGTGAAAGAGCAAAGGGGAGCATGGTACAGGATGAGGCTGGACAGTTCAGCGAAGTATAGACTAAGTGATTGTAACAATGAGACCCCAAAATCCAGTGGCTTAAACAAGACAGATGTTATAAGGTAGACCAGGAGTTGGCCAACTTTTTCACTAAAGGGCCAGTCTAAGGCTGTGATGAACTTCCATCTCAGACCCAAGATAGTTACTTCAGCTCTACCCGTCATATCTGCTTCCCAGCTAGCAAGAAAGGAAACAATGGGAAAGCATCATTTCTGCTCACATTTCATCTGGCCAGACCTAATCACATGGCCTCATCTAATTGCAAGGGAAGCTGGGGAATGTAGTCCTTATTCTGGGTGGTCCCATGTCCAGCTAAATTTCTATTATAATGGAAGAAGAGAAGAACAGATATTGGGACATCTAGTGGTCTTTGCCACATGGGGCTAGAGTGTCTTTGGGGAAGCCAGGAAGAAGTTTGTTTGCAGTAGTCGAATGGGAGGTGATGGTGGCTTGGGGCAGGGTGGTAGCTTGCAGAGAGCGAATGGAACAGACCCAAAGATGTTTGTGAGCCAGAATTGTCAAGACTTGGTGATGGGTTGGATATGGGGACAAGGATGACCCCTAGGTTTCTGGCTTGTGCAATTAGATACAGATCTCATCTAGAAAGTTCTTCATATACAGGAGCAAGTCAGTAAGCAGTTGAAGTCTTCAGTATTGTGTCAGTGAGTCCATTGCAAACCCAACACCTACAGCGACCTGACAAATAACGAAAGGAGCAAAGGGGCCTATCTAAAGGGGCAGCTGCTCCTTAGCTCCAGGCAGTGGTTGCCCTTGGGAATCCACGTTGCGTGTAGATATCATCCATTTTCCAAAGGAATGGGAAAATCTGGATTTTTATGTGAAATCTTACAGTTTTGAAACTTGGGCAAATAAGTAAAAATAAATTTCTCAGCCCTAAGGCTTCTGATTTATAATACCTAGGATACCCCCAGCAATGCCACGGCACCCCCTTTCCACCTTTGTGACTCGGTTGCCCTCTGTTGGTGAAGGCCGCCGTTGCTGGCTCACCCCAAGGCCTCTGCCTTTATCCTTTGTTGTCCAAACGTACTTATCCCTGGATTCCTGTCCCTTTGTGCCCAGGAGCGCCACCTGCAGGCTCCTGACTCCAATTTATCACCAATCCCCCATGGGTGCCCCCCCCGCAACTGCTTCCCATCAGCCTGTTCCCAATCCCCTTAATCGGATCTGCGCCAGTGACCCTTCTAATTAAAACTCCCCGGCTGTAATCTCCCTTTAAAGCCAGGGAAGCGGAAGGGCCATAAAAGGAGTGAAAGGGTTACCAGTCTGAAAGCTGCCTCCTTCTACGTCCTTGAAGATGTCTTGTGGACACCTGCAGACCTAGATCAAGTCCCAGCTCTACCTCTTCCGAGTTGTGTAGCCCTGGAAAACTCACTTCATTCTCTGAGCCTCCCTTTCATGCATTTGCCTGTTCACTGATTTATCAATTATTTAGGGAATACCAACTCTGTGCCAGGCACTCTTTCAGGAGCTAAGGACAGAGCAGTCCTAAACAGACAGCCTGGGTCCTCACGAGCAGACATTCCTTTGCAGGACACAGAGGAGCACATTCCAGCTCAGTGAGATCCGTGCTATGATGGGAGAAGCTTAGGAGCAGTGGCAGTCCAGAGGACTCAGACCTGAGGGCCAGAGCAGGCTCACTGGAGCAATGACCTCTGAGTTGGGGGCTGATGGCATGCAGTAGAAGTCAGCCAGGAGAAGTGGAGGAGGAGGGGTACTAAAGGCAGAGGGAACAGCATGGTGAGGATCTTGAGGCCACCATGGCAGTGCGGCTTGGGAACTATAAGCGTTGTTACCAGGATTCAGGATGGAATATGCAGTGGGAAATTCAGGAAAGAGTCTGGAGAGAGAGAAGAAAGGTAGTCTTAATATAAAAATCCAAATCTCTCTGTCATTCTTCATCAGTTCCTCCTGCCACTCCAACCTCATCCCCTCCAGTTCTCCCTCTTACTCAGCCCCACCTACCCTGAGCTGCTTTCTGTTGCTTGATTAAGCCAAACTCATCCCCACCTCAGGGCCTTTGCATATGCTATGCCTTCTGCCTAGACTGCTCAGATCTTTGAGCAATGTACTCCTCATCCTTAAGTCTCAACAACCAGGGCACCTCCTGAAATAGGTCTGCCCTAACTACCCAGTCTCATATGGACACCCCCCCACCCCCGCCGCTACCCTACCGATCCCACTGGTTTGTTCTCAGTAACATAAAGAACTTAACACTATCTGGCATCATCTTACTCTTTTATGGGTTTTTGTGTTATGTTGTCCACCTCTCTCTCCCAGCACCTTGAGGCCACAAAAATGGTCTTCTCCATGCTGCATCCCCAGCAACTAGCACAGCGCTTGGTAATAAATACATGCCAACTAA
This sequence comes from Martes martes, assembly GCF_963455335.1. NCBI lineage: Eukaryota > Metazoa > Chordata > Mammalia > Carnivora > Mustelidae > Martes > Martes martes. Next base: position 11,294,432 of record NC_137896.1, read on the forward strand.
ATGCCAAGGATTAGAACTTTATCCAAGAGCTCATGGAGGTATCACAGAGTTCACAGCAGGACTATCTATGGCTTGCTTGGATTTTTGCTTCTCTCCTATGACCCAGCAATACAGTTGTGAGGATTAAAAGCAATGGGGTACTCGTTATGGAAAGCAAAAATTTTATAACTTTATTAAGGCTTATTTTACATACCATCTAATTCACCCACTTCTGGTGTGCAGCTCGCTGATTTTTTAGTAAATTTGCCCAGTTGTGCAACCGTCACCTTGTATCAGTCTTAGAACACTTTGATCACCCCAAAGAGATCCCGCATAACCATTAACAACTGTTAATCCATATTCCCATCCTGGCAGCCATAATCTGCTTTTTATCTCTAAAGATTTGCCTTATCTGGACACCATGTAAATGGAATCCTATGGTCGGCGGCCTTTGGTGTCTGGCTTCTTTCACTTCACATCATGTTTTCAGGGTTCATCCCTGTTGGAGCATGGGTCTGTCCTCCATCCCTTTTTATGGATAAGTAATATTCCATTCTACGGATATACCAGTTTACCCAGTCATCAGCTGATGGGCATTTGGATTGATTCCACTTTTTTATTTATGAATAATGCTGCTACAAACATGCTTGTGCATGAAGAGCGGTTTCCAAATAAAAGTACATGTATCACAATGAGCCCCCAATAATGTATAGAATTGTTGAATTACTATACTGTACACTGAAACTAGCATAATACTGTAGATTAACTCTATTGGAATTAAAATTAAAAAATGATTCATGACACTTTAAAAAAAAAAATCAGTTTCCAAGCCCTGAATGTCTCTCCGCTTGCTGGAGCTTCCAGCATCCGTGTAAGAGATTTGACTCCAATGGGCTGTGTACCCATGAATGAGTCTCTTCCCTTCTCTGCTTATGTCTCCCCATCTTTCCAGACAGGAGCCTGTGCCCTTTTATGCACAGATATTTTGTGCCTCGTTCACATTCCTGGAAGAGCAGGGGAGTGTGTGGAGGCAATGATAAACAGTTTGTATTTATAGCTGCTAGAGCCAAAGGTGGGCATCCCCGTGATCAACCACCAGAGCCGACAATTAGGAGGGCCTGGCTCCAGCACTCCCACCCTGGGGACTCCCACCTGCTGCTCACTTCCCCCAGAGGACCAAAGCTTCTGCCCCGCGTTGGTGCAGACAGGTGGGTTCCAGGATCCGGAATCTCCTCATAGGGAGGGAATTTGAGGACTGCCTCTAAGTCCCTTGTCCTGGCTTTTGCCTTTGCTGCTGGGTTCCTGGAGTCCTGCCCAAATCTGATTGGGCTCAGATCCCAGGAAAGCAAAGCTGGAAATGCAGAGGCCCAGACAGGGGTTTGAAGAAGGGCTGGGAGGACTCCGGTGCTGGCTGGTCCCCTGGGGTCCATCCCAGAGACCGAGTTGATACTGTTCATTGGGGTTTCGGGCCGTTTGCGGGATATCTGCTGCCTTAGCAGGCACTGGCCTTAGCAGGCCCACAGACGTCAGCAGCCAGTCCAGGGGCTGGGAGCAGGAGTGATGATAAATTACCCGGATCATAATTTCATAACGTAACATATATTAAGTAGCTGTTATGTGGTAAGTGCTCAGTTACTTCCATCTCCATTCTAGAAATACAAATGGAGCCATGGAGGCTCAGAGAGGGGAAACGATTTGTCCAAAGCCACACAGCCAGGGATAATAGTGTCAGGACTCAAACCTAGATCCCAAACCAGCTCAGAAATAAGTGGAAGGCTGCTAGAGTAGTAACAGCCATAAAAGCTGATCTCAGAGCCTTATGAATTCATTGGACTCTCATTGTGCCCTTGCATCAGACACCTCCACCCACCCCCACCCCCCCACCCCTGCCAGATCTTAGAGATAAGGAAACTGAGGCACAGAGGGTTTAACACCCATTTGGAAGTTCCCCAGCCAGGAGGTAAGACCCTGACTCTAAAGGCTTCAGTGGGCCTAGGAAAGAAAACAGTCTGTGGGCAGGGCCAGGACGGTTGAAGAGAGGTGCCTGCATGCTGGGAAGGAGACCTGAGGTGCTCTGACCCTCCCAACACAACCCTGAGCAGCTGACAGCCTTCCGCCAGGAGCCAGGAGGCCTCTGCCCCCTTTTCTTCTTTTCTAGGCATCCTGGGGCTGAAAGGAGGGAGGGCGGGGCACATGCTCAGGTACAAAGCTGACTCGGGCCTTAGAATAACAGGCCCTAAGGACTGCATGTAATATGCACATAATATGCCCGCTACATAATTCATGCGTCTGTCAGCAGAACATCAATTATGTGGGCCTTCCCGGGAGTTGTCTAGGGGTTAGAAACTAGAGCAGGCTTCCCTTGCCAGCCTCTGGGGGAAGTGGGACCTCCCAGATCTTAAAGGAACAGGCTCCCCGGGAATCTGCTCTTCTCCTGCAGGCTTCCCTCTGGCAGGTGGGGGGATCAGTGCCTGCCTACAGCAGGAAGCTGCCGGGCTCAGCCTAAGGCCCTGGCTGGCTGCCTCAGAAAATCTGACCCCCTCTGTGTCTAGCCCTGTGCTGGTAATCCCACGTGCATAATCTCCTCATCCCCCACTCTATAATTTATAAGGGGCTGGCTACTGGTATATTCTAGGTTTCTCAACCTTGGGACTATTGACATTTTGAGACAGATCATTCCTTGTTGCAGGACTGTTCCTGTGCACGGTAGGATTCAGCAGCATCCCTGACCTCCATCCACTGGCTGCCAGGAGTAGCCCTCCCCTATTGGTTGTTTTTTTTTTTTTTCTTTTAAGATTTTACTTACTTATTTGACAGAGATCACAAGTAGGCAGAGAGGCAGGCAGAGAGAGAGGGGGAAGCAGGCTCCCTGCTGAGCAGACAGCCCGATGCAGGGCTCGATCCCAGGACCCTGGGATCATGACCTGAGCTGCAGGCAGAGGCTTTAACCCACTGAGCCACGCAGGCACTCCGCTCTTAGTTTATTTTAACCAAATAAAATTTGGTTATCAAAATTTTGATACCAAAAATTCCTGTGGCATTTGTCAAATTTTGACAAATCGTTCCCAGTTATGAGTGACTGGAATATCCACCATTTCACAAGTAGGGAAACTGAGGCAAGGAAAGTTTCAATGCCAAGGCCACCCAGTAAATGACAGAGCTGGATTCTACCTCAAGAGCCCACACTGATAACTCAGTGCAGGAGTTCCCAAAGTGTGCTGCCAAAATGTTTTATTCCAATAAGCATGTATTTATTTTAATGAAGATTTAACATACCTTTTCCTAGCATGCAAAACCAGCATCTTTGCAAATGTTGTTTCTTCGGACGAGGCTAAAATAGAACAGAGAAGGTGAGCAGTGTGTGTTGTTTTGCTACTGAGGAAAGAGTAGTACAAGCAACAAAAGAACACATAACAATAGGATGTTGGTCCTAAGCGAAACAAAATAGCAGTTTGTTAGGGACATAGATCTCTCTATTAGAAACTCTCCAGAAAAGAAGAGGGATGAGAAGAAATTGTGGTTCCCCCCGGGTGGAGAAGGACCCGCGGGTGATGTCAACATTACCGTCACATACTGTTTCTTCACCTGGGCCATAGGTTCACAGGTGTTCACTTGATTATGGTTTGTAAATATACATAAATTTGATCAACTTTTGTATGTATCAGATATTTCTTTTTATAAAGTGATTACAGAATTTTACTTTTGCAATAAGTGAACATCAAGAATTAAAACCCGGGGCACCTGGGTGGCTCAGTGGGTTAAAGCCTCTGCCTTCGGCTCAGGTCATGATCCCAGGGTCCTGGGATCGAGCCCCACATCGGGCTTTCTGCTCAGCAGGGAGCCTGCTTCCTCCTCTCTCTCTCTGCCTGCCTCTCTGCCTACTTGTAATCTCTGTCAAATAAATTAAAAAAAAAAAAAAGAATTAAAACCCAAAAGCTTTTGTTTAAAAGAGGATACGTTGGATACAAGCATAGCAAAAAAACAAAACAAACAAACCTGGGAAGTTGGTAGAGCAGGTTAGGTTGGGAAACCATGTGACACCCATTTTCATCATCTGAGCTGGCTGAGAAAGTCACCAGAGCTTTCCTGCTGCTAATGGCATCCCTCCTCCCTAGCAAAGTGCCTCACCAATAGTACATGATCAACAAAAAGTAGCCAAATATTTTAAAACTGATTTCTGGTCCTGTCCCTTCTGTTTGTTGCTCTGTGAACTTGAGCAACAGTGAACAAACACTTTGGGAGCCCCTGCCCCGGGTTAGGTGTTGGGGGTGCAGAGATAAGGCTCAGAACCCGTCCCTGTCCCCAAAAGCTCATAGATTCTGGGCAGTGATAGACGAACACACACAGAGCCCCCTCTGTAATGGGACGTGTCTAAAAGTACCCACAGAATGATGAGGGAGCCCGAAGGAGGGAGCAGCCAGCCCCACCAAGGATGACCTCTACAGGGAGGCGCCGCATGGGCGGGGTTTTAAAAGATGGACTGGACTTCACTGAACAGAGAAAAAGACACAGCTATGGCAGGATTGACCAATAGTGTGCGGCCAGAGAAGTGTGATGTTTGGCAACCTGTGTCAGGAGAGGCCCGAAGAGAGGGGTTGGGGTGAAAGTGCAGGCTTGACGACCCGGTGTGGTGAGCAGGGATTCACTGCAGAAAACAAGCCTTTCATACTTACCCCGGCCACGAGGGCACTGACCGAGGGGATAGAGCTGGCCGTTTCGGGACAGGGCAGGAAGCGAAGACCAGCTGGACCCCTCAGAGGCTGGGTGGGCTAGGCTGATGGGGTGGTGTGGGCTGAGAGACCTCCCCTGTGAGGACAGCTGGCGTGTATCAGACACTCAGCGCACAGCTGGAAGCTGTCCTGATGCCTTCCCCTTGTGAGCGCATTCACGCCTCGCAGCAGCTCTCTGAGGTAGACATTATTTACCATCCCATTTTGCAGAGAGGAAAATGAGGCTTAGAGTAAACAACTGGCCCAAGGTAAGGAAGTGGCAGAGCTGGGATTCGAACCCAAAACAGCCTGACACAAGAGCCCAAGCTCTCAGTTGCCACCCCTACACCCTCTTTCAGATCTCCTGCGTCCTCACTGGTGACCCCGTCCCCCCGGCTGGAAAAATTAGCTTTAGATCATTGCCGTCTCTGGGTCTTGGTTTGTACATCTGGAATAAATGGATTCGAATAAGGGGTCTTTTTGCTCAGATGTCCGGGCATGTTGAGAGCAACCTGCAGATGCAGGGTGTTGAGATGGTCCTCCTTCTGGCAGTTAGTTGGTAACAAAATTCCGCTCTGTTCTCCTTGCAGATCCTTGCCATAATTTCCATCATGTTCATCGTCCTCTCCACCATTGCCCTGTCACTCAACACGCTGCCTGAGCTGCAGAGCCTTGACGAGTTTGGCCAGACCACAGACAACCCCCAGCTGGCCCACGTGGAGGCCGTGTGCATTGCATGGTTCACCATGGAGTACCTGCTGCGGTTCCTCTCCTCCCCTAAGAAATGGAAGTTCTTCAAGGGCCCGCTCAACGCCATTGACTTGTTGGCCATCTTGCCGTACTATGTCACCATCTTCCTCACCGAATCCAACAAGAGTGTGCTGCAGTTCCAGAATGTCCGCCGCGTGGTCCAGATCTTCCGCATCATGCGTATCCTCCGTATCCTTAAGCTCGCACGCCACTCCACTGGGCTCCAGTCCTTGGGCTTCACCCTGAGGAGGAGCTACAATGAGCTGGGCTTGCTCATCCTGTTCCTCGCCATGGGCATCATGATTTTCTCCAGCCTTGTCTTCTTTGCTGAGAAGGATGAGGATGACACCAAGTTCAAAAGCATCCCAGCCTCCTTCTGGTGGGCCACCATCACCATGACGACCGTTGGGTATGGAGACATCTACCCCAAGACTCTCCTGGGGAAGATTGTCGGGGGGCTCTGCTGCATTGCAGGGGTCCTGGTGATTGCTCTTCCCATCCCCATCATTGTCAATAACTTCTCTGAGTTCTACAAGGAGCAGAAGAGGCAGGAGAAAGCGATCAAGCGGAGAGAGGCTCTGGAGAGAGCCAAGAGGAATGGCAGCATCGTCTCCATGAACATGAAAGATGCTTTTGCCCGGAGCATCGAGATGATGGACATTGTGGTTGAGAAAAATGGAGACAATATGGGTAAGAAGGACAAAGTGCAAGATAATCACTTGTCTCCCAACAAATGGAAATGGACAAAGAGGACACTGTCTGAAACTAGCTCAAGTAAGTCCTTTGAAACCAAGGAGCAGGGATCCCCTGAGAAGGCCAGATCATCTTCTAGTCCTCAGCACCTGAACGTCCAGCAGTTGGAAGACATGTACAATAAGATGGCCAAGACCCAATCTCAACCCATCCTCAATACGAAGGAGTCAACAACACAGAGCAAACCAAAGGAAGAACTTGAAATGGAGAGTATCCCCAGCCCTGTAGCCCCTCTGCCCACACGTACAGAAGGGGTCATCGATATGCGAAGCATGTCGAGCATTGATAGCTTCATTAGCTGTGCCACAGACTTCCCGGAAGCCACCAGATTCTCCCACAGCCCTCTGGCATCACTTCCCAGCAAGACTGGGGGCAGTATGGCCCCAGAGGTGGGCTGGCGGGGAGCTCTGGCTGCCAGTGGTGGTCGATTTGTGGAGGCCAACCCCACCCCTGATGCCAGCCATCACTCTACCTTCTTCATTGAGAGCCCCAAGAGTTCTCTGAAGACGAACAACCCCCTGAAGCTCCGAGCACTTAAAGTCAACTTCATGGAGGGGGACCCCAGTCCACTAGTCCCCGTTCTGGGGATGTACCATGACCCTCTTAGGAACCGGGGGGGCGCTGCCGCTGCTGTCGCCGGACTGGAGTGTGCCACACTCTTGGACAGGCCTGTACTGAGTCCGGAGTCCTCCGTCTACACCACAGCAAGTGCTAGGACGCCCCCCCGATCACCTGAGAAACACACAGCAATAGCATTCAACTTCGAAGCAGGTGTCCACCAGTACATCGACGCGGACACAGATGACGAGGGGCAGGTGCTCTACAGTGTAGATTCCAGCCCTCCCAAGAGCGTCCAGGCGAGCACCAGTCCCAAGTTCAGCGTCGGGACAAGATCAGAGAAGAACCATTTCGAAAGCTCCCCCTTACCCGCCTCCCCTAAGTTCTTGAGGCAGAACTGTATTTACTCAACAGAAGCATTGACTGGAAAAGGCCCCAGTGGCCAGGAAAAGTGCAAACTCGAGAACCACATCTCCCCCGACGTCCGCGTGTTGCCGGGAGGAGGAGCCCACGCAAGCACACGGGATCAGAGCATCTGAGCTGCCCCACCTGCAACAGAGACTCGTGGCGAGACCCGAGAGGCGTGCCGTCCAGCTTCCCTGCCGCAGAGCCTTTCCGCACGAACTCAGAAAGGCTCTGCAGAGCCTCCAGACAGAAGCAAAACTCTAGGGGAGGCTCCCTAGGGCCTTGAGAGCCACGACAGGTACGACAGAATGCAGTCGGCCAAGCCACAGGGTGTGGCATCTCTTTGTACCAAGTCCACTGCCCTCTTTGGGAGATGACGTGGGCAGAACTCACAGCCACCACTACCACATGCTGGACCTAACGAAGGCCACCTACTCCCCACTTGTCTGTCATGGCTGTCCATCACAGCCTCGGGGGGAGGGGGGCGCGCAGCCTCTCCAGCCCTCCTGGCTTCAGCTGGAGAAGGATGCCGGAACAAGCGGCTGGGCTGACCAGTTTGGTTTTGGATGTTACCTGGCCACCTCTAGGAACTCCTGTCCGTCACCTCCTGGATGGATCCCACTGTTAAGAAGGCTACAGAGGATACTCGTGTCATGGGGAAATTTCCACGCCATCAGCCACGATCCCAGCGCGAAACCCTTACTCAAATGTCTTCATTGACTTCAGTGTTCCATAGTACCTGAGATTTTATTCTGAGATTTCATCAGGGTGAGTTGCACCACTTGTCCTTGATTCTAATTGCCCCCTGGCAATCCGGGAAGGGTTCAGACGGCAGGCACTCAGCCGGCAGTATGAACTGTGAGCAGTGCTGTAGGGTTGTTATAAGGAAAACACTTTCTGTGCATCACTAGTATAGACTCAAAAGATATGCAAGTGTCAAATATGCAAAAGAAATAGCTTATTCAAAGAGACTGTATGTTACCGAAGAACAGAATAAAATCTGATTTTTTTTTTAACCTGCAAAAATGAAAGGAAAAAAACAAAATCCCCAATTGAAATGCCCAATTCAGACTTTTGAATACCTCCTGCAGCAGCAGGGAAAGCATCTACTATAATAGAAATTCTTTTTTGTTTCCTGTGGTATTCAAGTTAAAAAAAAAAAAAGTTAAAATAAAAAGCACTTTATGTTTTTCAAAAATAGGTTTTACCAGGGACAGTGTCAACGTCTTGCACTTTAAAACAAGCACTATTTCCCATGGGCCACTTTCTGGGACTATAGCTGGGTTGTTGGTACATGCCCGTGTCCGGCCACGGTGGGGGGTGTTGTGCTGGTCCTGCTGTCTGCTGTGTCAAAGTCTGTGGCCTCCTCCCCTGCCCCTCTGACGCTTCCCGTTAGTCCCCTTGCAAGGAAGGGTACTGACCCCTCGAGTGGGGCCTCCCCCAGAGTCACGTGTACCAGAAGCAGGCACATCTCTGAAGAATACAGTGGACGGTGGGCACTGGGTGTTTACTCTGTCCTCTTTCTTGTCAACCAGCTGTTGGTGTGTTTTCAGTCCCCCTGTCTGTGCTCAAACTCAGCTCTCCTTCCTGCAGCCGTCAACGCGGCCAGTACAGACAAAAGCAATAAGTATTCGTGTGCATTGTGAACGGTTCTGGCGTATTTCTTGGTGTTGGTCTTCCTGTCCCCTTTTGACGACCTGGCGTTGGCCTGCCTGAGTGGGGTCCCACAGGATGGTGGTGTTGGCCATTCCTTGGCTCAGGAACACCGGGTTGAGCCACCGGGTAGCATGATGTCATGCTGTTGGGAAAGATGACATGTCTTTGATCTGCCTGGCTTTGGTACAGTGTACCGATGTCGTTCTCTTAATACAGCACTGATGGACGATGTCCCAAGTACAGTAGTGTAGATCTGCCAATCCACCATCTGGTGACAGGCGTACGTCTTCCTGATGGAACAAATACGGCAGGGTTCACCTGTCCTTCACACAAGGTGTTACCGGTCTGCCTGTTAGTATAATGGCACGATCCGTCTGTCCGTTCACAAATGTCACGGAGTCGTTCTGCCTGCCCTCCGTACAGTGGCATGAGGTTGGACCACCTGTCACAGGTATGATGACACGGAGTCATTCCACCGCCCTTAAAAACACCTGTGCTCTGCTGAATCCGTACCTGGTTCATACTGCTTCGCGGTGTCTCCGAGGACTAGGGATCCCTCCAGAAGGGTGCAGTCCTGTTCTTTGCCGTGTTACCCAACAAAACGATGCCGCAGTATCTTGACGCTCCGAGAAATCTTCAGAGCACCCTGGCAGCAACGGCAAAGGGGCAGGGAAAGGGTGAGGGCGCCCTGTGCTGGCGACATGCCCAGGAGAGGAGGCAGCAGCGGCCCGAGCGCTTTGCGGGGCACACTGCGGGCTGGGGGCCTCCTGAGGAGCGGCCGCCTGACAGTCGTCCCCGAGCCATGTCAGCTCACGCGTCTCTTCCTTGTTTTTATCACCATTTCCGTCGGCCGTCAGCACAAACGTGAAAATTCAGGGAAAACAAACAAATGCTTTTTGATAAAAGTAAATAGTTGTGATTTCCGATTCAGATATTTTTAGAGCTGATGCTATCTGTAAAAATCAATAACAATAATAATAGAGTCTATTTTACATATCAGGAAAGTGAACATGTTTAAATATAGCCATATATAGTGAGAAGGAACTTACCACCCCTTCTTCAAATCGAGGCATTTCATTTGTTGGTTGAAGCAGAAGAGAAGTGTACAGATTGGATATGACTTCTTGTTTCTTTCTTTTAAACTAATAACCAATTGGTGCAACTCTCCTTGTAACCAAAGGCCCTTTCTGCCTTGTGCGGTCACACAGGACCTGGCCCTCCCTTCCCCGTGTAGTTTGTCTGACCTTAAAGTAGCATTTTATTGAGTCACTTTTGAAGGACGAATTCAGAAGTATCATTAAGAACCTACCTTTTCAGGCTTACAAGCCAGAGTCCTATAGAGTTCTTATAGAAACAGAATAACTGAAACTCAGCATATACTATGCTTAGAAAGTATCGCATTTTGTTTGGTTTTTTCTTTTACTTGTGTACGTGTTGTGGGAATATAGCTTTTATCCTGTGCCCAACTCAAAATAAGAGTATTGTAAGTTTTTCCAGGCCCCACCTGCCAAAAAAGGAACAAACCCCGATTTTTAATATGTGTCTACCCCTTCCTGTACCTGTGTCCATGCACTGGGAAATCTACCCGAGAGTCTCCACTGAGAAGCTGACCTTGACAGACAGGTCCTCATAGAGGAGAGGAAAGCATGGATTGGAGGCAAACACCACTTTCATTTGGTGATCCATGTCCCACCCATTCCTGAACCAGTGAAAATGGGAAAAAGACAAAACAAAAGGAAACAAAAAACCAAGTCAACCCAAAGAAACCAAACTAGGGGCTCTAGCGGGTGAATGTCCGGTCCCTTTGGTGAATTCAGCGAAACTCACCAAGAACCCAGCAGACCATGGCTTCCAACTTCCACCATTATCAGTAAGGGCTAGGGACCAGGTCCCCGTGTGATCGGGGGCGTCTGCGACCCGCGGAGAGAGGAGGGCGAGCTCTGGAGGAGTCGGCTTTTCCACCTTTTTTTTTTTTTTTTTTTAATCTTTGGGTAAAGAAAAACAACAGGACTTGGGTACAGTAGATTTCTCAGTGCCTTCTTTAGGAATTTTATCTTAAGCACATTTAATGGGGAAAGAAAAAAAGAGGACAGAACATTTGTCTCCGTGAAGTCCCTTTCTCTAACAGCACTGGGGATCAAGAAAGAAGACGACTGGGGAACAGCCAAATCCCAAGGAGGCCCTCCCTTTCAACTCACCCGGCTTGCCCCCGAGTAGGGCTGGTGGCGACAAACTGCCAAACTGATTCCCAGCTCTCCTCCTCCACGTCTTGGTGACTGTAGCTTCACCCCTGCCCTTTCTCCTAATGAGACCCACTCTTCTGAGGAGAAAAACAGCAGCAACAACAACAGTATTCTCTTCTGTAAATCTGTGATGTATTGATGTGTGTTACTATTGTACATTTCTGTCTTGCTCCAAGTCACGGCTGGAGTGTCTAGTCCACGGACAAGGGGAAATGGAAATTTCACCACGGACAAGGGTTCACAAGAGCCAGGTCTCCCCCCCCCCCGCCCCCGTCTAATTTCTCTCTCTCTCTCTCTCTCTCTCTCTCGTCCTGCCCCCCCCACCCTTTTCTTATTTCTCTGCCAACGAGTCCCCCGTAACATAACCCCAGGCTTCAGCATCCATTAGGTAATTTCGAATGCAGTGAGATTGTAGTGAAATGCCTCTAGGGCATGATCCTTTGTGAGAGGGCTTTTCCAGTGGCTGGAGGAAGAAGGGGTCACCTCTGCAGCCCCCCAGGGGAACAGGGGAGAGCCTCCAGCCCTGAGCTCAAGCCCCCCCCCCCCACACACAGTTCTGGTTTCTCACCGCTTATATGACAACATGCAAATCTTTTCACTCAGCCAGGGAGACCCAAACCAGCCTGGCTATGCCCCCAAAATGAAATTTACCTCTGCATTTTCTGTTGCCACGTTTCTGGCTCTAGAAGTATCTGATGGAGGCCTACATCCTAGGATATCCAGAGTAGTCTATTTTTTTGTTCAGATAAAAAGTATATATGTATATGTGTGTGGTTAGCAAATTTGTAATAGGGCTATTCAATCTCATTGCTTCTTTTGTAATATAGAGTAACATCTTAGGAATTTTTATGGTTGGTCATTATCATAGCTGGTATTTTCTGGGTTTTTTGTTTGTTTTTTCCATTTCCTCCCATTGCCCCTCAGGCTCTCTTTCTTCCTTTTGGACCTGACTTTCTGGTGGTGGGGAAAGACTTCAGGCTCTGACTTCCTCGTGCAGGCATTTCCTGACACTAGGCCTAGAGTCTGTGGACACTGTAACTTTCCTCGTTCTGTCTGTGTGTTTCTCCTATTTATTGTTCTTAAGATTCCAGGGCATGGAAGCAGGAGGGAGACCAAGGGGAAGCAAGGCTACCGATGGCCCTCAAAATCGGGATGGCATGTTGGCTGGTTCAGCTCCTCCTCCCCAACCCTGCTGGCATTTTGAAGACTGAATTTTCTCATCCCTGGAGATCTTAGGACTACAAATCTCACGCAAGCAAACTTCCCACTGAGGTCCAGAACACACCCAAGCCCCTCTTGGCTGGCCTGTTGCCATGTTCAGCGACCCACTCCCCTGTAACATCAATTGGATCCGAAGGCCAGAGCATTTTCAGGTTCTTGCAAACCTCAGAGAACATGCTGGGCCTCAGATCTCATCAACTTCTTACTGGTTCCTCATTTTAATCCATTTGCAATATGCTCACAAAAAAAAAAAAATCCCAAAACACAAAACAAAACAAACAAACCCAGTAAACAAGCTTGCAGCCAAACCATGAGAAGACGCGTTCCCAAGAACCTGCCGTCTCATCTCCCCATCCCTTCCCAGCTGCCTGGCTCCATACCACCAGAGACTTATGGCAAGGGCAGTGGTGTTTTTCCAGTTTCCACCTATCCAGGCCCTGGGGAGTTTCTGGACTGTCCTGATTAATTCCACCAGGCAGCTTCCGGCCTTGGGCAGGACGAGGACATCTCACAAAGCAGGCTCTTCAGCAGAAAGTGATTCTCCACTCCTCGACTCATTCAGGAAGATGAAGAAAGGCCAGATGATCTCCAACTTGCATTCATTTCTAGGTGTTCATACCCTACCTGACTCACTATCAGCTTCAGGACTCTGGCCTCCACCCAGATCAAAGTTCTGAGCCGAATCTGGACCCCCATGGCAGTGAACCATCCCCTTGGATAAACCCCAAGTGGAAACCAAGGACGAATGTATTACTTTGGACTCTGCCCCTCATCAGAGTTTTCCCACCACCACCCCCAAAATTCCTGGTACTCTGATTTGAACTAGAGCCAAATAAAACAGATTAGATTTTTACAGACTTTTGCACAAGAACAAAACAAATTGTCCCAGTAGTTTGCCAGGTTTGATGCCCAGATAAGCAAATAACTCTATCCCGTGGCTGGTTTCATCTAAAGAGAGATTGGGAGGTTTGGGTTTCTATCCACTACCCCTGCTTTTGTCTTAACCTGGAATTTCTCCTGAATGTCCCCAAATGCTGACTTCAAGAAATGGATTTGCAAGGGGCTCTGGTGAATCCAGCAGTCCCTCATCTTTTTCTTCCCCTCCGGTTCTAACTCTCCATTCCTCTCTCCAGAGACCCTAAAAAGATCTAAAGCCTGGCCAGGATGGGGGAAGGGGCTGTTCTCCTGAAGGGGAAAGATATGCCTGCAGGATGACTGTGAGTGAGTCTCTGAAAGTCTCTTTCCTGTAATGAACGAAGTGGTCAATTTCAGCTCAGATTAAGAAAGTGATTCTCATGGGCAGGGCTGCCTTACCATGGAATTCGGTGCCATGTTGGGGAATGAGCTGCTTCGAAAGGGGCTAGATGATGCACAAAATGGATGTTGCTAAGGGACCCTCACATTGCACGTCCACTAGACTGAACAACGAGGGAAATCTGCACCCCTTTCCCCCTGGGGAGGTGTGTATGTGGTTTGAACATCTGGGCACAGGCTCGAGGCATTGAGGCAAAAGCCGGGAGCACAATTAGCAGGAATTCAAATTCTAGGATTTGGAGTTTTCCGCGAGGGGTTCCAGGGAAGGAAGTGGCAGCAGGATACCCTCCTTCCCTTCTGCTTCCTATCTTGGGCAATTTTAATGACCCCACCGATCACTCATCTAACCCGTCCCCGGTGCCCTAACAGGCCCCACACTGGGTGGGATGAGGCTTATGCTACCCTCCCCAAACCAGCCAAGGAGTAGTCCCATCTCTGGCTGGCCGTCTCATGGTGCTTCGGCTCTTCTGCCCAGACCCTGTGCCCTCTTAGGCCTGAGGCTTTCTGTACACAAGATGCAATTATCTTTTATCCACTAGCCAGCCGTCGAACTGCCCAGGCAACAGCTAATGGCACCATTCCAAAAGGGCTTTTTTTTTCTTCTGGCAAATAAGACAGAAAAATCGCATTCAAGACTTCTGAAAATCTCCACCCAATGAAGTAAGTCCAGAAGGACCAAAAGAGAGAGGCCACTGTAATCTGATTTTGCAGCCAGACAAGGCTTTCGCTGCCCAGGCTCCCACATCCGTAGCCCCTTCCCCCAGTCGGTCTGGAAACGGCATTCTCCAAGGAGAGCATTTGACACAAGAGGTTTTAAAATCCCCCTCCCCCAGTTGTGTATGGTGGGTTTGGAGGAGGTGGTCCTTCATCCTTAAGGCGACCCCAAGTATAGGCAGTTGTGGGCGGTTTTATTATGAAGTGAGGCCGGACGGTAGGATTGCAAGGACAGACTGAGCTTACACTTTCCCCGGAAACACAATGAAACAAAAATCCAGTTCCCAAGATCCCCCTTTGAAGCTCTGTCCTGCAGAAATATCTCAAGTCAGTGGCTACAGTGGCATGACAATTCTAGAAAATGAAGGAAACTCCCAATTCTGTCTCATTGAGATGCTCTCAAGGGTCCTGCATGGATCATCCCACACTTCTTGCCTCCCTGAGCTAATCCAGGTTTGGAAAACAAGGAGGGAAGCGCAGGAGAAGATGCCCAAGAGATTCGGACTTCTCCGAGGCTTTGGCTTGTGGCCCCCTGGTCTTCGCTGGGGTTTGGGGCTCTCCCTTAGATAAGCTTGACATCAAAGCCCCATGTGCCTAACGGGTGGGGAAGAGGAAGATCAGCAGCTGCCGGGCTGGGGCAGCTGACCTGTTTGCTCTCCGGACCTCTCCCAGCTTCAGTCCAAGGCCAAGGGCTGGGAACATCATTTTATGTGCCGGAAACTCGGGGTTATCCCCCATTGTATGCCTGTGGCACATATAGGCACCCAGCCGGTGTTCTTTGGAGTGAGTGAATGTGTAAACGATTGACTTCTGAGTGAGTGAATACAGAATTTCACCAGTTCTTGCCGGGCTTGGGGTATTGCTAACTGGGAAGGAAGGAGAAATGCGGGACCCCTTACATTAAAGCCTGTAAGCCCCACCAGTGCCATTTGGCCTTTGACTCAACTGGGGGCCGTGATGCTGTCCAAATTTGACATTTGCCTGCCCTAAGGTCCACAGTCTTCTCAGAGCAGCACTTCCTAGGGCCCCACAGGGCAGCCCCATGTTCCTTCCTACTCTCCTATCTTGCATTTTCAGCCTCATGTTCTAGTCTAGCTCACAACGAAGGGATTTGCTGGGGGCAGGAATTTGGGAGCTGACATCTGGAAACTGGATTGCATTCCCTGAGCCATGGGAGTCCAGCTGGAAAGGAGGGCAAACCGGCCCTCCACCTTTGAGAGCTAATGGGTCTTCCTTTCTTCTGACCCCAGTGCCCCCAAAGGTAGCATGTGCCCCAATTCCATCAGCTCTAAGACCCTCTGTCTCTCCCAGGAACCATGGTGTGAGGTTGAGGCTTTTCTGCCAGCAAAGCCATTCTGATCACCCCACCCATGATGGGGGCCAAGCCAATCACATTAGCCATAAATGACCAATGTCCTTAGCCACTCTTTTCTTGGGGTCACATTTGTGGGTCCTGTTCATCTCTGGTCAGTTGATGTCTCTAGTCCTTCCTGTAAAAGTGAAAGTGAACATTGTGTGTGTGTGCCTGTGCACGCGCACGCACACGCACACATACGCAGACACATACACACACAGAAACCAAACAACAAAAAACTTGTGTCTTTTTATGCATGTGATGAGATGAAATTGTGACCTCCAGCTGCTGTCCTGTCTTGTAAAATATGTCCAAATGTTCAAGAATTTCTAAGCAAATGGTCCTTTAAAGAAGTATGCACAGTTCAATAAAAAGGTATGGAGAAAACAAGCTTGGTGGAGTTTGTATTATTTGGGGGAGGGCATAGGGAGATGGGGATGTGAAGGTCTGCGGGAGAGGCTGAGTCGGAGACCTGGAGGGGCAGCACTAGCTTCTTTTCTTCACCTGAAACAGAGAGGGTCTGAAAATGTAACAGGCTTGTCACCCCGATATGCAAGCAGTGGCAACGTTTCCGGGTGCCATGTGCATGGACCAAAGTCTAAACTCTGGTTATTTGGCTCTCGTGTTAACTGTACCTGGCATTCTTGGCCCCACCGCCCCTCATCAACACACCTCACGGCGCCTACGAGAGTCCCACGCCCGGCTCCGGCGCTGCATCCCCCTTCTCTTTGTTACTGTTCTCTCTAACACTGCCTCGGACACACTGTATTTTATGTACACATTTTGTCTATTGTTGACCTCCCTTCCACAGAACATAAATTCAAAAACTGGAAAGCAAAGAGAATAAAGACTGGGAAAAAAAAAAAACAAACCAACCCAGAACAGCATATCCAAGGACCATGTGTGTATCTGTGTGTGTGTGTGTGTGTGTGTGTGTGTGTGTGTGTGTGTTTTATTTTATTTTACCCACCCAAATAGTAATATACCATAAACACGGCTCTGCAGATTGCTTTTGTCATTTCATAGATCTTGAAGATCATTCTGTATTTCTGTATTAATGCATGAAGAGCTTCCTCATTCTCTTGGGAGCCTGTGTTGTGTTCTGTTGTACACAGTAATTGCTAGTCTCCTACAGCTGAGCATTAAGGTTGCTTCCAAACTTTTGTGATAACAAACAGTGCTGAAATGAATGGCCTGTCAGCGGTTCCTGTGGGCTCTGCCTCCAAAATAGATTTGGAATCTGTGCTGCTCCCCCCTGCACTGCCGCCGCGTGGAGCCACCCCATCGCTGTCTACCGCCTCACGATTGCGATGGCCTCCAGACCGGGCTCCCTTCTTCTACCTTAGATCACGTTCAAGCTCCTCTCAGCACAGTGGCCAGAGGGATCCTGTCAAACTGTCAGTCTGATTATGTCACTTCGTTGTCAGAACATTCCAGAGGCTTCTCATCGCATTCTGAATAAAATCCAAAGTCCTTGGTGCTGTCTGCAAGGCCATACATCCCCTAGCCCCACTGTCTCTTTGATTTCACTTCCCCCTGCTTTCTCCTGAGGCTGTGTGGCTCCATTATCACTGGTCTCCTCACTGTTCCTCAAACATGCTCAGAGTGGACTCACCTGATGATCCTGCCCCTTTCCAGTCCCCACCCCTGAACCCTCAATCCTCTTGGATCTCCTGTCTGATTACTCTTCCCTTCCCTCACTTCTCTTCAGACACATTGGCCACCATTCAATTTTCCAATACACCAAGCATACTTCCACCCCAGGACCTTTGCACTGGCTGTCCCCTATGCCTGGAACATCTTTTCCAGGCTGGCTTCATGGCTCATTCCCTCACCACCCTCAGGTGTCACCTTCTTGGCATCCCTTTTATCTGACAATCCTGGTTATAATGGCAACCTCCCCTGCCCACACACACATTCCTCTCATAGTCTGTGCCCTTCTGCTTTATTGTTCTCCATAACACCATCTCTGACACACTATATTTTATTGTTTTCCTCCCTCTAATAGATGATAAATTCCTCCCTCCAGTAGAGCATAAATTCAAAAACTTAATAAGCATTGAGAACAAAGACTAAAAAAAACAGAAGATCCAAGGACTGTGGGACAACTATAAAAGGTGTGACATCTGCATAACGGGAATACCAGAAAGAGAAGAGAGAAAGGAACAGAAGAAATATTTGAAATGAAAATGACTGAGAATTTCCAAAACTTAATGTCAGACTAAACCACAGATCCAGGAAGCACCGAGAAGCATAAATTTCCCCAAAATAACTCCACCAGGCGTGTCATTTTCAAACTAGAGAAAAATCAAAGATTTAAAAAAACAAAATCCTGAAAGAATCCAGAGGAAAGAACACCTCACCTGTAAAGGACCAACGATAAGAATTCCACCTGACTTCTCCGAAACCATGCGAGCAGGAAAAGAATGGAATGAGAGATGGCAAGTGTTGAGAGAAAAGAAAGGGAAAAACCCAGCAACCTAGAATTATATACCCTACAAAATTACCCCACAAGAGTGCAAGAGAAATAATGACTTTCTCGAACAGAAATGGAAGGAATTGGTTGCCAGTTGACCTGTCTTACAAGAAATGTGAAAAGAACAACACATCCTCAAGAGGAAGGCTGCCAATTAACAGATTAAGACACACTGGTGTGAAGAAAAGTGAAATTGGGTAAAGAGAGAGAGATGGGGCCAAAAAATATCACCCACTTAATAAGGCTGGCATAAAGGCTAAATCAAATGATCCATAAAGTTCCTTGTATAGAGGTGGGCACAGGTAAGTGTTACACAAGTGTTGGCCACTGGTGTGTTTTCAGTGTTGGCTCAGGGAGCGCACATGGGTTAGAGACCCTAGGACACTGCTTCCCTGAAGTTGACAGCTTGGGACAGCATTTTATAAACTGAGCCGGGACCACTTCTGCAGGGGTTCTTAAACTTTGCGTGCCCGGGACCCCCAGGCGGTCTGATAAACCCCATGCACACCCTCTCAGAAAAGTAATTTTAAGTGCATGAAATATGACACATAGGTTTACAAAATAAACCTACTCTATTGCAATGCAATTATTAAAATATTTTAATGATGTGATACAGTAATACATGTGTTTCTTTATTAACAAACAAGCAGATCGCGCAGTGGGTCTACTAATGACCAAAACGTTGAGAGGGGGAAGAACATCAATGCTGTTTTAAGTCATCTGCAACAACTATAAAGGAACACAAGATCATCTAAGATTTGTATCAGTGACAAACGTCACAAGTACTGCAAATATTAAGATGATTTGTTGCCTGCGTTGGCAACTGAAGGAAGTGTTACAGGTCAGCTGGAGGTCAGTGAAAATAAATAGAGGGAGTTTTGTCTCCTGCAAGCTCAACAGACCCAGATTACAAACCTGTGTTACGGGGCTTTGCAATTTATTTCACGGGTCATGACTGTTACTTTTTTAATGAAAGAGCCACTTGGCTGGAATAGAAATAGAATGGAACAGAGCAGAATAGAATGCATTGCTCATAATATAAGTACAGATTCACGCAATTTCCATTTCAATTGTGTGTGTTACAGGTCATGATGCAAAATGTACTTCTTCCTGCAATTCAGAAATAGCCGAGAAGCAATGACCTGGGCGAAAGCAGGCCCAGCACTGCCACTACCACACTGCAGGTGCAAACGTCCTTGCCCCTCCCGCCAGGCCCCATCTGCCCTCCTGCCCACACACAGGCACACACACGGGCTCCAAAAATGCTGGGTTGTCAGGAGTCGCCCAACTGCTTCCCCCGCCTCCTCGGGGAGAGGAGCAGGTGTGGTGATGCCCATGTCCTGAGCTCATCGCCTGTCTGGGGACATGCCCCTCCTGATGGCCACATGTCCCCAGAGCAAATATTAGGAGAGCTTTTGTGAGAAGCCAGCTGGCAGCGTGTCTGAAGGTGCCAGGCTGCAAAGGTTCGGGCCTGAATAAACTGCCCGAGAGGAGACACTACAGGGGACGAAGGCTGGGCAGGCCGTTCTGTGCTTTTTCTGGACGTGTGTGGTCTTCCTATTGTCAATCCTGAATCTGGAAGGAGAGAGTTTGGGAGGGGACACCGCGATCAGAAAAAAATTTTTAAGGGAACCTACTCTCTGGTCTCCCGAGCGGAAGGGAGACTGACACTGGCAGAAGGGAAGTTTCAGGAACAAAGGACCCGCTTGTCAAATGGGTTGGCAATTTCCCTTCTGTGCTAATGAACAGGAACTGGCTGGAGGAGAAAGATGGGCTTGGGGGTGGGGGGGGGCAGGGATTCATCAAGCCGCAGCTCAGTCTAGTGATGGCGAAGAGAAAACTTGGGGTCTGAAGCATCTGAGTTCAAATTCTGACTACAGCACTGCTTTGCTATGTGACCTAGGGCCAGTCCTTTTCCTTCTCTGGATCCTGGTTTTCTAGTCTGTAAGACGGGAAAATAATACGTCCACTTCAAGGGGCTGCTGGAGGGCTTCGAGGGAAAGAAGTAAATTGCTTAGCCCAAAGCTTGGCATCCAGTGAGCACTCCATAATGGTAGCTCTCACTGTTCCTATAATTTTTAGCGCCACTGCAACCTACAACCTACATGCGTTCTTTAACGGAGAGCTATTGTCTAGCTGAGCTCCTACCAATGCCAGAAATCACAGAGAACATGAAATCACGCTCGTTAACACTCACCGAGCATTTACTGCGTGTCAGGCCCTGTTCCAAGGCCTTTACGTGATTTGCTAATTAATTCTCGGCAACCACCCTATGAAACACAACCTATGAAATTGTCATCATGGGTATCATCATAAAATTATCATCACCAACAACCCCGCGAAATGATCATTATCCTTATTTTACAGATGAAGAACTATGTCAGTTTTCTATTGCTAAAGTAACAAATTATCCCAATGCTTAGGGGCTCCAAACAACCATAAATATTTATTATCTCACACAGCTTCCGTGGTTCAGGGGTTTGAGAGTGGCTTAGCTGCGTGGCTCTGGAAGGAGCTCTCTGATGAGGTCGCCGTGAAGGACCGTTGTCTCAAGGCTTGACTGGGCCCCAAGGCTGACTTCCAAGATGGCGCCCTCACATGGTTGGCGGGTTGGCAGGAAGCCTCGGTTCTTCACCACCTGAATTTGTCCATAGGGTTCCTTGAGTGTCCTCATATCCCTCTGAGGGCTTCCTCGGGGTGAACGATCCAACAGAAAGACAGAAGCTATGGTGTGTTTCCCCCCAACTGTTTTATTGTGACAAAACCACACATCCCATAAATTTTACCATCCCCAGCCACTTTTTTAAAAGACTTTATTTTTAAGTGATCTCTATACCCAACATGGGGCTCAAACTCATGACCCTGAGATCGAGAGCCACATGCTCCTCCGACTGAACCCGCCAGGTGCCCTCCCAGCCATTTTAAGCACACAGTCCGTGGCATTAATTCCACTCCCATTCTTGTGCAACCATCACCACCATCTCTCCCTGGAGCTTTTTCATCCTGCAGAACTGAAACTCTAAACCCATTAGACGGTAACTGTCCACTCTCCTTCCCCCAGTCCCTGGCAACCACCATTGCAATTTCTGTCTTTACGACTTGGACTCCACTAGGTACCTCCTATAGGTAGAATGATAGAGCATTTGGGTTTTTTGTGTGGCCGACTTACTTATTTTACTCACCATCATGTCCCCAAGGTTGTCTCGCCTGTGTGCAGAATTCCCTTCCTTTTTTTTTTGAAGAGTTTATTTATTTGACAAACAGAGATCACAAGTAGGCAGAGAGGCAGGCAGAGAGTGAGAGGGAAGCAGGCTCCCTGCCGAGCAGAGAGCCCGACGACACCGGGCTTGATCCCAGGACCCCGAGATCATGACCTGAGCCGAAGGCAGAGGCTTTAACCCACTGAGCCACCCAGGCGCCCCCCCTTTTAGGCTGATAATACTCCACCGTCACAATGTGTTTTTCTTATCCAGACTTGGAAGTCATGCACACTGCCTTTTCTGCAGTATCCTCTAGGCCACACAGGTCAGCCCTATTCACTGTGGCCCAGGGTGACCCGAAGGAGGGAATACGAGGACATGAGCATCGCTGGAAGCCATCTTGCAGGCTGGCCACTGCCGAACAGAGGCCCCACAGAGTTAGTGGATTTACCCAAGATCCCACAACAGGCAAGTGACAGACCCTGGATTCGAACCCAGATCCGTGACATGCATCGCTGTATGACCGCTCTATAGTATTGGCACCCCCCCCCCAACTCACACCTCAACGTGGCTTCCACTGGGGAAGGAAGAGCTCCCTGGTGGGGCAGAGACTGCCGGAGCCGAAGGTCAGGAGGCCTGGGCTGGAGACTGCGTTCTCGCACTAATTCACCATGTGACCCGAAGTGAGGTCCTGCCCCCGACCAAGGGCTCACTTTTCTGAGGTGTCAGGCAGGGGCCCAATAACGACTTCCCAGGTTGTTGAGGTGAATAAAGAAAATGAATATACTATATAAAGCTTCATCCACAGAGATATGTGAAAGTGATACATTCCCTGCTTTTTGTTTTATCTAATGGTTACTTATTTACTAGGGAATAATGTCACATGGTGTCAATCGGAAAGGTGTGAAAGGGTTACGTGGGGAAAATCTCTCTCTCGCCCCTCTGGTCACCACTCAGTTTCCCTTCCCAGAGGCAGCTACTCCTACTAGTTCCTCCTTGAATTATCACATTACTTTCTTTTCTTTTTTTTAAGATTTTATTTGTTTATCTGACAGACAGAAATCACAAGTAGGCAGAGAGGCAGGCAGAGAGGGGAGGGGGGGGAAGCAGGCTCCCCGCTGAGCAGAGAGCCCGACGCGGGGCTCAATCCCAGGACCCCGGGATCATGACCCAAGCTGAAGGCAGAGCCTTTAACCCACTGAGCCACCCAGGTGCCCCATATTACTTTATTTTCTTAAACCAACCTAATTTCCAAGGACCTGCTAAGCAGGAGACAAGGTCAGTTCAGCCCCTTTTGGGTCTGGGGAGCCTGGGTCTCACCTGTCACCAAGGCATAGATGGTGGTGAGGGGACGGGGCCTTCCAGTTATCACTGGTCTAACCACCTTGGTGACTTTGGAGATGTCCCCTGTCCCAGGCATGTAGAATCCTTGGAGCCAAGGAGAGGAGCTGGGGTTTGAACCCAGGTCCGGAGCCCAAGCTCTTAAGCCCTTCATTACCTTGCAAAGTTCAGATCCTTTGCAGCATTTGGAAAAATATAAAAAATGCAAGCACACAACTACCCAAAAATGATGAATAGCACTGTTTGTCCCTGGAATAAAACCCATTACTTAAAAACGTAACTGTGGACAGTGTGGAAATGTTAAAAATTCTTAAGCTATAACGTAAAGTTAAATATAAATAAATTCTAGACGCAGCTGAGGCACTACATCTTTTAGGGAGTTTTGTTGATCCTTCAAAGGCAGGATCAGGTGGGTTTTTTTTTTTTTTTCCTGGCCTCCCACAGCCTGCTGAGCCTACACCGTTACAGTCCTTGTGACGGGAAGCTCTAACTTCCTGTGACCTCAGTGAGCTGCGCAACCCAGCAAATGTGGGAGCAAGATGGCCTGGGTTCAAATCCTGACTCCTCTACCTTCTGGCTGGGTAAGGTATTTCAGCTCTCCGTGCTTCATGAACTGGTACTAACAAGAGCTAGTTGCGAGGACTGTGGCGTGAATTAACGTGTTGTATCTTGGAAAGCCCTTGTCAGAGTCAATCCTGGCTGTTTGTCCCTGTGTGTTTGTTACTGTTTGTGACCTCTCTGCACCAGAGTGTAGACTGTGAGGTACCAGGTGACTGAGGATTGTTACTCTAGAGGGATGGGCAATCAGGGAAAACCTCCCAGAGGTGGTGACTATGAGGCAAGATCTGATTGACAGTAAAGAGCCAATCACACAAAGAGCTGGGAGAACAGCGTTTTAGGCAGAGGGCACAGCAGGGACAAAGTTCCTGAGGCAGAAATAGTCTCAGGAGGTCAGCTTGGCTGGAGAGGGATATACAAGAAGAAGGGGGGGTAGGAAGGAGGCGGGAGAGGTCAGCTGGGGCCCGTCACACAGCACCTTGTCAAGCAGGGTCACTTTGAGCAGTGGGCAGCCACCGGGGGGTGGTTAGACCCGGCAGCAACACAATCCTTGCCTCCAGGAGCCCCCCACATAATAGGAGTGGTCCCAGCCTGAATCTACAGACATTTGCTCACCCAAGGCAGCGCCTGGGTTCAGCCTGGAGCCGCTCAGCCCGGGAGTCCCCACCATCCATCCTCGTCTCCAACTCCCTGCAAGCTAGACTCGAGGCCCCATTAATATAAATGAGGTCCTTTGCAGACTCGATTTTCAAACGAGTCCAGCCGTTCAAGATCTCTATTCCAGGAAATGCGAAATTTATGTAACAAAAATTAAAAGAGAAACTAGGGAAGTGGCTTCTTAAGTGCCTACTTCCCGGCTAAGCGAGCCAGGTCTGTGCATCTGGCAGGAGGTGGGTGAAGGCACCACCTGGGGCTGCTGGGAGTCTCTGACCAGCCAGGGGGCAGGGCGCGTGTTGGCTGTGGGCGAGGGCTGAAGCCCCCAGACCCACCTCCTTCCCTCAAAAAAAGAGTCACAGGAGTAGGAGCTCACGTTCACTGCTTCATGCCCAGCCCTGTTCTAGGCACTTTACGCACACTGGTCATCACATTTACCCTCCCGACGACCTAATGGGATGGGCGCTACTATTTTCCCCACTTTACAGTTGGGTAGACAGACTCATATTGAAGAAATGACTTGATCAAGGTCACAGAGCAAAATGGTAGCTAATTTAGGACTCAGGCCTTTTGTCTATTATCCCCACAGACCCTCGTCTAGGGCTCAGAAAATGTGGAATGGAAGAAAGGCTCAGGAGTCAGGAAGACCTGGGTTCAAGTCCAAGCCCCACCTATCAAACTGCTGTGTGACCCTGGTCAAGCCACTTACCTGGCTGAGACTGTTTCTTTATCAGCATAGCCCCTTCTCCATAGAGTTCATCTCTGAATGAAAGAAGGTAATATACAAAGATGCTAAGCACAGGATTTCAGATGCCCTCTCAAACTGGCTTAGTTAAAAATTCTTAAAAAGTAAACCCTTAGAACTAGAAAGTCTTAGGGTAATGGCTTCAGGTATGGCTGGATCTAGGGCCTCTAAAAATGTCAAAAGGACTCAGTTTTTTCTCTCTCTTCATGTAGTGGATCCTCACAAGGAGTTCCAGGGTGATATCTTTCTTACAGCTAAACATTTTGGTGGAGAGAGAGCTCTTTTTTCCCAAAAAGGCAGCCAAAGAGCCGTAATTCACTCTGGAACAATGTGGTCACATGCACATCCCATAATCAATATCTATGGCCAGATGGATGGACTATGCTGATCGGGCCAACCCTGAGCTAGGGGGAGGGGTACAGAAAGCCCAGGTTGAACCAACCAGACCATGAGGGGGACAGGCGAGGTACCCTAAAAGAAAACTAGGGGTGCCGTTACTGGAAAGACAAGGAATAAATGCTGGACCAGCAGGAATGCCAGATGGGACTCCTACCACATAGTAGGCCCTAAATAAAGATACATTCCATCAAATGAACATATATCTCCACCAAAGGGTGGTTGTAAGGATAAAATGAAATAATTTATGTAAGTCCCTCTCATGCAGTCAGGACTCAGCAGATCTTATCTCCAGGGAACAAGGGGTGCCCGAACTGGGTTTGGATTCTGGTTATGTACTGATAAGCACAGACGCTGGAAGAATCTGGAAGGAAAGGCTTCCCTTGCCTCAGCGAGGCCTCCCTCACATTCATTTTCCATCCCGGGGGCAGAGGAGGGCCAGGACCAGGGTAAGGAGAGTGAGGCACTCACCATGGCATAAAATGGAGCGGGGCTGTGCACCAAAACACTCAGTAATCAAGAAAAATCCTATTTTTTGTTAGTTTCAGAGGTAGAATTCATCAGTTGCATATAACACCCAGTGCTCATTACATCAAGTGCCCTCCTTTTTGTTTAAAAAAAAAAAAAGATTTTATTTATTTATTTGAGAGAGAATGAGCAAGGGAAGGAGCAGAGGCAGAGGAAGAGGCAGACCCCCTGCTGAGCAGGGAGCCCGATGCAGGACTCGATCCCAGGACCCTGAGATCATGACTGGAGCTGAAGGCAGACGCTCAACAGACTGAGCCACCCAGGCACCCCTCAAGTGCCCTCCTTAATGCCCACTGCCCAGTTATCTCTCCCCACCCCCCCACCTCCCCTCCAGCAACCCTGTTTGTTTCCTAGAGTTTAGCATCTCTTATGATTTGCCTCCCTCTCAATTAAGATAAATCCTATTTTTTAAAAATCAACATTAAAACAAAAGTCCATGATAAACAAAATACTAGCGTTTTAGATAAAGATATATCCATATACACACATTTACATATCATTGATACCCAAATGTCCAGACTCACGAACATATTTCACAGGCATTTTCACAGGCATGTTCTTATAAAATTTACTTATAAATATGCACAGGGCCACTGCACGGCACACCTCCAGGATGCCCCATTCCGTTGCAATCCGCAGGGATGGCAGCCCCTGAATTATGCAGGCACAATCTCTGTGGCTGAACTCAGGAGTTCCATGTATGAAAAACATGTACAAACATCTCCATCCATAACGACCCATATACACTAAATGGGTGCCACATCACACCACACATGCAGACCTACCAAGAGATACAATGACACACTACAGTCTCATACATGCTCACTTTCCCGCCTCAGGGCCTTTGCACTGGCTATTTCCCTGAGCTTAGGATGCTCTTGCCCTAGTTAATCACACAGCTACCTCTTTCGCCTCCTTCGGCTTGTGCCATGAGGGGGTACCACTGTCCGAAATTGCAACCCGCACTTTACAGTCCACATCCCCCGACCTTGCTTTATTTTTCTCCTTAACACTTAAAACCATCTAACATAGCATGCTTCCTTTTTACCGTATTTAATGTCTATCTACCCTGCTAGAATGTCAGCTCTACGCAAGCAGAGATTGTCGCCTGCTTTGTTCCCTGCTGTGTTCCCAGCCTCTAGAACATTGCCTGGCACCCTAAGGGATGGTCTATATTTGTTAAATGAATGAAAAAAAGCCAGGGAAGTGGAGATTCCTGAGAACGACTAAGATCAAACCCCCCACAGCCAGAGGAGGAATGCAACCTGAAGTCACATGTAAGTTGATTTCCAGAAATACCAGGTACATTCTAAGAGTATTCTCTCATTAAAAAAAAAAAAAAATTAAGTCATCTCTACCCGCAATGTGGGGCTCAAACTCACATCTCTGAGATCAAGAGTCATGCTCTTCTGACCGGGCCAGCTAGGTGCCCCTTCTCATTTAATCATCGTAATGACCCTAGAAGGCACTACTGTCCTTGTTCATTTTACACTGGATGGAACTGAGACACCAAGAGGTTAATTCTCTTGCACAAAAGGTCACAGTGCAGAAGGTTTCAAATGCAGGCACCTTGGCTACGTACAGCCCAGACTCTCCCCGACACACACACACACACACACACACACGCACATGCACACGCACATGCACACGCACACACATGCACACACACACAGACATGAACTTATGTAGTATCACCAGGCCCTTCCAGCCTTTAGACAGCTCTCAGAAACAAGACTTCCCCCACACTGGGGGTATAGGGGCCCCTCTCCTCTGCCAGTCCCCATGCCCATTGTCTCACTGCATCCCAGCCAAGTATAAACCTCCTCCCTAGTGAGGCAGGAAGTTGTAGGCTGACCAGTTGTCATGGAGATGGCCCCAGCTCCTGTAAACAGTCTTGCCTCCTAGCTGCCTGGCTGGCTCACTCTTAACCACTCTCAGAGGCTGCTCCCTGGGCTTCCTCCTTGCTTGAACCCTTCTGGGTGGTGGGGCGGGCCCAAAGGTCCAAATGTCTGCCCTGTTGCCACCTGGGGGCCACAGGAAACTTGGAAGCAGGACCCCTGCATCCCTACTCCCCCTCCCTCCCTTCTCTGGGCTATGTGACCCTGGGCAGTCACTTCCCCACCTGCCCCTGCTTTATGGGAAATGTCATGAGGAGTTAACAAGTTTAGTCATCCATTCAACAAATCATTATGGAGCACCTACCACGTGCCAGGCCATGGTCTAGGTGCTGGGGATACAGAGCAACCAAGACAGACCAGGTCCTCTGGGAGACAGATGACAAACAAGTTCTGAGAAGAAAATAGTAGAGGTGAATGTGTGTGACTGGAGGGAACAGGGCAGGGAATAATCTGCTTAAGGTGGTTGGGGGAGGCCTATCTGAGCAGATGACATTGGAGCTGGGCCAGAATCAGAAGACAGCCATGCAAAGATACAGGAAAAGAGTATTCCGGAAAGAAAGAGCAGCATGTGCAAAGGCCCTGAGGCAGAGGCAGAGGTATGTTGGCCTATTGAAGAAACAGAAGACCCCCTCCAAATGATGTTGATAACTCTAAGGGTCTAGGCCCAAGGTGTGAGCTCAGATGTATTACCGCATTTAAATGGCACAGCCACCCTCTCTCATCATCCCCGTTTTCCAGATGAGGAAATCAGGGCTCAAGGAAGCGAAGTCATTTGGTTATTGCTATGATGTGGTAGAACTGATCTGAGATGGCAGGTGAGGGAGAACCCATGGGAGGAAGGGAAGAATAGGAGAGGAACAGAAAGATGAGAAGAACAGACGCCATCTCGGGCCTGTCCCCCCAGCTGGGCTGCACTCAGGGCTCTGATGACACCCAGTGGAATCTGGGGAGGCCGCCCCGCCCTGGAGAAGGGCCTGTGGCATTTCTGAATCACGGTGCCATCCGCCCCGGCTTGGCTCCTCTCCGGCGATCCAATTACTAAATGCAGCCGCATTCTTTAAAAATGTCTTTCCTCTTATGTAATGCGATAGTGACAAACGCCAAGCAGATGGTGCTGTGACAAGCTTTCTCAGAGTTGATTAGGAGCCCATCTTTCAAAATTAATGTATGGGCATGTAAACGAGTTTCAGCTGGCCACAAAACCCCATCGAGAATCCATACAAGACAAATTGCCTGATGGGTTGGCCACGCTCACCTCCTCCCCGGCCAGTGGCTGACGTGACAGGTGGTCAAGCTGACTTGTGGGCAACGGTCAGAAGATACCAGGTTTAGACGGAGTGGAGAAATGTCTCAGCCCTCTCAAAAGCTCCCAAAAGCTGGAGGCTCCTCAATGGATTACCAAGACATTTTTTCTCAAACTTCTACTTCTTCAAGCAAGCGGACCATCTCTCTTTCCGGAGGGAAACGGGTTAGTCACAAATTATGTCAGATGCTGCCAGAGAGCTGTTCCCACCACCCCCCCCCCAACCACCACCCTTCTTCCTCAGTGTTTAGGGATGAGATCATTTCATTCGGAGCCAATTATAGATGGAGAACACTGGAGATGTGCAAAGAAAACCCCTTGGAGCCCTTCCCTCCCACCATCACAGGCTGTACCCTGCCGCGATGGGCAGGAACAGGAGGCTGGGTGTCTTGTCCCAAGTTCAAGCTCAGGGTTTGTGAAGGCCATGCATTCCTGAGGCCATGCATTCCTAAGCCACAGCTTGCGTCTGTTAAGCTAGGACTAAAGGAAGCCTATGGGCTTTACAAGTTCAGAGCCGGATGAATCCGTGAAGATAATCACTATATAGATGGGGAAGTTGGGGTCCAGGAGGAGAAAGGGTCACACGGCAAGCTGGTGACAAAGCCAGATAGCCAGATAGCGGCCCCTGTACTTCCCATGAGAACGGCATCTGTTATCTTGGGACCTGCCCAGCTCCCATTCCTGCTACCAGCACCCTGCATTTCCTTTGGGGGAGCCATTCATCCGTTCCCCATTCTTGGTCTAAATGGTTCAAGAAGGACTGGCCCCTCCCCTAGTTCCAGGGATGTGCCCCTGGCACGGACCCAGAGCAGTCCATTCCCTACTGCCTGATTGGTTCAGGGATGAGCAGGTGAGATGAGCCAGGCAAACAAGCAGCAACCCCAGGACTTTAGCTAAGGAGCTAAGTATAAAGCCATTGGAAATGAGAAGTGCTTGTCCTCTTGATGATGCTAAACTGGGAGGAAGAAAGTCTAGAGCTCCCGGTAGTCATCCATACCCCACAAGAGGACTGCCCAAGAATAAACCCAACACAGAGAAGAGCAGGACCAAAAGAAAGTGAACTGAGAGCTTCAACCTTGAAAATCCTAGATCCAGCCAAACCTGAAGGCAGCCCTATTCTCGATATTTTAATGGCATGAGTTAATAATTTTCCTTTTCTTGCTAAAGTTGGTTGCAGTGAGTTTGGTCACTCATCCTCCAAAGGCCGTTTCGAGGTCCTTAGCTGCGGGGCAAGGTTCCAGGAGCACCACACTGCTTGACCCCCCACCTCCATCTTCAACACATTTCTGATCTTTTTAAAGTGTTGGCTGGTGGAAATTCCCTCTCCCTCCGTAGCAGATTCCCCCACTCTGCAGAAGCTCCTGCAACACTCTCCAGAGGGAGGTGTAGGCAAATGTCCCATTTTACGACCCCCAAGAGATGGCATTGCCTTCTGGGTACCCGTAAGCAAGCTACCCGCCACGAGGGCTTCTGCCTCCCTGTTTGGTCAAGAGCACAGGCTCTGAGTCCAGTTTGAATCCCAGCTCCAGCATTTCCTAATCATGAGACCTTGTTCTGATGAGACCTCGTCACTTGACTCTCCTGAGCCTCAGTTTCCTCTTCTGAACATGGGGAAAATGTCCCTTAACTTACAGCACCTTTGAGGGGATTAAAACAGGCATCACTCTTAGGGGGCTGCAAAAATGGTACCTATGAGGAACTCCAAAAGGTACAGACTGCAGAGCTCTGGTAATTCAGGCACTTAGAGCTGGCCTGGGAAGACAGCCCCTAAACTCACAAAAAGATTTCTGCAAAAAAAAAAAAAAAAAAAAAAACCAGCCTCCGGTAGTCAAAACAAGTGTAGGGGCAGAGGCAGCGAAAGCCTGCTTCTGGGGAGCCCGGCCTTGTTGTGAGTCAAGCCGTGTCCTCCCTCACCTCCCGGCCAGTCTGCACCTCTCTCCCCTCTGCTGCCCCAGCTCCGGCCCCAGACCGGCACACACAGGTGTTGCTCAAAAGCTTGCCCAGTGACTCATTCACACTCCCAGAGAGGGCAACAGACAGTAATTCCCAGGAGTGCCCAGAGTCCTGATTTAGGAAGGAGGACTCAGCAGCAGCATTATGTGGGCCAGTTCCTGGCCAGCCCCAAGGCCAGTTGAAAGACACACCCCCTCCCCCAACTCCATCCTTGGAACTGTGGACCAGCACCACTCCAAGCACAGAGCAAGCTGGTGTGTGGGGGAGAGGGGGACCACAAGCCACCAACTCCCACAAATTCACTATCCATCGCAGAGGGGCTTCCCAAAGTGGCAGTATCGTCGAGAAGATTTTACACGAACCCAGGGTGGGGCACTAAATGATTGGTTCTAGTATGGATACGTGCTCCAAAACGCATGAACCTTGAAAACAGGATACTAAGCGAAAGAAACCAGACACAGAAGACGATTTGTACGATTCTATTCATATGAACTGTCCAGAATAGGCAAAGTCATGGAAACAAAATTAGATTAGTGGTTGCTTAGGGCTGGAGGAGTCTGATGAGTGAGGAGCACCTGCGCCGGGAAGGAGATCCGTTTTAGGGAGGGGACAAAAAAATACTCTAAAATCAGACCATTGGATGTTATGAGTATGATGTTATGAGTATACTGAAAAGGGCTGAACGGTACACTTTAAATGAGGGATTGGTTTGGTATGTGAATTTTATCTCAATGAAGGTGTTTAAAAATAAATTAATAACAGTCGACTCGCAAATGGAGAAAACCAGTCCTCTTTCCAGTCCCTTATAATTCTTCCAATTTGTCATAGAACGAGTCTCCATTAGACTCAAATGCTGCTTTACCGTCTCTCAGACGCAGGCTAATTTCTTGTTTGAAAGAGAAGAGAGCAGCCTTCATGTTCGGCTTCTTGGGCAGGAAAGATCTACCCAGACTGACTGGGTTTCCGTTTATTTTTCTGATTGCCTTCAAAGTACGGCAACCGGTCATTCATCTTTTCATTCAGTCAGTATTTATTCAACCAATACGTACTAAGCATGATTGCGTGTTCTAAACACGGGGGTCACAAGCCGGGAACAAGAAAAAACCCTGCCTTGTGCAGCTGATTGCTTTCTCCTGCCGGGAATCTTAGCCCGGGATGTCGCCTCTGGGTTCTGCCACTAACTATGTGACCTTGGACAAGCGGCTTGCCCTCTCTGGGCCTCAATGTTCTCACGTGTAAAATGGGGATAATAATTGCACCTAAGTCAGGATCCAGGGAGTCAATGGGTGTAAAGGGTCGGGACGGGGCTTGGCACATGCTTAAGTATTTAATAAAAGCTGGCTACTATTATTTATCTTCAGTTGTGATAGAACATTCCTCCCTAAACATATGTATTTAAGTACAAGCTTCCTTTTAAGGTAAATTATTAAAGTAAAAAAGGTAGATGTGGGGGTTCCTGGCTGACTCAGTCAGAGGAGCATGTGGCTCTTAATCTCAGGGTTGTGAGTTCGAGCCCCATATTGGGTGTAGAGATTGTTTAAAAATAAAATCTGAAAAAAAAAAAAAAAAGTAGGCGTGGAAAGTTTTTTTAAAAAGGTGGGCGGAGTCTGCAGGTAAGGAGAATAGGGTAGAAGCCATGTGAGTGTGTTTAGGAGATGAACTTTGGAAAGTCCTGAACCAGCGGGAGATGTCAGGCAGGCACCAAGGGGAAGCATAGAGCTATTCTCAGTGTCAACAGAAGGACAAGGCTTGTTCCTCCAGTCTGACATTTGCATACTTCTCCCCACTGCCTCATCCTATGGGATCCCAAGCCTGGGGGTTTCCCTGCCAGCCAGGGAGGCTTTGGAAAGAGGGGATCTGGACAGGTAGAGGGTCATGGGCGCTAGATGAAGACGAGGCTGTGGACCTCAGGGCAGGAACAGTCCCGGAGCTGCCTGAGCCTCTCCCAGGTCCCTCTGCACCAGGGGTGGCCGGCCGCTTGCCACTGCAGCCGCTGTTTCCTGCAAAGACATGGGGCTGGCTCAATGGCATTGGGACTCTCCTGGGCTCCTGGGATGTTTGCCTCCGTGTGCTCCTTCCACCGTGCAGAAAAAGCTGTCAAGTCACAGTTTATGGCTGTATTGTATGAAGTTGACTATAACCCAAGCTGGATTTAGAATGAGACCTTCATTATCATGATTATGATCACCAATCTTTTTTCTCCTGATTTTAAAAGAAATTAAAATTAAATCATTTTCATGAACCCAAAAGTGTGTGGGCACTGCAGCCTGATAGAGAAGTTGACCCTGAGCTGGCAGCCGAGCACGACCCCAGAGGCCAACCAAGGGCGACCCAGATCCAGCTCTTAATGTCGGGGGAGGTGACACTGTCACATCCTTGCTGGGCAAACTGGGCAAGTTGCTTATCCCCTGCGTCCCCTTCTCCTCCTGCTGGAAGGCAACACAGTGGACGTGATTAAGAACACAGACTACAGAATCAAGGATGTGCGTGACCCAGCTCCGAGGAGCCTCCACTTATACAGCAGAAAACAGAGGTACCCATATTCTTCCCTTCTCTGAAGAACTGGGAGGGCTCTAGGAGCTGCTTTGCGCGGAGAAAATGAAAACGATCAGGGCTTAAGAGCAAACCATTTCGGCAACAGGAATGAACGATCGAATGCTACAAGGAGCATTCCTTTGCTCGTGCGGAACCAAAGAAGTTGGATCCCAAAAGGCATATCCTGCATCATTTTAGTGATGTACAGTTTGAAAAAACAAAACAAAACAAAATTAAACTAGGGTTTAGAGATTGGCTCCGAGGTGAGTAAAGCTATAAAGAAAACTCTAGAATGGATTACCATAAAAGTCAGGAAGGTGGCTTCCTTTCTGGGGAAGGGAGGGGTTGTGGCTAGGAGGGGTGTGGGGGCCCTTGAGGCACTGCCTGGGTTCCGTTCCCTGCCTGGGTGGTGACTATTTCGGGGTGTCTCTTCTCCAAACATTTGTTAACCTGTTTGTAGATATTTTAGACCGTTCTCTGTAGGTATAATTCAAATCTTTAAAAAATATAGCATAATTTTAAAAATGCAACATAATAACTGACAATAATAGCAAACACTGATTGAGTGCCTATTACATGCCTGTTACATTCTCCGAGTCTAAGCACAGAGCTTGGCACACAGTAGGCACTTCACAAAGGAGAGTGTTTAAAGCTACCGCTATTTTTGTCATCCTCATCACATACAATGGCATTAATGCCCCTTGTCTCAAAAGGGCTTGTGAGGTCTGAACGAGCGCCCCCATGTAAACCACCTACTTGCACCCAGCACACAGTAGGTGCGTGACTGTTGGCAGGTGTTCCTTCTGCTTGTCCCAGACTCACAGACACTTCTCCGGCTACATAAACCCTCCCGAAATCCCCAACTGACAAGCTAATCCTTCCCCAGGCCCGTGCCCTTTGCATGCCCGCCCTCGCCAGCTGCCCACGGAAAGAATCCGGCTGACAGCTTGTCTCCGTCCTCACTTTGATCCCCCTCCTGCCCAGTCCTGCCTGGTGAGCTCATGCCCCAGTCAGGCCTTCCATCACCTGTCCTGTGAGCCTGGTCCCGGGCGGGGTGGGGGTGGGGAGAGATGCCTCTGTCTGGAACAGTCTTGCCTTTGCCATCCATGCCACCTGCCCCTGGTGGGGGGCAAGGGTGCCCGTGACCCTGATCTCAGCCTCAACAAAGTGCCATGCTTCTCATCATGGACTATTTGCATCCAAAAGAGAAACTGGAGATTGAGCAGAGTTTTAAGGCCAGAAAGGCTTAGCCAAAGCTGGTGAGCTTAATAAAGTAATAAAAAATAAATCTGTAATGGGAAAATTTGGGGTCTGAGACAGGTAGGTGGGAAAGAAGCTGGAGGGGGCGGACAGAGAGGGTCTCCCTAGAGAGTACTAATACTGACTGCCATCCACTTTTTGCACACCTACTGTGCGCCACGGTCCTCAAATCCATGACACCTCCTTTTCACAAAGTACTTAGCATTATACCCATGTCATAGGTTAGATGTGACGATAGCAGCCTCCACTACTAAGCCTCTACGAGGGGTCAGGGGCTGTGCAAAGGTCTCCAGATCCTTCCAGCAGTCTGAGTGGCAGAGCCTATCAGGGTCAGGAGGCAGGCTCGCCCAGAGCCAGCGGCTAGTATGGGCCAAAGACAGGGTTTGAACCCAGATCTGTGCAGGCCCAATGCTTCTTGTTCAGATACATCTGTCCTGAGAACCCCATCTGGCACTGGGATTCCCTGCTCGAGGTTTGCAGTGAGCAGGGCTGCTCCCTTTTAAATGGAAGAAAATTACTAACCTTGTAAATGTGAGAATAACTCCCTGGACAGACCCCAGAAGAGAGCTCTCATATAATAATCCCTGTCCTGGGAAAGCACTGTCAGTGGGAAACAGTCTAGTCTCTAGAGCTTGGCTTGGGGGTCTGATCAGTTTAGGTTCAAATCCCATT
The DNA here is from genome assembly GCF_963455335.1 of Martes martes. NCBI lineage: Eukaryota > Metazoa > Chordata > Mammalia > Carnivora > Mustelidae > Martes > Martes martes. The sequence goes on from NC_137896.1 coordinate 11,329,607, forward strand.
TCTGTGAAATCTTGCCATTTGCAATGACGTGGACGGAACTAGAGGGTATTATGCTGAGTGAAATAAGTCAATCAGAGAAAGACAATTATCATATGATCTCTCTGATATGAGGAATTTGAGAGGGAGGGTGTGGGGTTGTGGGGGTAGGGAAGGAAAAAATGAAACAAGATGGGATCGGGAGGGAGACAAACCATAAGAGACTCTTAATCTCACAAAACAAACTGAGGGTTGCTGGGGGTTGGGGGGGTAGGAATAGGGCGGTTGGGTTATGGACATTGGGGAGGGTATGGGCTGTAGTGAGTGCTGTGAAATGTGTAAGCCTGACGATTCACAGACCTGTACCCCTAGGGCAAATAATACATTATATGTTAATAAAAATAATTTAAAAAGAAAGAAAAATCCCATTTCTGCCACCTGCTGGGTGTGTGACCCTGGGAATCTCTTTTTTGCTTCTCCATCTCCGCATCTGGAGAGAGAGGATCCTAACAGTATTCCCTTTGCGTTCTTGGAATGTTTCAATGACATCATGTGTGTTCACGACGCCACTCCACTTCCTTCTGCATGCCCCCCTTGTTCACTCCACTTTGGTCACAATGGTGACCACTCCCACCTCAGGGCCTTTGCACGTGCCGTTCATTCTGCCTGGAAGGCCTTCCCCCCAGTTATCCACATGGCTACCTCCCTCATTTCCTTCAGATTCCTGTCCAAATGTCACCTTCTTCGTGTCACTTTCCTTGAAAAAAAATAACAAAATCCCACCCCCGATCTTGCCTTCTTTCCCTAACACTTACCTCACATCTGACAAATTACAGATTTATTTGCCTAATGTCTGTCTCCATACAGCAGGATGTTGTTTCCGTAAGAGGAGGGACCACATCTGCTTTGTTCGTTGCGTCTCCCCAGCGCCCAAAACATTGCCTGGCATGTGCTCAATAGTAAGTGCTCGACAAATATTTATTGAATGAACGGATTTTTTTTTAAAAGGAACTTAGAATCAAGCTCAGCACATCATAAGCACTCAGTAAATGTTGGCTACCATGATCGTTAGTATATTAAGTATTTTCTGAGACACCTGCCCTTGAGGTAAGCAGTCTAAGAAGCTGATACAAGGCAAACCTGGGTCAAATCCTGCTGTGTGATCTTGACTAAATCACACTGCCTGTCTGAGCCTCGGTTTCCCCACCTATAATGTGAGGGTAGCCAAAGCTGGCTTTTAAGGGACTTGGGAGGATTCAGTAATAATACCAGCTCCCTTTTCCATGAGTTCTTTCTGGGTGTCAACAACGATGCTATCTCTTTAATTTGCACGATTTCCCTTAACCTGCACCCTTGCCCCAGGGGGAGGCCCTTTTGTTAGCTGCATTTTCAGTTGAAGCAACTGGAATTCAGAGAAGCTGTGAGATTGCCCAGGGTCACACAGCTGGGAGAGGCAGGAGCTGCTCCTTCTGGGACACTGGGGCCCGGACCCTCATGGGCCCCATCCCTGTCAGAAGTCAACATCTGACTGCTACGGCACCTTTGTCCCTCAGACAGCAGAGACGCCCAGGGCTCTACAATCCCACTTCCCCAGGCCCAAGGTCTAGGGCTTACCCTCCTGTCCCGGCGCCATCCCCGTAGCAGCGCCGGCTCCTGGCGTCCTGGGCAGGCCACTCACACCTCACACAGACTGTGTGGCCCTGGGTCAGGTACCTTGTCCACTGGGCGTGAGGCGCCTTCACTTGTCGGCAGCTCCCTGGAACAGGCCCCAGCTGGAACTGAACACAGTACCTGCAGCCACACAGGGAGACACCACCCGAAGCACCTGTGAGCATTTATGAGGCACCTACTGCATACCTAGCCTTCTGTAGGCCCATCTTGGTGCAATTTCTGCGGGAGAATAGAAGAAACCTTTCGCACGGCACTCTTCATGAACAGGTCACGTGTGACAAGAGCCTTGGCTCAAGTCTTTAAAACGAACATCATTGAGAACTTCCCTGCGTCAAGTCTCGTCTAAGCATCCTATGCAAAAGGCTGGGTGGTTTATTTCTCAGTCTGCATCCCCGTCTCATGCCAGCCCCAGAAGGGCAGGAACTCCTCTCTGTTCTGGTCACGGTCACGTCCAGCTCCTAGAATAGTCTCCCGCTCATAAAAATGCGCTGAATGAACCATTTAATACGGAAACCTGGAGAGGTAGGTGTTGCCCCACTTTACAGATTAGGAAACTAAGCATCAGAGAGAGAGAACTCGCCCGGAGTCACACAGCTACTAAGTGGCGGTGCCTAAAATGGAACCACCTAAACCCAAAAAAGCCCCAAGTGACACTCCGAAGCGCGCCACGGCATTCTAGAACAGATCCGATTTTACAGAAAAGATGTGTCGTGAGAAGTATTTAAAAGGGCAGTTCCCCATTCTGGAGAATCTGAAATAAGAGCCAATTACAATTTTACTTCTACCCAACTTTGTCTACAATTAGCAGTCGACGCCACCCCCGCCCCCATCCTGCCGGAAGAGACGCTGCCGGTCAAGGACTCCGGGGAGACTCGGCGTGGGGCTGCTGCCCCCTGGTGGCTGCGGCCTCGGGGAGGCCCGCGGAGCCGACCCTTTGCCAGGACAAGCCCGAGCTGCCCTCAGCCCCTTCCTCTCGGAGCTGCAATTCCCGCCCTCACCCTAGGAACACCCGACAAGTATTTCTGTCCTTTCTTGTTCTTCGCTGTAGCCTCAAGGCTTAGCCCGGTACCTGACACATAATGGGCGTCCAATAAACATGCAGTGGAGATATGAACGAATGAATGAAGGAAGGAATCAATGGAGTTGAATGGCGACCAAATATTAAGGGCTTCAAAATCCATGTTAATGAGCTTACAAATGTCACAGGACAAGAAATGGGGAGACACTGATGCCACCAAAGTAGGAGACAGAGAGACATGACAGCAATTTAATCCAAGGAGAAACGTTCACCAATTTTAGCTTGACTTTGGGCACATTTGCATTGACTTACCCTACTGTCTCCTGCTTCTTGGGGACACCTCGCTTTTTCCGCTCCTTCCCGTAGCTGTCAGTGGTTATCAGAGCAGGGACTGCGGACCAAAGAGAAAAGAGAGTTAGGTGACCCAGCACCCCTGGACTACGACACCACAGGAAACAGGGTTAGGTCTTGTTGGAGTTCGAGCTCTTTATATGGCGGCCCAAAGGAGAATGCGGGATCTTGCCCTAGGGGTCCTCACTAGTACCCTTTACGTGATGCTTGAAGGCAGGGTGAGACCGAGCTCTGCCACTCAGGGCCTAGCACAGAGGTTGCACAGTGGGTCTCAAAAAAAGTTTTTCAACTGAATAATTTATTTTTTTAAAGATTTTATTTATTTATTTATTTGATGGGGCACCTGGGTGTCTCAGTGGGTTAAAGCCTCTGCCTTCGGCTCAGGTCATGGTCCCAGGGTCTTGGGATCGAGCCCCACGTCCGGCTCTCTGCTCGGCAGGGAGCCTGCTTCCTCCTCTCTCTCTCTCTGCCTGCTTCTCCGCCTACTTGTGATTTCTGTCTGTCAAATAAATAAATAAAATCTTTTTTAAAAAAAGATTTTATTTATTTATTTGAGAGAAAGAGAACACATGCATGTGAGTAGGGGACGGGCAGAGGGAAATGGAGAGAATCCTCAAGCAGACTCCCTGCTGAGTGTTGAACCCAACTCAGGTCTCAATCTTACTACCAGAGATCATGACCTGAACTGAAATCAGAAGTCAAACGCTCAACCAACTGAGCCATCCAGGTGTCCCTCAAATGAACGCTTTTGATGAATGAATAAGTGAGTAAAAAGAGTGGATAAAACTTCATAGCTGAGTGAATTGAGGAAGAAGAAAGAAAGAAAGAGAGATGGGGAGATGGGAGGATGGAGAAAAGCACAGAGAGAGAGATGACTGGTGGAAGAGCTGATGAATGGAAAGGATGGACGGAGAGATGACAGGTGGACGGAGAGATGACAGGTGGATGGAGAGATGACAGGTGGACGGAGAGATGAACGGATAAAGAAATAGATGGACAAAAAGGTGGACAGATGTGTGGATGGATGGAAGAAGGGAGGTACAGAGGGATGAATGGATAAATGAATTAATAATTAATAAAATAAGTAACATTTTGTTGGGCCAACTTCCAAGTGTCTTGTTCCAAGAGAACAAAGAAGAGGAGAACAAGAAGCTGGTCCAGAAGAGAACAGAGAGTCCTCGGGAAAATAAAGAAGCCAAAGGACATCCCTACCTCTCCCCATTCCCCGAGTGATAGAGCTGAATCAAAGATTTGCTATTGAATTAATGCTTGTGACCTAGATGAGGGCCACACCAGGGCATCCCAGGCCCCTCTCCCTGCTGTTGCCGTAAAGACTGGGTCTCGTCTCTGTCGTAGCACACTTAATACACAATTTCCCTTCCCTCCTCTCTTCCAGCATGCATGGTGCTTTTTTTGGTGCAGCCTACAGTGAGGAGAGTCCAGAAAACCCCAGGTTTCAGCTCTCCCTCTTACAGCTGCTTGGTCCTGGTCAAGTCACTACACCTTTCTGAGCCTCAGCCTCCGGCTAATATTAGAACATATGCATCCAGTTATGGTCAGAGCTTAAAAAAAAAAAAAAGTGATTTACAACCAGCCATGCCTCTTGGGCAAGTTTTGTGTCTTCTTGCGTTTTGGGTTCCCGTTCTGTAAAATGGGAATAATAACATTGGCCTCACAGAGTCAAGGAATGTGGCAAAGTGGCTGGAACCCAGTAGGGGCAGTCAGGAAGGTCTTCCAGAAAACTGACGTCCGTGCGGGAAATGAGCCGGACAAGGTCAGATGTGTTGGCGGGGGAAAGGGAGAAGGATTTCCGTCATTCCCTCTTCCATTACCCTAGTCTAGCCACATCCTCCCTCGCTTGCTCCCCTGAAGTCACCTCATCCCTGGGTTCCCTGCTGCCCTCTGACCCGTTTCAGTCAGCTGCCCTCACAACAGTCAAGTTATCCTTTAAAACTTAGGCAGAGGGGTGCTTGGGTGGCTCATGGATTAAGCCTCTGCCTTTGGCTCAGGTCTTGGTCTCACGGTCCTGCGATCGAGCCTCGCATCGGGCTCTCTGCTCGGCAGGGAGCCTGCTTCCCCCTCTCTTTCTGCCTGCTTCTCTGCCTACTTGTGATCTCTCTCTCTCTGTCAAATAAACAAATAAAATCTTTAAAAAAATAAGTAAATAAAATAAAACTTAGGCAGAGGGGGAAAAAAACCCAGAAAACAACAACTTAGGCAGGGGGAGGAAGGAGATGAGGGCCCAGGAGACAAGAGCACTGAGTTTAAGGACATGATGAGGAGCTTGGGTTTTGCCCTCAGGGCGCTGGGTAGCTGCTGGGAAATTGAAAGCAGGAGGGTGACACCATAAGATTTTCTGTAGAACGACCTCCCCTCCCACCAGGGGAGAGATTGGAAGGGGACCATTTAGCCCTTCCGCTTGTTCTTCTAGCCCCTCAGGAAAACCACTTGCACTCTGTTGGTCAATTTCTTTTTCTTTTTCTTCTTCTTCTTCTTTTTTTTTTCTTTTACTTTATTTTATTTATCAGAGAGAGAGAGCACAAGCAGGGAGAGTAGCAGGCAGAGGGGGGAGCTGGCTCCCCCATGAGCAAGGAGCCTGATGCGGGGCTTGATGATCTGTGGGATCATGACCTGAGGTGAAGGCAGAGGCTTAACCGACTGAGCCACCCAGGCGTCTGGCCTTGTCAATTTCTTCTGTATAATGGGCATCGCCTGTTTTTTGTAGTGCTATATAGAAGCCCTTCGTCAGGGTATGCATGTAGCCCACATCTACAGTTCTGCCCGCCTTACATTCATTCTCCCCAGTTATCCTTTGAAAAATGCCTCTCCCTATCCTCATTCAGGTAGGGCTGACCACACGCCCAGCTGCAAGGGAGCATGCGTCCTGGCCTGGCCCATCAGGATAGTCCATCACTCTAGCCTTACTGATTGGCTTAGCAGTAGATACATGCCCAGGTCAAGCCGATGAGACTTTGTCCTGGGACGTTGGCTTAAACTATGCTTTCAGCCGCTGGGCTAGTTGGAGACGAGGCCGGTACTACCAAAGACCATTAGAGGGGGAGATGCTGCCTGAGAATGAGGTCAGCTGGGGGAAAACAGAGCTGAGATGGAAAGAGATTCCTGGAACTGTTGCTTGAGTCCCTGGATCCAGCCATGCCTGAATGCAGCCCCTAGAGTTTTAGTTCCATGAGCCACACATTCTTGCTCAGGTCAATTTAACCTGGGTTTCCTACCATCTGCATACAAACCAAGTCCTTACTGATTTACACCAGAAGATGAGTAGAAAAAACGATAGGAGATGCTCAAGGAAGTCAGAGTTTCTTCTCTCGTTCATAAGATTTGGAGGGCAAATCAAGGTAAAGGAAGATTAAAGGTCTACCCTAAAATCGGACCCCACACTCATGGAGAGCTCTCAAGTCCAGCCAGGGAGTTCCCACTGACCGCTGCCCTACCCCCAGTGGCCACTCCAACTCACTTAAAGACTGTTGGCACTCCACTCCCTGGCGGCTCCGGTAATCCACACACCCAGCCCGCTCTTCCAGCGGGGGGCAGGGAGCACCCCCGTTCCTCGGCTCCTGCAGGACACGCCGCCGGCGGACGCGATAGGAGATCTGGCAGGGTTTGACACAGCAACTCCAGCCGCTCCACTCTGCCACAACACAGGAGACCACTGGAAGAGAACGCGGTGTGGGGGAGGGGGGTGTGGTCTCCAAGGTCACGTCTATGGAATTTGGCAGGCCAGCAGCCAGGTCTTCACTCTCCACACAAGTCAGAGTCCCCCCCACCCCCCCGCCAACCCCCACCTAAATACCACTAGAACTCCTGCAAACCTGAGTTCATGCCTTGCTTGAAAGCTTCTCTATGACAACGGTTTATACGTCTAATGTAAACCTCGAATTCCATGTTTTATTTACCCACAATCTCACCGCTGATCATTTGGGTTGTTTCCCTCACTCATTCCTCCAACAAACATTTCCTGAGCTCTTTTTTTTTTTTTTAAGATTTTATTTATTTGACAGACAGAAACACAGCCAGAGAGGGAACACAAGCAGGGGGAGCATAAGAGGGAGAAGCAGGCTTCCCCCTGAGCAGGGAGCCTGATTCGGGGCTCGATCCCAGGACCCTGGGATCATGACCTGAGCTGAAGGCAGACGCTTAACGACTTAGCCACCCAGGCGCCCCCATTTCCTGAGCTCTTAGTGGCACCCGATCTCAACTCTCCGTGCCTCAGTTTCTTCCTTCGTCACACAGGAATAAGAACAGTATTCATCGGATAGGGTGGCCTCGAGGATTCAGAGAGCTATGAGCGTAAAGCATTTGCTTCTGGCACACAGCAAGTGCTCAGCAAACACTAGCTTCTACAGTGGTGAAATGAACCACAGGGGCACGACCAGCAGCATGGAGTGGAGAGAAGCCCCTTGCCAAAGCTGTTTCGCATATAGTCTTAGAACCCGCAAAAAAGGGACGCCTGAGTGGCTCACTCAGTTGAGCGTCTGCCTTAGGCTCAGATCATGATCCCAGGCTCCTGGGATTGAGTCCTGAGTCCGGCTCCTTGGTCAGCGGGGAGCCTGCTTCTCCCTCTGCCTGCTGGTCCCTCTGCTTGTTCTCTCTCTCTGACAAATAAATAAATAAAATCTTCAAAAAAAAAAAAAAAGAACCCACAAAACAGTGCTGTACGGTGTTTAAGAATTCATACAGTTCTCTATGTAAGAGAAAATGTACGGTCGGTCCTCCTGGTTCACAGATTCTGCACTTGCCCGTTCACCTCTAGTTAAAAATCGATTTGTAACCCCCAAATCAATACCTGAGGTGATCTGGCAGTCATTCACGGACATGTGCAGAGTAGCAAAAACTTTTAAGTCACCAGCGTGCGCGTTCCCAGCTGAGGTCGAACAGGCCCGACCTGCCTCCTTGGAAGGAGGCTGCAGGCGGCCCGTGAAACACCAGGAGGTCGAGCTCCACGGCCAGGTTCACCCCGGTCTGAACCCCAACTCTGGCCCCTGGTAGTGGGGCGCCTTCGGGCCAGCCACTTCACACATCCAAACCTTGTTTTTCTCTTTTGTAAAATGAAGAAAATAAAATCTACCAAAATGGGTTGTTTTAGGATTTAAGATTATGATGTGTGTGACATCTGGGCGTACTCATTTCCCCTAGGAGCGATGGTTCCGAATTCCTTAAATCGGTGTTTGCTGTGATTTCATGAAACGTAACTACTGTGAATCATGAGGACAGGCTCTCTCTCTCTGTCTCTCTGTCTCTCTTCATCTCTCTCTCTCTCTATATATATATATATCTATATACACACACACACATCAATTATATGTATTTATGTATGTAAACACATGCATACATATGCATGGGAATTGTAAACACCAAAAATTCAGCAGAACAGTTACCTCTGAGAGAAGGAAGGCGGGCCACTGGGCTGGGGGGGGGAGAGGAACGCAGAAGGACCAGGGGCATTCATCAAGGTTTGCTTGTGAGCTTTCCGTATTACTCTCTCTACACCGGAGTCTGTCTGAAATAGCTCTCACACTAGAAGAAGGGAGGCGCTGGGTGTCCCTGTCCTTGAGATGCTCGTGTGCCTACCACAGTTGAGGGCCTGGTGGGGAGGTATTTTCGGATGATGGAGCCCCTGGGACCTTCAGCATCTTCAACCACGTCCACAGTCCCAGATCAGGACTGGACCGAGGCAGAGAAGGCCATCAAACCGGAACACAGGATCTGAGGACTTTACCAGGAAGAGAATTTCTACACATGTGCCAGCAAGCCAAGGGTCTCACACACACACACACACACACACACACACACACACACACACACTCACACACGCTCACACACACCAAGGCAGCTACTGCAGTCAGAATTCATTCACTCGCTCCACAAGTATTTACCAAGGGTCCGTGGTGAGCCAGGCCCTGTCCTGGGTGCTGGAAACACGGAAAGAAAGATAAAGTCTGTCCTCGTGAAAAGCACTGATCAGCTATGAACATGGCCCAGTTCAGCAACATGAAAATGTGGGGGGAAAAAAAGTGTGCATCCTTGAACTGATGGAATGAGGTTATTGTGTTACAAAAACAGACAGCCTCCAGGAAGCCACAGACTTCCTGCATGGATCTCAGCTCTTAGCAGAGTTGAAATGCTCCGAAGGAAGGAAGGAGGGAGGAAGGGAGGGGGGAATAAAGTATGCCGAGCTCACAATCATTGATTACTTTCACCACCCACCTAATAATGGCATGAATTATGTCACTGGTGCTGGACCAGGCAAACCACATATTGACCTCCCGTGGTCCTCACGACAATCTCAGAAGGTTGTGCTCTCCCAGATCCTTCTCTGTCCTCTGCCCTTGGGAAACCTGTGCATCACAGAGGCTCCCCAGTCTGTGGCTCCAGTTGAGTTCAGGCAACCGGGGAAGGGGCACACCAGCAGGGAGGAGAGTGCAGCCCACACCCCCAGACCCCCCCACCCCTGCCTCAGCCTTGCTCCTGGATGGGGGGGACCCTCAGCCTCGGATCCTGCTCTCACCAGGCTCCTGAAGACCATTTCTTCCCCTCCCCGGCCCTCACCTTTGTGACTAGAGCCCTCATCAAATTCTCTTCCATTCAGCTGTTCTGGGCGTACCATCTGTCACTTGCCAGGACCCTGGCTCCAAATGTATTTGCACTATTGTCAAATCCATCTCGCAGGAAAGGCAAGTGGGGCTTAAGGGGGTGGAATGTCAGTCGAGGCAAGGCGTTGGCGTCAGACAAACTTGGATTCCAACTGCAGTCTCACAGGATTGGTGCAGTGACAAATGAGAAGCACTGAGCAGATCGCAAATGCTCGATACAACAGGGGTCTTGATGCATTTATTCAACAACTCTTTAGGGCCTACTGTGTGCTAAGCACTGGACTGGGTGCTGGGAACACAGAGGAGCAAAGCAGAAAAAGCCCTGCCCTCGAACAGCTGACACTCTGTGGGGGAACAGACAATAAACAGTACATTATTTCATTACAGTGATTGACGTCCTGACAGCAAAGCGAAATAAGAGGGATAGTGGTGGGGTGGTTAGACACGTATAGATGGAGGAGCCACAGATGGCTCCCATGACAGAGGACATCTGAGGAGGTGAGGGAGGGGGCTGGGGAGGCATCTGGGAGGAAAGTGTTCCAGGCAGAGGGAACCGGCAGTGCAAAGGTCCTGCGGCAGCTCAAGCTTAGATGCCAAAGGGACAGTGAGGAATACAGTGTGGCAGGAGCCAAACACGCAGAAGGAGTGAGGTAGGAGGGAGTGTCAGAGAGGGAGAAACAGTGACAGCTTCTAGGGCTCTGATGACTACTGGAAGGAATCTGGATTTTATTCTAATCATGAAGAACAGTCATTGCCAGTTTCTGAGCAGAGGAGTGATGACGTCATCACATTTCAGGTTTGAATGGGATGTCTCTGGCTGCTGGAGGGGGATGAGGGCAGAAACAGGGGACCCGCCGGAACACTAATGCAGGTGTGCAGACTGGAGAGGATCGTCTACCACAGAAGGAGCGGATAGAAGAAGTGAGTTCTGTGTCACTGGAAGTGTCCGCAGGGCTTCTGGACAACCTGGCAGGGGGACTGCAGATCACACTCAGGCCCTGGCTTGGCCGCTGGACCCAGGCGAAGCACCAACATCCCACCATGATCCCCTGCCCTGCCCTGCCGGGCCCGCCAAGCAGGTGAGAGATTTTGCAGGAAATTAAGCAGATGCCACCGTACAAATATTCTTCCCGTGTTGCTGGCATCTGTGAAGTCACCAAGGAGGACGCACACATGACACTCCTAGGGAAATGTCCTCACACTTCACGTAGGCCTGGGGTCATGACCTTAATACACTCATGGGATTATTTGTATCTCATCAGCCTCCCCCAGTGGAATGTCCGCTCCATGGAAGCAAGGTCCTTGTTCCCTGCTGAATCCCAGCGCCAAGCACAGTTCCTGGCACACAGGGACTCAGTGAATAATAAATGAGCAGAACGCGTCTTTCCTTAGCAACAAGAGAAATGTGACCACAGGTTGGCATTGCAAAAAGACACCACAAGATGGCAGTGTTTCTCAAAACAAAGGCCAGGCCACTCTTTCAGAGTAAAGGAGAAATTCTAGCTTATCAGTGTAGCTTAAAAAGAGGGGTGGGGATGGTTTAAGGTTGCTCACCCAGCCCTGGAGATCCGGATAACATTGTGCCATCTGAGCCTGCTGGAGCCAGACCGAACTTTCCACGGTCCCCTTGGACCCCCTGCCCCTACTCACACAGCCCCAAGCTTCCGGGGAAAAGGGTTTCTGGATGATTCAAACCCCACCTTCTTCTCTGAACTTCATTGCCCAGCCCCCTGACTGTCCATCCTTCTCACTGCCCACCAAAAAGACTTTTCTGGAATGCAGTTCTAGCTCCAGCCTGTTGCGTGAAATCCTTTGGTGTTTCCTGTCTCCTATTGAGGTGGTTCACAAAAGGTCTTTTTTGATAGTGGATCAGAGAGATCCCCAAGCCTAGTAGCTGAAAGTCTTAAGTGTTCCTGCAACATATCTGCAGTCACTCCCTCCCTCCTCCTCCCATTTACTATCTCAGCACGCTTTCACTTGAATTCCTTGAAATGCATGGTCTCCCACAGCTCAACTTTGGCCAGCGATCATTTCTGCCAGTCCCTGCTTCCCTACCCTCAACTTCTGGTCAAACCATCTCAAGTTTTCTTTTGAGGAACCAACCCTCCCCACTTTCCATCTACATGATCTGGATAGGGCTGACCTCACTCTCTTTCCTACGATGCAGTATGTGACCCAGACACGGCCAATTGCGTATTCCTTCTCTCTAGGCACAGAGATTGATTGGATCAGGGATGAGCATGTGACTCAATGGGGCCCTAACAGAACCATTCCTCAGATTTTGGCTAGAACAACTGGGACAAGGATGCTCTCATTGCACTAGGTACACCAGTTTGGAGCGAGGTACTCTCTTTGCCACCACTTGGTGACAGTATGCCTGAAAGTGAAGCTAACACAAGCAGAGCTGAAAAGGGGGAAGGATAGAATCCTGATGACATCCTTGCAGTCCTTGGATCCAGCTATTGTTGAAGCCAAAACCCATCGAGTGTTTCCCAGTTACCAGAGCCAAGAAGCCCCCTTGCTCATTTATATCAGTATGAACGGTGCCACAACCCTAAGAGCATTGATTAGTACAATGAAGACGCTAGTGCATGCATGAGGACATTGATCCTTACAGGGTTGAAGGGAGAATTAAAGAGTATAAAATACATGAACACATTTGGTAAAGAACATGGAAAATGTGAAGCCGGTTTCTATCCTTCGAGGTCTTACTAATAGCTTCAGCCCCTGCCCCCTCCCTGCCTTCACCCCATCCTCACCAATCCCTGCTAAGGCTCATCTTGCTCTGACTGAAATTCCTTATTTCTTTCATAGCTACCCTGTCTTCCAAAAGAAATAGACTGTAAGCTGGAAGGGAGCCAGGGCCTCGTCTTTCTCGCCCCGGCTGCTTCTAGCTGGGCTGGGCACACAGTAGGCGGCCACCTAGGGCCCTGAACTGTATGTGGGAAATGTCAAGGGCTCCTCTTTCACCTGTACGGCCAAGCCTCCCTCTGCCAACACGCCAAAGTCCCTCCCACCCTTGAGCAACCATATAATAGACCGCTGGGTCCCCATCCCAGGTCCGCTGTTTCATAGCTGTGCAACTCAGAGCAGGGCGCTCCCTCTCTGGGTTTCTGTTCTTCATCTGTAAAATGGAGGTGACAATACCATCTATTCTATAGGACAGTTTTGAGGCTTAAAGGAGATAATTTATTCAAAGCGCTTATGACAGTACCTCCCTGGCACTTGGGGTTTACTCAGTAAATGTTCGGGGCATCTTAGTCTCCCTCAACATCTCTGCCTACCATAATCAATTACTGAAGTCAGTACATTTTTAACTCCTGACATACACTCAAGGCACCTGGGTGGCTCAGTTGGTTAAGCGCCCGACTCCTGATTTCCACTCAGGTCATGATCTCGGGGTCATGGGATCCAGCCCCGTGTTGGGCCATGTTCAGCACGGAGTTTGTTTGTCCCTCTCCCTCTGCTCCTCCCACCTTTCTCTTGCTCTCTCTCTTACAGAAAGAAGGAAAGAAAGAAAGAAAAAGAAAGAAAGAAAGAAAGAAAGAAAGAAAGAAAGAAAGAAAAGAAAAAAATCTTTCTTCAAAAGAAGAAACACACACTCTTTTCTCCTCATCTTTTGCCTCCTGCCTGGTCCCCACGTCCCCTCCTGCCCTGCTCCTCTGAGTGGTGGGAAAGTGAACCTCACCTCTGCCCAGTCCAGACGCAAGGACAAATCCTAGGCTTGCTGTCTTTTTGTTGCCTTCAAAAGGAGCAAAACAAAGAGGAAGGCAAGTTTTGAGGCTGCTGGCCCCATGAGTCCAAGCCCTTTATGCAAAGGAAAACTACGGAGAGCTGATAACATCATGTGATTCTGTGGGTGTGGGTTAGACTGTGGGAAGGTGGACCGATCCCTCTGCCTGGTCCTCTTCCTGGGGCCCCCCACTCCTGGGCTGTGGCAGGGGAGCCCCTAGGGCACAGGGAAACCAGGGATGTCAGACCCAAACTCTGAATGACCCCATGGCTGCACACGGTTTCTGCACAGAAAGCAGATGAGGACAAAAGCTGTCCCCAAACAGTCCTTTACCAAATTTAATCTAGGGGAGCCTCATTTGCTGTGATTTAGGAACACACCGCACCCCAAAATACTTTTCCCCCTCGCTGTTGCCTGAACGTCTATCATTTGCCATTCAGCCTTGTGGGAAGCTAGTGCTGGGAGTTAGAAGACACAGGATCAGATCCAGATCCAAACCCTGCTGGATCACCTTGGCTGGCCAAAATCTTCCCCTCTGAGCTAGTCTTTTCTCCCCTGCTGAACCCCAGCATGCTGGGAGAAAGTCAGATATGATGAGTCACCCAGTGCAGCCCATGGGCACAAAGTAGGTGGGTAGGTGATCAATAAACATTAGGTCCCTTCAATTTTGAATTTTTTTTTAAGATTTTATTTATTTATTTGACAGAGATCACAAGTAGGCAGAGAGGCAGGCAGAGAGAGAGAAGGGGAAGCAGGCTCCCTGCTGAGCAGAGAGCCCTATGCAGGGCTCGATCCCAGGACCCTGAGATCATGACCTGAGCCGAAGGCAGAGGCTTTAACCCACTGAGCCACCCAGGTGCCCCAAATTTTGAATTTTTAAAAAACTGTCCTCTCTTCGAAATGCAAATTCCTGGAGGAAGCCCCACTGATGTCTCAGGGCGGAAGAGTTCGTTGACTTTTCTCCCTGACAAAGGGAAGTTGGGTCACAGGGTGTCATGATTTAGATTTTTGTCCCCAGTGGACCTGAAAATTTACTTCTGGAATATAAAAAGGGTAGAGTCCTCCCACTTACAGACTCAAAAGCAGCCTCTTGGGGGGGCCTGGGTGGTCGATTCCAGGACCCTGGGATCATGACCTGAGCTGAAGACAGAGGCCTTAACCCACCAATCAATTTTTAACATAAGAATGGCCCATGCAATATTTAGGATAAATTTAGACTAAAAAATATTACTTACCTGAAATTTGAGTCTAACTGAGCAACCTGTATTTTTATTTGCTAAATCTGGCCACCCCAGTCCCAACCAAGCGCCCTCGCCTCCCTCGCACCCCTTGATGCTTCCCCAGCCCCTCAGACCGACTACGTGCCCTCCTCCCTTATACTCCTTCGAGCCTCAGGCGCCCTCCTCACAGGGTGCGCCCCCTCCTCCCTCGCACCCCTCTGTGCCCCACGCGCCCATTTCCGTTCAGTAACCTGCATGCCGCACCCGTGCTTGGCAAGCGCCCTTCTTCCACGAGCCCCCACCCTCGTGCCGCCCTCCTAGACCTGAGCGCAGTTCTCAAACACCCCTCAAGTCTCCACGCGTGCATCTCCATTCTGCCCCCCGAGACTCGCGCGCCCCTGTCCACGGCCCACGCATCCTTGTCCGCCGGCACCTCCACAGCCCATTCTTATGCGTTGTGTCCTGCGCGTACGAGACCCCCCCTTGCTCGCGCCCCTGCACGCCCAGAACCCCTCGGTGGGCGGCTTCCTTCCTTCATCCGCCGCGCCCCCAGACTCCCGAGCCACCGGTGCACAGAGTTCCCCCTCTCGCCCGCCCCGCTCCTCCTGCCCCGGGGGCGCACCTGGGCAGACCCGCGCGTAGTCCGGGCAGCAGTCCCGCACCGCGCCACACGCCTGGTCGCAGAAGCAGCGCGGGGGCCCGTGGGCGACGCAGGTCGGATCACGGCCGAGACAGCAGCGACCCAGGGCCGCGCAGCCCTGCCCAGGCCATAGCGCGCCCGACGGTCTCCGGGCCCAGGACACCTCGGCCACCACCGCCAGGGCGAGCGCCAGGGGCAGGATCCGCGCCGCGCTGCGCAAGGCCATGGCCGGGCTCAGGCTGGGGACCGGATGGACGCCGATGGGACCGACCCTACCTGGCCCGCCCCGTACTGGGGCGGAGGCTACCGGGCAGACCCTCCCCAGACCCACCTCCTACCTGTCACGGAGCTGCTGTCCACCGCCCCCCATTTGTCCTATCCAAACTTTGCACCGCTAGGGGAACCAAGACAACGGTAATAATGACCGCAACAACTTTGCAGGGTGCCCCACTGCCCCCAGATTCCAGGGAGACAGAGGAAATACGGAAGTTCATCAAAGCACTGTACTATAATAGATAACAATAGGACTGCATGTTGTTACACTAATAACAGAAATAGCCACTGGCCATAATCATAATAGCAACAATACCAACAAGAGTTACCAATATTATTAAAATAGTAATAGCCAGAATAATGGCCAGGAAAGGATCCTGGGAGCCAAGATGTGTACAAGGCTCTAGGTGCATCTTGAGTCCCTTGGATATACCTTCATTCTTTGCTATATCTCTAACACCTTGATCATTATTTCCTGAATATTTTTCTTTGAATAGACTCATTTTTAAAACTTAATTTGCTAAAAACAAAACAAAACAAAGAAAAAAACTGTATCACTCAAGAAGATGAGAAGACAAGCCATAGACTAAGAGAAGAAAATTGCAAAAGACACATCTGATATCTGAAATTAACAAACAAGTCTTAAAACTCAACACCAGAAATAAAAACCTTGATTTGAAAATGGGCGAGGGGCACCTGGCTGGCTCAGTCGGGAGAGCAAGTGACCCTTGATGTCAGGGTCGTGAGTTGGAGCCCCAAGTTGATTGTAGAGGTTACTTAAAATGAATAAACTGAAAAAAAAAAAGAATAAAAATGGTCAAAAGATTGAAACAGACACCCCCATAGAAGAAGATATTTGGGTTGCAAATAAGCATATGAAAAGATGCTCAACATTATGTGGGAAAAATGGAAATTGCATTAGGAAACTGCAAATTATTTTTTTTCTTTGTGATTTTTACTTTTTTAAAATTTTTTTATTAGTTTATAATGTATTATTAGCCCCAGGGGTACAGGTCTGTGAATCGCCAGGTTTACGCACTTCACAGCACTCACCATAGCACATACCTTCCCCAATGTCCATAAAGGAAATTGCAATTTCACTGACAACACCAAATGCTGACAAGGATATGGAGCCACGGGAACTCTCAACCATTGCTGGTGGGAAGGCAAAATGGCACAGCCACTTTGGAAGACAGGTTAGCAGTTTCTTATATAGTCTTAGCACATGATCTAGTAATTGTGCTCCCTGGTATTCACCCAAATGAGTTATTTACCCAAATGAGTTGAAAGCGTATGTCCATTCAAAAACCTTCACATGGATGTTCATAGCAACTTTATTCATGATTGCCAAAACTGGAAGCAACCAAGATGTCCTTCAGCAGGTGAAGGGTTAAATAAGCTGTGGTAGACCCAGACAATGGAAAGTTATTCGACACCAAAAAGAAATGAGCTATCAGGCCATGAAAAGACATGGAGGAAACTTAAAGGTGTGTTACTAAGCAAAAGAAGCCAATCTGAAAAGGCTACATACTGTATCGTTCTAACTATCTGACTTTCTGGAAACGTCAAAGCCATGGAGACAGTAAAAATATCAGGGGTTGGCAGTGTTGGGGAAAAGGAGGGATGAAGGAGCCGTAAAACTATTCTGTATGATACTCTAACAATGGACACATGTCATCGTTCCCTGTCAAAACCCATAGAGGGGCGCCTGGGTGGCTCAGTCGTTAAGCGTCTGCCTTCAGCTCGGGTCATGATCCCAGGGTCCTGGGATCGAGCCCCACATCGGGCTCCCTGCTCAGTGGGAAGCCTGCTTCTCCCTCTCTCCACTCCCATGCTTGTGTTCCCTCTCTCGCTGTCTCTCTCTCTCTCTGATAAATAAATAAAATCTTTAAAAAAAAAAAACCCATAGAATGTACGGTTAACATCAAGACTGAACCATAATACAAACTATGGACTTTGGGGTCACCTGGGTGGCTCAGTCGATTGGACAACAAATGTCCACATAAGGACAGTATTTAGCTCTATAGAAAGAAGAAGTAGGAGAAAGAGCTACAAAGGTTAGAAGTGGCTGTCATACCAACTAAGCATAAAGATACCCTCCTACTAAGACATCGCCAATGCCGAAAGTACAGAGACAACATTCCTCAGCATTTAGATAGCAAAGATCAGAAAGCTTGGCTTTTATTTAAATAGAACTGGAGAGGGTGAGAAGAAAGGGACACTCGAGTATGGAAGTGGTAGACAAGTACATCAGTACGATCTCTTTGGAGGGCAGTTCGTCAATATCCACTGAAATCATAAAAGCATGTCCCTTTTGACTCGGGAGTCATTGCAGGCACACGTGTACACGAAAACGTGAGAAGATTCTTTGCTACTTCATTGTAATGGCAAAAAGTTGGCATCAGTCTCAATGTCCCTCAGTAGGGGCTGGTTACGTCTATTTTTTTTTGTTTTTTTTTTAAAGATTTTATTTATTTATTTGACAGAGAGAGATCACAAGTAAGCAGAGAGGCAGGCAGAGAGAGAGAGAGAGAAGCAGGCTCCCCGCTGAGCAGAGAGCCCAATTCGGGGCTCGATCCCAGGACCCTGAGATCATGACCTGACCTGAAGGCAGAGGCTTTAACCCACTGAGCCACCCAGGCCCCCCTTGGTGACATCTATTATGACCCATCCCATCAGTAGGACATTGTGCAGTCTCCCAAAATAATTCAGCAATTGTTGATGTACTTACCTGCAGGATCTTCAAGACGCATTGTTAGATGAAAAAGCAAGGTGCCTAATAGTGTTTGTAGTGTGTCATCATTTCTGTTTTTTAAGTATGTTTATATTATATGCTGACAGATGCAAAACATGTCTCTGGGAAGAGATATAATCCCTTGGTAAGAAAAGTTGTCTTTGGGGAGAGGAGTGAGGTGGTACCTTTGGGAATTTTTACTTCATGCCCACATTACCTACTCAAATAAATGTGAGAAAGAAGTGAAATGATTGCCTCTAGACAACTGAATGGGGATGGAAAGGGGTGGTGGGTTTTAATCACATATATAATAAAAGATACATTATATATATAAAGTATTGATTTATAAATGTTTTAACCATCAAGAAAGAAGAAAGAAAGAGAGACAGAAACAGAGAGAAAGAGAGGCAGTCTCTTTTGATCAGCGTCAGGGGGAGGCAGGGGGAACCACTCCTGACCATGGCATGTCCCTGAGCCTGCCCCATGACAAAGACCAGCCCCTTCCTGTAGTTTTCAGTCCCCTTTATCTGGCTCTTCTCTGTCCTGCCAGGTTTGAAGCATCCAAGTAACTGGTGACCCAGTTCCCAGGAAATCTCCCTTGCTGTCCTTTTGTGAGGGTCCCGGGGCCTGTGGGACTCTTGGCAGATGCCACATCTGTGCGCACAAAGAGAAGCTTATTCTCCTCTTAGCCGGGAGAAGGGGGCCCGTCAGAACGCAGTGAGCTTGTGGGCTGAGGTGTAGCACCCCTCTCCGCACGGGTCTGGGCGGCAGGGCACCTTCCTCCCCGGGAGGGGAGGGGGCGCTGCCCCATCTCTCTCCACCCCTGCCTGGGTTATCTCCTGCTGCAGAAGGAACCACCCAGAGCTTGCAGGCTTAAAGTAACAATCTGTTATTATCCCTCATAGTCCTGCTGGTGGGCTGAGCTCGGGCGGGTGATTCGCACTTGGGGTCCTTCATGCAGGTGCAGCCAGAAAGCAGCTGCTGCTGCCATCATCTCAAAGCTAGATTGGGCTGGACGTCCCAGGGACTGGCTGGCTCTCCTTGTCTCTCTGCAGAATCTTTCCATGTGGCTCCTTCACCTGCTGGCAGTCCCGGAGTCGTCTAACTTCTTCAGCGGCAACTGGCTTATTCCAGAGCACTGTTCCAAAAGAGAAGTGGCAGTGGCAGGGCTTCTTAGGACGTAAGCCTCGGAGGTGAGGCCCCTCACTTCTGCTGCGTCCTATTGGTTGCACAGAACCGGCCAGACGTGGAAGTGGGCGGGGCTGCACGAGAGAGCGACAAGGCAGGTGTGGTTCTTGATGGGCCCGCGTTGGAGGCCAGCCCCTGCGATGTCACCCGCCGGGGGGCCCTTTCTTCCCTTAGTCTGTGAGCGGTTCTTCCTCATCTTGGGGCTTCAAAGGGATCGCGTGCCCCCAGACTCAGACCTGGGCCACTTCTCTATCTATGCTCTTCCTTTAGTGATCTCATCCCGTCTCATGGCTCTGGCTCTGAATACTTACTTACAAGCTGACAACTTCTGAATTAACACCTCCAGCCTCGACCTCTCCTCTGACGTCGAGACTCCAGTCCCCAGTTGCCCGCTGACGTCTCCGCGTGGGGGTCTCACAGGGAAGTCAATGTCAGCAGCTCTAAAGCCACTTTCCCACTCCCTTCACTAGTCACCCTAGAGGACTAGCCAGTAATTGCACGTAAAAAGAGGCTCAATATCATCAGTCATTAGGCAAAGGAAAGTTACAATCACTAGGAGATAACCACTACCCGTCCGTGAGAATGTCTAAAATGAGAAAGACTGGTCCTAACAGGTTCTGGCCAGGATGTGGAGCACACAGCACTCGCCTATACTGCTGGGGGATGTAAAATTCAGTAAACCACTTTAGAAAACAGTTTGGTAATTTCCTGAGAAGTTAAACATGCACCTGCTGTAGGATACATGATACCCAGTCATTCCACTCCTAGGCATTTTCCCAAGAGCGACAAAAACATTTGATCCCACCGAGACCTGTCCACAAAGGCTCAGAGTAGCTTTATTCGTAATCGCTACAAACTGTGGATGGACTAAAAAGTCCATCCACAGACAAAAGGAGAAAGAAATTGTTGTACATCCGTACTACTCGGCAGTAAAAAGGAGCAAATGGAGGGATCTTAAAAATCACTGAATATGATTATTCTTATGCTGAATAAAGAAGACAGCCCCCACTGCCCCCAAAATGACTATGGGTTGTATGGTTCCACTTACATAAATTCTAGAAAATGCAAACTAATTTCTAGTGACAGAAGTAGGTCAGGGGTAGGGGCAGGAGAGAGTGGGGACTGCAGAAAGACACAAGGGTAGATGACAGATATGAAGGGTGATGGATACATTCACTATCTTAATTGTGAAGATCTCATGGGTGTTTGCAGAGGTCAAAACTAATCAAATTATATACTTTAAATATGTGCCATATAGTGTACTTCAATTATACCCCAAGCAAGCTGAGGGAAAAAAATGGACTCAAAAGAAAAACCAGCAACAAAAGACATGTTTGTAAGAATAGCAACCAATTTAACTACCGTTACCTTCAGGGAGGGGCGTGGACAAGAACCATCACTCGTTACATTCCATGAAGCTTTCTGGTCTTGTTTACAACTAGCATATATGACTTCTAAGTTTAAGAAAAAGAAGAAAATACATCTTTTGACTCCAAGCCTCAGCCCAGGTCTCAGGAGGCCCGTCACTCACCCCCAAATGGACCAGGTCACTAGGTCGTGCTGCCAAACAAAGTCACCTCCTGGATTTGAGCCAAGGGTTTCTAGGGGCCAATTTCCAACCAGAGACAATGAAAAATGTGCTCCTTGGAACAGGGACTTTACATTTTATATCCATGTTCTGGAATGGGGCCTGGACAGGATGGTTGCCCAGGAAGATAATGGAATCATTAATCTCTACCCAAGACTGGGCTCCCCCTACGAGCTTCCCATCTGGGTAATTAAACCAACTGGCAGGCCTGTATTGGTCTCGGTGGCATCCGTGGGGCAGAGGACAGGGCACCTCTAGCTGCCGCACTCAGCTTCTCCAGAGGGACGAGTTCCTAGGTGACTTTAGGACAAGCAAGAGGAGCCCAGGTTGGGGTTCTCATCCCCGACTTGGCTAAGTCCAGAACCCAAGCAAACATGGACCTCTTGGCATGTCAGAGGGGCGGGAACAGCTGTCTGAGCTTATGTTTGTGTGGTTGCCCATGTGTGCCCTTCTATTCTTCCTAACTTCACCCTGGACATTGGTTCCTTTAACACCACAAGAGTTCCCCACCCTACAGCTAGTCCGTCTGTCCCACCAACTTTCTTTCCTCCTCCATAACCAGCACCAAGATGTTGCAGGGAAATTCCCCCCCTTCTCTGCCCCCAAATCAAGAAGGCAAATTTTTTAAAAAGTTTTTATTTATTTTTAGTAATTGCTACACCTAATGTGGGGCTCAAACTCACAATCCTGAGATCAAGAGTCACTCACTCTTCTGAGCCAGGCCAACTCCCTAAAAAGGTAAGTTTTGGTTCAACTTGGCCCTCACTACCCAGAGCATGGTCCAACATCAGCATCAGCTGGGAGCTTGTTGGAAATGCAGAGTCTCAGGGTCCATCCCAGCTGTACTGAGCCAGAATCTTCCTTTTCACAAACTCTCTGGTGATTTGAACACATTAGTTCGCAACCCTGGCTGGACATTAGAAGCACCGGAAAAGTTTTCTTGTGTCTGCAATACCTGGGATCTTTGGCCGAGATTTTGATTCAGTTGATTTGGAATACGACCTGGACATCTGTATTTTTTTACAGTAAAACATACTTTTAGTAAAATGCACTTACTTTAAATGAATCGCTTAGCATTTTTTACACGCGTGTGCACCCATGTAGCCACCACTCAAGATAATGGCATAGAACATTTCCAAAAGCACCCCCCAAAATTCCATATTGTCCCTTCGAGGTGGGGTGAAGAGCCATCCCTGTTTGTCCAGGACTGAGCGGTGTTTTTCAGGACATGGGACTGTCAGTACTAAAACCTAGACTTGGGGGGTGGGGGACAGGGACCAGGACAAGTTTGTTGCTAACACTACTTCCAGGTCTATACCCCAGCCTACCTCCAGAGGGCGCCATTCTCCTGATTTTTATCAAGCAGAAAATTTTAAGCTTCCCCCCAGATGACTTTAATGTGCAACCAGGGCTGACCCGGGTCCTTCAGAAACACCTGGAGGCCCTGTGCAACCATTGCTGTGCCTCACCCCTACACATGCTAATTCAGTAGGTTTGGGCAGAGCCAAGAATTTGCCTTTCTAACAAGTTTCACAGATGGTGCTGATGCTACTGTTCTACGTACCTTCCTCTGAGAACTACAGGTCTGAGCCAATCACAGGAATTCTCCCCTGGCCAATGGAGGATTGGGCTTGGACACGTGACACACTTCTGGCCAAGGGGCACGAGGAGAGGACTTCCCAGCACTTCTCGGACAGCCTTCAGGTAGTCTGTTAAAATGGTTGTGCACATCAGCAGCCCTGGGGTGGGGGTAGGAGGCTCCTGGGACAGATTTTTCTCACTGATAGATGCATGGGAGGGGCTGCTGTCCTCTTTCTTTGAAAATTTGGTTGTTCCGGGCGTGGCCCTTAGGGCTCTCATGACCCTGAGGCAACCAGCCTGAGGACTGACCATGAACCCCCCAGGGTAGTGGAGAGGAAAGCGGGAGAGAGCCTGAGTCCTTGAAGAGGTTGCTGAACTGCTCGATCAAACTCACTACTGTCTCGGGAATGTCTTTCCTTTTGGTTTAAATCACATATAGTTGGGTTTTCTCCTGTTTGTGTTCAAAAGCATGGAATACCCCGCCATTCAAATTGTGGCCCAAGAACCAGCAGCACTGGCATCCCCTGGGAGCTTGTTAGTGTCAAATGATAAACTAAAACAATTTAGTAACAAGCCTGCTTGTTACAAGACAAGGAGTGGAGCACTGCTTCCAAGGGATTTGGGGCAAGACTATTACAAAGCTTAAAGGGGGCAAAGGCACCTCGAAATGACAGGATGGGCTAGGAGGTCCTATTCACAGGGTATGGTAAGCTAGCTAAAGTGGAGTTGGAAGATTGTGGCTGGGGTGTGTTACGTTTCCTTGACAGGTGTTTCCTGTAAGCGCAGGCTGATTTAGGATTACGCTTGGGACCTTGGCTGGGCCATGAGGGCAGCCTCCATTTTTTGTGGGGGGTCCTGATATACAAATTAACTTCATCTCAAGAAATGCAGAATCTCGGGGTCCCTGGGTGGCTCAGTGGGTTAAACCTCTGCCTTCAGCTCAGGTCATGATCTCAGGGTTCTGGGATCGAGCCTCACATCAGGCCCTCTGCTCAGCGGGGAGCCTGCTTCTCCCTCTCTCTGTTCTCCTACCTCTCTGCCTACTTATGACCTCTCTCTCTCTCTCTCTGTCAAATAAATAAATAAAATCTTTTTAAAAAGAAAATATTCACTAATTTTCAAAAAAAAAAAAAAAGAAATGCAGAATCTCGGGCATCTGGGCGGCTCAGTTGGTTAAGCAGCTGACTCTCGATTTTGGTTCAGGTCATCATCTTACGGTCATGAGATCAAGCCCCGTGGGGGGCTCCGTGCTCAGCGTGGAGTCCGCTTGTCCCTCTCCTCCTGCTCCTTTCTCTCTCTAATAAATGAATAAATCTGAAAGAAGGAAGGAAGGAAGGAAAAAATGGAGGGAGGGAGGAAGGAAGGAAGAAAGAAAGAAATGCAGAATCTCGTGCCCCACCACAGACCTATTGAACCAGAGTCTGCATTTTAATAAGATGCCTACATTGCAGTCGGAGAAGCACTCCTCTAAGTACAGGGCAGCACCCAGGCTTTTGGATTTTCTGCACCATTCTGGAGGTCACCTCCCCCAACTGATCGCTGCATGAAATCATATTACTGATAATAATCATATGAGAGGAAACGTGACATCCTCTAGGCATGTTTCCTTTGAGTTTCATTGGTCAGAACCAGGTCACGTGCCTTAGCCTCCAGTGAGGCTGGGAAGGCAAGTGTCTGGCTCCGTCTGCCTCTCTTGTGGGAGACGGGCTCTGCCCACCAGGACCCAAAGGAGGTGAAAACTTACGTCTCCACAAAAACCTGCACAAGGGTGTTTGTAGAAGTTTTATTCATAATTGCCAAAATTTGAGAGCAACCAAGACGTCTTTCAGTTGATGAATGGATAAGCTGCAGGAGACCCAACTGCGGAATGTTTTCCCCTGCTGAAAAGAAATGAGCTTTCAAGTCATGAAAAGACAGGGAGGAACTTTCAATGTATATTACTAAGCCAAAGAAGCCCATCTGGAAAGGTTACTGTATGATACTAACTATACACATGTAACATACTGTATCATTCTAATTATATCACGTTCTGGAAAAGGTAAAAATATGGACACAATATAGAGATCAGTGGCTGGGACGTCTGGGTGGCTCAGTCGGTTAAGCCTCTGCCTTCAGCTCAGGTCATGATCCCAGCGTCCTGGGATCGAGTCCCACATTGGACTCCCTGCTTGGCGGAGAGACTGCTTCTCCCTCTGCCTCTACAGCACTCCCTACTCCCCCTGCTTGTGCTCTCACTCTCACTCTGACAAATAAATAAATAAAATCTTTAATAAAAAAAATCAGTGGTTGCCAGAGACCGGGTGAGAAGAGGGATGGATAGGCAGAGCACAGAGGATTTTTAGTGAAAATGCTCTGTATGAAACGATGGTGGATATACAATCGACCCTTGAACAATCCAGGGGTTAGGGACACTGACCTCTGCCCAATCGTAAACCTGTGTATAACTTTTGGCTCCACCAAAACTTAGCTACTAATAGCCTATGTTAACCAGAAACCTTACTAATAAAAGAGTTGATTGAGACATAATTGTGTATGTTATGTGTATTTTATACTGGATTTTTACAATAAAGTAAGCTAGTGGGAAAAAAAATTTTATTAAATAGAAAATCGAGGGGCGCCCGGGTGGCTCAGTGGGTTAAACCTCTGCCTTCGGCTCGGGTTGTGATCTTGGGGTCCTGGGATCGAGCCCCGCATCGGGCTCTCCGCTTGGTGGGGAGCCTGCTTCCCCCTCTCTCTCTGCCTGCTTGTGATCTCTCTCTCTCTGTCAAATAAATAAATAAAATCTTTAAAAAAAAATAGAAAATCATAATGGAGGGGGCCTGGCTAGCTCAGTTAGTGGTACTTACTACTCTTTTTTTTTTTAATAGAGGGACATTTTATTCTGCATCAATATATAACTTAAATCTAACAAATAAAGACAAGCATATTTCTTTCTTTTTTTTTTTTTTAAACATGTGGCACTTACTACTCTTGACCTGAGGGTTATAAGTTCGAGAACCATGTTGGGTATAGAGATCACTTAAAAATAAATTTAAAAAAAAAAGAAAATCATGGGACACCTGGGTGGCTAAGTTGGTTGGGCCGCTGCCTTCGGCTTGGATCATGATCCCAGGTTACTGGGATCGAGCCCCAAGTCGGGTTCCTTGCTTGGTGGGGAGCCTGCTTCTCTCTCTGCCTCTGCCTGCCACTCTGCCTGCTTGTGCTCTCTCTCTCTCTATCTGACAAATAAGTAAATAAAATCATAAAAAAAGAGAAAAGCATAAGGAAGAGAAAATACATTTACAGTACCATACTGTAAAAAATTCATGTATGAGGACCCACACAGTTCAAACCCATGTTGTTCAAGGGTCAACTGTATGTCATTATATTTTTGTACAAACCCATAGAAAGTACAGCAACAAGAGAGAATTCTAAGGTGAACTATAGACTTTGGGTGATTATGATGTGTCAATGTAGGTTCACCTTTTTTTTTTTTTTTAAGATTTTATTTATTTATTTGACAGAGAAAGAGATCACCAGTCGGCAGAGAGGCAGGCAGAGAGAAAGGGGGAAGCAGGCTCCCTGTTGAGCAGGGAGCCGGATGCGGGGCTCGATCCCAGGACCCTGAGATCATGACCTGAGCCGAAGGCAGAGGCTTTAACCCACTGAGCCACCCAGGCGCCCCAATGTAGGTTCACCTTTGATAAAAAACAAAAATGTACCATTCCAGTGAGTGAAGGTGATAATGGGAGAGGCTGAGCGCGAGGGGGGCAGCGGGCATATGGGATCTCTCAGAATTTTCCTTTCAATTTTGTTGTAAACCTAAAACTGCTCTAAAATATTATCTTTAAAAAAAAAAATAGCCCTAGGATACCTGGGTGGCTCAGTCAGTTGAGCGTCTGTCTTCAGCTCGGCTGGTGATCCCAGGGTCCTGGGATCGAGTCCCGCATCCAGCTCTTGCTCCGCGGGGAGCCTGCTTCTCCCTCTCCCTGCCACTCTCCCTGCTGCGTCTCTCTCTCTCTCTCTCTGACAAATAAACAAATAAAATCTTTTTAAAAACAGAATAAAAAATAACCCCCCCAGAATACATACAATATATATAAACATACAAAAGATCTAGAAAGATATACAATAAGGTTTGACAGTGGAGTTTCTGAATTATGTAATAGGGTCTTTTTATTTTTATTCCATGTTTCTGGCTTTCTACAATGTACTTATTCTGCTTTGGTAATGAAGGTTTTTTTTAACTTTTTATTTTGAAGTAATTATAGACTCACAGGAAGCAGCAAATTCGTACATGGAATATCATGTACCCTTCCCCTAACTTCCCCCAGGAGTGTCATCCTATATAGCTATTGTACAATATAAAATCCGGGGAATAGACTTTGGTGCAATATATTTAACTAGATCACAGGCCTCATTCTGTTGTCATCATGTTTTTACACACTTATTGTGTGTGTGCGCACACACATATAATTCTAAGCATTTTTACTCCATAATAAATAGCTCCCTGTACTCGTGTAACCACCACAAACAAGACACAAAGGAATTCCCTTGCAGTAACCACTTAGGATTACACTCATCTTCCAATCCCTACACCCAGGCAACCACTAACCTGTTCTCTACCTCTACAGTTTGTTCATGTCAAGAATGTAATATAAATGATCATACATATGGAACCTTTTGAAATTAGCTTTTGTCAATAACCATAAGGCCCTTGAGATCGATCTAGGCTGTTGCATGTTGTCATAGTTCATTCTCCATAATAAAAAGTTATTTTTAATAGTATATTTAAGTATATATCCTATCTGAATTTTAATATATATTTTCCTTAGGTTTTTAAATTCCAGTGTAGTTAACATACAGTGTTACATTACATTCATGGGTACAATACAGCGATTTGATAATTCTTTTTTTAAAATTTATTTATTTATTTGTCAGGGAGAGAGAGAGAGTGCGCGCACAGAAGCCGGCTGAGTGGCAGGCAGAGGCAGAGAGAGAAGCAGGCTCCCCACTGAGCAAGGAGCCAATGCGGGACTTCATCCCAGGACCCTGGGATCATGACCTGAACTGAAGGTAGCCGCTTAACCGACTGACCCACCCAGGCACCCCAATAATTCTTTTTATCTTTAAGTAGGCTCCACTCCCAACATGGGGCTTGAACTCACAACCCTGAGATCAAGAGTCCACACCCTCTACGGACTGAGCCAGCCAGATGCCCTAAATTATTATTATTGTTGTTATTTTTAAGTAATCTCTACACTTAGAGATGGGGCTTGAAACCGCAACCCTGGAATCTAGAGTTACGTGCTCCAGTGACCGAGCGAACCAGGAGCCCCGGATTCAACAGTTCTATACCAGACCTCGTGCTCATCGTGGTAAGCTGACTCTTTAATCCCCATCACCTATCTCACCCATCCCCCATCTACCTCCCCTTCGATGACCATCGGTTTGCTCACTATAGTTGAGTCTGTTTCTTTATCTCTCTCTTACTCATTTGTTTTGTTTCTTAAATTCCACATATGAATGAAATCATGTGATGTCTGTCTTTCTCTGACAGACTTACTTTGCTTAGAATTATACTCTCTAGCTCCATCTGTGTTTTTGCGAATGGCAAGATTTCATTCTTTTTTATGGCTGAATACTATCCCATTATGTATATACTATGTATATGCACCATACCTTCTTTATCCACTCATCTATCTGTGGGCACCTGGCCTGCTTCCATAATTTGGGTATTATAAATAACGCTGCAATAAAACACAGGGGAGCACGTATCCCTTTGAATTTAGTGTTTTTGTATTTGGGGGATAAATACCCAGTAGTGTGATGACTGAATCGTAGGGTACGTTCCATTTTCAACTTTTTTTTTTTAAGATTTTATTTACTTGGGGCGCCTGGGTGGCTCAGTGGTTTAAGCCGCTGCCTTCGGCTCGGGTCATGATCTCAGGGTCCTGGGATCGAGTCCCACATCGGGCTCTCTGCTTGGCAGGGAGCCTGCTTCCCTCTCTCACTCTCTCTGCCTGCCTCTCTGCCTACCTGTGATCTCTCTCTCTCTGTCAAATAAATAAATAAAATCTTTAAAAAAAAAAAAAAAAAAAAAAAAAAAAAAGATTTTATTTACTTATTTGACAGACAGAGATCACAAGTAGGCAGAGAGGCAGGGAGAGAGAGAGAGGAAGGGAAGCAGGCTTCGTGCTGAGCAGGGAGCCCGATGCAGGGCTCGATCCCAGGACCCTGGGATCACGACCCAAGCCGAAGGCAGAGGCTTTAACCCACTGAGCCACCCAGGTGCCCCCATTTTCAACTTTTTGAGGAAACTCCACACTGTTTTCCACAGTGGTTGCACCAGTTTACATTCCCACCAACAGTGCAAGAGGGTTCCCCTTTCTCCTCACCCTCGTCGACATCTGTTATTTCTGGTGTTGTTGATTTTAGCCTTTCTGACCGGTATTAAGTGATGTGTCATTGGAGTTTCAATTTGCATTTCCCTGATGATGAATGACATTGAACATCTTTTCATGTGCCTGGTGGTCATTTGGATGTCTTCTTTGGAGCAATGTCTGTTCATGTCTTTGCCCATTTTTAAATTGGATTACTTGCTTTCTGGATGCTGATTGATATATATGTTTTGAATCACATATATATGGTTCCATATATATATATATATCCCTATCTATCTATATATCCCTATCTATATATATCCATATATATATGGATATCCGTATATCCGTATAGGGGTATATATATCCCTATCTCCAAATGTGAGGATAGAGTTTGGAAACCACATGTACATAAGCTTTGTCTCATCCCCCATGATATTCCAGCCTGAAAAATTAATCAGGAAGTTGGTAACTTGGCTATGAACTATTTTAGGGCAGAGACTGAGGGATAATTATCCTTCTTATCTCCTTTTTGGCTCAGCTCTATGATTTGTCCCTGAAATAATTCTAATTAAACACTTGGGGTATGGGGTATAAGTATTCACAAGAATCTTGTTCCAAAGTTTTACAAGTCATGTAAAACTAGCCATCAGTTTGTGTGTGTGTGTGTGTGTGTGTGTGTGTGTGTGTGTGTCTGTGTGTGCACGCGCACGCGTGTGTTGTTAATAGGGTCATAATACTGGCAGGCACAGAAAATACATTTAACATTCCCTGCAGTTGTTGTGGGAAAATGCTAGAAATGAGAGCAGATCGTGGTCTGTGTCAGAGGCAGACCCGGTGCCTGGCAGGAGCAATCTGAGCACAGCTCTGGGAGGCCACTTGCAAAAAGGTTATTTTGGAGTCCCTGGGTTCGAATCCCAGCTCTCCCTCTGTGCCAGTATTAGCCTACTGGACATAGAACAATTCCAGAAAACTCTGATCAGAGAATACGGCAAGCTTACGTACAGAACATAAGCAAACCACAGGGCTGGCAAGGAACCCTGGTGCTGGAAACAGAAGCGGGCACCCCTGCACTTGAAGGTGCCAGGGAAGAAGAAGCCACTACCATAGCCCGGAAGGAGGGTCAGGTGGAGGAGCTCCTGGAGAAGCACCCTGCAGGGCGAAGCCAGAGGAATGGCTAGCTCAGCCTCAACTGCCCTTCCCCCTTCCAACCGGCTGCTGAAGCGCGCGGCACAGGGCTCAAGCCATCCGGGCTCCAGGAGCACTGAGCAAGGTAGACGAGGGTGAGGAGGCAAGGGAAGACATTGGCAGAGCCATTTACTCAGTTTCCTCATCTGTAAGGCTGGGATAATAATATTAGCTCCCTTGGAGATTTGAGGTAAGGAGTAAATTATAATACATCAAGTACCTCGTGTGGAGCCTGGTAGAACATTGCAACAAATGGCAATTACAGACGACGATCCTGACAAGGACAACTTGGAGTAGGGGGAAATGGGGCGTAGAGAGAGGTCTGCTTGGACTTGACCGAATGGTGGGACAGAGATACATTGGTGGCAGCCTGCCAAGTGGCACTATAATAAATACCACCACATTCCCTAAGTAGCTGCTCTGGCTGTAAAAACAGCAGGTCAACCTGGGCAGAGCCAAAAGTGACATCAGATTTCCAGACTGCCCCAAATGCCATTTTAACACAGGAGAGAGGGAAAAAACAAAACAAAACAAAACAAAAAAGCAGGGTGCCTCAGTGGCTAGGTCATTAAGTGTCTACCTTCAGCTCAGGTGATGATCCCAGGGTCCTGGGATTGAGCCCCACATCAGGCTCCCTGCTCGGCGGGAGGCCTGTTTCTCCCTCTCCCACTCCCCCTGTTTGTGTTCCCTCTCTTGCTGTGTCTGTCAAATAAATAAATAAAATCTTAAAAAAAATAAAAATAAAAAGCTCTCACCTTCCAGGACAGCCCCCCACCCAGGGCTTCCCACCTGCAGACTGTGGCCCTTCCCGCGGTCTGTTTTAGCAAAAGGACCATTTGTTTAAATGAGCCTGCCAAGTGAGAGGATCCAGATTTTTCCTTTTCTTTTTAAAAAATCTGCAGATATAAATAAGCCCAAGATGGTCTGTTTCTGCCATGACTAACAGATTTTAAAAAAAAGAAAAGAAAAGAAGAGAAAAAAATTAAAAAGACCTGCAATTAATGAACATTGGGACCTTGGGAGGAATTGATCAGGGGCCTGCCAACCCACCACCCAGACTTTGAAGCCAGTTTAGAATCTATAAATGCAATTTTCCCCCAGATAATCTTGGAGGAAAAAAATCCAAGTTGACAGAGAGTATGGAAGTTACTCAGAACGTATAAAGTCCATCAAGGCGTCCTATTCAAGAGCAGATGCCATTGTCACAAGCCAGGTGCTCCCAGGAAGGAGGTTGCCAGATTTAGCAAATAGAAACACGCAATCCCCAGTTACATGTGAATTTCAGATAAACAACAAATAATTTTAACTGTGTCCCAAATATTGCAAGGGATGTACTTACGCTAAAAAATTATTTGTGATTTATCTGAGATTCGCATAGAACTGGACATTATGTGTTTTATCTGGCTCAGGAATGATAGGACGGATGCTGAAAAGGATACAGCTCAAATTGCAGAGGTCTCAAGCTGGCAGCCTCCAGGCCCTCTGAGGCCCACACATTTTCTAAGTCTTCACAGTTTATAAAATTGGAATCTGTTGCTAGCAGTTTAAGGCTTTCTGGCTTCCTTTAAAAATGGGAAGCTCCAACCATGCTGGGAGTAGCCACCCTACTATGATAATATTATGGGGACAGAAGGGAATGTGGGAAAATGAAAATCTGATCACTAACGCATTAGATTGAAGGGATCATGGGTAAATATTTTTCTGGTTGGTTTGTTGCATGGGTCTAGGGGAGGCACCATTAGCACCACATTTCAGGCCTGGGGAACTTTCCCTTTCTCAGGCTTTGTTGCTTCAGTCAACCCCAGAAGTGCTAGCTGCACGTCTAGCACATCTGAAAAGCTCACCCATATGCTAGGCCAACACCAAGCCCTTTTCCCCCTTCCCAGCCCAAAGGTGGAGGCTTTGCGCCCACCTGTTGGACAAATGTGTGCCCCCAGCGCCCCCTGCAGACACAGGCTGGAGCTGCAAGTCCTGGATGGGACCCCAAGCTCTGTCCTTCTTGACTATTGCGCCACAATGAGGACTGAGGCTGGCAAAATCTAGGAGGAAAAAGGAAAAGAAGATTAAAAGAAACTAAAAACTGGGGCGTCTGGGTGGCTCAGTGGGTTAAAGTCTCTGCCTTTGGCTCGGGTCATGATCCCAGGCTCCTAGGATCGGGCCCCACATCGGGCTCTCTGTTCAGCAGGGAACCTGCTTCCTCCTCTCTCTCTGCCTGCCTCTCTGCCTACTTGTGATCTCTGTCTGTTAAATAAATAAATAAAATCTTAAAAAAAAGAAAAGAAAAGAAAGAAACTAAAAACCCTGGGGCTAATAATACATTGTATGTTAATAAAAAAATGAAAATTAAAAAAAAAGAAACGAAAAAATAAGCGTTTGAGAAGCTCTTTTCATGTTCCAAGCAGAGTTACAAATGTAACTCCTCAAAATATCCCCAAAGGGTGGATCTCATTAATGTCCTGATTTTTCAGACAAAGTGAGGTTCAGAAATGTGAATCGCTTTTTTTAAAATTTAATTTTAGTTAGCATACAGTGCAATACTGGGTTCTGGAGTAGAAAGAGATGTGAATCACTTGCTTAAAGACTGCATGGTTAATAAAGGGCAGAGCTAGGATTCAAACCCAGGAAATCCAATTCCAGAGCCCATGTTTGTTGTTAATATTTTTTATATTATCATACAATAAGGTTGACTTTAGGTTTTTTGTGTGTGTGTGTGTACAATTCCACAGGCTTTAATAAGGGTATAAATTCATGTAACCATTGCTGCAATAAGGATACCCCTCACTTCCTTGTGCTATTTCTTTATAGTCATACCCCCTGCCCATCCTAACTCTGGCAACCGCCAGTCATCTGTTTCCCATCATGGTAGTTTTTCCTTTTCGAGAATGTCAAATAAATAGAATCGCATGGTGTGTAACCATTTGAGACTGGCTTCCCTCTCTTGGCATGTGTCTTGGGATTCATCCAAATTATTGCCTGCATCACTGGTTCATCCCTTTTTGCCTGGGACAGGGGAGGCGGGAGATGGTTATAACTTATTGAACACTTAACCCCTGCCAAGTGCTACACTAAGCATTTTGACATATCTCATTTGATCCTCATAGATCCCCAAGAGGAAGGTAATATTATACCCATTTTATAGATGGGAGATCTGGAGCTAAGAGCTGGCTGTACACCTGGAGCCAGGACTAATCCCAGACTCAGAACCATTTATAAAATTGCTCTGTTCCCAGCCAACAAAGAGTGAGGTACAGGGGAGACAGTACTGCCTCCTGGCTCGAATTCTGGAAGATGATCTGTGAATCCCTTCTCTTTCTCCACAGCTTTCCAGAAATGCTTGTGATTCCATTTAACGAAGCTGGTGAGGGAGGGTCTGAAGCAAAAGCTCTTGCAAGACAGTAGAGCACAGAAATTAGGAGCCCAGGATGAAGTTCATATCCCAGCTCTCACTTCCAAGGTGTGTGACCTCAAGTAAGTTGCTAAGCCTCCCTGAGTCTCAGTTGTCCAGTCTTTAAAATGGGATATTGAGGGGCATTTGTGTGGCTCAGTCAGTTAAGTGTCTGCCTTCGGCTCAGGTTGTGATCCCAGAGTCCTGCGATCAGGACCCACATTGGGCTCCCTGCTCAGCGAGGAGTCTGCTTTTCCCTTTCCCTTTGGAGGTCCTCCTGCTTGTGCTCTCCTGCTCTCCCTCTTTCTCTCTTTGCCAAATAAATAAATAAAATCTTTAAAATTAATTAATTTTTTAAAATGGGATAGTGACAAGCAGGGTTGAGGTGTAGATTAAAAGAGATAATAAATAACAGAATATTACACATGGTAAACACACAATGAACACATTTATTCTTCTTACAGTTCCCCAACAGAGAACTTCTCCCATCTCAACATGACAGGAAGATTTGTTTATTCACTAGATAGGAACTGTGTCCTTACTATTTGCTAGGTCTTAGGCTAAATGCTTTGCAGACATGAGATTACTGAACCTTACAATTCTCTGAAGTAGATATTGTTGTGAACCCCACTTCACAGATAGGGAAACTGAGGCTTGTAGAGGCGAAGTTATTTGCCAGATCCCTCAGCTTGGAGGACAAAGAAGTAAAGTGACACCGAAGCATCAAATGTTTTTGGGGGGGGGGCGCGCCTCGGTGGCTCAGTGGGTTAAAGCCTCTGCCTTTGGCTCAGGTCATGATCTCAGGGTCCTGAGATTGAGCCCCTCATCGGGCTCTCTGCTCAGCAGGGAGCCTGATTCCTCCCTCTCTCTCTGCCTGCCTCTCTGTCTACTTGTGATCTCTGTCTGTCAAATAAATAAATAAAATCTTTAAAAAAATGTTTGGTGAGGGGCGCCTGGGTGGCTCAGTGGGTCAAGCCGCTGCCTTCGGCTCAGGTCATGGTCTCAGGGTCCTGGGATCAAGCCCCGCATCGGGCTCCTTGCTCAGCGGGGAGCCTGCTTCTCTCTCTGCCTCTGCCTGCCTCTCTGCCTGCTTGTGCTCTCTGTCTCTCTCTCTGTCAAATAAATAAATAAAATCTTAAAAAAAAAAAAAAAGTTTGGTGGGACTGAAGCTAAGCAGACAAGATGCCACGTTTGAGCATTCAAGACCTATCATTGGCCCTGGGGCTCAGGGAAGCAGCGACAGCAAAAAGCCAAGAAAGGACTAGATTGGGGGTCCCCAGCTGGTGGGCATTTGGGGCCACTTCTGAACTCAGAAGTATCTCACTGACAAGGAAGTCCAACGAAAGCATGGGAACTTTTGATTTAAACTTTTAAGAGCCAGAAATTGAGTCCTTCCTATGTCCACTAGACAGCCTATACGTGACTGACTGCAATTAAGCCAGAGTTACAAAGTCAAGAGCGAGGCTGACAGGGTTCAAGTCCTGGCTCTGCTATGCTTCCCAGCTGTGTTGACCTTAGGCAAGTTGTTTGACCTCTCTGAGACTGTTGCTTCAATTGTCAAATGAGACAAATAATACAAACTGCCTCACAGGGTTGTCAGAAGAATGTTTCATTACAAGTAGAGGACTGCAATTAACACATAGTAAGGGCTTGATAAATATTAGCCCTTGTTTTTATTCCTGATTATTCTGATTATTATCTGATTATTCCTGCAAGGGCAGGTACATAAAAGAGAGAAGTAGATCATGGTAGGACCTGGAAAGCACATGACCTACCAAAAGGGATGGATGTTACTGAGCCACAGTCATTGTTATGAGGCAGGAAAATGGTTCCACTGGGGCCAGACCTTCCCGTTCTCCACTCAAAGCCACACTGGCCTCCTTTCTGCTCTAGACACAGCATCCAGCAGGCATATTCTGCCTCAGGGCCTTTACACTGGCTTGGAATGTCACTGATACTCACACCATTCACTCCCTGATCTATTTCAGCTCTGTGCTCAACTGCTCACCTATACATTTCCAATTCTATTCCTTTTTCCTACTGTACTGAGTTTTCCACATTGTATTTATCATTAAATAACATACTATTATTGTTTTATTGTTCTTCCCTCCACTGGCAAGTTAATCTTCTACACTGGCAGTAATTTTTCCCCCCACTATTGTATTCTCAGCACCTAGAATGGAGTCTGGCACACAGTAGGTACTCAATAAATATTTATGGAACGGGTTGTGTCTTCATGCTACCAGTTCATGAATAATAGTTCAAGGAATCATTTGGTCATTTTTGCTTTATTGAGCACCTACTGTATGCAAGGAATAGCTCTGGAAACTCCAGAGGATGCAGAGAACAGAAAATACTCCTTGTCCTAGCAGAAGGGAGTAAGTTGGGAAGGGAAAAGGAGGGACTTTGGAGTCAAACAGGTCAGAGTTTGTGACCCAATTGTCTCACATAGAACTGGGGAAACCATACCTCTCTGAACCTCACTCCCTCATCTGTGCAGTTGGAATAAGAATCACATTCTCTCCTCATTGGGCTGTCGTGATGAGTACCAAAGTGTGCATGTCAAGTGTCTTAACACAGTCCAGCCACAAGGCAAGCGTGTGATTCATTCTTTCATTTAGCAAATACTGAGTAGCCTCCCACATACCAGGCACTGTGCCACTTGTGGAGGGGCCATAGACAAAGAAGGGAAAGTTGCTACATACATGGAGTCCAGGTTTAATGGGGGTGGGGGAGTGAGGGGGCCACCAACAATAAACAAATATACTATATAAATATACCTACAGTGTGTGCGTGCGTGTCACTTAAGCAGTGATAAATAATATGAAAAAAATACAAGATGAGGGAACAGAAAGAAAAGGGAATATCGTTTTAGATAGTTCCCCTGCAAAGGTGACATTTGAATAAACACACCTGATTGAGCCAAGGGAGGGAACCATGCAAAGATCTGGAGTCTAGGACTGACTGGTCGATCCAAGGAGGGGAAGTAGCAAGTACAAAGATTCTGATGTAGGAGTAATTGTCAAGTGAGGGAGGAAGAGTTTGGTGGCTGAAAGAGAAAGGGGTAGGTCAGAGATTAAGACAGAGGAAATAGGGAAGGCCAGACGCTGGCTTTTACTCTGAGTGAGGTGGGGACATGCTGGAGGGTTTTGAGCATGGTGGCATGATCTTTGTTTTCCAGCATCACTCTAGCTGCATAATAGATCATAGAGGGGAGTGGTAGTAGCAAGACCGGTAATCAGAGCTTGGAGGACAGTTTGGATCAGCAAAGTGGTAGCAACGTTGGAACAAACTTCAGATTTTGAAGGCAGTACCAATGGGATTTGCTGATCGTTTCACGCGTGGAACAAGAGCAAAACGTAAAGGGTAATTCCCAAAATGTTCCACCCGAGCAACTAGACCAAAGGTAACAATACCAAAAGAAATGGCTGTGGGAGAGGCAGCTTTGATGGGGAAGGGGAGAAGTTGTTTTCCAAATTCTCTTCTTAAGATTATTTGAGAGAGCACGAGCGGGGAGGAGGGTCAAACAGGACCCTGAGATTATGACCTGAGCCCAGATGCTTAACCAACTGAGCCAGCGAAGCACCCCTAGTTTTTGAAGTTTCAATTGAATGCATGAAGGGGAACACAAACCTGGAAATGTAGGCGGCCCCCCCACCCCCCCCAGTTTTGAATGCCCTGACAGATTCAGGAAGGTCAGTGGGCTGATGCAGTTAGTGGTATTCATGTCAAGAGCATTATAGTAGAGCTTTGGACTATGGAGCTCTGGATTTATTGCTGGATCAATTACCCCCAAAACTAGTGACATAAAAAACATTTCATCTTATTTTCTGTAGGTCACTAAACCAGGCACAGCTTGAATGGGTCTGGTTTCAGGGTCTCTTGAATGTATGAAGATACCAGTGGGGAAGCTCTGCAGTCCTTGGCAAGGCTTGGTTCCATGCACATGGTTGCCTGGACCCCACCTTGTTACATGGACATTTCCCATTGACAGCTTGCTTCATCAAAGCCAGCCAAGGAATAAAACAGGTATGAATGGAACTAGCAAGAGAACAAATTTGGGAGTCAAATCTCCAGTGACTTACCCTCTTTCATGTTTTCTGTTCATTCGAAGCACTAAGTCCAACACACTCAAGGGGAGGGAGATCACATGTGGAGTCAACAACAAGCTCTAGTTTAGAAGGCACAATATAAATGGCCCAGTGTGAAATCCCATCTTTCCTGGGTGAGACAATCTTAAGACAACATATATTAAAATGGAGGCAGGGGAGAGTGGTAAGAATTAGATGAAACTAGATTGGCCATGTATCTTAGACCAGTCTAGAATTTTCCATGGTTAAATATTCAAAACATGTAAATCAAGTTACTGATCTCACAAATCACTGGACCTGTGCTTTAGTGTACTTAACTGTTTAGAAATACCTGCAGAATGTACAAGTGTGCAATCAGCCCTCCATTTTCCCTCTGCCCCTGGAGTTTGACCCCTGTACACACGATTGTTACTGATTATCCATGGTTCAATGTTTACCTCCATTAACCAAACACAAGAGCATTTTTGTTTGAAGAATTTTATTTTCTCTCTCCAGATAGGAATGATATAAGCTAAAAATTTTTTACCAAGTTTAACCATAATCCTGGATTCTTCAAAATGGGCACAGGCCTCTAGACAGTCCTCAGGTTACACAAAACCTTTGTGAGACAGATTCAACCAGAACTATCGCTCTTTCTCAGGAAAGCACAGGATCAATCTTTTCCAAGACTTGGATTCCAGCTCCATAGTTGAGAAATTCCTTTAAAAAAAATTACAATCAGTATATGTAAAAAGCTACTTGTTTGGGATATGGGTGACCTCTAGGACCCAGTAGTACCAATACATCCTACTCTTGTCTTAATGTTCCCCTCCTGTTTTACACACCACTTGAGAAGTGGGTTCCCAGGTTACTCCCCAGCAAGCAAACTCAGTACCTCTATGGGGGAACATTTAATCACCTTTAAAGGGGGCTGATACTTAGATAATGCCATTTGCAGAAACCTCACCTGCTATAGGTCAGAATGAAGCAAGCTCATCAGGCTGCATCTATGTACTGTCCTGTGGCTCACAGGGCTCCTAACCTGTAGAAAGTTAGCAGGTAAACAAGGTAAGGAACCTGATTCCTGGTGGGGAGAAAACCAACCAAGCCCAAACACCACTTAAAAACACTTAAAAACACACACACACACACACACGGCAGAAGTTAGTGGTAAGCAGAAAACAGAGAAGTTATCTCTGGGGCCATGGCATCAGACAAAACACTGGCTAAAGGTTCAGTTAGATCAACATGGTCGATCTGATGGGGAAAAAAGTCATGTCATCAGTTGCAATGGCCAAATTTGAGTTAGAGCAGAACACAAAGGGCACAGACAGTCCCATATTTAAAATAGGATGCTGCCTGGCTGGCTCCGAAGAGCATGCGATTCTTGATCTTGGGGACAGGAATTCGAGCTTCACGCTGGCTGTAGAGATTACTTAAATAAACTTCAAAATAGGAGTTATTATCTCTCCTGTTTTCCAGATCCTGTCTATTCAGCCACGTGGACATCACTTACCAACATCTCATTCCTGGTCTACCCGAAGTCTGCTTTCCGCCAACTGTAACTCTAAGATGAACAAACAAACATGAGCTCCCATCAGCTAGATGCTCGAGGGAAGTGAGGGACAAAGGAGCTGCTCAAGTTGGCATATCAGACAGAAACTGGCTTAGGAAAGTTAGATCAACATGGTCGATCTGTTGGGGAAAAAAGTTCAGTCATCATATATGCCAGCAGGAAAAGCTCCTGTTCCCAGATTTACATTTTAATGCAAAATGCCATCACCAAAAACCCGACTTACAGAACACTCTGATACCAGTTTTATGATAAATCTGTCCCCCACTAAGTCCTGCCCTTAAGGTGCCATTCCTGGACTCAAGCAAATTAAAATGGTACACAGCTGAGAATTGGTGGTTGGGTCAACCAAAACCATAAATTTAGCTTTCCCTTAAAAAAATCCTTAAATGGGTTGCCTGGATTCCTGGGTCGGTAGATCATGTGACTCTTGATCTCCACGTTGTGAGTTTGAGCCCCAGATTGGGTATAGTGTACTTAAAAAAAATTTTTTTTAATTAAAATATTCTCCTTTGTAGAGGCCACTTTTAAGCAGAGGCTGGAGCAAGGGAAACCGGAATGAAGTTAACTGGGCCCATAGTGACCACCTGGCTGAACGCAAATAAGCCCTTTAGGTGACCCACCTCAAAATACCTGTAAGCCCTAGATGACGGATGGGCTACTTAAATCTGAGCACAGATACCAAAAAAGGAAAATTCCATCCGTTCCCATCCCTTCTCACCTTCCCCCTTCACTACAGCCCCCAACTACGGCCTCCTGGCAGTTTAGCCAAAGAACATCTCTTGTTCTGCCTCTAGTAAATTCTTTCATCCCCCTGCCCCCGCCGCCAGCCTCTGCTTGGAAACGTAAGTATGCTCAAGAAAACGGTTTATCAAAAAAAGACCTCGCATGGGAAGAAATGAGATCCAAAAATGTGCTTTCAGGAGCATTCAAGAGACATTTAAAGAATTAATATCTATTCACTTTAAAAAGATTTTCCCACCTTGGGGAATTCTTTTTCCTAAATCTGTTTTCACCGAAGTCTAACAGATACGTTAGAACCGTGATAAAATGAAGTGTCCTGCGCACCTTACTTACAAGTAAAATTAGCGACGGTTGAATCTCCATTTTTTCCCCCAAGTTTGCCTAGCACACGAAGAGGCTCCCAGACCACGCGTTTCCTACGACAGGCCAGAATACAAATGCTTACGCCGGAGATCAGGAGACGAAAGGCTGTAGAGCTCTACGGGGGGCTCTCTTGAAAGCCCAGCAGCGACCCCCTCCTCTGGGATCCATTCTGTACCCTCTGGTCGCGCCGACCTGCGAACCAACAAAGAAAGGGCATCGATCGCCATCTTCTCACGGTTGGGATCGGAACATGGCGGGGCCTCCTGAGGCCGGTGTGATCAGAACTAACTGGCAAATGTTCAAAGACATCAGCATTGTCGATCTGACGGGGAAAAAAGCGAAGTCATCATTTACACCGGCCAAGGACCAGGTCCGCACGCAGGCGCGGATTTTTCCAGTTTTAATTGGTTTCCCCGACGCCCATTTAAGGTCAGAGCAGGGGGAGCCAGAGGAAAAAGGAGGAACAGAGATCTTGAGAGGAAAACAGCAGTATCTCCACTCACCACAAACAGCAGCAAACGCGGGCTGCCGGGCCCGCACCACAGCGGATGAAGCGCAGGCGAGAAAATACGAAAGCGAAGGGGCCGAAAACGCAAAAGAAAGAGCGAGCCCCAGACTTCTCTTATATAACGAGGGGAAGCTCTCGCGCCCGCGCACTGCACTCGAAGCGCTTCCCCTTCCGTCCCGCGGCACGCGGGGCTCTCTGGGAAATGTAGTTTCCGAGCCGCCCGGCCCCCGGCGATCTAATGGTTGTCAAGGCCGCTCTAGCCCCGCCCCCTTCGCCGTACACTCGGGGACACCGGGGCTCTTCGGCCTCGCCGCCATGTCGCGCTTCGCACGCACTAAGCCGCCCGCCGGGTTCCCCCTTCTTCGGGGCGGGCTGACGCCTGCGACGGCCTTGGGCACTGTTAACCCTCCCCCCGCAATTCCCTCCCCTCAGGCGCGTCCACCCGAGCCCGCCGGTCCCGCCGCCGGGGGGAGCTGAGGCGACGCCAGCCGGTCCGTCAGCCTCGCGGGCAGTGCCACAGGGCCCGGCCCCCTCGCTAGCAGCCCCGAGGTCCCCTCCTCCTCCCCCACCCTCTTCTTCTCCGCCTCCCGGCCGCCCGCCCGGCCCCTCGCCCCGCCCAGTGTCTGCGGGGAAAGGAAACCGAAAGTGCGCTGCGCCGGGTGGGGCCGCGGACCTTCCTGGGCCCGAACCAGAGCCTCGTTCGCGGCGGCAGAGGCGGCTGCGAGAAGACGTGCGGAGCCGGGTGAGTGACCCCCGCCCCGCGCCCCGGCCCCGCACCTGCTTCTGCCCGCCGCGACCCCCGGCGCCCGCGCCGCCCGCCACTGCCTCTGCCGCCGCTTCTCCCCGGCGCCCTCTTCAGTCCCCCGCGCCCCGTACCCGCCTCAGCATCCTCGCCGCCTCCTCAGTACCCTCCCACCCCCTCGGTGCCCCGTCTCCCCATCATCCACCTCAGAGTCCCGGGTGCCCCCTTCACAGCTGCGTTATCCTCTTGGCGCCCCCATCGCCACCTCTGCCTCCGACCCCCTCAGTTAGTTCTGCCCTCTGCCCCCATCTCTGCCCTCACTTTCTGCCCCAGCCGCCCCCTTCATCTTCCTCGGTCTTTACCTGCCATCGCCTCCTTCACCCCCAGCTTTAACCCTCAGCACCTGCGTTCCCCATCCCTACTTTCAGGACCCCCCCTAGCTGAATTCAGCCCGACCCTCTTCTTCTGGAGGCTCCCCTACCTCCTCTGCCATTCCCGGCCCAGCCTAGCCATAGCACCTTTTTCGTGCCACCGCACGACCCTGACTCCTCCTCGACTCCCTAATACGCCCATCAGGACCCCCTGGGCTCCTGGGTGCCCGTGATTCCTCCATCCTCCTTTCTAGTACCTTCTTGGGACCCTGCAGAACCCCCCCTCCGCCCCCATACGGACCCCTGGCCTCTCATTTCAGTCTCTTCCACCCACTCTCCCCCCCGCCTTGGTAATTAATTACCATTCTCCTCTGATTTGACCCGTCTACCAGCTTGACCATCACTGATTTTCTTCTTGCCCTTTTAGGCCTTGACTCCCAAAGAAACCCACTTTAGTCTGCTTTATTTCATGGCATTTCCTGTTCTCTTTGCTCCTCCCTTTGCTTTCTTTTTTGTTTTTTTTTTTTTTCCCATTTCTTTTACCCCTGAAAATTTCTGAGTTTCTGTTTCAGTGTTTTTCAACAAGAGAAAGAAGGCATTTTCTCCTTAGAATTTTTTTTTTTTAATTAAGGGCGGGGGTGGGGGTGGGGGAAGACCCGAAATACTGAATCTGCACTTGAGAGCTAGCTAGGTTTGATGTGATGAGGAAAGAGATTCACCCACAATATTCCCAGCAGGAAGGAAACGGACTCCTTTTTCTGATGGGGATAAAAGCTATTCCTCATATATTGCCAAATCTATTCACAGTTTCCAACTATGAAT
Organism: Martes martes; assembly: GCF_963455335.1. Lineage (NCBI taxonomy): Eukaryota > Metazoa > Chordata > Mammalia > Carnivora > Mustelidae > Martes > Martes martes. Next base: position 11,372,319 of record NC_137896.1, read on the forward strand.
ATTTTAAAACTCAGTGAGAGGGACAGTCTCAAAAATCTCTTTGCTGAGGACTCTGAGTCACCCACTCTTTCCCTAGCCCCAGCTCATATGATGTGTGTGAGTTGTACTGAGAAGTTCCCTTAAAGGGGCTTCCTCGTCCTCTTATAGGATCACTGTCAGAAACCTTTAAGGTAGAAGAAAGAGGAGATGGAAAGAACTACAGATTTCTAGCTGGTCCAGGGGAAACAGCGTCCTGTAGAGGCTAAGCCTCTGGTTATTGAAACATGTAATTTCCTTCTCTTGATTCAGTAGAATAGAGGGCTTAATCAGTTTGGCTGCATTCCAAAGAATGGGATAAGGGATAACTGCTCCCTAATTATTTACAAACTATAGAATGCGGTAAGCTACAGAGTACTGTGTAATATAAATGCTGGGTGGGGTGGTGAATACATGGTTTTTGGATTAACAAAAATGTACTACTTTCTGTCCTGGAAACAATATTTGTCTGCTTTATGGGAGAGGAAAATGAAACCTAGCAACTGGTTAAGTACTTGGCTAAAGGCATAAACCAAACAGTAGTTTTAAATGGGAATTGATGAACTCCTTCTACCCCAGTGAAGTGCAGGGATAAAGGGAAAGGGGAATTTGAAATCATCTAAATTGTGAATTTAACATTTTATATCATATTTGGGCATTCACAGAGTTGAACACTCACACCCATGATTAAGTCCGTATTTAACTCTAGTTATCTAGTATCTATCTCTGCTAGATACTGTATTTCAAGGGCTCTGATCTCTCTCAATCTGTGCAGATTTCCAGATAACTGAAAGTAACGGGAACGTGAAGGAATTCATGTAATTCAGACATGGAGGACAGAAGACCTTGCTTGGAGGCCAGGCCAAGGAATCCCTATACTAATCACAGAGGTGAGCAAGATTTTCTACCTAATGGGAAGGAAATTGAGTTCTGTATGAATGAGTGGGCCCACCTAAGACTGACAGCATCTCTCCAGTAAAGAATGGCTTATTCCTTAGCCATAGCATGAATGATTCAAAAAAATAAATAGCCTTCTCCTTTCCCTAAGAGAGCTGATGAATGGGTACAGTTCACTTTAACAAAGTTAGTGTAAGGTGTCTGAATTGGAAATAACGCTGATTTAGAGCAACACCACCCAATAGAAACATAATCAAGCCAAAAATGTAATTTTTAATTTTCTAGTAGCATCATTAAAAAAAGCAAAAAGAAACAGATGAAATACGTTTTTGAAATTTAACACTAATTTAATAAAATTTAATACCTATTTAAATGAGTTCGTCCAAATAATATCATTTTATTGTAATAATTGAATACATGTATTTTATTATCATAGAACTTTATTAATTTCAGTATTTTTACCTATTCCCCCAAATATTTAAATAGTATCATCTTAAGATGGTATCAGTATAAAGAAATGAGATATTTACCCTATTTTTGGTATCAAGTCTTCAAAGTTACATATGTTGTTTTACACATCTTTTTTTTTTTTAATATTTTATTTATTTATTTGACAGAGAGATCACAAGTAGGCAGAGCAGCAGGCAGAGAGAGAGGGAAGCAGGCTCCTTGCTGAGCAGAGAGCCCAATGTGGGGCTCGATCCCAGGACCCTGAGATCATGACCTGAGCCGAAAGCAGAGGCTTAAGCCACTGAGCCACCCAGGTGCCGCATGTTGCTTTACACATTTTAATCAGCCCAGTCACATGTAAGAGTCTTAACATCCATACATGTTAGTGGATATGTATGTGATAGCATGTGTCTAGAACCCTAGTCACCAAAGCAGTTAGTTCTGAAAGCATCACTACTGCTATGATAATTGTTTGCTTAGAACTTTCTAAAACAAAACCAAATGGATTCTTGCTTTTCCCTAAGTTTGCAATATGTCACCTGAGTTTAGCTGTGAAACAAATGAGAAAGAACTGTTGAATTTTATTTTATGAGCTGCATGAATGTTGAAAGAATGAGAAACAGTACAATTTTTCATTCTTTAAAACATCAGGTCTTTCAGATCAAAATATTAGAAGGAGGACTTTCTTCTGATACTTTGACTTTGAAAAGTAAATAAGAAAGTAACACTTAGAGAATTTAGGTTTCAGTAATACGGTATTTATATTTTATCAAATGTTCCTTTGTGTTGTCACAATAAGATTTTCTCTACAAAGTGCAAAACAAAAAGTGTACAAAAATGGATTTAGCATCTGATGTCATGAAATGGTGTGATCATCTTGACTGTGATGTGTGTTCATAACATTTTTATCTTCATATCATTGTATACAATCTTATTTTGTTTTTAAAATCTCCAAGTATGGGGCGCCTGGGTGACTCAGTCGTTAAGCATTTGCCTCTGGCTTAGGTCATGACCTCAGAGTCCTGGGAACGAGCCCCACTTCGGGCTCCCTGATCAGCAGGAAGCTTGGTTCTCCCTTTCCCACTCCCCCGCTTGTATTCCCTCTCTCGATGTCTCTGTCAAAAGAATAAATCAAATATTTTCTAAAAAATAAATAAAAAATAAAATCTCCAAGTAATTCTCCTAAGTTGGGTCAGCTCCATCAATTTTATAGGAAAGGGAAGTGAAAAAAAACGGCTTGGGTACGTTGGCCAAGTTACTTAAGAAATATGTGGCAGATTAAGGAAAACAAGTTCAGCTTCATCCACAGGGTGTTGTTAACTTTCATGTGTGGATTGGGTGTATCTCCTCCCTCCCCCAACAACTTCTTGTCTGGGATTGGCAGTAGATAATGCTATGTGGATGAACTTGTGCTTCAAAAGGGAGGAAAAACTTAAGTTTCGTTTTTGAGTTTCCTAAAACAGAAGTTCAGTTTCATTTTTCAGTTTCCTTTTCAACATACTAATTAGCTCAAAAACATTTTGCTAAAGGAAGCCCCATCATCCACTTTGCCATCTGATGCTGGACAAATTTCAAGAAGCATTTCTCTTGTCCTTTTATCCCACTTGATGCCTCTGTCGCCTGTGACATAATTGTTTAGTGGTATTACCAGTGACTCTAGAAGTTAGGAGGGTATTCCCAATAGAAAAGTATTACTAGTGCTGCTAGTAATAACACTAATGAGAACCTTTTATGTGCCAGGTACTCTACTAAGCATCTTATAAATATTTAATCTTTACACCCACGTAGATACTTAGGCTTAGAAAAATTATGCCACTTGGCCAAGGTTATATAGTGAGGAAGTATCAAGGACAAGATTTGGACCAGATCTGTTTGGCTTTGGAACTCAGGCTTTGGCAGTCATTTGGTATTGCAAAAAACTAGAAGCAATGAGCTAATCTTTTTGACCCTCTAAAATAATCATAGCTTATGAGGACTAGAAGAGATACTGCAAGTATTTGTTCTCTAGCATGTATTAGGCTGTATGTTTGTAAGTTTTATTTATTTAAATAATCTTTACGTCCAGCATGAGGCTTGAACTCAGGACCCCAAGATCAAGAGTTGTATGCTTTTCCAACTAAGCCAGCCAGGTGCCCCAACCAATGTTTATTCTTTTTCCCTTTTGCACCTTCTGAAAAAACAATGTTTTCATGATATATATAGCAACCATAGTAATCTGTTTTACATTTATTACATGATTTCATAGGAAACTTTCTCTGCAAAGAAAATTGAAGTTCCTTAGTTTATTTTCGAAAATGAGAGTCTTCCATTATTATCCTATTAGATTTCCTTGCACCTTCATTTTTGTGCTTACCCAATATCTCATTGTCTTTAGGGCCTGTGGATGGAGAATTACCACCAAGAGCTAGAAATCAGACTAATAACCCACCAGCCAATGCTCTCAGAGGAGGAGCCAACCAGCCGGGAAGGCAGCCTAGGGCCACCAACCATGCTGTTCCTGTAAGGCAAAGAGAAGAGAGGTTTGGGGCTATGGGCAGGAACCCACATCAGGGAAGGAGAAACCATGAGGGGCACACCAGTGATGAACCTAGAGGCCAAAGACGTGGTCAGGAAAATGATGCTAGGCGGAGAAATGGCAACCAGGAGGGAAGGAATCACAGACCACCATGGTCTGATGAAAACTTCCAACAGTGGCGGACCCCCCACCAAAAGCCTTCAGAACAGCCACAGCAGGTGAAGAAACTCGGCTACAAGTTCCTAGAAAATCTTCTGCAGAAAGACCCTTCTGAAGTGGTCATCACTCTTGCCACAAGTGTAGGGCTGAAAGAGCTCCTGTCTCATTCTGTTATGAAATCCAATTTCCTTGAGCTCATCTGCCAGGTTCTTCGGAAGGCTTGCAGTTCTAAAATGGACCGCCAGAGCGTTCTCCATGTCCTGGGCATATTGAAGAACTCCAAATTCCTCAAAGTCTGCCTGCCAAATTACGTGGTAGGGATGATCACTGAACCCATCCCTGATATTCGAAACCAGTATCCAGAACACATAAGTAACATCATCTCCCTCCTCCAGGATCTTGTAAGTGTCTTCCCTGCCAGCTCTGTGCAGGAAACTTCCATGCTCATTTCCCTCCTGCCAGCTTCTCTGAATGCTTTGAGAGCCTCTGGGGTTGACATAGAAGAGGAGACAGAGAAGAACCTGGAAAAGGTGCAGACCATCATTGAACATCTGCAGGAAAAGAGGCGAGAGGGCACTTTACGAGTGGACACCTACACGTTGGTGCAGCCTGAGGCAGAAGACCATGTTGAGAGCTACAGGACCATGCCCATTTACCCTACTTACAATGAAGTGCACTTGGATGAGAGGCCATTCCTGCGTCCCAACATCATTACTGGAAAGTATGACAGTACTGCTATCTATCTGGATACCCACTTCCGACTCTTAAGAGAAGATTTTGTTAGACCCCTACGAGAAGGCATTTTGGAACTTCTCCAGAGCTTTGAAGACCAAGGCCTGAGGAAGAGAAAGTTTGATGACATCCGAATCTACTTTGATACCAGGATTATCACCCCTGTGTGCTCATCATCAGGCATTGTCTATAAGGTGCAGTTTGACACAAAACCGCTCAAGTTTGTTCGCTGGCAGAATTCCAAGCGATTGCTCTATGGATCTTTGGTGTGCATGTCCAAGGACAACTTTGAAACATTTCTTTTTGCCACTGTGTCTAACCGGGAGCAGGAAGATCTCTGCCGAGGAATTGTCCAGCTGTCCTTCAATGAGCAGAGCCAACAGTTGCTAGCAGAGGTCCAGCCCTCAGACTCTTTCCTCATGGTGGAGACAACTGCATACTTTGAGGCCTATAGGCATGTCCTGGAAGGACTCCAGGAGGTCCAGGAGGAAGACGTTCCCTTCCAGAGGAACATTGTGGAGTGTGACTCTTATGTGAAGGAGCCACGGTACTTGCTAATGGGGGGCAGATATGATTTCACTCCCCTAATAAAGAATCCCTCGGCCACTGGAGAATCTCTGAGGAATGCTGAGGGCTTGAGACATCCCCGAGTGAACGTCTTAGACCCCAGTCAGTGGCCCTCAAAAGAAGCCTTGAAGCTGGATGACTCCCAAATGGAAGCCTTGCAATTTGCTCTCACAAGGGAACTGGCTATTATTCAAGGACCTCCTGGAACAGGTAAGAAATTTTCAGAGCATATGACATTTGCCTATGAGATAGGCAAGAGAGGCTTGACTGTAGGTTTCTAGAGTATCTTGATTAAAGACATTCTCCTAAAATGGGCATTAGACTTATATATGAAGTAGCTGTTCATGGTGACTTTCCAGTGGGCATCCATTGGTATGCATAGTAATCAAAATCACAAGGTTAGAGAAGACACCATGGGGTCAGACTTAGGCAGATGCATGACCTTTGCTTCATCAAAGGCTATATTAATTTTTATTTGATATTTTTTCATTTTTAATAAAGCTTATTTATTTTAGAGAGAGAACAAGCAGTGGGAGAAGCAGAGGGAGAGGGACAAGCAGACTCCACCCCAAGCACAGAGCCCAACTCAGGGCTCAGTCCCACAACCCTGAGATCAGAACCCAAGCCAGAACCGAGTCAGATGCCCAATTTACTGAGCCATCAAGGTGCCCCTGATTTTATGTTACTTTTGTTTTTTTTAAGATTTTATTTATTTATTTGACAGAGAAAGAGAGCACAAGCCGGGAGAATAGCAGGGGGAGTGGGGGAAGCAGGCTCCCCACTGAGCAGGGAGCCTGATGTAGGGCTCAATCCCAGAACCCTGGGATCATGGCCTGAGCCGAACGAAAGCAGACACTTAACTGACTGAGCCACCCAGGCACCCCAAGAACTGTGGTGGTTTTTGCTCACTATTTATTTCTTGCACCTATCCCAGTGCCTGATGCATATTAGGTAGTCAGTACTTATTATTTGAAGGAAAAACGGAAGGAAGAAATTGTTATTTATCCTGCTTTACTGAAGTCTTTGATTATCTTATATTGCATCCTCATTTACTCTGAGTTTTTTGAAGACAGCAGCTACCTTCTCAGCCTGAGAGAGTAAGAATTTATCTGTTTATAGACTTAATTAATTATTGGCCATTTACTAATGAGTCCATGACTCTAACTTCAATGTTGATTTCTGTGAGTTTTCTCCTCCTATCACAAAGGCAAGTCTACTGTGATACATAGAAAGCATTTCTAAATAATTTGTTGCATGAGGGTACTGGCTAAAAAAATACCTTACAATTGTGAAAAAATATCTTAGAGCTGTGAAAAAAGAGAGAGGGAAGGGGGATTCTTTTTATGTGCTGATAGAGAACCATCTCCAAGGTACATTAAGTGAAAAAAGCAAGATGTGGAATAGTGAAAATAGTCTGCAACTGTTTCCATTTAAAAAAAAAAAAAAGGCTAGAGAAGACTATATTCTTATTTGTTTGCATTTCCATAGAATGACTAATTCTAGAAAGTGACACGAGAAACTGGTAATATTGGCTGCTTCCAAGAGAGAAACTGGGTGGCTGGGGGCAGAAGAGTGTGGGAGCTTTTTGTAATATACCCATTTGTGCTCTTTGGATTTTAAACCATCTCACTGTAGGACTTCACATTTTTTAAAATAATGATTTGCTGTAAATAATTAACTGTTCCTTCTAGGAAGTCTTTTAATTTTTTTTTAACTCTTCTTTTTCCTTGTTTTTTAGGCAAAACTTACGTGGGTCTAAAAATTGTTCAGGCGCTTCTAACCAATGAGCCTGTCTGGCAAATTAGTGTCCAGAAATTCCCCATCTTAGTTGTGTGTTATACTAATCATGCTTTGGACCAGTTTCTGGAAGGTAAGTCTAGGCAAAATTGTCCTCTATCAAGACATTTATAATTGAACTATCAGCAACTTCAGTAGCTTTTTATTGTCTTTGAACTAAGTCCGTAGTCCTTTCCATGACCTGCAGTGCTGTGTGTGGTCTGCTGTAGCCTAACTCTGAACATGATCTCCTACCTCTTCCCTTGTTCTCCCTAAGTCCAGCAACACCGGTTGTCTTCAATTCCTCCAGCTTCTCCCTTGGACCATGCTATTCCCCCCTCACTTTTTCTCTTTTCCTCTCTCACCATGGTGACCTCATCTAGCCTGGTTGGCTCCAACTCATTCTTCATTTGTCACCTTAAAATTTCTCTCTAGACTTTCCCAGTGGCCCCCAGGCAAGGTTAAGTCTCCTTTTGTATTTTTTCTTCAGAAACTTAATATGTATGTAGCAATTTATTGTATGTGTTTTTACCCTAGACTTTAAACACTGTGAGATTGTTCCCGTTTCTTGATATATTCACAGATTCTGGCACGTACTCGGTACTCAAAAAAATACTAATTGCATTAATGAATGAATAAGTACATGTTTTTCATTTTGCTTATAATATTATTTTCCAATCTATATCTTCCTTTAACCTAGAGTAAATCTTTTTTATTCTTGGGATCTGTTTAAATATTAGATCCTCAAGAATTGGATCACTACCCCACCTGAACTAGGTACTTATAGCATCGTGGGCTTATAGTCTTTACTGTACTTACTGCTATTATGATAAACTGTGTAATGCGTAATCTTCTCTGCCAGACTGTGAGACATGAGAACAAATTAAGAACTGAGTCTGTGTTTTACCTTCTGTATTTTAAGAACCTAGCACATGCCTGGCGCATGGTGACCAATCAGCGACAGCCTGTAGCGTGAATAATAGAGAACATTTGCTAAGTGCTTACCTTGTGCCAGGACCTGCCTGGGAGCTATACAGCTGCGCTCTCATTTGTCCAGACCGTACCCTGTAAGGAAAGTATTTCTTGTCTTCAAGTCACAGATGAAGGACTGGAGCGCAAGAAACTTGCCGTAGTTTACATAGCCACAGTGGTGAAATCAAGCTTTGGGTCCCCCGTTGTCTGATTCTAAACCCTGTGTCCTTAAGCACAACACTACTTCTCTGCAGGTCATTTCATCTCTGGGGTAGAGTCCTGTAGGCCCCAGTTTGTTTCCTAAGGGAGCAGCTGCAACAACATCCCAAACACACAGAGGTCTCCCCTGAGAGAATCCAGTATAGCTTGTCTCACCTCTGCTGTGTTCTGCCTTGCCCCACAGGCATCTACAAGTGTCAGAAGACCAGCATCGTTCGGGTAGGTGGAAGGAGCAACAGTGAAATCCTGAAGCAGTTCACCCTGAGGGAGCTGAGGAATAAGCGGGAGTTCCGCCGTAGCCTCCCCATGCACCTCCGGAGGGCCTACATGAGTGTGAGTTCTGGCTTGGGCTATCTGAGATAGTTCAAGGTGGAAATGTGCTAGAGAGCAATGTCTGCCCGGGTACGAAGTCCAGAGATGATAGGGAGGCATGCCGCAGAGTGGTGAAGGACAAAGGTTCCTTCCGACAGTCTACTCTGCTGGTCCCGTGGTGTGACCTTTGCCCTCATAGTCAAGGTGGAAAAAGGACAGAAAGCCCCCCAACCCCCCCCAATAACCCCTGCCAGGACCTTTTAAGGCCACTTCCCCAAACCACCAGCAGCCCTTGCTTACCCCCCATCTTCTAGCTGGACAGCGGTGTAGCCCAACAAAACTCTCAGTTCCTATTACCAAGAAAAAGAAGTGTCTGCAACAGTATCCTTGGCCTGTTTTTCTGTTGTATTAGTGATTTCCTTTTCTTACTGATTGTTAAGAGTCTTTTAGACATTTTAGATAGTAATCCTTTGGTTTTGAGGCCACAATAATGTGGTTGGGAGTTGGTTTGTTGACTGGTCTTTTGATTCATTCTCTCTTCTTGCTGTTCCTGTCTTAGCTTTGTTTTCTCTCACTATAGGAACTGAGTTAGGGGATGATGGTGCTTCTTCCTCATTTCTTTCTCTCTGTTCTTGGCAGATTGTGACACAAATGAAAGAGTCAGAGCAAGAGCTGCACGAAGGGGCCCAGACCCTGGAGTGCACCATGCGCGGTGTATTACGGGAACAGCACCTGGAGAAATACATCTCTCCCCAGCATTGGAAAAGCCTGATGAATGGGCCAGCACAGGTAGGGGTCATCCTGTGGGTTCTAAGCATCTCTCTTGCCTCAGTACTTGGAGCGAGTCTCCAGCAGAAGCAGCAATACAGAGCATTAGCTGTTTTGATGATCTGATGCTGCCATAATGTGAGAAGTACTTTTTCATGAGGAGAGGTGGCTGAGTATAGTAGTCAGGAGCAAGACTTCAGAGCTGGCTTGCTGGATATGAATTCTTGTTTTGCTCTAGGCAGCTTACTTAATTTTTCTGTGCCTGTTTCCTCTTTTATAGAGTGGGGATGATAATAACATTAAGTTGAGCCGTATGAAATTGCTAATATTTGTAAATTTGACTTGCAAAAATGGCGGTTTCTTAGAGATCAGTGTAATTCTTACGGGAACGTTATTTGGATAAGCAAGTTAATATTTGTAAACCACTTAACATAATTAGTGTGCTCTAAGTGATTGTTAAGTAAAACAAAATCATAACAAGGCAACATAGCACATCTAGAGAGCCTTGAAGTCAGCACACCTAAGTCATACAGATTGACCTTGTGCCTCCTGTGTGACCCTCAGGTCTCTCAGCAGTTAAATGGGTAATAATAACGCCTGCATTCAAGGGGTATTCTAAGAAATAACTGATGTGATTTCTGTAAATTGGCTGGTCAGGAACCCAGTGAAATGGTAACTCTCTTATCAGTGATTTTGTGACCTAGGGATACAAACCCAGAAGCCTGAAAGGGTCAGTCAGGATCCATAAATGACTAAAGCAGGCTAGATATGAGACACTGGGAAGAGAGGGCTTGGCAGACTGGAAAAGAAGCGGTGGCAGCCCACTTCTGGCCATTTGTTGCCATTTTCTAGTACAGGCTCATTGCTGCCATAGGTCCTGATTTTATCTAGAGAGGAAATTTTTATTTTTAAATTTTAGGCAAGACGTGTTTAATGATCCAGTTGCCCAAGGGTTTCCAAACTATAGCCTCTAAATTTTAAGGGAACTACTTTTGGTCCTTCACAGAAACCTTTCCTTTACTCTGTCATAGAATTCTCGTGACTGATAATTATTCCTTCCTCAGGATAGCGACTGGATTTGCTTCCAGGTCTGGAAGCAATCCATGATGCTGGAATGGCTGGGCCTGGGTGTCGGTTCCTTCACCCAAAATGTTGCTCCAGTGGGACCTGAAAATGCAGGTAAGAGTGCATATCTACCTAGAACCACGTCTTAAGGTGCAATATGGTAAAGACCAGAGAGTAAAACTCAAAAGTAATACCTAGGATGTATAAAGAGCTATCAGCAGTCAGGGAGGGGTAAGTAATAGCTTGATAGGAAAATAGAGAAAACATACTTTACTCGCACATCACAAGATAGGACATTCTTTTTTTTTTTTTTTTAATTTTTTCAAATTAACATTGTATGTTAATACATTATATGTATTTGCTTCAGGGGTACAGGTCTGTGAATCATCAGTCATCAGTCTTACACAGTTCACAGCACTCACCTTAGCACATACCCTCCCCAATGTCCATCACCCAGCCACCTTATCCCCCCCACCCCCCAGCAACCCTCAGTTTGTTTCCTGAGATTAAGAGTGTCTTATGGTTTGTCTCCCTCCCGAACCCATCTTGTTTCATTTTTTCCCTCCCTACTCCTCACGACCGCCCAACCTGCCTCTCAAATTCCTCATATCAGAGAGATCATAGGATAATTTTTTTTCTCTGATTGACTTATTTCATTTAGCATAATACCCTCTAGTTCCATCCACATCATTGGAAATGGCAAGGTTTCGTTTTTACAAAATAGGAAATTCTGACGGTCAGTAAACAAAGAATGCACATTAGAAATAAGAGGAACTAAAACCACAATAAGATGCTGTTATACACCAGATTGGCAAAAATTTAAGTTTGCTGTAACCCCACACTGACGAGAATATAGAGCAGTGGGAACTCTGCTAATGGGGATATTAATTGGCACAACCACTTCATAATAATAGAAAAACTCAAATAGAAAGAACTCAAATGTTCATCAACATTTATACAATGGATGGATGAAGTACTATCCATTTAGATCATAAAACACTGTACAACAGTGAAAAGGAGTGAGTCACAGTGTATATGGCAACGTATGAGTCTGTCTCAAAAACAGGCTGAATGGAAATCTTGCAAGCTGTGGGAAAATATATACGATATTATTATTCCTTTGGTATAGAGCTCAAAAAAGTTAAAAAAAAAAAAAAGAAAAGAGGGAAAAAAAGCCAAAACTAGAGGATGTTTTGTTTAGAGGTGTGTATACATTATAAATGTGGTGAAGTTATTTTAAAAGAAAGGTGGGGGGCAAGATAGGAGCAGTAAAATTCAGGTTAGACAGGCCCACAAGGGTCTTCAGGAAATGGCTGATTTTTCTTAAATTGGGTATGAGGTACCTGGATGTTCATTTTATCAAATTTTATTATCTTTTAAATTGTCCATTTACATTGCATACCTCTCTTTTGTATATTTGACATAAGTAAAATTTTTCTTTAAAAGGAATACATTTTGGGGTGCCTGGGTGGCTTAGTCAGTTAAGCCTCTGCCTTCAGCTCAGATCATGATCCCAGAGTCCTGGGATCGAGCCCCATGTCCAGCTTCTTGCTCAATAGGGAATCTGCTTCTCCCTCTCCTTCTGTCCCTCCCCCTGCTCCTTCTCTCTCTCACTCACTCTTAAGTAAGTAAATAAAGTCTTAAAAAAGGGGGGGGATACATTTATTTAAAAATACCATGAAAAAGTACCTAATTCTCCCTCCCTGATTTCTCCCAGTTTCACCAGCTAGAGGTAACCACTTAACGCCCTTGAGAATGTCTCCATGCATCTGAGCTCCTCTTAGTGCCTTCTGCTATTTCTTGGCTTCAAGCGTTTCACCATTGTCCTGCCTGCTTTCCTCCTAGCCCAGGCAGAAGGGGAAGAGGAAGAAGAAGAAGGGGAAGAGGAGGGTTCATTGATAGAGATTGCAGAGGAGGCTGACCTAATTCAAGCAGACCGGGTGATTGAGGAGGAAGAGGTGGTGAGGCCCCGGCGGCGGAAGAAGGAAGAGAGTGGGGCAGTCCACGAGTTGGCTAAAGTGCTTCTGGCCATGAGGCTAGACAACTATGGCCCCGGAACAACAGCTGGGCAGGAGCAAGCTGCAGGAGAGTGGGAGGTAAACTCACTTGCTCGTGTCCTCTGGAATCCCTAACAGAATGGGGAATGGGAGTTCAGTTACTCCTGCCAGGTGGGCGGGGGTTAAACTCCTCTGAAACAGGCCTGAGAACGTCTGTTCTGATTAGAACTGCAACCTCTCATTTTCACCTACTTCTGTTACAGCAGTTTATTCACCTTGTCCTCACAGTTAACTTAATTTCCCCCTTTTACAGCCTAACCATAGTATAAGGTGGATCCAGTTCCCAAGAGTATAAAAATTCTGGTGTTTCAGAGGGGCCTTGTCAAGAAATTCCAACCTAGAAAAACAGGAAGCCAATGCTTCTCTTGAACTTTGGGAAAAATACTTCACGTGTGGGTCAGATCAGACACTTAGGATCTCAGTGGTTGGTGCTTTTGTGGATATTATCTTCTCGAGTACAAATGAGCCTATGAACAACACAGTAAGACTTCAGAGAATTCAAGTAAAGCAGAATGAAGCAAGCTGTACAGGCTGGATGGAATCTCATCCTTCATTCACCCTGGAATTTGATGTTTCTCTTTAAGCCAGAATGGTGTGTGAACACCTAGACTTTCCCTCTGGTACTTCCTTTGGTAGAACCCAGTTCGTCCTCAGAATTTACCATGCTTTGCTATGACAGTAGAGGACTGGATACTCAAAATGACATTTTCTGACCTCCACTGATGATTTAAGGGACCTTCAAAGGCAACTTTGGATATAGTTTTCACTGGTCTGCTAGCTTTGAACCTAATCTTCTAGTTCAGGTCAGCATCACTGTACGTGATGGATGAAGTCTGATCCCAGTACATGGAATTTTGGATTGGGCGTCTCTCTGCCACATGGCCTTAGGAGGAGTTGTTTGGTTTTGAAGTGGGGGGATAAGGAACACTGTGACAGCCATCTTCTGTGCCAATCCTTCTAAAGGCTCATGGCCTCAGTCTTAGTACAGAGCCAGGGAGAGCACTTTCTACTAAATGGTGCCTTTCACCTACTTGTTGACGGTACTTTGATGGTGTTAAGTCCATCTTAGCAGGCCCTGTACGGCATTTGACAAGAAAGATTCATGTCTGCTACTTTCATGACGAGTGTTTTAGGAATGAGAAATAGAACGTGGTCAACAGACAGTCAGTGGTACCTATCGTCAGCAGCATTCCAAAGTGCTTTCCATGTACTTATTCCTTCAGTCAGTTCAACAGCCCTGCGAAGATGTACCATTATTATTCTCATTTTATAGAAGGGATGCTGAGGTACACAGAGGCCAAATAACATACTCTAGGGCCCACAGCGTAGTAAGAGGTAGATGGGGCTTTGAACCTAGGCAGACTGTCTCCAGAGCCCTCGTTTAGCCACTCTGCACTGGAGTACGTGTTGGGAGAGTGCGAGACATTCTAAGTTCTTCCGAGGGACGCCTCCTTTTTTAATGTGCTCTGGCCCCCACCTTGGTCTTAGAATTGGGCCCACCTCTGCTCATATGGTAACCCTGGCTGGTATTGATGTCCATAGACCCAGCGCAGCCAGAAAAAGAAAATGAAGAAGAAAGTGAAGGTTGAACTTCGCAAACTGAACACCATGACTGAGGCTGAGGCCAATAAAATCCAGGATGTTTGGCAGCTGGACCTGAATTCTCGATGGCAGCTATATAGGTATTATGCCCACTCCCCACGCCCTCCCCCAACCAGCTCATGTAATTTCCCCAAAGGGTTCTTTTACTGTTCTGGAACATAACCCCCCATTGCTTCACCATGACTTCCAACAGTGTTAACTGATGATTGGTTGCATGTGCCACTGAGCTGAGTGCTGGGGTCATGGCCATGGGATAAAACATACACTCAGCTCTACCCTTATGGAGCTTAAAGTTGTCCAGGGAGACAAATTAGTTGCACAAGTAGTTACAAGTGGTCATGAACACTAACAAAGAAAGGAGCAAGGAGTACTAAGAATATTAACATGGGGTCTGAGCTGGTCTGAGGTATCTAGGAGAGTGACATTGGAGGCAAGATCTGAGGGATTAGTAGACATTAGCAAGGCCAGCAGGGAATGGGGAACAGATGAAGTCATGGGGACCATATGCATAAGGCGTTGACCTGGGAAGTAATATGGCCATTTGAGAAATGGAAAGAAGGCAGCCAGCATGGCTGTGGCTCAGAGAAATGGAAAGCGAGGTCAGAGAGGTGGGCAGGGCCCTGGCCACGGGGCCTCATGGGGCAAAGATGAGGAGCCTGGATTATCAGAAGCCACTTTTCGAAGTGTATTGAAAAGCCGTTGGAACATTTTACAGCAGAGTAGTTAGTGACACAATCTGTTTTACTTGTAAACCAAGACTGAAGAATTAGGGGGAGGGACTCAAGTAGGGATGGGGCAGGGAGAATTTGAGAGAAATTCTTGGAAGCTTTTTGAAGTCCCTTACTCTCTCCTCAGTAGTTAACGTCTGTTCTTTATCCTACTCCCCTCCTTAGCTCCTGGTCACCTATGTACATGTCTCTGCACATCTTTCTGTTGGGTTGTTGGACTCTTGGGTCCCTGTAAACCTGGGTCTCTCCTTCCTCTCTCTCTCTGTGGTCTATAAGCTCCTCAGCAGTCTAGGTTCCACTTCATACACATTGAAGGGGGTTCCTCCACCTTCTCAAAGAGCACACATCTTCCTCTCTCCGCTTCTTCACATGCTCCAGGCTGTGGCTACAGATGTACCAGGCCGACACCCGCCGAAAGATCCTCAACTATGAGCGCCAGTACCGCACGTCAGCAGAGAGGATGGCGGAGCTGAGGCTCCAGGAAGACCTGCACATCCTGAAAGATGCCCAGGTTGTAGGAATGACAACCACAGGTGAGAAGGCATGGGGAACTTGACCTGACCCAGCTGTTCACTCCTAGTGCCAGGCTCCTGTCAGACTATCTAGGACAGGTAAAGAGGAGCTCCTGTAGCAGGTTAGAGGGAAAGGCCACAAGAAGCTCCTAAAGCAAGCTGCGTTTAGGAAACTGATGGTGAAATGTTCCCGCTTGGCTCCTGCTGCATTTGGAACCCCAACAATGACCAACATGGGTGTGATGCTCTGGAGACCATCCAGCAGCCCTTGTTCTCTCATTCAGTGGTCAGCACAGGCCTGGGTAGATGGGAGGGCTCAGTTGTCACAGGGTCCAGTGCCTGAGCTCAGGGAGCCTCCTCTCTCTCGACTCCAGGTGCTGCCAAATACCGTCAGATTCTGCAGAAGGTAGAGCCTCGGATCGTCATTGTGGAAGAGGCTGCTGAAGTCCTTGAGGCCCACACCATTGCTACGCTGAGCAAAGCTTGCCAGCACCTCATTCTGATTGGGGACCACCAGCAGGTAGGGCAGGAACCCCTAGAAGATGGAGAGAGAGGACTAAGGGGTGCACTCAGATGGGAGACACTGGCCTCTCTGCTTCACCAGTCCTCAAGCTTTGTAGCTTTCTGTGATTCTTCCCCTCACCTTCCACATTCAGTTTAACAGCAAGTGCTCTTAGATTTGGGGTGTATTTCAGAGGTAGTGTCATTCATTTTATCTGTTCCCTTTGCTACATTTATAATCTACAGTGGCCTTCTAAGTGGACTGTTCAAACAGTATGCTCCTTATCCCCCTACTTCCATTTTTGTCTTCCTCTAATCCATTCTTTATGAAGGAGCCAGCGAATTTAAAAAAAAAAAAAAAGTTAATCAGATCATGTAACTCTACATCTTAAGACCCTCCAGTGATTTTCCATTGACTTCATATAAAAATCAGGTTTCTTGGGGCACCTGGGTGGCTCAGCGGGTTTCTGCCTTCAGCTGAGGTCATGATCCCACATCGGGCTCTCTGCTCAGCAGGGAGCCTGCTTCCCCCCCCCCCCCCCCCCCCGCTTCTCTGCCTGCCTCTCTGCCTGCTTGGGATCTCTGTCTGTCAAATAAATGGATAAAATCTTTAATAAAAAAAAAATCAGGTTTCTTAAAGTGGCCTACAAAAGCAAATATTCTCAGGTTCAGCCTGCTTCTCTGACTTCTCCTCCTATCACCATCTCATTTGCCCACTGTGTTCCCACTGCTGCCCTCCTTCCCACTTCCTCTCATGGCTTGCTTTCCACATGATAGGCAGCTTCCTCCATGCTGGCATCAACTCAGAGGTCACTCTTCAGAGAGGCCTATTTAAAGGAACTCCCACCCCTGGGCACTCTGTCCCATCACCCTTATTTCTTGCCTTTTTGGCCCTTTTGGCTCTTTATCCTTAGCTTGTTAGTACTTAGAGCAGTGCCTGGCACATATAAGGCACTTAAAAAACTTTTTTTTGGTGTTTTTTTAAAGATTTTATTTATTTGACAGAGAGACAGTGAGAGAGAAACACAAGCAGGGGATTTGTGAGAGGTAGAAGTAGGCTTCCCACTGAGCAGGGAGCCCAACTTGGGGCTCAATCCCAGGACTCTGGGATCGTGACTTAAGCCAAAGGTAGACACTTAATAACTGAGCCACCCATCTGCCCCTTAAAAAGCATTTTGATGGGTGAGTGGGTCAGTGGGTAGATGGATGGATAAAATATGTCAATACAGAGTTCTCAGACTTGTTTCTTTTCTCAGCTGCGCCCCAGTGCCAATGTGTATGATCTAGCCAAGAATTTCAACCTTGAGGTTTCCCTCTTTGAACGGCTGGTGAAAGTAAACATTCCCTTTGTCCGTCTGAATTACCAGGTGAGAAGCTGGACTTCTATTATTATCTACCAAATGTCCAGGAGAAGTCTCCTGGGAGCCTGCCAACTGCCAGTAAGAAAGGTCTCATAAAAATAAAACTGGTTTAAAAAAATAAATAAAATAAAATAAAACTGGTCTAAAAATTAAATAAGTAAATAAGTAAGTAAATAAATAAATAAGTAAAACTGATTTAGTAATGTGGTGACTGTCAGACTTTGCTTTTCTGTTTCAAAATACCACGAGATCGCCCAGCGTTAATTTGTGTTGGACAAAGGAGCTGATTGTATTCTCTTTTTTTTTCTCTCTATTCTTTTCATGTTATCTCCAGATTTTCCACCAGCAGCCTAGTCTTTGGAAAACTGTTCTCTGGCCGCGTTTCTAATGACATACATTCTTGTTTCAGCACCGCATGCGCCCTGAAATTGCCCGGCTTTTGACCCCTTACATTTACCAAGATCTGGAGAATCATCCCTCTGTTCTCAAATATGAGAAGATAAAGGTGAGTCTGCCCTACCTGATGTTTATGTGATGCTGTCAACAACCTAGAGGCCTGTATTTCCTTAGGATGGAAAAGGGTTTTCAGAAGGGACTAGAGTCAGCTTTTTGTTTGTTTGTTTTTCTTAAGATTTTATTTGAGAGAGTGAGAGCATGAGCATGAGCAGGGGGAGAGGAAGAGAGAGAAGCAGGCTCTCTGCTGAGCAGGGAGCCTAATGCGGGACTGGGATTATGACCCGAGCCAAGGCAGACACTTAACTGACTGAGCCACCCAGGCACCCCTAGAGGCACCTTTTAAAAAAATTTTTTTTTTAATTTTTTTTAAAGATTTTATTTTATTTGATTTGACAGAGAGAGATCACAAGTAGGCAGAGAGGCAGGCAGAGAGAGAGGGGGAAGCAGGCTCCCCGCCAAGCGGAGAGCCTGATGTGGGGCTTGGTCCTAGGACCCTGAGATCATGACCCGAGCCGAAGGCAGAGACTCTACCCACTGAGCCACCCAGGCACCCCTAGAGGTACCTTTCTTAAAAGCTTGTTATTAAGGGGAGAAATAATACAGAAGTTGAGACAGACGTGGGTGTTGAATCCCAGCTCTGCCACTTAGTAGCTTTGTAACTTTTCAGCAAATAATACCATTTCCGAATGTCAGGATCTTCTGTAGAGTGAGAATAACGGGAGCCGCCTCATCTCGTTGTTTTGAGGGAGATAATGTGTGTAAAGCGGTCAGCACAGTGGAGTGATGTAAGTTAGCTCCTCTCTCAACATCTTCATCATCATAGCTGCTGCCTGTTTCCTGGACTATAATAGTTGGATTGTGGATGGCTGTTTTAAATATTTATATCAAACAAATGTATTGAAAACTAAAATAGGCAAGTTCTTTATCCATTTCCCTACTTACCATGGTCCCAAAAGCACATGCTGACTGACTCCAAAATTAAAGGTTGTGGTACAAAGTATACAGAAAGCCTTGCACGGTCTCTCCCTGGAATAGGGTCAATGGCCAGTACATGTGAAGATAGAAAAAACTGCACAAGTGAGCCTCCTAACATATCATGTATTGTACTTTCTAGGGGGTCTCTTCCAACCTTTTCTTTGTGGAACACAACTTTCCTGAACAGGAAATCCAAGAAGGCAAAAGCCACCAGAACCAGCATGAGGCTCGCTTTGTGGTAGAACTGTGCAAGTACTTCCTGTGCCAGGAGTACCTGCCCTCCCAGATCACCATCCTCACCACCTATACTGGGCAGCTCTTCTGTTTGCGCAAACTCATGCCAGCCAAGACATTTGCTGGGGTCAAGGTCCATGTGGTTGACAAATACCAAGGAGAAGAGAATGACATCATCCTCCTCTCATTAGTGCGGAGCAACGAGGAAGGCAAGGTGGGTTTTCTCCAGATATCCAACCGCATCTGTGTGGCCTTGTCCCGTGCCAAGAAGGGGATGTACTGCATTGGAAACATGCAGATGCTGGCCAAGGTCCCCTTGTGGAGCAAGATCATCCATACTCTTCGAGAGAACAATCAGATAGGCCGCACACTCCGACTCTGCTGCCAGAACCATCCCGACACCCACACCTTGGTATCCAAAGCTTCTGATTTCCAAAAGGTGCCCGAAGGAGGCTGCAGCCTACCCTGTGAGTTCCGGCTGGGCTGTGGGCACGTCTGCACCCGTGCCTGCCACCCCTATGATTCCTCACATAAGGAGTTCCAGTGTATGAAGCCATGCCAGAAGGTCATCTGCCAGGATGGGCACCGGTGCCCTCTGGTTTGCTTCCAGGAGTGTCAGCCTTGTCAGGTAAAGGTGCGCAAAATCATTCTTCGGTGCGGCCATGAACAGATGGTTCCTTGTTCCATGCCCGAGTCAGATTTTTGCTGCCAAGAGCCTTGCCCCAAGGTTCTGAAATGCGGGCACAGGTGCACCCACCCCTGTGGTGAAGACTGTGTGCGGTTATGTTCGGAAATGGTCACCGTGAAACTCAAGTGTGGGCACAGCCAGCAGGTAAAATGTGGTAATGTGCAAGACCTCAGGTATGACCTGCCAGTCAAATGCACCACCAAGTGTGGCACTGTCTTGGACTGCGGGCATCCTTGTCCTGGCTCCTGCCACAGCTGCTTCGAAGGGCGCTTTCACGAGCGCTGTCAGCAGCCCTGCCAGCGCCTGCTCATCTGCTCACACAAGTGCCAGGAGCCATGCATCGGCGAGTGCCCACCCTGCCAGCGGACCTGCCAGAACCGCTGTGTCCACAGCCAGTGCAAGAAGAAGTGTGGGGAACTGTGCAGCCCCTGCGTGGAACCCTGTGTCTGGCGCTGCCAGCACTACCAGTGCACCAAACTCTGCTCTGAACCCTGCAACCGACCCCCGTGCTACGTGCCTTGTACTAAGCTGCTGGCTTGTGGCCACCCCTGCATTGGTTTGTGTGGGGAGCCATGCCCCAAGAAGTGCCGGGTGTGCCACCAGGAAGAAGTCACCCAGATCTTCTTCGGCTTTGAGGATGAGCCTGACGCCCGCTTTGTGCAGCTAGAAGACTGCAGCCACATCTTTGAGGTGCAAGCCCTGGACCGCTACATGAATGAGCAGAAGGATGACGAAGTTGCCATCAGGTTGAAGGTGTGCCCTATCTGCCAGGTGCCCATCCGTAAAAACCTGCGGTACGGAACCAGCATCAAACAGCGGCTAGAAGAGATTGAAATTGTCAAGGAAAAGATTCAGGGCTCAGCAGGGGAAATTGCAACCAGCCAGGAACGACTTAAGGCCCTTCTGGAAAGCAAGAGCCTCCTCCATCAGCTGCTTCCTGAAGATTTTGTGATGTTGAAGGAGAAGCTGGACCAGAAAAATCTGTCCGTGAAGGACCTGGGCCTTGTCGAGAATTACATCAGCTTCTATGACCACTTGGCTGGCCTGTGGGATTCTCTGAAAAAGGTGAAGGTCTCAGAGCAGGAGAGAGTGGGGATTCGACTAGAACAGATCCATAAGTGGCTAGCCAAGAAGCGTTTGAGCTTTACCAGGCAGGAACTGGATGACCTCCAAAGTGAAATCCAGAGGCTCACATACCTGGTCAACCTCCTGTCCCGCTGCAAGATAGCAGAGGGGAAGATGAAAGGTAGCACAGCGGAAGAGGTCTACAGTGTCCGGAAGATCCTTGAGAAAACATGTAAGTTCACCCAAGAGGATGAACAGCTTGTGCAGAAAAAGATGGAAGCTCTGAAAAACATCCTTCCTTGCTCTGGCCTGGGCATCTCAGAGGAAGAACGAGTGCAGATAGTCAGTGCTATGGGTTTTCCTCGTGGCCACTGGTTCAAGTGCCCCAATGGCCACATCTACGTGATTAGCGATTGTGGGGGAGCCATGCAGAGGGGCACGTGTCCTGACTGTAAGGAGGTGATTGGGGGCATAAATCATACCCTGGAAAGGAGCAATCAGCTTGCTTCTGAGATGGATGGAGCCCAGCATGCAGCCTGGTCAGACACGGCCAACAACCTGATGAACTTTGAGGAGATCCAGAGGATGATGTAGGAAGATGGCGCACTGCTGCCTTGTGCCTAGCCACCTCCGGGCTGGGATCGGCTCCATTATGAAGGAACCGAAGTTTGTTTTTTATTATTGTCCTTTAGTCTTAGCACCTATTTAAGGATCCACTTTTAGGGGTTGCCCACATTTGTTTCTAGATTTCCCCTGCGCTAGAATAAGCACTTTACCTCCAGAACTGAGAGCGAAGTTAACAGATTTCTTCTCTTTTTCTCCTGCAAGTTAGTGGAAGGGCTCCCTGGAGCACGTTTGGGGCTTCCACCTTGGGCTACCTACCGGTATCTCTGGGTCCTGACTCAGTCAGATGTTTTTTCTGCAGTGCTCCGGGGGCACAGAGTACGAACTCAGTGAAGCAGACTCAATTCTAATTGCCAGCCCTAACTTGTAGACTAACTTTAATTCTAATAAACAGAGGTCCAGAGGAGTTGTTTATGAACTGCTTATCCTTTCAAGGAGCACAAAAATCCCTCCCACCCTCTTCCTTGGGCACCCTCACTCCCGGAGATGGAGGCATGTGATAAGACAAAGACTTCAGTGACTAACCCTGACCCAGTTACATATTCACTGAGAGTGGGAAAGGCATGGCTACCCACAGCAGTGGGCCCAGGCTAACTTAAGGAGTGATTCCCCCCCATACCCTCTCCTGTGACTGGCACTTTGGGATGGTGGAGGTTTCTTTGTCTGCAGGAGACATTCCGTAGCAGTGCTGGTTCCCCAGGGCCCTGAATGGAATGAAACTTATATTTGGTACCAGCAGCAGCTATCCAAAGTGTGACCCTTTGTCCCAACACTATTACAGCTTTTGCCTGGGCAGGGTTAGCATGCCAGCAGCTTCTGCAGGCCCCAGACCCATGCCAGAAGCCAGCCCCCAGGCCTGCTGCCTGCATACATTTTCCCTCAGTCCATTGTTCCTAGAACAGACACTTAGGCATCTCAGGTCTTTCTAATGTTGGTGAGAAAAATGTCCTTTTCCTATGTATGCATATCCTTTTTTGTCTTTACTATGCACTTTAGCCTATAAAGCCAATTAATAAAAACAATGATTGAGAAAATCAGTGGTCCACATTTGTCATCAACTGTTAGAAGCAGCTCGGCCGGCTTGAGACAGTGAGGATGGGAATGGAGGCTCTGCCTACAAGGAGGCCAATCCTGTTTCTGTGGTATGGGGTTTTTATTTAGCTGGTGAGTCATTTTTACTCAAGGTAAAAAGAGTTTTTTGTATAAAAAGGTTTAACTTGAAGTTTTCTTCCCCAGAGGTAGCTGTCAACAGCTTCCTGAGTCCTTCCACAGGTAAGCTATGCACTGCAATGTATAACCCTTTAAAAAAACAAACAAACAAACAAAGCACGGCACATCGTTCTGCACTTGGCTTTTGTAACCTAACAACCTTAGCTTGGAGATTTGGTTTACATTAGATTAGAATTAGATTTCTGTAAGCAAATACACACGATGAGTCTGAACCATATTCCAATCATGCAGCTGTGCCCGTTACTGAAATGGAGGCTTCTGTTGACTTAGGTGCAGTCTGAATGAACAGCTTTGAATACATTCCTTTAATGTCAAGGGTATGTGTCACTGGATAACTATTATAATGTTTGAGCTGGTGGGGGGAGGTGTATGTACTCCTTGAAATTACATAGGACAGACTACAAACATACAATTTTCTCAGGGGGTAGCCTCTACCTTTCATCTAGTTGTCAAAGGAACCTATGATTCAGAAAGGATGAGAACCACCACTCTACAGGGTAAAGGCTGTTTTTTGCAACAAGGAGCTAATTTATCTGGGATCCCTTCCGTCCCCTTTGAGCTTCCATCTCTCCAGTAGCGCTTCTGTAGCACAGTTAGATACGGGTTCAGACCCTGGTTTCAAAAACCTGAACTCCCTGCGTAACTTTGGAAAGTTACTCCACCTTTCTCCGAGCTTCTGTCTCTTTACGTGCAAAAGGGGGATGACTACCTCTCCCACAGGGTGTAGTGAATTTAATGAGACAGCGCTCAGTACACAATGTCTGGTATATGGCTAATGCTCAGTGCATGAGAGCTTTTGGTTCTAGGACAGACAGACATCAAAGAACTTCTAGGAAGAATTTCCTCCACATCCACCTCCTCTACAAGTATAAAGATGCGTTAGAAGTAGATGGGACAGACTACGCTATTATTGAGGGATGAACAGAGGAATAAAATATACAATTCAGATTGGTTTATTCTCCCTCCCAAAATATACTTCCATTTGTTGTTGGGTTTTTTTTTTCCTTGAGTTTTATTGAAAGTTATCTCTACACCCTACACGGGGCTCAAACTCACAACCCTAAGATCAAGAGTCGTACACTTCCCCCGAGCCAGCCAGGCACCTCCCATTTGGTACCTTCTTTATGTGAAAGTTAATTAGCAAGAGGAGCCTTGGCTGATTCACGGGGATGCTTAGGAAATAACTCCCCATACCACCCCCACCCCCTGACCTTATGTTCTTTTTTTAATGTACAAATGACACAGACTTTACATTAAAAAATTTTTTTTTTTTACAAATCGGGAGAAGAGACCAAACCAGGATGACTTCCCACAAGGAAGGTGAGGGCTGCCCCACAAACTTCAGGCCAACACAGCTACTTCCTCCGCTTGTACCTACGAAGAAAATCCGCAGAGTAAAGAAAGACCAACTCTCAAAACCAGAAAGAGGAAGGAGGTGCTTTCCCAAGGTCCAATCCCAGACAGGCATAGCCTCCGGCCCTCCAAAATGGCTAACGTTACCTGGATTTAGACTTGAAGTTTCCTCCTCGTCTCTGGTGGGGCAAGCCCAACTGTTTCCTTTCTTCAAAGGAGGGGCTGCAAGTAAGCAGATGAGATGCTGAAATGAAGCTGGACAGACAGACATGTCACTGTCGCCCCCACCCCGCTCCCACAGGAAGCAGCAGCATCACTGAAGCACCATTTGCAGGGTGTGAGGTTCTAAGCCTGGTGCTTCTACCCGACAATACGGGATTGTGGAAGTCAGGGCCCAGCTTTAAAGCGACAGTGGAAGCTTCGTCTATCCCCAACCCAACCCCAGCCCAAGGGATACTGGGGGGGCGGGGAGGGTAACACATTCCTAAGAGCAAACCAGGATCCTCTGCCTTTCTAGCTCTCCTGAGAGAAAGGTCTATTTCTGAACCAGAAATGTTCACCTCCAAGAGAGGAGGGCCTTAATACTTTTCTCCTGTTCTCACCCTGGGATCCCGAGATGATCTTAGCTGGGGGTTGGGGATGGGTGGGGGTGGTTCAGACAGGAACCCTTAAAACTATATATTCTAAAGCTACAAGTATATGGGAACTGGGGAGCAAAGGAGGAGGAAGAAGGTATATAGCTTTGCTCAAAATACAAAGAGCCCCAGGATGACTTAAAACCCTACCCAGCTCGATACTGTTTCAGGGCCTTCTTGCTCGTGTTGGTAAGTTCTTCATCAAATACAGATTTCTTCACCTGCTTGTGTTTCTTGGCTGTGCACAGGAAGAAGGGGTTAGAATTGCCCTCTTTGGCCCAAGCTCCTAAATACTATCCTTAAGCCCAGGGTAACAGTTCCGAGTTCAGTGGATGCGCCGGCCAGATGATTTACTGACATGAAAACAAGACACTGGATCCCAGAAGAAAACAGATGAAGAACCGAGAAGTGGCAGGTGTGACAAACCACTCCAAAGGATGGCTGCAGAGTCCCAAAGTGAAAAGAACCATTGAAATGTGAAATGAGCTGAAGACTGACTTCACTAATTTTTTTCCCCGACCTGCTTCTCTACGGAGCAGGACGTAAGGACTTAGGCTCAAGTCAGAAAGGCCTGGGTTCAGTCCTAGCTCTCCCCACTAACCATGGGGTCACTTCACCACTTGGAAACCCAAAAGTAACTCTACATACTGGTATACACATTACTCAGAAAATATGGGCTCTTATTATCCCTCCAATTTTCTCCCTGACCAGAAGCACAAGTTTCAGGGAGAACATTCCTCCCAGCTCCTGTGGGCTCTCCTCCCCATCTGCCTACCAGGGCCTCTTGCTGGCTCCTCCTCAGGCATTGCTCGGGCCCTCTTGGCCCTGCGATTCCTCTTAGCCAGCCGCTCAGCAAACATCTGTGCCTTGAGGATTTCAAACTGGGACCTTTCCTCTGCCTAGAAAGAAGGACGACGTGATTACAGAACAGACCACGAAGTGCTGACCCATGCCACTGGACAGGCACCCAGCTGCTTACTGTCATCTCCCCCTTTTTCTTGGCATCCTTCATAAACTTCTTCCTCTTCTTCTTTCCTCTTAAGGCCAAGTCAAACTCCTGCAGAGCCTTGGCAACTAGGATGAGGAGAGAGTATGAGATTCCAGGTACCGTTTTACATCATTTTTTAAAAGCAGTACACGTATTTTAAATTGGTACATAAGAGTTCAAAATGAGAAACAGCCAGTCACATCCTCTGCTGGTGGTTACCTCTCCATCTCACTACCATGCTTGTTCCGCTCTCTCTCCATTAATCCACTTGAGGCATTCGTTATCATGTTGTGAAAGATGGTATGGTTCATTTATACTCCCACACCTTCCCGCCATATGGTTGTTGTAACTATGTTTAACACAGAAATTTAACATGCATGCACCCTAACTTTTTGTCCCATCAGATATAGGCAGTATTTCTTAAACTGCTGGTACAATCTCTTTGGAGGGTAACTTTGCAATCCCTAACAAAATAATAAATGCACATATCTTCCGGCCTACAATTTCACTTTTGGGAATTTATCTTGCAAATCAAATGCACGTGCTTAATTGTGAAAGGGTGTTTGTACAGTTAACTCACTACATGGTTAGAATAGCAAAAGATTACAAACAATTTCAATGTCCCTCAAGAGGGGATTAATTAAATAACTTATAATCTACCCACATGATGGAAGACCAAGCAGCCATTTAAAAAAAAAAGCAGCTACGTATGTGCTTGTATAAAATATAAGCTATAAAATTAACTTGAAAAAAGGTGTAGAAAAATGTGAATCTGTGTGATAAAAAGGGGGTTGAGGAGGGCAGGGAATACATACAAATATCTTCCTGACCTACTCTTTAAATATTGTGGCAAAATAGATACAACATAAAATTTGCCATTTTATCCTTTTTCTTTTTTTTTTAGTATTTATTTATTTGAGAGGGAGGGAGAGCAGGGAGAGGGGCAGAGGGAGAGAGAGTCTTAAGCAGACTCTGCGGAGCACGGAGCCCTGTGAGGAGCTCAAACTCACAACCGTGAGATCATGACCTGAGCTAAAACTGAAGGTGGATACAACCTGACTGTGCCGCGCAAGCGCCCTTACCCATTCTTAAGTACACAATTCGGTGGCATTCATTATGTGCACAGTATTGCACAGCCATCACTGTGACCTGTTTCTGTGACTTTTTCATCATTACTAATACATCTGTAACCACTCATGACTCCCTCCCCACAAGCCCTGGTAGTCGCTATTCTACTTTCTGCATCTCTGGATTTACCTCCTATGAGGAGGAACCATAACTATCTGTCCTTCTGCGTCTGATTAATCTCACTTTGGTTCACCTTGCGACGTGCACCCACTCCATTATGGCTACACCGCACTCCACGGGATGGGCGCACATCTGTGTGACTGTCGGTCTGCCGACACACATAGGTCGCTTCTACCCCTTGGCTACCGTGACCAGTGCTGCTGTGGACCCCAGCACACAGTGTGCCTCTGAGTCCCTGTTCTTGGTTCTTCTGGGAACAGACCTAGCAGTGGCCTTGCTGAGTTCTAGAATTCCATGGTCGGCTTTGTGAGGGACCTCGCCAACATACTTTTCTCCTTCTTCCTCTCTTCCTTGGTCTGGAACCAGCTCCTCTCAGGCTCGTGGTTCGATGCCTCCTTCCCCTTCTCCAGGAGCCGCTTTGCTGTGTTGATCTGTGGAGACAGCACAAGGATGGCTGCCGCGACAGTGCTATCTGGTAAGATGTGACTTGGCAGCTGCAGGAGGGCACTCGTGTGGCCGACCCCGTGTTTCGGCGGGGCATGATGGGCAGAGGCTACCGCAGCCCACTTCCCACCCAGGCCCTGCGGGTCCCCACCCTGCATGCAGCCCCACCTGGGCTTCCGACTGCTGTAGCTCTTTCTCCTCGGCCTCGAGCTGTAGAACTGCATACACGTCCTTCTCCATCTTCTCAATCTTGTCCCGGAATTTGAGGATGACATCTCAAGGGAGAGAACAACAAAAAATTTTAAATAAGCATAAATACTATGTAACTGATGAAAATAACACAGATGTGTGTTTAGTGACAACAGAAAATTGGGGGTTTTTATGGGTGACTTCTCTGCTTCACAACAAGCCCCCATCCAGTCCCCAAAGAGCCTGCTGCTCTTGGAATAAATTTCAAACTCCTACGCGTGTCCTCTGCCCACCTCTCGGAGTTTCAGCCTCCACCCTTGTCACCGTGCCCTGGGCCCTCTGGCTCTTCCTTCACTGACTCACACATCACGTCTGCTCCTGCCTCCAAGGTTTTGCCCTGTTTTCTCTGCTTGGCACACTGTCCGCAGACCACTCACGGCTGCCTCATTCTTATCTGGGACTCAGCTCAAATGCCATCTGTTCAGAGGCCTTTCCTAAACAGCTTTCGAAAGCAGCATCTCTCCTCCTGTCATTCTGGATCACATCTACTCTCATTATTTATTGTTTTTTTCCCACAGAGTATCAGCTCTTTTGCTTCCTGCTATATCCCTAATACCTAGGATAGAATCAACAGCACCAGGCACTTGGTAGTACTCAATAATTGCTAGCTGATGGAATGAATTAAGTGACAATGAAAAGAATGGAAGAAAAAAAGACACGTATGAATGGAATAAAGGTCTCAAAGGACATGTGCCTAAATGTAACAGTGGCGAGCTCTTCCACAAGCAATCACGTTTTGGCTTTTATTTACTAATTTCTGATACTGAATATATATTATTTTTATAAATTAAAAAAAATAATGTGACCCTACTGATGAGAAGGAAATGAATGAAAGACATCTAGAACAAGTCGGTGCTGACCTCTTTCCCCCACCAAAAGGAAGGGAGGCGGTGATTAATAGGGCTTTTGCCCCAAGGAGCCTTCTCTTCCCAAAGGTTGGAAAATAACCTATGAGTGGGGCACTCGAGGCCTAAGTCTGTCATCATGCCCTTTCACACAGAGAGAGACACAGGCAAGGGGAGACCGGCACAGGGGCACTCAGCAAGGAAGTAGCAGGAATGGAGTTCAAATCTGGCTCCTGACTACTCTCACCTCTTACTCCCTCTCTGGCTCTGTCCCAGAGTCTGATCTAGGACCTACCCTGCCCACCCCAACCGCCCTGAGCTGCTGCAGTGGTGCCTCACCTTGAGGAAGTATCCGCGCCTTCACGGGGGCCTTGGCGGCTTTTACAATCTCCTTCAGCATCTTCCGCTCCTCTTCTCCCACCAGAGACACTGAGCGCCCAGCCCGGCCAGCCCGCGCTGTTCGCCCCACCCGGTGGACGTAATGCTTGATAGTGTTGGGCATTGTGAAGTTAATTACCTGGAAAGTAGGTCAAAGTCAGGTCAAAGTCAGACCTGGAAGTTGGAGACAGACAGGACACAAGGAGGCAAAAAGACTCCCACCAAAGGTTCAAGGAAGACGGGCTGCTCACCGTTTTAACCCCCTCAATGTCAAGTCCACGGGCTGCCACATCTGTGGCCACAAGGATGTCAATCTGTTCGTCCTTAAAGCGCCTAGAAATAGCCACAATCAGATGTTCACCTGGATACTCAACCCCAGAAAAGCTCCACAAGAGGCTGAGCCAGCAGAGAGAACACAAATCCTTTTGGATTTAAGCAGGAGAGTACAGATCGTCACAGTGATAATCTAAATGAGATCCTAAATGTCAGACCATCTGATACTCACACAACACCTAAAACATCTTGTAACGCAGAACAAACATAATTTGGTTTGTACCACCTTAAGCCCCAACTCTTACAAATTTAAAAGTTCCGGAACCACAGAGCTAGACTGCAGGAAGGAGCATATGCACATGTCTCAGGCTTCAAAGCAGCCTTTCTTTAAAAAAATAACCTTTCAGCTGCCTATGACAAATGCAGATAAGTGAATAATTCTAAAGGGTCCCTCCGGGCCTACGAGCATGACTCCATTCTCCGAGAATTAAACAAAAACAAACACATGGAAAACACAGGACATGGCAAAGTACTTGCTCAAGAAATGGTAGCTGGCTTTGATAACAAATCTCGTCCTAACAGACCCACTGCTCTGGAAAAGCTACAGAGAACAGGACATGTGCTGTGTTTCCCAAGTCAGAATTTCCTGCTGTGGCCCCACTCAGCAGCTCCAACACTCGAGCCCTGGGGCATTGGTGTCGGTTTCTGTGAGACTGCAAGGAATTCTCAATGTTACCTAAGACATAACCTTACAGCAGCTGGACAAGTTATCTTTAAAGTGGGGGACCGTACCATCTGCAACCCCTGAAAGCGCTCTAACATAACCTCCGGGTGGTATTTCCCTCTCTCAGTGAGGAGAGCCCTCGCTGAAGGATGGGAGGGAGCCTCAGCCCCCCGAACTTTACCGGAGGGCCTCCAGCCGCTGCGTCTGTGAGAGGTTGCCGTGGAGCTCGCCCACCTGCAGCCCCATGAGCCCCAGAAGGATGTGCATGCGGTGGGCCTGCTTCTTGGTCTGGGTGAAGAGCATCACATGGTCAGTGAAGGTCCTTGTCAGCAGAGCTGGGGGGGCAGGGGGGAGAGCAGAGTGAGCCGGAAGCCACCTGATACATATCCCATATCCCCTCCATGCCTGTGAAGCGGCGGCTTGGCTGGCACGGGGGGAGACAGGCAAGCTCCCTGCGTCGTGAGGCTCATGTTCCAGGGCACAGAAGAGAAGCCGATTCCCAGCTCCCAAGGGTGACAACGGCTGTGAGACAGTGAAGGGAAGCTGGGGAGCCAGCTTTAGGGCTGGCCTCTCTAAAGAGGTGATGTTAGGCTGAATGACAGGGCAGCCTCCTTCATGAGATTTGGGGGGAAGATTCCAGGCAGGACAAGGAGCAAATGTGACAGCCCCGAGGTGGGACAAGCTTGGTGGGTTTCAGAGAACGGAGGCGGGAGAGTATGGCTGGACACCCAGGCTGAGGACTACAGGCAGGCAGGGGCGGGGTCCTAGAGGGCTGTATGGGACTCACGAGGGAGTGTGGACTGTGGTCTGAGAGCAATGGGAGACACCCGGCGGTTGTAAACAGGGAGGTAACATGAGTGAATGTTCACTTGTAAATGATCATTTTCAACGATCTGCAGTGTGGAAAACGCATCAGCAAGGGGCAAGACTGGGAGTAGGAGCCAAATCCAAGGCCACTGCAATAATTAGGCAAGGAAGGTAGCAGCTTGAACCAAGAGCCAGAGAGGCAGTTGTGAGGGAAGTGGCTGGGTGTTCTGTAGGACCTAAGGAGGACTGGCCAGTGGGAGGGAGGTGAGGTGACAGAAGAAAGGGAGGAAGGACCCATGGCCAAAGTGGCAGAACACACTAAGGACAGTACCACACGACAGGTCAGGGGAGCCCCTCAGAGGAGGTGCCAGGCAACACCCAGACGCTTCAGGGTGCCACCCCAGCAGACAAGGGAGTCCAGCTCCCCCTGCCCAGTCCCTCCCTGGGCTTTTACCTGCCACGATGGCTTCCCGGTCCCCTTCCCGATTCGGCCGGATCCGGATGAACTCCTGCCGCAGGAAGGGGGCCACATCCGTGTTGCTGTTTACAAATATTCGGACAGGATTCTTCAGGGAAACAGAAGCCAGATCTTTTACCTGCCCAGCACAAACACAGGGATGCTCACTTGCCTGCCAGGAGGTGGGGGTAGGGAGTGGGGGTGCAGGCAAGCCATGCTTGCCCCAGCCAACCCCCTGCAGCACAACCTGCGTCCCCTGCATTCACCCCACCAAGCAGAATTCCTGGGGCCCACCTCGTCCGTCATGGTGGCCGAGAAGAGCATGGTCTGGCGGTGGTGGGAACACATCCGGATAATTTCCTTCATCTGTTCCTCAAAGTACTCATCCAGCATCCTGAAGAGCAGGGACAAGGAATCAAGAGGAAGGGACGAGCTCGCGTCTGTCCCAGCGATGGACAGAAAACATCAGCCAAGCTGACGTGCCGATGTTGTAACTGGTTATGTGTATTTACTTCTGTATTAATATTGTTAGTTTACCCTTTCACCAAGATTCATCAAGCACTAGCATCTGGCCACATCTGCTTTATCTTTCTTATTTTTTCTTTTTGCTGAAATATACATAAATAAGTAGCAGACATCACTACACCTTACCCCGTCTCGGCACACGTTCCCTAAGAAAGGACCTTCGCCAATATGACCATCATGTCATTATCACACCCCAAACATTTGAGTGTTTGAATAATACCTGAAACAGTCCAAATTCAGATATCCTTCACTGTCCCAGAAATGTCATTTTATAGCTATCTTTTCATTTTTTTGGATTCAGGATACCGAAGTTTCTATCTTGCGCTGGTTATCCTGTTTCCTTAGTCTCCCTTAATCTACAGAAGTCTCCTCAAGCTTTTTCACATTCTGTCTTTGTCTGTTCATTTCCCAGTGACTGGATTCAGTAACTCATCAAGGCAAGAATGTGCAGGGGTGCGGCTGTGCACTTCCCTCTCCACCGGGAGACACAGACCATCCGTTTGTCCCAGTACCACTGAGGTGAGTTTGACCACATGACTGAAGAGGTATCAGCCAGTTCTCTTTGCTGTAAAGGACCCTTCTTCTCTCTGTAGATAATACTAATCAGTAGGATTACTGACTCCCAATTTGCTCAGCTGACTCAGTCCTTCACAATATTTCTTTCCCCAGTTCAGGCTCCAAGCAGGCATCCCGTACCACATTCAGCTGTCATAGTCCTTGATCTCCCTAACAGGAAACACCCACAGCCTTTCTTAGTCTTCCAAGACCTTAACACTTTTTTAAGACTACAGTTCCCTTCCCCTTTAATACCTCAATCCCAGATCACATTCCCTTTGCTCAGAAAGATCTCCTTGACTTCCCTCGTGACTCAAGCATGGTTCATTTGCTCTGGGGGAATCAATCAGTTATTCAACAAACCCTTACTGAGCATCTGCTAGATACTAGACACAACCCTGGGCACCGAGCAGCAAGCGGCACAAAGCCAGCCCTTCACAAATATGTCCCAGGAGAGAGGAGGGTCACAAGCACCATAGGGGCATTCAGGTGACAATGTAGGAGGTTGGAGAGGCACAGCACCTCAGAGAACGGAAAGCAGGAACTGTTGTAGACAGTAGCCAGCAAAGGCCCTTTGGGTGAGTGACAACTGGAACAGAAACGAGAAGGTACAGGTCATTCCGAGCTGAGAAGACAGCAAGAGCAGAAGTCCCAAGTGGGGCTGTGCTAACAGGACTTCCCCATGCATTCTCCATGGGTGGGAGATGAGGACACAAGCGTGAGGCGAAGAATTCTGGCCCAAACCACTGGGAGGACGGAGCTGTCATGCACACAGATGGGCCTATTAGGTCAGAAGCCCAGACCTCTTTAGCTCGGAGAATAAACCTGAATGCGCTTTGGGCTTGTGGCCTCCTTCCCCTGCCCCCACTTTGATCACGAGTCCAGTTCACGGAGGTTTATTCTGTTTGGTCAAGAAGGAAAGGGGTGAGCAGATGGGACCCGTATGAGAGAAGAGGGAGCGAGGGAGCCCCTCCCAAAGGGACAGAGGCCGTCTGTTGAGTCCTCCCCGTGCGCTGGCACTCTACTGGGTTGCTCCCGGAATCCTCAACACCAGGAGCGGGGGGATTGTTCTTATGCCTCTCTTACAAACAAGAAGAGATTTGCTCTAGAACCTAAGTAACAGGGGCACCTGCCTGGCTCAGCTGGTGGGGCATGCTACTCTTGACGCCAGGGCTGTGAGTTGGAGTCCCATGTTGAGTATGGGGATTAGTTAAAAAATCTCTAGGGGCGCCTGGGTGGCTCAGTGGGTTAAAGCCTCTGCCTTCGGCTCAGGTCATGATCCCGGGCCACATCGGGCTCTCTACTCAGTGGGGAGCCTGCTACCCACCCCCCACCCCCGGCCCCGCCTGCCTCTCTGCCTACTTGTGATCTCTCTCTCTCTATCAAATAAATAAATAATATCTTTTAAAAATAAATAAGTAAATAAATACTTTTTAAAAATATCTAAAAAAAAAAAGACAAAAATCTAAATAATATTTCCAAATCTCAGGAAATGGCTGAGCCAGAATTTAATCTACCCTCCTTCTTAACCATCACATCACAGAGAAAGAGAAAGCAGGATAATCCAGACTAATGACGAACGGATGTCCAAACGTGAGCGGCGGAACTGGCGCTGCACACGCAGCCTTGGCAAGATCCATGAAAAACAGTGCACGGGCGGGTTCTCTTGTGGGTGTGGCCCCCGGGACCCCGGAGCACTCGGGGCCCCACCAACTCAGGTGTACCTGTCAGCCTCATCCAGGATGAGCACCTCAATACTGCTCAGGTGGAAGGAAGGGCAGTTGTGCAGGTGGTCGATGAGCCGGCCCGGGGTGGCGATGAGGATGTCGGGCGCCGCCCTCAGAGCTGCTTCCTGAGACTTCACGTCCAGGCCTCCTGCAGAGGAAGAGCCCCGCCGGGTGGCCGAGTCAGTCCAAGGTTCAACAGTATGGACCAGCCCCTGCCACCTGCCACCTGCCACGTCCCATTCAGATGCAGGGGAAACCGCTGAAAACAAGACTGACAAAGGCCCCGCCTGGGTGGATTTTACGAGATGTTGGGAGAGACAAATTGTCTCAATACAATTGTGCTAAGTGTGAAAAAAGGTAAAGGCAAGAAGGCACTTCAGAGCAGAAGGATTCAAACACCCAAGGACGGACAGAAGTAGCTGCAAAAGCAAATCATGTCTCCATCACCTTCGCCTTCCCACTGCATAGCGAGGGTTCCATGAAGGCTGGAGAACAGTACCACAGAACATCGTCAGAAAGATTCTGCCCCACGTGTTTGATTCTTTATTCATGCAAAGCAGAAATTACATTCTAAATGTGTTCAATACCAAGAAAGGTTTTTTTGCCCTGAATTTTGCAGTCTCATTTTTTTTTTAAAGATTTTATTTATTTGATAGACAGAGATCACAAGTAGGCAGGGAGGCAGGCAGAGAGAGAGAAAGAAGCAGGCTCCCCGCTGAGCAGAGAGCCCGATGCGGGACTCGATCCCAGGACCCTGGGATCATGACCCGAGCCGAAAGCAGAGGCTTTAACCCACTGAGCCACCCAGGTGCCCCTGCAGTTTCATTTTTTTAAGGTTGGTTAAATGTCAGTGAAACACTCTCCCCTCCCCGAACTCTGTACTCTGGAAACACCTCATCCGGTTTTTCAAGCGGGTTTAATCATAGGAAGGCCTTCCTGGTACCCATCATCTTCCGACGGCGGGGCACACCCACCCTCCACCGCCCCACAGGCTCTCAGGGGCCGCCAGACACTCACCCACGGCCAGGCAGGTGGTGATGCTGCAGAACTGAGCCAGCTGCTTGGTGACGGAGTGCACCTGGATGCCCAATTCTCGGGTGGGAACCAGAACAAGCACGCGTGTGACAGGAGCCTGGCGGGGTTTGTAGATCAGCCGCTCCAAGACAGGCAGGGCGAAAGCAGCAGTCTTACCTGGAGGAGAAGGCAGCAGAACACAGAGAGATGAGCTTCACTCCCTTCAAGGTTCAGGTTTTCACTTGAGCCCAGAAGACCTACGTATCCGCTCAGGGGAAAATAAAGCAATATTTTCACAAACCTTTTTTCTGGTTTTAAGACTACAGGGTCCATGCAAAAAAATCTGAGAAGTATAAAATAATATAAAAATAATAAAAATCACCCACAGTCCAGCCAACCAAAGATAAACATTAACCTAATGGAATCTAGATTATCAATATTTTTCTTAATGGACAGAAATATAAAAATTGAAAACTTAATGCAGTAACATTATATATTCTGTTCAGTAATCCCCTTTTTTTTTAATAGATTTTATTTATTTATTTGACAGAGATCACAAGTAGGTAGAGAGGCAGGCAGAGAGAGGGTGGGGGAAGCAGGCTCCCTGCTGAGCAGAGAGTCCGATGTGGGGCTCGATCCCAAGACCCTGAGATCATGACCTGAGCCGAAGGCAGAGGCTTTAACCCACTGAGCCACCCAGGCGCCCCACTAATCCCTTTTCAAAAAAAGCAAAACAGGGGCACCTGGCTGGCTCAGGTGGTAGAGCATCCAGCTCTCGATCTTGGGGTTATATGAGTTTGAGCTCCACGCTGGGTGTAGAGATCACTTAAAAAACAAAAACAAAAACTGCATTTCCTGTTTCTTTAAATACTCTTTACGTTTAAATGGTTATATAGTATTCTTTCATGTGACTAGTTCTACTCTATAATTAACCGTACTGATATAAAACACCATGATGAAAGTCTGTTTCATAACGTCTTTACTCCTACTGCAGCACCTGGGTGGCTCAGCTGGTTGGGCATTTAACTCTTGATTTCAGATCCGATATGATCTCAGGGTCATGGGATACAACTTTGCATTGGTCTCTGCTCTCAGAGGGGAGTCTCCTTGAGGATTCTGTCTCTCCCTTTCCCTCTCCCCTGCTCTGCTTAAATTTTTAAAAGTCTTTATGCTTATCATGGCAGCAACAAGAGATCATATCATAGAGACACCCTAATAGGATAGTTACAGGTCACAGATTTCAGGGGGTCTCATGAAGGCCACCTTTATTTATACATAATCCCCAGTCATAGGAGTAAAGATTTTATGAAAACAATGTTAATCATAACATTGATATTAGCGCAGTTTATTACAGGATAGAAACAGTTATATAATAGGATACTATACAACCATTTTTTAAAAATAAAGAGTACTTAAAGAAATAGAAAAACATATGTTGAGATTTAAGGGAAATTAATACGAATATATGGTGTTATCGCATTATAATTTATGTTTGAGTATTTAGCAAAGTGGCACTTGGGTAAATCAACCTAGACCCCTGCTGTAGGTTGAATATCCTCCTCCTGCATCCTCCTCTCCCTACCCCCCAAGTCACTGTCCTTTTTACCTGTCCCAGTGGCTGCACAGGCACAGATATCCTTCCCCAACAGACCCACAGGTATGCATGCCTTCTGGATTGGGGTGGGCTGCTTGAAGCCCATGGCTGTAATGGCCTGCAGCAAAAGACGGGGTCAGACAGGATGGGGAGGAGGAGTCTCAGCATGAAACAAACAAGGCACGTTTCCACACAGGTGGTGATTGCTTCAGTTCCTCCCAGTCATTCATTCTACAAACATTCATCGAGTACCGACTACGTGGGAGATCTGTCCGAGGCACTGAGATACAGCAGTAAACCAAAGAAATAAAGACTCTGCCCTTGGTAATCTTACAATCTGGTAGGAAAAAAAGACCAAAAACCATCACATCCTATATGGAAAAACCACAGCAGTCAAGGGGGTTGGGGACAAGTATGATTTCCAGGAGGGTCAGGGAAAGTCTCACTGAGCAGAGGATACAGAGTAGAACCCTGAAAGAGGTGAGGAGCACCCCAACCAGATTAGTGGAAAAACCTTCCAGGCAGAGGGACTGGTAAGTGCAAAGGCCCTGAGGAAGAAAACGCCTAACCTGTTTGAGGGCCAAGGAGGAGGCCAAGATGGCCAGAGCAGAATGAGTGCTAGGAGACATCACCAGAGGAGACCAGAAAGGGCAAGGCCTTATAGGCCAAGATGGAACTTTTTTTTTTAAGATTTTATTTATTTATTTGACAGAGAGAGAGACACAGTGAGAGAGGGAACACAAGCAGGGGGAGTGGGAGAGGGAGAAGCAGGCTTCCCGCCGAGCAGGGAGCCTGATATGGGGCTCGATCCCAGGACCCTAGGATCATGACCTGGGCTGAAGGCAGATGCTCAACGACTGAGCCTCCCAGGCATCCCAGATGGAACTTTTTAAGAGGGTTGCCTGGCAAGTGTGTGGACAACAGAATTTAGGGAGGCAAAGAGCCCAGTTTAGGGCAGAGCCTACTTAAGGAGTGACTACAATAATCCCGTGGTTGCCAAGAGAAACCATTACCTTCAGAAGAGGGCGGGAAAGGTTCATGTCCTGGAATGAGAGGTTTTCATCATACTGAGATGCATCTTCAAAAAATCCTCCTGTTTCCTACACCAGGGAGTCAAAAAGACAGAACGAGAATTCAGCAAAACGTGCCCAAGGAAACGAACTGGCCTTAAAATCCTGTCAGGCTGCAAAGCTCAGCTGCACGCTGTTGTCCACGCTCGTGCTCACCTGTCCTTTCTTCTTCTTCTTCCGCTCCTTTACTTTGAGCGTATCTATGGAGAAAAACAGAGCTGGCCATCAGCGCTCGTACTTACTGAGCATTTACAGTCTGCTAGCCGCTGTCCTAAGTACTTTCTGTGGACGCCTCACTGAAACCACACGACAGCCTGAGGGAGCTGTCATTAGCCTCGTTTGACAGTGAGGACACCGTGCGGCAAGCTCGCCAGAGACCAGGCTAACCCACTGCACTCTATGATCACGCCTGCGCACTCAATTCTGCCAGAAATATTTACGGAGCACCCACTGCGTGGCTGGGCCCATCTGAGGTGGGACGTAGGGGATCTAACACCCCAAATAAGTCTGACTCTTAGAGGTGCCAGCCCCTATGTGGGGCTGGGGAGGAGGAAGAGGAAACGGTCTGTTGGCAAAGGACAACAACCCTAACAAAACCCCAAGAAAAAAGAGAAGCTAGAGGAGTTCAACAGGGAGATCTTAAGTGTGACTGG
Source organism: Martes martes (assembly GCF_963455335.1). Classification (NCBI taxonomy): domain Eukaryota; kingdom Metazoa; phylum Chordata; class Mammalia; order Carnivora; family Mustelidae; genus Martes; species Martes martes. The sequence continues at coordinate 11,410,338 of NC_137896.1, forward strand.
ATAGAAGAACATAGGAAATCCTACAGAGGAAAGGCAAACCCTTTCCCATTTCCTGTCCCCGTTCCTGACAGCGCGGCCGTCGCGCCTGCCTGCTTTGGTGAGGATGTTCTCATCCGCTGACGAGTAATCGGTCTCCGAGTCTTCATCTGCTGGCCCTTCCTCATCTCTCCCTTCAGGGTCTTCCTGCTCCTCCGGTTCCGAGCCCTCCTTTGCTTCTTTCTCCTTCTCTGACTTCCCAGACTTGGCTTCTTTATCCTGCAAAAAATATCACAGTAAAGTAAGGCGACCGCAAACTTCAGGAAATCCAGAACTTCTGAAAAGTAACACCATGCCCTCCAGCCTGCGCGGGACGCTCTGCGGACTCAGTGATTCTTACCGACAGACACACAGAGAAGCGTGTCTGCGCCGCCGCACTCCCAACTCTGGCTTAAAGGAAAATGGTGGGGTCGTGTGGAGAGGGCCAAGCTCAGGGCTTTACACAGAGCAGTACCTGCTTTGCTTTCTCACCTCTGTTTTCCTTTTCTTGCGAACTTTCTCAATCTTCTCATCTAATGTAGTGGCTGCCCTCTGCAGATGAAAATTAGATGGATAAGAAGCATATACACGGGAAAGAGACAGAGCAAGGCTTCTGCGAGGGTTGGGTCTCCAGTGTTAATATAGAAGGGGCCTGTCTGTCCTTGGACAGGTGAATCAATCTGCAGATTATCCACGACAACAACAGAACAACATAAATAAATAGTCAAGTGCGAAGCATCTTTACCTGGAGCTAAGAAGAACATCCACATTTTAGAAGGTGTTTACTATTTAGAAGAAAAGAATTGCCAAGAGATGTCCCATTTCTATCTGAATGCTACTTAGAAAAACCTTTCCCCATGCCAATCAGACAGAATTTAGCCTGGCAATTAAATGCCGAAATCAAAGCAAACTCCAGTAATGCTGGATGCTGCTGTAACTTTTACAAAGGGTAGGCAATGCCAGGCCTCCCTTACAGACGCTCAAAGCACCCTGAACTGCCACGGCATACACCACAACCACAATTACCTGTGTGATTATTTGTTCACTTATCTTCTACCTGCTGGACTGTAAGCTTCACAAGACTAAGTCTTTAATTACATGGGGTCTATATGCCAGGACCTGGGAACAAACATCGTATCTGTAAAGTGAACCTAGAGTGAACTTTCCTCAGAACATGGAACGGAGGAACAAACATCTCATAATTAATTTGAAAAAGGACAGTTTCTCTGGCATTCTCTGAAAAAAAAAAAAACTGAAAGGGAAAAAAGTCAGAAAGAAATCCTGTCCAGGTGACCATGAAGAGGCTATGCTAGTTTATTTGAATCAGAACACCAGCCGAGTCTGGAGTAAAGTATTTTTCTTTGAGGCCCATGAAATGGAAAATAATGTTGATGCATCTTCTAGCTCGCTCAGCAGACTCAAAGGAAAACACGGGATCTTGGCAAATAAGCAGACGATGGTGACATTTGTGGCAGCTTTGGCTATTCTGTGTGGGAAACAGGGACCTAAACAGTGACATCACCCGGCAAGTGACAGAATGACAGTATCTGTGGGGCTGACCAAAACGCTACTGCCAAGGGTACATGCTAGACTGCTTTTTGTTACAAACTTATGTAACAAAGTTTTCTCTCTAGTATTTAAAACAAGGAGGAAACACCCAAAAAAAGAGACCATTTTAACATAGATAATGCCCACTTTTTTCTAAGTCAAGCAATTTGTATGTAATATTTGGTATTCTTAAACCATTAGACTGGTATTACCAGATTTCCTCTAAAACCTTTTTTTCTCCCACATTTTAATGTGTATAATATCAGGAAGGGTCTCCCTTAATATATATACTAAAGTTAATCTGAGTTCGCCATGCCCTCCTTCAGGAAAAAAGCCATCATGGACCTCTTCTAATGAAGGAAATAAGATACTTCTGATACTTTAAAATATCATCTGTAGGTCAATTAATGTGTTTGTAACTGGTCCGTAATGAATCTATGCTGCAACTTCTTATACTTTGGTTTGAATCAAGACTGGGCGTTATTTGTGACTGCTTCTCCCCACTCCATCAAAACGACACCTCGTATTTCCAAGAGTTCCAGCATATGCTGAATGTAAGCAGATGGCAAAAGGCAGTGCCGTTACATCCCGAAACCTACTGTCCAACCCTAAGTCCACAGCCTGGAACTGCCTATCACTGTCTGTTCTCACCTTCTTCTTGAGCTGACTCATGACATCAGCCATGGCCCAGCTGCCATCGTATGCCCCCTCTTTCTCAGTGAAAACGAAGTCAGGGTTGAAATCGGCACTGCGGTTCTTCTGCAAGGCTTTCTGCTTTCTGCCCAGCACGATGGGCCCCTGGGAAGAGGGAGAAGCAGGATGACTACGAGCTGAGATTGAAAGAACACAGAACAGGAATCTACAATTGTCATGGGAGATTTTAACACGGCTCTCTCAGTAACTGACAGATTAAGAAGACAAAGTGGAAAATCTGAAAAGCACAATCAACAAGCTTCAGTCCTGTGAACACACAGACAATGCTGCACGTGCTACTAGAGAGTGCGCCTTCTAGACAAACATGGAGTAGGTGCTGAAATTGATCACATTGTTTCAGAGAATCATCACACAGACTCTTTTCTCTTTCAGCAATTCAATGAAGTTAGAAACCAATGACAAAAACCCATACATCTAAAAACTGGAAAGGAAGGAAGACTGGCTGAATTATGGCTTCTGAGAACTAGAAAATGCTACACTGACCTTTTTTTCCTCATTTGAGTTAAACAGTCTCATAAGAACTCTCACCCTAAAGTTTATTATTATTAATCATTACATATATATTGTTTCTCAGGTACTTATTTGAACTATTGATAGCCATACAGCACTTCATATTTTGACTTTGGCATTATCATTTGTCATATTTGCTCCAGTCCTTTTTTTTTAAGATTTTATTTATTTGGGGCACCTGGGTGGCTCAGTGGGTTAAAGCCTCTGCCTTCGGCTTGGGTCATGATCCCAGGTCATGATCCCAGAGAGCCCACATCGGGCTCTCTGCTTGGCGGGGAGCCTGCTTCCCTTCCTCTCTCTCTGCCTGCCTCTCTGCCTACTTGTGATCTCTGTCTGTCAAATAAATAAATAAAAATCTTTGAAAAAAATTTTTATTTATTTACTTGAGAGAGAGAGAGTATGAGAAGGGAATGAGAGGGGAGAGGGTCAGCGGGAGAAGCAGACTCCATGCCGAGCAGGGAACCCAATGCGGGACTCGATCCTGGGACTCCAGGATCGTGACCTGAGCTAAAGGCAGTCGCTTAACCAACTGAGCCACCCAGGTGCCCTGCTCCAGTCCTTTTTAATGATAGTTTTCCATTCAAGAAATGAAAAGATCAGTCTAGCTACTAAGTAGTGAATGGGGTGGGGTGGGAGGAGGAGCAAGAAAAAGAGCTGGAGACCAGGTTCCTTAGGATGCTGGGTGTCCGGGCACAAGGTGGCAGTGGCCTGGGCTAGGGTGGGCTAGGAGAAAGGGGGAGAAGTTAGAGCTGAGCTAGCCTGAACGAAACTGGAGGACAGTAAGAAAGAAGCTGTCAAGGATGGCACTTAGGTTTCTGGCTCTAGACCGAGCAGGTTGGGAAGGGAGGGAGACCCGAGTTCAGCTTTGGTGAAGCTGAATTCGTGGAGGCCACGGGACACCAGGGTGGAGGTGTGTATCGGCAGATGAGGCCACAGTGGGGCAAACACCCGGGTTGGATCTCTGTAGGGTGAGCACCTTCTTCATGACACTGTTCCTCTTGTAATTGCCATACTGCTTAATGTCTGTAAGCCTCACACCCAGCATAAGCTTCAGAAGAGTGGTGTCCTTGACCATCTTGTTCACTGCTATGTCCCGAACGCTGATCACTAGGTGTAGCCTACAGATACCTCCACGTCAATAAATACTGGCTTAATGAACGAAGCCCTGATGAGGAACCACTGGCTTCGCCCCTGGATCTCTATCACATAGAGCCTGGATTTAACATCAGTGAATGGGGACTGGGTTCGCCAAGACAACACGGCGCGTTGCCCGCACAGGCGCAGAGGTGAGGGAAAACGAGTGGCGACCAAACCGAGGAAGATCTTAGGTTCTCCTTCCAGGGACACTTGACGGCTTGGCGGGAGGATGCTGAGGAGCAGCTAGGGGCAGGAGACCGAGGAATCACGGAGAACGGAAGCAGCCACGGAAATCCGACTGCACCCGCCGCGCCCCCAACCCCGATCGGCTCATACCTCCTCCTCCTCGTCCCCGGAGTCAGACTCAGGCTCCCCCGGCACCTCGTCATCTTCACCTATGGTCCCGATTAAACCCAGCTCCTCAAGCATGCTGCCGCAGCACCACTTCCGCAAACCAGCTCGCACGCAGGCCGGCCCTTACTTTCCGTCGGCCTCCTCGTCGTCACTGCGCATGTGCTGACATCACTTCCGCTTGGGGGAAGGCCCTGCGATGCTCCCTCCCCCGAACGTGGAGTACGCACGCGGCAGTTGGGGAGGTGGTTTTGGGTGACGGAGTCCCTGGCCCGCTGCGTTTCGGTGAATTTCTTTGTCTTGGTTCGCCGGCCGCGGCGTGCACCCTGCGGAGGAGGTGTGCTGGCGGCGCTTTGAGCCTGTGCGTTTGCGGACGGAAACTTGTGGAAGAAATGGCAATAAACGGTTAGCAGGGATCGCTACTGGGTAGTAGAATTATGGGATTTTTATTTTTTTCTTAGATTTTTTTCCCCCCACAATCCACATTTATTTTCATTTAAAAAAAAAAAAGGAAAAAAGGTAAACAAAAATAAGAGTAGGTAACACAGAGCAGTTACTGGGTCCCGAGAACTGATGACTTTTACCTGGTTAACGAATTTAATCCTCAGAGCAACCCCAGCAGAAGGTACCAGTAGTACGGACATTTTACATCCAGGGAGACTGAGACACAGAAAGGTCCCCAAGGCCACCAAGCCAAGAGTCCAACCCAGGCAGTGGCTCCAGAGTCTGGGAAGTGGGTCCCAGAACGTTCCAGAAGCTTTTCCTCTCCTTCCTGAGTGTGGAAATCTTGCTCGTGATCATCTCCTGTAGGTAGCTTTCCCTAAACATCACCTCAAACATGTCGTTTACCCAGACTACCCATGCTTGGCAGCTGTTTGCTCCTGTGATGCATGTGATTTTTACCATTTTCAGGTTTACAGTTCAGTGGCATTGATTACCCTGACAGTGTTGTGCAACCGTCACTACAGTGTGTTTCCAGAATTTTTTCCATGAGCGCAAGTGAACTCTATAACCAAAGCAATAGGTCCCCAACCTCTGGGTAGGCCTGGTAATTTCTCTACTTTCTGTCTCTATGAATTTGCCTATCCTAGGTATTTCGTACACGTTGAGCTTTACGTTAGTTATCCTCTCCTGTCTGGCTTATTTCCCTTAGCAGTATTTTCAAGGTGCATGCATGCGGTAGCCTGTGTCAGAACGCAGCCGAGGCTGAATGATGTGCTGGTTGAACGTACAGACATTTGGTGTATCCATTCCTCACCTGAGGGGCACTTGGGTTGCTCCTGCCTTTGGGCTTTTGTGAATACTGCCGCAATGAAAACTGCCGCAATGAACAGTAACCTACAAGGATATATTTGAGTCTCTGTTTTCAGTTCTTTGGGGCATATACCTAAGAGTGGAATTGCGGTAAAATGATAATTCTAATGTTTAGCTTTTGAGGAGCCACCCAACTATTTTCCAGAGCGGCTACCCCATTTTACATTCCCACCGGTAATGTATAAATCTTCCCGTTTCTCCACATACTTGCCAACACTTGCCGTTTTCCTCCTTTTTTTTTTTTAATTTATTTTTTTATTGTAGCTTCAGATGTCTTTTAATGGTGGTTCTGACAGTTTCATACCCTGGCCTCAGGCACTGAGTCTTGTGAATGAAGAATATCTATCACTTTGAGTGTTATTTCTTTACCTATGGATCCTAATGGAAGGTCTACCTTTTTCAAGCACGTAGACACTAAGTTTTTTTATACAGTTACAGGGGCCTCATTGGCCCCCTGAAGTTCATCCAATCATCCCGAGTGAAATTTCTTGCTCCAGGCAATGGACACCAGAGACTTGGTCTGTTTCATCTTCTGTCCACTTCGCTTCTGCTCCCACCACCTCGTTGAAGTCACCATCTTCTCTCAACTGGGTATCTGCAGCAGCACGTGGGTCCCCCAGATTCTCCTCTTGTCTCTCTTCAGTCCATTCTCCACACAACTGAGAGATCTTTCACAAACTCAAATCCTATTGCCTCGCTCCCCTGCTGGGACACTACAGTATGCTCGGAATAAAATCCCGACTCCTTCCGAGCAACATGATCTAGCTCTTGGCTACCCCATCAGCTTCTCATACTCTGCCCTTGTCTGCTCTACTCCAGCTGCACTGGCCTTCCTATTACCCACACAAGCCAACCCCTTCCCACCTATGGACCTTTGTGCTGACTGTTCCCACTACCCTGAATGCTGTTCCCTTCCATCAGTGCGCTACTGGCTCATGCCCATCTTCAAATTTCAGCTCAAATAAAGAGTCCTGACCACCCTATAAACCCACAGCACTCATCTTGCAGTCACTCTGTATTCCATCCCTCTTATTTCCCTCCTAGCATTTAGCACTCCTTGAGATCATTTCATTAGTTAATTTAGTGAACTCGTGTATAGTCTCTTACTAGATGTGAGCTCCAGAAGGGTGAAGGCTTTATCTATCTTGTTCACCGCTGTATCCCAAGTGCTTAGTATAGTGCTTGGCACATAGCAGGCACTCAGTAAGTGTGGGGTGAATAAACAAGCGAATGAATGTCTTTGTGTGTGTGTGTGTGTATGTGTTTTTAAAGATTTTGTTTCTTTCACAGACAGAGATCACAAGTAAACAGAGAGGCAGGCGGGCGGGGTGGGGGAGCAGTCTCCCTGCTGAGCAGTGAGCCCATTGCGGGGCTCTATCCCAGGACCCTGGGATCATGACCTGAGCCGAAGGCAGAGGCTTTAACCCACTGAGCCACCTAGGCGCCCCTATGTGTGTGTGTGTGTGTGTATTTTAATTTAGTTATTTATTTGACAGAGAGAGATGACAAGTAGGCAGAGAGACAGGCAGAGAGAGAGGGGGAAGCAGGCTCCCGGCTGAGCAGAGAGCCCGATGCAGCACTTGATCCCAGGACCTTGAGATCATGACCTGAGCCGAAGGCAGAGGCTTAACCTACTGAGCCACCCAGGTGCCCCCCCCCTTTTTTAAATTTTATTTATTTGTTTGACAGAGAGTGTGCACAAGCAGGAGGAGCAGCAGGCAGAGGGAGAGGGAGAAGCAGGCTCCTGGCTGAGCAGGGAGCCCAGTAAGGGACTTGATCCCAGCCTGAGCCAAAGGCAGATGCTTAACCAACTGAGCCACCCAGGTGCCCCTCTTTACATGTTTTTGAATTGTTTTCAGATGTTTATCAGGTCTATATGCCCATGTTTGCTCAACTCAAATAGACCTGATGTCAGCTCTGGCTCCCTCCCATCATTACCCGAGCCCTGAAGGGCAGGAAGCATGTCCAAAGCATGCCATCGAGCAGTGCTGCCATTTCATCATCTGTAATGAAGGACCAACATTTTAAATTTCCAATCCAGGGGCACCGGGCTGGCTCAGTTGGTAGAGCATGCGAGTCTCAGTCTCGGGGGTTGTGAGTTCAAGCCCCACCTTGGTTGTAGAGATTACTTAAAAATCTTTAAAAAGTAAATTAAAATAAATTATAAATAATCCACTGCAGACTGATACTTATGTGAAGTACAGTGAAATACTGTAGCAATGCCAGTTTGCTGGAAAACTTTCTCAAATCTTATTCTCAATTTCTGTACTTTATTATTCTGAGCAGGTCATAAAAAGTTCACAAACGGGCACTGAGACAGTCCATATTTTGAATCAAACTGTCTTCGAGCTCAGCACAACACATGGTAGATGTCCGTGTTTAGAACTCTTAGAAAACCAAGACAACATCACACTGGATTAAAGGCAAAGATGGACATGAACAGACTTTGTTTACTACAAAACATCAAATAATGCCAATTGTTAGAGCAGTGCTGTCCATTGGAACTTTCTGCAGCAATTAAAACGTCTTGTATTTGTCCTGTCTGATAGGTAACCACTAGCCACGTGTGGATTGAATTTTCCATTTTTTTATTTTAATTTTTATTTTTTAATAGAATTTATTTCACAGACAGAGATCACAAGTAGGCAGAGAAGCAGGCAGAGAGAGAGGAGGAAGCAGGCTCCCCACTGAGCAGAAAGCCCGATGTGGGACTCAATCCCAGGACCCTGAGATCATGACCTGAGCCGAAGGCAGAGGCTTTAACGCACTGAGCCACCCAGGCGCCCCTGAATTTTCCATTTTTATTTTAATTAGGTTAAATAGCCACTTGTGGCTAGTGGCGAATACTTTCGACAGTGCAGCTATATCAAGTTACATTTTGAAAACTTAGTCCTCCATCTCCTTTAGAACCTGATATCCTATCAGTGTCCAAGATCTGTCTTTTTCTCCTGCCTAAATGTTGGTCTGGTCAGACCTTCCCCCATTCCCCGGTTCAGTGATGACAACGCCATTCAAGGAACCATGCGTACTTGATTTCTCCTTCTCCTTTAATACCCCCTCTCCAACCTCCCATTCTTCATATCCTCTCAGGATTCCCTCCATCTCACAGCTCCCTCTAATGCTCCCCATCTCCGCCACCACCATATCTCACCAGGAGAGCAGCTTCATAACCAGCTTCCTCGGGTCCAGTCTGGTACACCATTTCCCCACGGCCCTGGTGAAAATCCTTGAGTGACTTTCATTTTTTTTTGTTTCTAATTATTATTATTTTTTACTTCCATTGTTTTTTAGGATAAAGACAAACCTCCTCCTCCTGGGCTATAAGCCCCTCCTTGCTCTGGCCCCATTCCCACTCCTAACCCCTACGTACGTTAAATTCCCTCTTTTGTTATTTCCTTTTTTTTTTCCCAATAGAAGTCTATCACGATCAGTGCAATTCTTTGGAGCGCCAGACACAGTTTCAACTTCATTTTCATCTGTAGTGAGTTAATAAGTGGTCTTTGCCACTAGATCACCACCAGCTCCGTGAGGACCAAGACTGAGTCTGTTTTTGCTCAACATTTTATTCTACCGCCTGGCAGGATGATGTTTGGTATCAGGGCAGGTTAGCAGAGTGGTTGAGCTCACAGCTTGTGGAACTAGCTCTGTGAGTTCGAATCCTGGCTCTACCTCTTACTATGAGGTGTGACTTTGGCAAATTGCCCTCCCTGTGCCTCCATTTTCTCATCTGTAAAATGGCAATAGAATAACACCTACCTCTTAGAGTTTTAGATTACATGATTTAAAACCGCTTGGCACACAGGAAGCACTGGATAATGTCAGTTATTATTAAATGAATACGTATCTTTATTGCATAAATGAATACAGGTATCCCACACTTTTTGAAAGTTTACATTACACCACTTCGCTTTTATGAAAGACCTGTGTTAGCTACCTGTTTGTGCTAACGGCAGGAAATCAGAAGAGAATGTTTGCTTTGGGGGAAAAAAAAACCCAAACCGGCAAAAACCAAAAATAGCTCTCAATGTCTGTTTCCCAGCTAGTGGTTACAGAGGCCTCACTGGAGAGAGTGGCGCCACCAAGCGCCTTCCGTGGGAACTACACTCAGCATCTCAGCCTCAAACCACCTGAGCTTTGAATTGTGTCTGTGAGTATCTGGACTTTATCTGAATTTATTTTGTGTATCCGTTGCCACGGTGTGTGGTAAGGTGTCAGAAGAACCTAAAAGGTTGTTTCTGGGGGATCTGGAACACTCAGAAATGTTTCCATATACATGAACAGTAATCTCTCCTTCATAAGAAGACTTTTCCGCTTACAGCAGGAATGCTCTACTTTGGAAGACCGGGGAACCTGTATGTGGGCTCTGCCTCCCTAGGAGGATCCACCGGTCTGGGGCGCGTGGGTGAGACTGGAGGGCTGGAGGAGGTAGAAGGGACCTGCTCCTTGCTTGCTGAACAGCACTATGAGTGTCACTCCAACAGCAATTCTTTCTGGAAATGACCATTCACTCCAGTTTCCACCTGGTTCTAGTTTGCAGGTTTTGATCGTCCTTTTTTAACACTCACAGACCAGCTTCCCTGTGCCTGCTCAGAACACCAGCGACAGGGGCGCCTGGGTGGCTCAGTGGATTAAGCCTCTGCCTTCGGCTCAGGTCATGATCTCAGGGTCTTGGGATTGAGCCCCGCATTGGGCTCTCTGCTTGACAGGGAGCCTGCTTCTCCCTCTCTCTCCCTGCCTCTCTGCCTACTTGTGATCTCTCTCTCTGTCAAATAAGTAAATAAAATCTTTAAAAAAAAAACAAAAAACAGAACACAAGCGACAGCTGAGTGGTTCTGCCCCCTCCACCACAGTTGGAGTCCCGGCCCCATGAGAACTTCCTCTGGGTTTAGAGACACCGGCGGGTTAGTGCCTCTTTGGTGCATTAGCCCCCTTCTCTAAGCTCCTTAGTTTTGGTGTTTCCAGCCTCTTCCAGGTGTCCCCCCACCTCACGGCTGCTCCCTGCAATTACTGCTCAGCGTCCCTTCTTGCCTTTTATGTTGGTAATACCTGGTGTGTTTACATTTTATGTATGTTCCCAAAATCTCTGATTTCCTCCCTTCCAGAGGTAGAGCTGAATGCCCCCCTTGAGTGTCGGCTGTACTTAATGACTTGCTTCTAAACAACAGAATGTGGGAACAGTGTTGGAGTTCGTAAAAAACTTAGTGGCTATACTTAGTGCTTTCTTGAATCACATGCTCTGGGAGAAGTTAGCTGCTGTGTGTTGAGGACGCTCTAGCAGCCTGTGCAAAGGCCCATGTAATGAGGAAGGAGGCCTTCTGGCAACAGCCAGTGAGAAATTGAGGCCTCTGTCATGTGAGGAAGATACCTTTTTTTTTAAAAGACTATTTATTTATTTATTTGACAGAGAGCGAGAGCACACAAGCAGGCAGAGTGGCAGACAGAGGGAGAGGGAGAAGCAGGCTCCCTGCTAACCAGGGAGCCTGATGCAAGGACCCTGGGATCATGACCTGAGCTGAAGGTAGATACTTAACCGACTGAGCCACCCAGGCGCCCTGAGGAAAATACCTTGAAAGTAGATCATTCAGCCCCAATTAGGCCTTCAAATAATTGTAGACTTTGTTGACCTTGTGACCACAACTTCATGGGAGACCCTGAACCACAACCCGGTAGGTACACCACTTCTGAAATCCTCACCCATACAAACTGCAAGGTTCCAGATGCTTAGTTTTAAGCCACAGAGTTTTGGGGGGTTATTTGTTACTTAGACATAAGTAGCTAATTCACCTGGTTTACAATTTTTTTTTAATTTGAGATATAATTGACATATGACATTGTATTAGTCTTATGTACAACATAATGATTTTATATTTGTATACATTGTGAAATGATCACCACCCAAAGTCTAGTTAACATCCATCACTATACATAGTTATAAATTGTTTTTCTTGTGAGAACATTTAAAGTTTATTTTCCTAGGAGCTTTCAAATATACAAATATGATATTATTTACTCTAATAACCATGCTGTACATTACATCTCCATGATTTAGTTTTATAACTTCACCCATTTCATCCCTCCCCTCCCCACCCCCACCTCTAGCAACCACCCATTTGTTCACTGTATCTATGAGTTTGATTTTTTGGAGGGGAGGGTTTGGTTCAGTTTTATTTTGTTTTTGTTTCTGGGGTTTTTGTTGTTGTTGTTGTTGTTTTAAAGATTTTATTTATTTATTTGATAGAGACAGCGAGAGGGGGAACATGAGCAGGGGAAGTGGGAGAGGAAGAAGCAGACTCCCCGCTGAGCAGGGAGCCCCATGCAGAGCTCGATCCCAGGATCCTGGGATCACGACCTGAGCTGAAGGCAGACGCTTAATGACTAAGCCACCCAGGCACCCCGGGTTTTGGTTTTTTTTTTCCCCAGATTTCACAAAGAAGTGAGATCATACAGTATTTCTTTCTCTGACATTTCACTTAGCATAATACCCCCAAGGTCCATCCATGTTGTTACAAAGGGTGAGATTTCCTTCTTTTTTATGGCTGAATAATATTCCACTGTCTATATCTATATACACAACATTTTCTTTATCCATTTATACACCAGTGGACACTTAGGTTGCTTCCAGGTCTTGGCTATTGTTAACAATGCTGCTATGATCAGTGGGTTAAAGCCTCTGCCTTTGGCTCAGGTCATGATCTCAGGGTCCTGGGATGGAGCCCTCCATTGGGCTGTCTGCTCTCTTTCTGCCTGCCTCTCTGCCTACCTGAGATCTCTTTCTGTCTCTCTGTCAAATAAATAAATAAAATCTAAAAAAAATTTTAAAAATAAAAAAAATAAAAACAATGCTGCTATGAATATAAACAGATATCTCTTCCTGTTAGTATTTTTGCTTCCTTTGGATAAATACCCAGAAGTGGGTTTGCTGGATTATACACGGTAGTTCTACTTTTAATTCTTTGAGAAACATCCATACTGTTTTCCATAGTGGCTGTACCAATTTACATTCCCACCAGCAGTGCACAGGGTTCCCTTTTCTCCATATCCTCCCCAGCTCTCGTTCTTGTCTTTTTGATCAAAGTCATTCCAGCAGGTGTGAGGTGATGCCTCATTGTGATTTTTATTTGCATTTCCCTGATGATTAATGATGTGGACCACCTTTTCATGTACCTGTTGGCCATCTGTATGTCTTTTTTGGAAAAATGTCTCTTCCGATCCTCTGCCCATTTTTAAATCAGATTGTTTGTGGGGTTTTTTACTATTGAGTTGTGTGAATCCTTTATGTATTTTGGATATTAATCGCTTATCAGACATATAATTTGCAAATATATTTTCCCATTCAGTAGGTTGCTTTTTCATTTTTCCCTTGCCGGGCAGAAACTTTTTAAATCGGTGTGGTCCCACTTGCTTATCTTTGCCTTTATTGCCTTTGCTTTTAGTGTCAGATCCAAAAAATCATCACCAAGACCAATGTTAAGGAGCTTGGTGCCTGGGTTTCCTTTGAGGAGTTTTATGGTTTCAGATCTTAAACATTCAAGTCTTTAATTCATTATGAGTTAACTTTTGTGTATGGCATGAGATAGTGGTCCGGTTTCATTCTTTTCCATATGGTTGTTCCAACGTTACTTATTGAAGAGACGGTTAATTCCCTATTGCATAGCCTGGGCTCCTTTGTCATACATTAATTGGTTATATATGCATTTCTTTCTTTCTAGGCTCTATACTCTGTTCCATTGATCTCAGTGTCTTTTTTTTTTTAAGATTTTATTTGTTTATTTGACAGAGATCACAAGTAGGCAGAGAGCCAGACAGAGAAAGAGAGGGGGAAGCAGGCTCCCCGCTGAGCAGAGAGCCCGATGTGGGGCTCGATCCCAGGACCCTGAGATCATGACCTGAGCCGAAGGCAGAGACTTAACCCACTGAGCCACCCAGGCGCCCCTTGGTGTCTGTTTTTATCTCACACCATACTTTGTAAGATCGTTTGTAAGATAATTTAAAATCAGGATGTATGATGCTTCCAGCTTTGTTCTTTCTCAAGAAATACTCTGGCTATTTGGTGTCTCTAATAATTCTTTATACTAAATTTGCTGTTAAAACAACTTGCACAGTGGAGCACCTGGATGGCTCAATCAGTTAAGCATCTGACTCAATTTCAGCTCAGGTCTTAGTCTGGGGTCATGAGTTCAAGCCCCTACTTAAAAAAAGAAAGAAAGAGAGAAAAAAAGAAAGAGAGAAGGAAAGAAGGAGCAAAGGAAAGAAAAGGAGGGGAGAGGGACGCCTGGGTGGCTCAGCTGGTTAAGTGGCTGCCTTCGGCTCGGGTCATGATCCCAGCGTCCTGGGATCGAGTCCCACATCAGGCTCCTTGCTCAGCAGGAAACCTGCTTCTCCCTCTGCCTCTGCTTCCACTCTGCCTGCCTGGGCTCGCGCGCTCTCTCTCTCTCTCTCTCTGACAAATTAAAAAAAAAAAAATCTTAAAAAAAGAGAGGAGAGGAGAAAAGAGAAAAGAAAAGAAAGAAGGTTATAAAACATATATGGTAAGATGGAATCTTACAGGTGAGTCATTAAGAAAATAATCAGATTTGTGCTTTTTGTTCCTGTGGACTTGCCAACTAAAAGAGGGGGAAACTAAACTTCAGGCCCATCAAGGAGGATGAACCTGAAGAGACCCAGAGGCAAAAGCAATAGAGGTTTGTGTCATCAAGTTTATGAGAAGAATGTGGCCTGATGTCTCTGTGGGGATGTAGATTCTCTAACAGGGGAAGAGGATGGAGGCCATTTAAGTTGAAGATGGACAACTGACTCAATCCCAGAGTTCTTTATTGGTCAGTGTGCTGGTGAATTTTATGTCAGTGTGACTGGGCCACAAGATGCCCAGATATTTGGTCAAACATTATCTTGGGTGTTTCTCTGAGGGGGGTTTTGGCTGTGATTAACATTTAGGAGCACCTGGCTGGCTCAGCTAGTGCAGTGTGTGACCACTTGATCTTGGGGTTCTGAGTTCAAGCCCCACATTGGATGTAGAGATTACTAAAAATAAAATCTTTAAAAAAGAGAGAGAAAGATGAGACATCTGGGTGCTCAGAGGGTTTAAGCATCTGCCTTTGGCTCAGGTCATGATCCCAGCATCCTGGGATCAAACCCCACACTGGGATACCTGCTCAGTGGGGAGTTTGCTTCTCCCTCTCCCCCTGCCTCTTCCCCTCCCCCAACTCATGCTCTCTTACTCTCTCTCTCTCAAATAAATAAATAAAATCTTTTAAAAAAGAGAGATTATAGGGGCGCCTGGGTGGCTCAGTGGGTTAAGTCTCTGCCTTCGGCTCGGGTCATGATCTCAGGGTCCTGGGATTGAGCCCCGCATCAGGTTCTCTGCTCAGCGGGGAGCCTGCTTCCCCATCTCTCTGCCTGCCTCTGCCTGCTTGTGATCTTTCTCTCTGTCAAATAAATAAATAAAATCTTTTTTTAAAAAAGGTTATAATTTATTTTTTTAATATTTTATTTATATATTTCAGAGAGAGAGAGAGAGAGAGAGCATGTGCCATCGTGAGCAGGGGAAGGGAGAGAGAGAGAGAAGGAGACTCCACTGAGCAAGGAGCCCCATGCAGGGTTCAGTGCCAGGACCCCTCTCACTTCTGTCACATCAAGAGCAGCAGGTCTCTTGATAGAGTCAGTGCCTGGACAGTCTTGGAGCAAAGGAAGTGGTTGCTAGGAGAAGAGCCATCTAACTCGGAGGGGACATGGTCTTGCACTCGGTCTCTGAGCAGATCAGCAGTAATCACTGAGTAGAAGCTAAAGGCCCTTTCCCAATTTTCTTGTATTATGGGAAGCTGGGTTTTGTTTTGTTTGCATGATTCCAAATCATGATGGGAATGGGAAGGAGCACCCCCCCTAAAAGGTTGACATTAGATTTACTGCCAAACTTGGTGAATGTAGACTGAATCAAAGGAATTCAAAGTTGATTTCATGTTTGATAAAAGGGCAGGTAGAGGGACCAGACTCCGTTCATCCTTTGGTTCCAGGCATCACCATTGCATGGCTTCCACTACAGTGGTCAGAATGGCTGCTGAAGCTCTAGCCATCGGGCCTCATTCCAGCAAGCATGAAGGGAGGGGCAGGGTAAGAAGAACTCATATTCCCCCCTTCATCCCACTCCAGGAGGTCGTATAGATAACTTTTGCTTCCATCTCATTGGCCGGGACTTGGTCTGTGGGCACTCCTACCTGCAGAGAGGCTGCCAAATGTATATTTTATTCTGAACAGCCATATGTCCAACTAAAAATGTTGAGTTTTACTGCTCAGTAAAAAGTGGATAATGGCTTCTGAGGGCAAAGGAAATTTCTGTCACAGTCAAGAGGCTCATGCACTAAAATGCTAGCCACAATTACATCTGGAAGGTGAAAATACAGATGATTTTTAGCTACTTTTTTTTTTTTTTAATTTTA
Source organism: Martes martes (assembly GCF_963455335.1). Classification (NCBI taxonomy): domain Eukaryota; kingdom Metazoa; phylum Chordata; class Mammalia; order Carnivora; family Mustelidae; genus Martes; species Martes martes. The sequence continues at coordinate 11,426,360 of NC_137896.1, forward strand.
TCTATTCATTTGACAGACAGATCACAAGTAGGCAGAGAGGCAGGCAGAGAGAGAAGGGAGGAAGCAGGCTCCCCGCTGAGCAGAGAGCCCGATGCGGGGCTTGATCCCAGGACGCCGGGATCATGACCTGAGCCGAAGGCAGCGGCTTTAACCCACTGAGCCACCCAGGCGCCCCGATTTTTAGCTACTTCTTTATAGTTTTCCCTAATACTTGATTTTAAAAAAATAAACTAACCATATATTTATAATCAGAGGGAAAATAAGCATTGCCACTCTTCAATCTGAAGGGGAAAACACAGTATGAATAAAATAAATGGTAAAATGGTGTACCAGAGCTAAGGCAATTTTTAAAGACATACCTCTGCTCTCAGGAGGGCTTAGGCAACGTTCCCAGAGAAATAAAACTTCCCTGGAAATGCAGCTCCTTTTAGCAACCCAATCGTGGATCTCTCCACCTACAGATAAGAGCTTGTCCTCTCCAGAATGCTACAGGGATCTGTTTGGACTTGTCAGGACACAAGGCCTGTTTGGCATTGACTTACATAGTCTTGCTTCAGTCCTGGTATCACCTGACTACATTCCAGGGGTGCCGCCATCTCCGTGCACCGTGAATGCTGCCGCATGGGCTGCAGCTCTGTCAAATATTTATTAGATGGTGTCAAATCCAGGCTGTCTTCACATCTTAATTCCCCTAAATGATTTGCAGTTGATAAGATTGGGGTAGATATAGAAACCATGAAAAGCTTGCCTAAGAATGAGCAAGTTCTGTGAGATCCTTGGCGATCAAAGATGTCTCAAAGATGTCGAGAGCTTTGGAGATTTGCTGCACTTGCATAAAATACTTCTTTTTTTTTTTTTTTTTAAGATTTTATTTGTTTATTTGACAGAGAGAGAGTGAGATCACAAGTAGGCAGTCAGAGAGAGAGAAGGGGAAGCAGGCTCCCCGCGGAGCAGAGAGCCCAATGCGGGGCTGGATCCCAGGACCCGGAGATCATGACCTGGGGCAAAGGCAGAGGCCCCCCTAAAATCCATCTTGACTTTCATTTCCACCTTCCTCCTCACCATCCTCTCCAAATCAGGATCTATGAAGATCAGATTGGATAAGAATTTCCTCCTTACGGATCTGACATCAACCCCAGAACTTTTGCTGTGTTTGGGAGCACTGACTCCCTGCCCAATTCAAAGTAGAGTTTCCAACTGATTTTTATTCACAGAGAGAGAGTCAAGGTAGATGTTAATAATTAATTTTGAAACTATTCCATTACTAGACAGTGGCACCAACTCAGGATCAGTGTACTAACATAGTATTTTCATCTGTTCTGCAACAAAGGCAGACACGGGGGATACGCCATCTCTTTACCTTCTCCCTCCCCAGAGGTAACCATTCTTATGAATCTGAAGTGGAACCTTCCTGTTGGTGCTGTTATATCCCCATTTTACAGGTAAAGAAAATGAGACACAGGAAGATAAAGGAATCTGTCCAAGGCCACACCCTTAGTGGGTGGTGGAACCAGTACAGACAGGTCATAAGTCAGATGAAGGAAAGACTGCGGGTTGATAAGAGGGACTGGGGCGTGTGGTCGGGGAAGTCCACTCTGGAGAGGTGACGGGGTTCCAAAGCTGAGAACTGAAGATCTACCAAGCAAGATTTCTAGGAAGAAAGAACAAGAGCAAAGGCTCCAAACTTGGGCGAAGTGGCTGCCCCTTTAGCTGCTGTCTTGGACCCAGAGGATGAGGACGGTGCATCAGCGAGCGAGGATACTGTAGTACTAAGGTCTTGATGGAACGTAAAGGTCATAAAGGTCTTGAACTGCTGACCTACACTACATTTATGAATGAAGCCAAATTATCTTCTATGTCATTTAAGCCCTATTGGTTGGTTTGGTTTGGTTGTCACACTACATCTAATCCTAATTGTTCCATTGTCCCTTCCTTCTGTGAATTCAAATAAGACACGTGCATGTAGGGATGCTTCGGTGGCTCAGTCGGTTAATCGCCTTCCTTCAGCTCTGGTCATGATCCCATGATCCTGGGATGGAGTCCTACATTGGGATCCTTCCTCAGTCAGGAACCTGTGTCTCCCTCTGCCTGCTCCACCCCCCCCCGCCCCCGCTTGTGCGCTCTCTCTCTGACAAATAGATAAATAAAATCTTAAAAAAAAAAGATGTGTGAATGTATGCAGGGCCATTGTGTTGACCCTATTCCTGTCTCATTTTTGTTTCTACCCCTTGATTTCTTCATCTTTTTTAAAGCAAGTTATAGCCATAGTGTCGTTTTGCTTTTGGTGGGGGTCTTAGTTAGGAATCATTTTATTGCAAGAAACAAATACATGTCGATGTTAGATTATAGAAAGATTTATTGAAAGGGTGCGCCTGGGTGGTTCCGTGAGCTGGGTGTCCGTCTCTTGATTTCAGCTCTGGTCAGGATCTCAGGGTTGTGGGATCGAGCCCTGTGTCCGGCTCTGTGCTGGGTATGGAGCCTGCTTGGGATTCTTTCTCTCTCCCCCTGCTCCTCCTCCTGCTTGCTTGCTCTATCTCTCGCTTTCTCTCTCTCTCAAAAAATAAAACAAATATAAAATAAAGGGGTGTCTGAGTAGCTCAGTTAGTTAAGCCTCTGCATTTGGCTCAGGTCATGATCCCGGGGTCCTGAGATTGAGCCCTACATCGGACTCCCTGCTCAACATTGGGCTCCCTGTCTCCTTCTCTCTCTCTTTTTTTTTAAGATTCTATTTATTTATTTGACAGACAGAGAGATCACAAGTAGGCAGAGAGGAAGGCAGAGAGAGAGGGGGAAGCAGGCTCCCTGCCGAGCGGAGAGCCCGAAGCGGGGCTCGATCCCAGGACCCTGAGATCATGACCTGAGCTGAAGGCAGAGGCTTTAACCCACTGAGCCACCCAGGCACCCCCTGTCTGCTTCTCTTTCTCCCTCTGCCTCGCCCCTCCATTGATGCCCTCTCTCAAGTAAATAAATTAAAATCATAAATAAGTAAATAAATAAGAATTTTTTTTTAAGATTTTATTTATTTATTTGTCAGAGAGAGTGGGCACAGGCGGAGGGAGAAGCAGTCTCCCTGCTGAGCAAGGAGCCCGATGTGGGACTCGATCCCAGGACGCTGGGATCATGACCTGAGCCGAAGGCAGCCGCTTAACCAACTGAGCCACCCAGGCGTCCCTAAATAAGAATATTTTAAAAGTTTTATTGAAAGGCATCAGATGTCTCAAGGAAATAATAACAATACAAACCTTAGTAAGCACTTATATTTTAAAGACTATTCTGTGATTTACATATATTAACATATTTAATTCTCACAATAGCCTTATGAATAGATCAATACCCCAATTTTTTTTAAAGATTTTATTTATTTATTTGACAGACAGAGATCACAAGTAGGCAGAGAGGCAGGCAGAGAGAGAGGAGGAAGCAGGCTCCCTGCTGAGCAGACAGCCCGATGCAGGGCTCGATCCCAGGACCCTGGGATCATGACCTGAGCCGAAGGCAGAGGCTTTAACCCACTGAGCCACTCAGGTGCACCAATACCCCAATTTTTTAAACAGCTTTATTCATGTATAATTCATATACCATGTTTTTCACCCATATAGAACAGTATCACCAAGATCAATTTAGAACATTGTCATCAAATGAAATCCCAAGAGAAACGCCATACTCTTTAGCTGTCATCCCCAATATTCACACACAAACTCCAGCCCTAGGCAACCACTAATCTACGATTTGTCTCTGGATTTGCTTACTCTGGACAATTCACATAAATGGAATTTTACAATATGTGACTAGTTCCTTTCTCGTAGCATGTTATAATGTGAGGTTCACCGTTCTTTTATATATGGGTAAGTAATAGTCCATTGTACAGATTTGCCCCATTTGTTCATTCATCAGCTGATGGGCATTTGGTTGATTGTTTCTTTTTTTTCTTTTGGCTATTAAGAGTAATGTTGCTATAAACATACATGAATAAATTTTCAGGTGGACACATTCCAATTTTCTTGGGTATTACAAGTGGAACTGCTAGGTCATATGTTAACTGTACGTTTATATTTTTGAGGAACTGCCCAACTCATCAAAAAAACGTTAGGATCATCAGACTGGGAAGTCGGCTTATTGTAATTACTCTCTGTAGCAGTGAGAAAAGGATACGGCAACAAGGAACGGCTTCTCAGATGGTTTGCCCAGAAATGACACATGTCACTATGTCACTTCTGCTCATCTTTTATTGGTCAAGTTAAGTCATACAGCCACACCCAATGTCAAGGGGGCGGGAAAGCACAGTCTTACCTAACATGCAGAAAAGGGAAAGAACTAGAAGCATTTACAGAAAGTTGCTAACAGCTGCTGCAGGGAATATTGGGTAGAAAAGCCCCTATGAGGGGTGATGTTTACTCTGAGACTTGGGAGATCAGAAAAAGCCTGTTTGAGATGATGTTGAGGGAAGAGAAATACTCAGCATCAGTAATCATTAAGGAAATGTAAATAAAACCATGAGGAACTATCACTTCACACCCACCAAGATGACTCTGCAGTCGCCCCTTGAATAACACAGGTTTGAACTGCATGAGTCCACTGACAGTGGGTTTCTTCTTCTTCTTTTTTTTTTTTTTTATTTTAAAGATTATATATTTGAACTAGAGAGAGAGAGAGAGACCATGAGTGGGAGTTGAGGGGCAGGGAGAAGCAGACTCCCCGCTGATCAGGGAGCCAGAGGAGGAACTTGATCCCAGGAACCTGGGTTTATGACCTGAGCCGAAGGCAGACGCTTAACCAACTGAGCCACCCAGGTGTCCCATATGGATCTTTTCCCCACAAATACAGTAGATAGAGTGCCATTAGTGAATTTTCTCTCCCTTCCTTCCTTCCTTTTTCTTCCTTCCTTCTTCTTTCTTTCTCTTTCCCTCCCTCCCTCCTTCCCTCCCTCGCTCCCTCTCTCCCTTCCTTCCTTCCTTAGCTCTATGCCCAACATAGGGGTTGAATTCATGACCCTGAGATCAAGAGTCACATACTTTACTGACTGAGCCAGCCAGGCACCCCTGTTTTCTCTTTCTTATGATTTTCTTAATAACATTTTCTTTTCTCTAGCTTATTTTATCATGAGAATGCTGTATACAATACATATAACCTACAGAATATGTGTTAATTGACTATGTTATTGGTCAGGCTTCCAGTCAATAGTAGGCTTTAAGTAGTTGAGTTTTGGGGGAATCAGGAGCTAGATGCAGATTTTCAGCTGCATAGGGGGTCAGTGCCTCTAACTCTTCAGTTGTTCAAGGGTCAACTCTAATAAAAAAAAAAAAGGATACAGACAATAACAACTTTTGGCAAGAGTGTGGAGAAATTGAAACCTTCATATGCTGTTGGTGGGAATGTAAAATGGCACAACCATTTTGGAAACAGTTTGGCAGTTCCTCAGAAAACTTAAAAACGTAGAATTATCAGGGGCACCTGGGTGACTCAGATTGTTAAGTGTCTGTTTTTGGCTCAGGTCAGGATCCCAGGGCCCTGGGATCCAGCCCCACATCAAGACCCTCATTGGGCTCCCTGCTCAGTGGGGAGTCTGTTTATCCCTCTCCCTCAGCCCCACCCATCCCTTCCCCCACCACCCTGCTCATGCTTGCTCATTCTCTCTCACTCTCTCTCAAATAAATAAATAAAATCTTTTTCTAAAAAAACCATAGTTATCAGATGACCCAACAACTCCACTTCTAGGTATATGCCCAAGAGAATTAAGAACATATATCGACACAAAAACTTACACATGAATGTTCATAGCACCCTCATTCATGACAGCCCAAAATAGAAACAACTCAAATGTTTATCACCTGGTAAATGAATAAACAAAATGTGGGAGATACATATATATATATTTTCATTCTCCCTCTCCCTTTCCCACTCCCCCTGCTTGTGTTCCCTCTCACTGTCTCTCTCTGTCAAATAAATAAATAAAATCTTTTTAAAAAAATTCATATTCCAAGGGTGCCCAGCTCAGTCGGTAGAGTGTGTGACTCTTGATCTCAGAATTTTGAGTTCAAGCCCCTGATGGTTGTAGAAATTACTTAAAAATAAAATCTTTTTTTTTAAAGATTTTATTTATTCATTTGACAGACAGAGATCACAAGTAGGCAGAGAGGCAGGCAGAGAGAGAGAGAGAGAGGAGGAAGCAGGCTCCCTGCTGAGCAGAGAGCCCGATGCGGGGCTCGATCCCAGGACCCTGAGATCATGACCTGAGGCGAAGGCAGAGGCTTAACCCACTGAGCTACCCAGGCGCTCCAAAATCTTTTTTTTTTTTTGAAGATTTTATTATATTTTTCTAAAAGATTTTATTTATTTATTTGAGAGAGACAGAGTGAGAGAGCATGAGAGGGGAGGTCAGAGGGAGAAGCAGACTCCCCATAGAGCTGGGAGCCCTGATGAGGGACTCCATCCTGGGACTCCGGGATCATGATCTGAGCTGAAGGCAGTTGCTTAACCAACTGAGCCACCCGGTGCCCTTTTTTAAAGATTTTATTTACTTGACAGAGAGAGACACAGTGAAAGAGGGAACGTGAGCCGGGGTTGTGGGAGAGGGAGAAGCAGGCTCTCCGCTGAGCAGGGAGCCCGATATGGGGCTCGAGCCCAGGACCCCGGGATCACGACCTGAGCTGAAGGCAGACGCTCAAAGACTGAGCCACCCAAGTGCCCCTTAAAAATAAAATCTTAAAAAAAAATTCATATACCAATTTCCAGTGAGGTTTCATACTTTCTCAATTAGCCATCCTTTCTTCACCTCACAATCTCCCTTATATTTATTTAATATGAATGATATATACCACTTATTTGACACAAAAAAATTCTTTATGCACATGTGACAACATGCATAAAAAACTTGGTCATGGCTTGTATGACTTAGAGCTCAGAAACCAGTACTGCTTAACTCAAGCAGGAAAAAAGTATTGACTAAAGGGACACGAGATATATGGCTTGTTCTATTGGAAACAGCTCCTTCACTTAGTAAATGTGTGTTCATCTTGTGTAACTGGCTCAACCACTCTGTGCCTCAGTTTATGCATCCATAAAATGGAGGAAATTATAGTACCTACTGCATGAAATTGTTGTGGGGGTTAAATTAATTAAAACATATAAAACACTTGCAACAGTGCCCGACACATTGTTAGTGCTTCGTAAACGTTATTTATTATCATTAACTGACTTGTCCAAAGAAGCCGATGAGTGGCCAGTGCAGGATTTGAATCCAAGTCCATTTGAAACCAAAACCTGAGCTCCTACCATGACAGCCCTTTTTCACAGTGTTAACTCAGCACGATTCTCCCCCTTTTCTCCTAAATGCTGGTGAAACCCAGGGGATGTTCCTTCTCCCATCCCACTAGCAATTACTTCCTTTTGCATCCTCCTGGGGTTTATCAACAAAAACTTGTCAAGCCGGCTGGTCCCTCTGAGAAGCAATTTAGGCTCACACCCTGCAAAAGCTTTTGCCTCACTGGTAGACTTTGTTTGCTTTGGGGAATGCTGTTCTTTTAAGTATAGAGGACATTTCATCTAAGTAATAGTTTCCATGGTCTTTGATCTAGGCATGCAGCAGCTGCAGCTGGGAAGTGACATGCTTGCCTCATGCAAGTCTGCCTTGTTTCTAAGCATTACCCTTCCTTCTCATGCATTACCCGTCCTTCTCATGTTTGATATGAAAATATTAGGTCCATATCTGAAAGAGTAATGCAGTTCCCTGAAAGGTGTTGCATTAATCATTTTTAAAAATTTTCTATGTTTTATAATGTTTTGACATCTTAAAAAGCTTGTCAGGGGAGAGCCTGCTCCTCCCAGGGCTACTCTGTTCTTAGAGACAGACAGCAGAGGGCTCAGCTGCGAGCACATCTTTCATATACAAGCCAACTAATCCCCAGTTTATAGCTCCAGTAGTCCTCTAACTGGAACCCACCAAGCCAGTGCTTCCCCTGCCCAAAATCATCCCAGAGCCAGGCACCAGGCGACTAGAGAGCACCCCTATAGCCCAGAGCCCACTGACATTTTTCAGACTCGCTAGTCCTAAATCCGGGCATTCCCCTCTCCTCTCTTCTGCCACCAGATGACATCAATACTTGGTGCTTCCTCTATGGCTCTGTATGGCATGGTTATCCCCCCTCTAAGACCTGTGAGTACAACAAACTCCCTTGAAGAGCCTCGTCCTCATTTCTTCCTGTCGTTACACCAACTTTACCGTACCATCTCCAACACTTATACTCTCGGAACAAGTATTATAAATTGATTGTTTTTCATAAAAAATACACCTGATTTCTATTTATTGTTAAAACACTATTAATTCATGTTAATTATACCTAAGTAAAAACATATCGTGCAGAACACTGTTACATTAGACTCTAGTGAAAATTTAAAACAAAAGATAACACGTTTATCATACCATTTCAGTTAAACCATCACTTTCCTTTTCAAGCCTGCCTTCGAATTTTGTTCCATATATCTTCCTCTTTATAAGATTAACAAAAAAAATATTAATGATCTACACTAATTACGGTGCTCAGGTTTGTAAAACACTTCCTTCTATGTCATTTTGAGACCTTACGAAGAAAAGGAGTGATCAGAGAAACAGGATGGAAACTAGAAGAGAGTAGTGTCCAGATGCCCAGGAAGGAGAATATTTCTAGAAGGAAGTGATGGGCCATGTCAAATGCTAGTGAAAGATCCAGCAACAAGAGATCTGAACATGCTTATTGGATTTAGCAACATGTTTTAATAAAGTATTGGCAAACCTTTCAATACATTTGGCTATGAGAAGGGAAGGAGAATAAGGGGCTGGAGCTGGAGACACAATGAAACTAAGAGATTTGTTTGTTTTGGTTTTGTTTTTTTTTTAAATAAGAAAAACTTACAAATATGTAATTTTTATTTATTTATTTACTATTTATTTATTTTTAAAGATTTTATTTATTTATTTTTGTGAGAAAGAGAGAGCATGAGTGGTGAGGATGGCAGGGCAGAGAGAGAAGCAGATTTCCTGCCAAGCAGGGAACCTGATGCAGGGAGCCCAAGGCAGGGAACCTGACGCAGGACTTGATCCCAGGATCAAAGGATCATGACCTAAGCCGAAGGCAGACATTTTAACCAATTGATCCACCCAAGCACCCTGACCTAGGAATGTTTAAATAAAGATTGGGAGGATCTAGTTGAGAGCTAATACCTAGATATCCAGAAGAAGAAATGAATCATTGGTAGAATGAGGTTTATATGAAGGAGAGGAGGAGATAAGGGTTGGTTTCAATAGGAGAGACACCAACCACTCCTATGGCAACAGGAAGAAGATTGGTTCAGATGTAGGTGGGTTATTGTTTTTGTTTTGGGAAGATGCCTGAGTTTTTCAATATAGACACTGACAAAGCAGATAGCTGGAATTTTTTTTTTAAGATTTTATTTATTCACTTGACAGAGATCACAAGTAGGCAGAGAGGCGGAGAGAGAGAGGAAGGGAAGCAGGGTCCCTGCTGAGCAGAGAGCCCCATGAGGGGCTGGATCCCAGGATCCTGGGATCATGATCTGAGCCGAAGGCAGATGCCTCAACCCACTGAGCTACCCAGGCGCCCCTGATAGCTGGAATTTTGACCCATAAGTACAATCAAAATGCAAATGGTCATCGGAGTTTATGGTATTGGAAAGAGTGTTCTTGAAATGATGGACCATAATGTTTGCTGAATATAGAAAGGCATGAAAGATGGAGAAGGCTGATGGAAGGGGAGAAACTATATGGGTAAATAGATTGGAGTCCTGATGAGCTAGAAGAATAGTCTTAGTGAGTCATGAAATATGGAGGTTGGAAGGGTTGTGGCCAGAATATAGAATTATATTTTGGATATATTTATTTTTGATGTCGAGACCTAGTATATGGTCATAAGGAGGCATGACTGGAGTAGGATAGAAGAGAAGGTCGCTAGAAATGAGAAGGTCCTACAGCTGAGTGAACAGGATCTTGGATTGGCTGTGTATATGAATGTTGAGGTCACCGAGATAATGAGTGGAAGAGAATATGTGAGCCAGGTGCCCAAATGTGGTGGATAAAGGCAGTGGAGAGGGAACAATAGGGTCATGACTGAATGACCTCTCTCCTGAGCTCTATTCTTGATTTTCCAGATGTCTAACTAATATCCCCACTTAGATGTGTAACAGACATCTTCAATTTAACAATGTGGTCATACCGAGAAACAGGGGGACTAGAAAAGTCATTTTTGGGGCACCTGGGTGGCTCAGTGGGTTAAAGCCTCTGCCTTCGGCTCGGGTCATGATCCCAGGGTCCTGGGATCGAGCCCCACATCGGGCTCTCTGCTCAGCAGGAAGCCTGCTTCCTCCTCTCTCTCTGCCTGCCTCTCTGCCTACTTGTGATCTCTGTCTGTCAAATAAATAAATCTTTAGAAAAGTCATTTTTATGGTCACGTAATTAGCCTAAAAATAAAGTTGGGGTTCTATTGCAATAAAAAAAATCAGAAAGTGGATATCATGAGACAATATGATCTTTCCCACATTGTGTAACACTCATATTACCAGATTTTTACAACAGTGAAAATTCAGATAGCCTCAAAAGATAAGGGGAGTATCCAGAAACTCCTACAATTCAAAACTAAAAGACAAACAGCCCAATTTTAAAGTGAGGAAAGGACTTGAATAGACATTTCTTCAAAGAAGATATACAAATGACCAAAAAGTCTTTGTATGAAAAGACACTTCACACCAATAGTTATTAGGGAAATGCAAATAAAAATCATGAGATACCACTTTACACTCACTAGGGTAGCTGTAATTTTAAAAAAGGAAAATACAATTGTTGGCAAAATGTAGAGAAATTAGAACACTTGTACATCACCAGTGGGAATGTAAAATGGTTCAGCTGTGGAAGATAGCTTGGCAGCTCCTAAAAAAGATAAACATAGAGTAACCATGTGACTGAGCAATTCAACCCCTAATTATATACCCAAAAGAACTGAAAATAGGTTTTTTGAGAGAATTTAAAAACAAATTCTTTTTTTAAAAAAGATTTTATTTGTTTAACAGAGAGAGAGAGACAGCGAGAGAGGGAACACAAGCTGTGGGAGTGGGAGAGGGAGAAGCAGGCTTCCCACCGATCAGAGAACCCAACGTGGGGCTCGATCCCAGGACCCTGGGATCACGACCTGAGCCGAAGGCAGACGCTTAACCGACTGAGCCACCCAGGCGCCCCTAAAAACAAATCCTTGTACGTGAATGTTCATAGCAGCACTGTTCGCAATAACCAAAGGTGAAAGCAACCCAGACAGCCATAAATAGGTAAGTGGGTAAACAAATTGTGACATAGCCATACAATGGAACATTATTTGGCTATAAAAAGGAATGAATTACTAATACATGCCAAATATGGGTGAACCTTAACATAAAAAATTATGTTAAGTGGATGAAGTCAAAGGTCCCATGTTGTATGATTCCATACAATATGTGAAATCCATGGAAACAGAAAGCAGACTGATGGCTGCCAGAGTTTTGGGAGAGAAGGGGCAGCGGGGAGCAACTTCTTAATGAATACAAAGTCTCCTTTTGGAATAATGAAAATGTTTTGGAACTAGATAGAGGTAGGTAGTGATAGCTCAATTCTGTGAAAGTACTAAATGCCACTGAATCGTTCACTGTGAAATGGTTAATTTTATGAGAATTTCACCTCAATTTTAGTAAGAAGAAAAAATTATGTGGCCAAGTTTTAGTATTAGGAATGATAGAAAACTCATTTATCAAGATACAACAAATTGTTAACTGATTATGTGTGTTCTCACTATATATAGTAATTCAAACACAGCGTGAAGTGTAAGTGCCAAATTTCTTTTCTGCTATATGTAAAGACAACCGTGTGTTAGGAAAACTGTTTTGTGCTTTTTGACAGTTGTGGAGTTTGAAAACCCAATGATAAAGAGTTTTTCTCAACCATCATCAAGAAGAAAGAGAAGGGGTGCCTGGGTGGCTCAGTGGGTTAAAGCCTCTGCCTTCGGCTCAGGTCATGATCTCAGGGTCCTGGGATCGAGCTCCTCATCGGGCTCTCTGCTCTCGGGGAGCCTGCTTCCTCCTCTCTCTCTCTGCCTGCTTCTCTGCCTACTTGTGATCTCCGTCTGTCAAATAAAAAAATAAAATCTTAAAAAAAAAGAAGAAAGGGAAAGTGGAGAGAGAGAAGATTGAAGATGGTGGAGCACCTGGCTGGCTCAGTTGGAAGAGCATTTGACTCTTGATCTTGGGGTCATGAGTTCAAACCCTACATTATGTGTAGAGATTACTTAGATTAAAAAAGAAAACAATAAATAAATAATATTTACAGTAATTACAATAAATAAACAATAAAATTTTTTTTAAAAGGAGGAGGAAACACAGAGGAAGTGAGGGAGTAATAGAAAAATTTGTTTCCCATCTAAGCATAAAGTACTAAGAAACAGATTTTCCCCCTGGTATGAGAAAGAAAAACTGTGTTCTAAAAGACAATGATTTCTAACCTGGAATTCTATACCCAGCCAAATTATCCATAAAGCATGAAGGTAGAATAAAGACAATTTCAGATAGGCAAGATCTTGAAAATTTCTCTTCTAGGCCACTTTCTCAGGAAGTGAGTGAAGCATGAAAGAGAAAACCATGAACCAGGACCTCAGGGAATCCAAGAAACAGGATATGCAGCCCAGGAAAGACGCAAGAGAAAGTGTTGCCGCCACAGCTGCCCAGCAGGCCTGGAGAGGAATCAGTCCCAAACGGAGGAGGAGAACAGAGAGCTGCAAGGTGGGGGAATGTCTCCAAGAAACGAACATTGAAAATCAATTGAAGGATTACCTGACGTGTTCGAATCTCTTGAGAGGAAACTTCAGTTTCTTTCAGAGATTTTGTGGATGAGTTGGTGGTAAATACACAGAAAACTAAGTGTAGCCAATTTGTTGAACAGGTGGGAACTCTGGGGTATAGGAAGAGAAGAAGTTTATTCTTGGATGCAGAGTTTATTCTTTGCATGTTCAAATTGTTCTTCCCCTATACCCTTGAGTGAAGTCTAAGGCAAGTCTCATGGCTTTTTTAGTCACTCTCAGGTAACAAAATTCTCTTGGTCACTTAAAACCTCCAAACAACCTCGGTTCAGTAATTCAGAAGTGTCCACTCTCACGCATTAAGCTGAACCATATGAAGTTGCCATTTGTGTGAGTCAAAAATGGTTGAATATTGGCGGTTTCATCTGATTCACTCTAATGAGTCAAAACTCCCAAATTTATTTAAAATAAAATAATCTCTCCCTCTACCACATAGACTTGCTTTAGATTGGCCACCCGAGGTAAGAAAGGGAGGCCTGGTGGGCTTCTTTACTTTCCCACAAGCCCTCCCAGCATCATTCTCTACCAGGAGACTGTCTCTGGTTCCTCCTGGATAGAAGGTCCTTGTGTAGACAGGAGAGAAGAGGCAGTATGGCACTCTCTGACCTTGGCAGGGGTTCGCAGTGGACTCTTCCTCTTCCGGGGTGCTTTTGACTTGTATGATTCTTCCAGGATGCTCCTCCAGCTCTGATCCCTGAGCTCTGATCTGCTCTGTGGGTGGGACCTTGTTCAACCAGAAGACCCCTTGATTTTATGACCACTTATAAGTCTGGCCTCAGCCACCAGACAAGCAGCCTCTTTAGACTGCGGTCACCCTCACTCCTTGGGAAAAACCTCTTAGAGCAGATCCTGTGCTAGTGTTTGCCTAGCACAGCCCAGTCTGGTCCTCAGGATATTTACTGTCTAGCACCCTGAAACAGTGTCTCTGCTTCCTTCTGCCCTATCAGAGGAGCTAGCCAGCCACGGTCCCTTTCATATACTTCTTAAGCACGAGTCAGACACCACCTACCATGTCACCTGAGCTTCAGGAGACACGTCAAGCTCATCGGGATGTCCGACCGAAGTGCCTTCCTTGTCTCATTCTGATAAATGGGCAGAAGTGTACTCATAGCTCACCAATGCTCTCCAAACATTTTCTTTGATCTTGGGAAATTTCAGCAGTCCTTTCATGCTCTTGAATGGGTAGGGGACCAAAGTAACAAAACCAGTGTTTTTTTTTTTATTTAATTTATTTTAAAATTTTATTTATATTTTTATTTGTATTTTACATACTTATTTATCATTTTATTTAATTTATTTTTAGTTTATTTTTTTAACTTAATAGACTTTATTTTTCAGGCAGTTTTAAGTTCACAGCAAAATTAGAATAGAGCAGGAGGTACAGAGAATTCTCAAAACCCCTGCCCCCACACATGCCTACTCCACTATCAATATCCTCCATCTGGGTACATTTGTTACCATCCATGAAGCTACACAGACATGTCATTATCACCCAAAGGGCGGTGTACATTTTATGGGTTTGGACAAAGGCATAATGACATCTGTCCACCATTGTAGTATCATGTAGAGTAGTTTCATTACCCTAAAAGTCTCTGTGCTCTGCTCATTCATCCCTCCACCTAAACCCCTGGGGACCACTGATCTTTAATTGTCTCCATCATTTGGCCTTTCGTAGAATGTCATATAGCTAGAATGGCATGGTATGTAGCCTTTTCAGATTGGCTTTTGTCACTTAGTAACGTGCCTTTTAGTTTTCTCCATGTGTTTTCGTGGCTTGATAGCTCATTTCTCTTTAGTGCTGAATTATATTCCACTGTCTGGATGCAGTACAGTTTATTTAACCCTTCACTCACTGAAGGCTCTCTTGGTTGCTTGCAGGTTTTGGCAATTATGAATAAAGCTGCTATAACCAGTTTTTAATCACCTCTTTTACAAGTCTCGCCTAGGCGGGACTTACTTTGGAATGGGGAAGCATCATTTGAAACTGAGACTGAAATAGTTCCCTATCTATATCCTGTGACACAAGAAAATGAGAAAACAAGGCAACTAATAACTTTTTTTGGGGGGGGGAAGTTATAGAAGAAATGAAATGTAATCATAAAACTTTACGTGGCTTAATGGTAAATACTACTTTTATAGGCTTAATAATGTAAATATTAAATACTGGTTGAATCAATAATTATGATAGGAAGATATTGGAACAACTAACAAGGGGAAATTATTGTGTTGGAGTGGGTGGGAACAGGATTAAGAGAACTAATTCTTATCTTCCATGGTAGGCAGTCAGCAGATCTAAATGGAAGAATCAAGAAATGTCGGTATAGGCATGTGCTTTAGAATATGAAGGAAGGGGGCGCCTGGGTGGCTCAGTGGGATAAAGCCTCTGCCTTCGGCTCAGGTCATGATCTCAGGGTCCTGGGATCGAGCCCCGCATCGGGCTCTCTGCTCGGCAGGGAGCCTCCCCTCTCTCTGCCTGCCTCTCTGCCTGCTTGTGATCTCTCTCTGTCAAATAAATAAAATCTCTAAAAAAAAAAAAAAGAAAAGAAAAGAATATGAAGAAAGGGGGCACCTGGGTGGCTCAGTTGGTAAAGTGACTACCTTTGGCTCAGGTCGTGATCCTGGAGTCCTGGGATTGACTCATTCACCCTCTGACCTCTCCCTTCTCATGCTCTCTCTCTCTCTCAAATAAATAAAATAAAATAAACCTTAAAAAAAAAAAAGAATATGAAGGAAGAGGAATGCCTGGCTGGCTCAGTCAGAAGGACATATAACTCTTGATCTCAGGGTTGTGAGTTCGAGCCCCATGTTGGGTGTAGAGATCACTAAAAAATAATAAACTATTGAAAAAAAGAAATATAGGGGTGCCTGGTGGCTCAGTCAGTTAAGCGTCTGCCTTTGGCTCGGGTCATGTCTGGGTGTCCTGGGATCAAGCCCCATGTCAGGTTCTCTGTTCAGTGGGGAGTCTGTTTCTCCCCCTCTCTCTCTCCTTCTGTGCTCTCCCTCTCTCAAATGGATAAATATAATCTTTTAAAAGACAGGAGAAATATAAAGGGAGATACCTGGGGGAAAGAGTTAAAAGTGAGTGGATGAGAGTGTTCTTTTTCATGATGATCTTCTTAAAACTATTTGTCTTTTTAAACTATGGGTGCAAATTACATTAAGAAACTTAATTAAAAAAAAAAAAGAAACTTAATTTTTTTTAAAGGTTTATTTATTTGATAGAGTGAGAGTGCAGAGGGGCGGGCAGAGGAAGAGGGGACAGAGACTCTCAAGCAGACTCCCCAGTGAGCATGGAGCCCCGACATGGGGCTCAGTCTCATGACCCTGACACTTGACTGTGCCACCGAAGGGCCCCAAGAAACTTAATTTCTAAAATTACATAATAAAACATAGACATTATCTAGAGAGTAGATAGCACTTGAATGTAACAAGAGCACTTTTGCTCTTAATGAGAAATAATTTGCATGAAGCTAAAAGCTATTTCGAATGACCGAAAAACTTTCTAACGTTCCAGGGAAAATGACTCCCTGTAGCCTTCTGCCTCCAGTATGATACAAAAACATACCCTCCTATTTCCAAGTAACCTTGAGATAAGCAATGGATTCTCCTGTAGGATCAATTTAAACGTATTGTGAGGAATTTGTTTTTCCCACTAACTTAGCTGGTATTAAATTTGAGACAGAACCACGTCAGCTAAGCCAATAGGAGCTATCTTGTGGACCTAGAACTAACTAACTCATAATCATACTTCTCACTTCATCCCGGAGCCCGTAGTATCCCTGTACAAAATGCTATCAAGATTTTTTAGGACAGTCAGTAAGAGAAAAAGGCCAGTAGAGAAAAGCAGAGATATGTTCTTTATGTGACCTCCATGGGGGCAGAGGCCTGTCTTGTTCATTTCAGTATTTTCAGTGTATGACACACAATTAATGCTTAGTAGATATCTAAGTGTCTGTTGAATAAATAAATCAAATGACTATAACTCCCCACTTTCCTGAGGTCTGTGAGCATTAGAATAAAGTTATCATTAATTGTATCCGTAGTTCATAGATATATTAAAAAATCAATAAGTGAGACAGCTCTTAGAAAAGGGTGCCTCGGGGCACCTGGGTGGCTCAGTGGGTTAAAGCCTTTGCCTTCGGCTCAGGTCATGATCCCAGGGTCCTGGGATCGAGCCCTGCCTCTCTCTGCCTGCCTCTGCCTACTTGTGATCTCTGTCTGACTTGTGATCTCTGTCTGTGAAATAAATAAATAAAATCTTTAAAAAAAAAAAGAAAGAAAGAAAGAAAAAAGAAAAGGGTGCCTCACTGGGTATTTTGGGAAACAGTCCATTACAAATATAGGAAATGTAAAATCTACAAATTGCATGAGGAGATACGCAAGAATGCTGATAGTGGCAGTGTCTACAACAGCAAGACATACCTCTGACCTAAATGTCCATCAGCAGAACATTGGGTAAGTACAAGGGGATACACCCATGTGATGGTATATACAGAAGTGAAAATGAACAAACGAGAGCTATATATGTAAATAAAGATGAACTCCCCAAAAATGTAACGTTGAGGGGCAAAAAGCAAGGCACGGAAGAATCCAAATAGTATGATACCACTTATGTAATATTTTAAGGGACGCCTGGGTGGCTCAGATGGTTAAGCGTATGCCTTTGGCTCAGGTCATCATCTCCCGGTCCTGGGATCCCTGCTTGGTGGGGAGTCTGCTTCTCCCTCTGCCTCTCCCCTCTGCTTGTGCTCTCTCTTTCTCTCTCAAATGAATAAATAAATCTTAAAAAAATAAAAGGGGCGCCTGGGTGGCTCAGATGGTTAAGCGTCTGCCTTCAGCTCAGGTCGTGATCTCCAAGTCCTGGGATCAAGCCCCACATCAGGCTCTTAGCTTCTTGGGGAGTCTGCTGCTCCCTCTCCACCTGCCACTCTCCCTTCTTGTGCTCTCTCTCTCTCTCTCTCAAATGAATAAATAAAATCTTTAAAAAATAAAAAAAAAATTTAAAATTCACGAAGTAATATTATTTTAGGAAGACTTCATTGCAATAAGTATAAAAATTCATGGAAATAATAAACACCACATATTGAATGAGTGAATGAATGAATGAATGAATATGCTTTTAAAAACCCCTCAGGGCACCCAGCTGGCTCAGTTGGAAGAGCATGTGACTCTCGACCTCAGGGTTATGAGTTTGAGCTCCACATTGGGTGCAGAGATTACCTAAATAAATTAAGAACTTTATAAAGCAATAAATAAAAACTACCAGCCCTCAAATGAAGATGTTTTCTTTGAAATATAAAGCACTTTATTTTTGTTACTTTTTTTTAACAAAGATTTTGTATTTTTAAGTAATCTCTAGGCCCAGCATGGGGCTTAAACTTACAACTCTGAGATCAAGAGTAGAATGGTCTACTGAGTAAGCCAGCCAGGAGGGCGCCCCTGTTTTTGAAAAGGTGATTACATACGCACATACACACATTCAAAAGAAAACTGAAAGGTATTTCACCTAAAAGCCTTTTTCCCACCTTATCCCCAGCCACTCAATCCTTCTCTTCAAAGGAAATACTGTTATCGGGGCGCCTGGGTGGCTCAGTGGGTTAAAGCCTCTGCTTTCGGCTCAGGTCATGATCCCAGGGTCCTGGGATCGAGCCCCGCATCGGGCTCCCTGCTCAGCAGGAGGCCTGCTTCTCTTCCTCTCTCTCTCTGCCTGCCTCTCTGCCTACTTGTGATCTCTGTCTGTCAAATAAATAAATAAAATCTTAAAAAAAAAAAAGGAAATACTGTTATCATATTTTTATCTTCATTCAGACCCCTGGAATCTAGAGGTGGTCTGTTCATTAACAAACACACGTTTTCTGTATCTGCCACAAATTTTCTGGCTCTTTTTTCTTGATGAGTCTGGATAGAGGTTTATCAATTTTGTTTAATTTTTTTTTCTTCAGAAGAATGAGCTTCTGTTTTCATAGATTTTTCTCTATTATTACTGCTTTCCATTTATTGGTATCTTTATTATTTCTGTTATTCTGCTTGCTTGGGATTTAATTTCTTTTTCTAGTTTAAGGAAGAGACGTAGATTACTACTAGTTTGAGACTTTTTTTTTTTTTGCTTTTCCAATGCAACATTTTAATTTTTTTTTGACAGAGAGAGCACAAGCTGGCGGAGTAGTAGGCAGAGGGCGAAGGAGAAGCAGGCTCCCCGCCGAGCAGGGAACCAGACGTGGAGCTCCATCCCAGGACCCTGGCATTGTGACCTGAGCCAAAGGCAGTGGCCCAACCAACTGAGTCACCCTGGTGCCCCTAATGCAAACATTTTTTTAAAAAAGATTTTATTTATCTATTTGACAGACAGAGATCACAAGTAGGCAGAGAGGCAGGCAGAGAGAGAGGAAGGGAAGCAGGATCTCCGCTGAGCAGAGAGCCCGATGCGGGGCTCGATCGCAGGACCCTGGGATCATGACCCGAGCCGAAGGCAGAGGCTTTAACCCACTGAGTCACCCAGGCGCCCCCAATGCAAACATTTTAGCACTACAAATTTCCCTCTAAAGAATTCCCTCATCCCCAAGTTTTTGGTATGTTGTAATTTCATTTTCATTCAGTTCACGGTATTTTATATTTATCATCCCTGTGAGAAACACACTTACCAAGTAGAAGACAGTGTCAATGTGCGGTTCTTTTTGCCTTTAGCTTTTACCGTTTCCAGTCAAAGCACTTTTCCAAAGTTAATTAGGGTCAGCTTCTTTTGTTCCCATCCCCACCAGTGAATTCATTTGTCCCGGTCTTTAACTCCATTTTGGGAACTTTGGCCATCTTTACTGATTCCTAAACATTTGCATACAGTAAAGTTGACTCTGTAAGGGTTTGGGAGAATGCAGTCATGTATCCACCACCTTGGGAGCATTAAGAACAGTTCAGTCACCTAAATACCTAAACATCAGGTGTAGGATTTTAGACGACTACCCCCACCCCCACCCCTCTGACAACCACTGATTTGTTTTCTGTCCCTCTAATTTTGCCTTCTTCAGAATGTTGTATAAATGGAAGCAAACAATTTGTAGCCTTTTGGGTTTCATTTTTCTCACCCATAATGATGCAATTAAGATTCACTTATGTCCTTTCATGAGCATTTCTTTCTTTCTTCTTTTTTTTTTAAAGATTTTATTTATTTATTTGACAGAGAGAGAGATCACAAGTAGAGAGGCAGGCAGAGAGAGAGGGGGAAGCAGGCTCCCTGCTGAGCAGAGCGCCCAATGCGGGGCTCGATCCCAGGATCCCGAGATCATGACCCGAGCCAAAGGCAGAGACGTCCAACCCACTGAGCCACCCAGGTGCCCTTACATGAACATTTCTTTACTTGTCGCTCAGTAGGGTCCCATTACATGGATGGACCACGGTTTGTTTATCTGTTCCCCTGTGGAAAGATATCTTGGTTGTTCCCAGGTTTGGCTGTTATGAGGAAAGCTACTATAAACATTAGTGTGAGGGCTTCATGTGAACATAAGTTGCCGGGTTGTATGGCAAATGCATGCTTAACTTTATAAGAACTTGTCAAGTCCTTCCCATGAGGTGTACTCTTTTACACTCCTCTCAGCAATGAATAAGCATTCCTAATGCTCTTCATTCTTCTTCTTTTTCTTTCTTTCTTTCTTTCTTTTTTTTTTTTTTTAATTTTATAGCAGGCAGAGACAGAAGCAGGCTCCCAGCCAAGCAAGGAGCCTAATGCAGGACTAGATCCTGGGACCCTGGGATCATGACCCGAACCGAAGGCAGCTGCTTAACCAACTGAGCCACCCAGGTGTCCCACTCTTCATTTTTCTATTTGGTGTTGTTGGTTTATTTTTATTATTTTTAGCTATTCTAAGGGCTGTGTAATGATATCTCTTTGTGAGTGTATATGTGAGTGTGTTTTCTTTGCATTTCCCTAATGATATCTTTTCACATGTTTATTTGACACCCATATATCCCTAAAACTTCTTTGGTGAGGTGTCTGTTCAATTCTTTTGCCCATTTTTCCCTTGGGTTTTTGGTTTTCTTATTGTCAAGTCTTCAGGGTTCTTTATGTGTTCTGGATACAAATCCTTTTTCAGATATATGATTTGCAAATACTATATCCCATGTCTGTTGCTTGTTTCTCATTCTCTTGGCAATGTCTCATCTCATTTTTTTTTAACCGCTGATTATTATTCCATTGTAAGAATTTGTCATAATTTATTTAGCCAGTCTTAAGTCCATAGACGTTGATGTTATTTCCAAACTTTTGCTATTACAAACTGTATTTCCATTAATATCCTTGAATTTATGGTCTTTCTTCCTTTTTTTTTTTAAAGATTTTATTTATTTATTTGACAGAGAGATCACAAGTAGGCAGAGAGGCAGGCAGAGAGAGGGGGAAGCAGACTCTCCACTGATCAGAGAGCCCAATGCGGGGCTCGATCCTAGGACGCTGCTATCAGGACCTGAGCCGAAGGCAGAGGCTTAACCCACTGAGCCACCCAGGCGCCCCGTGGTCTGTCTTTTTTTTAAGAGAGGGAGAGAGTTGGGTAGGGAGTAGAGGGGGAGGGAGCCCAGCGAAGAGCCTGATGAGGGGCTCGATCTCACAAACATGGCATGAGCTAAAAAATCAAGGGTCAAAGAGCAACTGACTGAGCCACCCAAGTGCCCTTCATGGTGTTATTTCTTTTTTCTTTTTTTTTAGATTTTATTTATTTATTTGACAGAGAGAGAGATCACAAGTAAGCAGAGAGGCAGACAGAGAGAGAGGGGAAAGCAGATTCCCTGCTGAGCAGAGAGCCTGATGCAGGGCTTGATCCCAGGACCCCAAGATGATGACCTGAGCTGAAGGCAGAGGCTTAACCCACTAGGTGCTCCTCATGGTGTTATTTTTTTTTTTTTTAATTTATTTGACAGGCAGAGATCACAAGCAGGCAGAGAGGCAGGCAGAGAGAGGAGGAGGAAGCAGGCTCCCTGCCGAGCAGAGAGCCCGATGCGGGGCTTGATCCCAGGACCCTGAGATCATGACCCGAGCCGAAAGCAGAGGCTTTAACCCACTGAGCCACCCAGGTGCTCCTCATGGTGTTATTTCTAAGAACTACTTGTATTTCCTTTCCCATGAACTGTCTGTTGCTACTTTTACTCATTTTTCTATTGGGTTTTAATCTTTTTGGAATTCATAGGACATGTTCTGAAATTTGTCTTTCTGGGGTGCCTGGCTGGCTCCATCAGAGGAGCCTGTGACTCTTGATCTTGGGATCATGAGTTTGAGCTCCACGTTGAGTGCAGAGTTACTTAAATAAATAAAATAAATAAACTTTAAAAATAAAATAAAGTTTGCTTCTCTGTGCTTGAGATGCAATTTTTTTCAGTTTGTCATTTGTTTCTTTACTTCCCATGATTATATTTTCATGATGTCAGAAGTGTTGATCTTTTAAGTCTTCTGAATTTTGTGTTTTAGTCAAAAGGGTCTTTTCCCACTTCTCTCAGAAATTCTTCTGTTAATTTTATGGTTTCCCTCTTTACACTTAAATCCTTGATCCATCTGGTATTTTTCCAGGTGTAATATATGAAGTATTTAACTCTTTTTACCCCACAGAGGCTTTGTAGTTGTCCCAAATCATTAACTGCACGAAATCTGTTTTATCTTCATCAATTTGAAATACCACCTTATTTATTTATTTGACAGAGCACAAATAGGCAGAGGGGTAGACACAGAGAGAGAGAGAGAGAGAGAGAGAGAGAAGAAGCAGGCTCACCGCTGAACAGGGAGCCTGATGCAGGGCTTGATCGCATAACCCCAAGATCATGACCCAAGCCGAAGGCAGATGTCCAGCGACTGAGCAACCCAGGTGCCCCCCCCCGCCTTTTTAAGGTAAACCCCAAGCTTATTGTTGGGCTTACATTCATGATGCAGAGATCAAGAGTTGTGTGCTCTACTGAGTGAGCCAGCCAGGCACCCCAGTGCCTCTAACAGCTTTAACTGGTACGACATAATAATATGCTTATTACTTGGCCAGGCACTTTCAGAAATGTTTTCTTGTTAGTTTTTCCATAAGAATTTTAGACTGAGCTCATCTAGTTCCAAAATAAAATCTTGCTTGTTTTTTAATTAGGATCTCAATAGGGATGTCTGGGTGGCTCAGTTGGTTAAGCATCTGCCTTCAGCTCAGGTCATAATCCCAGTGTCCTGGGGTCGAGTCCACATTAGGCTCCTTGCTCAGTGGGGAGCCTGCTTTTGCCTTTCCCTCCATAGCTCCCCCTGCTTGTGCTCACTCTAGTTCTCTCTCTCTCTCTCTCTGTCAAATAAATAAATAAAATCTAAAAAAAAAAAAGGATCTCAGTAGATGTCTGATATCTTAATGATACAGAGTCTTGCTAGTCAAGAACATGTATTTCTATTTGCTCAAATCTTTCTCTGCATCCTTCTGTAGAATTTAAGTCTTCTCTTCATATAGATTGTGTGTCATTTTTGTCAAATTTATTCCTAGGAATTTTCTTTTCTTATTGATTTGTAAATGGTATCTTTTTTTGACAAAAAATGTTGTGATATCAAGACGTCATCATGATGTGAAGATATAATGATGTCATTCCATCTTCTAAGATACAATGCTGTCCCTCTAAGATGCTGAAATAGCCCCAGGGGAGCAGTCTTCCTCAAATAATCTTGAGAATTACTCCTCTGGATGAGCAAGTAGTTCTCAACCATATTTGTCCTTGCAACATATACTATGGGTGATTTTGACATACACCAATCAACCCTACAGGTGTTCCTTGTTTTTTTAGGGACTCCAGCAGAGATGAGAGGCTGTGGTTCTTCAGTAGCTGATGGAAATGGATGTGTACCAGGCACTGTCTTAGGGGCCAGGGACACCATCATGATCAAGACAACTTGAGTCCCTGCCCTCATGGAGGGTGATCACATAGTCCCAGCCGAACAGAGCAAACTCAGCAGATAATCAAGTACTTATAAGAGTGCAGAGTTCTGCTAAGGAGCCGTGAGAGTGGAGCAGAGGTCATTGGTCAGGTGTTAACATCCACTAACACTCACCCTGAGGCTTCAGTTCACTCACACACTGCGCACTTCCACATTACATCTCCAGTTCTGACTCTCCTCTGAGCTCCAGACCTGCCATTGGCACTTGCCCAAAAGGAGGTAGAGTCTAATCCCCCTCTCTTTGGATTTGGACAGGCTTACATCTTACTTGTAGCCAGGACACCACAGCAGATGTGACTCTGTATGCTGTCTGAGGCTAGGTCACATGAGGCAAATGCAGCTCTGCCTTGCTCTCTGGGATGCTCACTCTTGAGGACTTCAGCTGCCGTGTGAACAGTCCGACAGGCCTGAGGCTGCCATGCTGTGAGGAAGCCCATCACAGGCCGTGCAGAGACCCCGAGGACAGCCTCTGAGTCTCCATGAAGAGGGAGAGGCTCAGCCAGCCCACAGGTGTTCTCTCACCAGTAGTCCAGCTCTACATTAGAAACCCAAGTTAGAAGAGCCTACCCAAATCCTTTCCAAATTCCCGACCCGTAGATCTACAAGAGATGATAAAATAAGCCACTACATTTGGAAGTGATTGGTTTTGTAGCGATAGTAACTAACATCTGGGCCATGTGGTTTTGTACATCTTTTCCTCCTACTGGGAACCCTTCCTGCACCCCTTTTGCCTAGTTACCCTGGACATACCCTTCAGATCTTTACTGAAGCTACTACAGTGCTTCAGCATGCACCATCCTTAAACCTTGAAACCTGGGTTCATAGTGCCCTCATAATACCATGTACCTTTTCTTCCTGTACTCGTCACAGTAGCATTTGGAGATTCTTTGCACAGGGTCTGTCTCCCTGAAAAGTCTTCAGCTTCACAGAAAAGCATGCAGTTACGCAGTAGGCCAGGCATGGCAAACTTGAACATCACCAGGAACGGGAAAATAACATAAACGAGAGACCTGGGTATGGTGGGGACTGTAGTGACATGAGAAGTATGTGCCTACCTTATGGGGTGTAGCTGCCACTCCGAAGGCTCTGTGCAGCCAGATCTGCCCCATTTTTTTTTTAAAGGCTGTGTTTTGTTTTGTTTTGTTTTAAGATTTTATTTATTTATTTGACAGAGATCACAAGTAGGCAGAGAGGCAAGCAGAGAGAGAGAGAGAGAGGAGGAAGCAGGCTCCCTGCTGAGCAGAGAGCCCGATGCTGAGGCTTGATCCCAGCACCCTGAGATCATGACCTGAGCCAAAGGCAGAGGCTTTAACCCACTGAGCCACGCAGGCGCCCCCAGATCTGCCCCATTTTTAAAGAGAACTGCAAAGCCACATTATTATTACTATTTTTTAAAAGATTTTATTTCTTTATTTGACAGAGATCACAAGTAGGGAGAGAGTCAGGCAATGAGAGAGAGGGGAAGCAGGCTCCCTGCTGAGCAGAGAGCCCGATTCGGGGCTCGATCCCAGGACCTTGAGATCATGACCTGAGCTGAAGGCAGAGGCTTAACCCACTGAGCCACCCAGGTGCTCCCTATTATTTTTTAAAGATTTTATTTATTTATTGGGGATAGAGAGCTTGTGTGTGCACTCGTGCATACATGTGCAGGAGGGAGGGCAGAGGAAGAAGTGGACTCCCCACTGAGCAGGGAGCCTGAAGCGGGCCTGGATTCCATGACCCAGAGATCATGACCTGAGCCAAAGGCAGACGCTTAACCAACTGAGCCACCAAGGTGCCTCCCAAACCCAGATTATTATATAAGTGTTAGAATCATAGTAACTAATTAAAACTAAAAACACAGATGAGGGGCACCTGGGTGGCTCAGTTGGTTAAGCGACTGCCTTCAGCTCAGGTCATGATCCTGGAGTCCCAGGATTGAGTCCCTCATCGGTCTCCATGCTCAGCAGGAAATCTGCTTCTCCTCTGACCTCTCCCCTCTCATGCTCTCTCTCTCTCTCTCAAATAAATAAATAAAGAAAATATTTAAAATAAAATAAAATCACAGATGAAAGAAAAAAAGAAGAAAAACAACAAGCTAAAGAGTTAATACTCCTTGGGTTTTGTTTTGGAGGGGAGGGCTTGTTTTTGTTTTTCCATCGGGTCAGCACAGATCAAGCATGGAGCTACAGATTGGTCAGACAATACATATGATCCCTTTAGGTCCAGGTGGTCCCCAGCCACCTGACCACAGGGCTGTTATCAACATTTTATTTTTTGAGAATGACTCTGAACTTGCTTTGTGTAATCAAGGAGTTGTATTTAACTGAGGCCTAGGTTAGCTGTGGGGCTGGCTAGGTTCAGGAGTGGGTCACTTAGGTTTGTTTTGTCTTTGTACTGTGAGTTAAATTCCCTCGTATGGGCCTGCAGACTTCTTGACTCTTGCCAAATAATAAAGGAATTATTTATTTTTCTTAGAGATCAAGGTGGAAGTAAGAAACTGGGACCATTAAGTAAATTACACTAAATTTTCTCTGTTCCTTCCTAGAAGGTAAATTATATGCATTTTTAACAAGGAATGGGAATATGCAAATCACATAAAAACCCTGTGAGAAGTTGATTTTTATCTAAAAATTATACTTTGTGTTACTATGTATCTGTTTAAAAATGGAAAAGGAGGGATCAAGCCATGAACAACGTGGAGGAAACTTTGCATATTAGTAAGAGGAAGAAGCCAACCTGAAAAGGCTACAGACTGCATGACTCCAACTACATGACGTTTCTGGAAAAGGCAAAATATGGAGTTGGTAAAAAGACCAGTGACTGCTAGGAGTTGAGGGGAGGAAGGGGGAGGCAGTACCCTAAGAACATGTGACCCCTGGAACGACACCTGATTGGCCACTAGCAAGAGCCGCTCTCGCTTAGGCGGCTCACAGCTGCACACTTAGAACTTCACAACTTTTAAGAGTCCTGTCACTCTGCAGATGGGTAAGATGAGACAGGATATCAAGCTTTACTAGTTCCCATGTCCACTGGTTAATACAGGAAACTGTTCTTACTTGACTAAGGGGGAAAACAGGCCCAGCTGTATCAGGATCCAAATTGTGGAGTGGAGTAAAATCCAAATTGGGATTAGGGGGAAAAATGGATCTCTCCTTCAATATATGGAAGGAGGGAAATAAGTTGAGACTGGAAGTCATCTGCCCATCACTTGGGTCCCCTCAGGTGATAGTAAAATGGGTCAGAACATTCTTTGAAGAGATTGATTGTGCAGGGACCTCAGCTTCAAATTTAGAGAAACCCCTCTGTGTCTGCTCCTTTACCCAGTGAGCTATGGGGTCCAGACTGCTTAAGAGTTAGAGAAAACAATTCTCCTTTAGCAGAGGGCTGGACAATATCTGACTGTTGCTTTACCACTGTCTTGGACTGGCACTAACTGGACAGTCAAAGTCCTTTGACCGTTTTTCATGTCCTGAAATTCAATCTTATTGCATTTTACAAGAAGCAGAGTAAGGAGGCCTGGTCCAGAGAAAAATGTCCTCTGGGCCAGGAGCAAGGTCCCAAGCCATGTTTGGAGAGGGCCCTTCAGCCACAGGACCTCGTATCATGGACTTACGCAAATTAAACTGCCTTGCCTTGGCGAGAAAGAGCAATAGCTAGTTGAAAGATACTGAAAAAAATAGGCAGAGAGAGAGAGAGAAAAACAAACAAACAACCATTTCTAAAGAGTGGGGAGGTAGTCCCAGAGTGAGCAGGAAAGGGAACGCCTGGGCATCTACAGCTCTTCCCGTCACTCACTGTTTCCTGGACCTCCCACAATGCGCGCATTTTTCTTTGCTGAGTGTGATTCTAGAGGTCCAAAATTCTCCACCATTAAAGCACACCCCTCTATAAGCGTGCTGCTAAAACCACTGAGTTTATCCAGTGCTGGGTGAAAGAAACAGCAACCTGGCACTTCTCGCCCTTAAACTGACTATAAAAATTACTGATTTTACTTATTATGTGCTTCACCCTCACTAGACCATAAGCTCTATGAGGGCAGGGATTTTTTTTGTCTGTTCACTTCTATATCCTCAAGTCTCGGAGCAGTAGCGTGCACAGAGCAGGCATTTAATAAACACGGAAGAAGAAACTAGGGGAGGGAGCGAAAGAAGTCACGGAGGCGGGAGAAAAGGAAGGACAGCGAGAAAAACGGGAAGAACGACGGGAGGGGGGCGGAGTTAAGAAGTCCCGCTCAGCCTCGTTGCGGTCCCCGGGAAGCCCTCAACTCCCAGCAGAACTACAACTCCCAGCAGGCCCCGGGGGCCAGGGCGGACCGACGCGACCTAGGCTAGACCGGGTTCCAACCTGCCAGGCTCCCGGAGTGCCTTGCGAGAGCAGGCGCCATCGCAGCGCCCGCCGGGACTTGTGGTTCGGGCTGCGGGTGGGGGGTGGGGCCGGGCATGGAGGCGGGCGGGGGCCGGGGGCGGGCGCAGGCCCCTCCCCCGTCACTTCCTGCCGGGCTGCGGGCGCCGGAGCGGCTCTTCAGCGTTTGCGCCCGCGGCCGCCGCGTCTGCCTCGGCTCCCCCTTCCTCAGTCCCCCCTCCCCCCGGCCCGGCGGCGCCCGCCTCCTCAGCGGCCACTCCGCCTCTTCCCTCCGCCGTTCCCTTCCTCCTCTCCCTTCTTCCTTCCTCCTTCCCCTCTTCGCCGCCCCCGCCGCCGCCGTCGCCGCCCAGGACCGCCGGACGGGGGACGAGCTCGGGGCAGCAGCCAGGTGAGGCGGCCGGGCCGGGCCCGGCCTGGCGGGGCCCGCGCGGGCGCCGCGGCCGCGGGGAGGGGGGCGGCGGGTGGGGCCTAGGCCTCGGCGGGCCCGCGCGCCTGGCCTTCTTCCCCGGGCCTCTGTCCCGCCCGCGGGGCCTTCCCGGAGGAGGCGGGTCCTCCCGCGCCCCTCGCCTCTGGGCGCCCGGCGGCCTGGACCCCAGGAGCTCCAGCTCCTCCACCCCTTGCTGGGGCCGGAAACAGGTGCCACGGCGCCTTTCCTAATTCCTCCTCGTGCGGGGGGGATGCCGAAGTTATGCCTGGGGCGGGGGCTGGCGTGGGGGTCCCCGCTGCGAGCCCCTGATATCCGGAGCGTCTAAATCGCAGCCACATCTGGAGCGTAGTGGTTACGAACACAGCCCAGGTGTCCAGCACGGGTACAAATCCCCGCGCTACTCCCTTAAGCAAGTCACTTAAACTCTTTGTGTCTTGGTGGGAAAAAAAAGGGGGGGCTAATGCGGTTCCTGCCTCTTCAGGCTGTTAAGGTTCCGTGAAATGGGGCGTGTGAAGCGCTTATCAGAGTGCCAGACCCACAGCGTGTCCCAATAAACCGTCTGCATAATTTATTAGCGTCATATTAAGGTATAACTTAGTGGGTCAAGTGGGATAGAAGTTGACCTACCTACCCGTTTGGGTTTTCTTTGAGGCAGAAATGCGTAGCGTGCCCACCGCCAGCGCCGGGCTTTGTTTTGGGTTGTTAACATCTGAAAGGGGCGTCCGTTTAATTGGGACACTCTGGAAGTGGGCAGTCTGTAAAAGATGCTGTTATTTCCATCTCCTGCGCTGAGCCAGCTACAAGATTTTCACCAGCTCCCTCCGTGCGAGCAACCTGTCCATTTTTTTTTCCTTCCCCTGCCATCATCCGGCTTCTTGTTGTCATTTCATTTCTGGGAAAGTTGCTGGCAGAAGCTTTCCTTGAGTTCAGTAAACCTTTCTGGAGCACTTGCTCGGTGTCAGGCTCTGAAGGGGGCGGTGTATGAAGCTGGCAAAAATATGTCTGTCCTTTCTTGCGTTACATCTCTAACTTCTAACTTTTTTTCACTGCAGCTTTGCTTTTATTCCCTCCGTCCCTGTTGGCCGAGTTTCCTTTTAAGCCCTTGCCCCACCTCCGTGTTGCAGTATTGCTTATGTGGAAGTTTTCTTCTGTTCCGGCGAAGATGTGTGCTTCAGTCTGTTCTGCCTCTGTTCTCTGGCTGTGGGGACGTTTTTAAGGTCACTTTCCCTTCTGCTTGGAGCTTTAATTGTTTAGAGGGTGGTGGAAAGAGAGTTAATCCGGGTTTTTGATTGATCTTGGCCTTTCAGGAATCAGTGTGCTTACCAAATATAAATTACTGTTGCTGCTTGTTGAAGTAAAAACTAAAAATACAGTTGGATTGTAGAGGGAGCAGTTTCCGTTCTCCTGGTGACAGGTGGGATTTTTAAAACAGCAGCTTTATTTAAAGATACTGAGTTTCTTTTAATTCTTTTAATTCTTTAATTCATACAACTAGTATGTGTGTACCTTTCCTTAAGGAAATGCAACTCATGGGGGACCAGATTTATAAAAAAGTAGTGTGTGTGTGTTTGTTCAACTGAAGGATCCTCCTGTATGGCAGAGTTGTTTCAGGTAGTAAATTTCTTTACTGAATTTAAAGCTGTTTCAATTTATACCTGTCTCTCAGTAACATGTAATGTGAAGTGGACTCTCTGTTTTTGACATTTTCCTATAATTTTCTGACAGAGTCTTACTGTCATTTCTAGTTTAAAATCTTTGTTTGGATGACTCTTCAAAAATGCCTAAGAAATAGCTGTACAACATGCATGTCTTCTGCCACACTGAAAATTGTAGTGTTGGGGAAATGATGTTTTAATATTGCAGTCGATAACTTTTTTTAAAAAACCTTTATTATGGAAAACATGCAAAAATTGGATAACTGTAGAGAACCCCCATGTATTGGTCACTTAGCTTTGACAATAATTAACTTGTAGCCAAGGTCATCTTGTTTCATGAGGTACCTCCTACCCCAAACTGGGTTATTTTGAAACAGATCCTAAACATATAATTTTACAAGGTTATCCCAGACTGTTAATATGTCACAAAATTTACTTTTAGTGGAATCATAGTTCTCATTTTGTTTATTGCTCTTCTGATCTCTGTTTACACATGATTATTCTACAGCAGAAAAAAAATGAGCTGCCACATTAGCTCTTGGTTCAGTGCTTATCCCACTCAGTCATGTCCAGAATATTGCCTTGCTTTTTTTGTGTACAAAAGCAACAGTTCTTGAGCTGTTAGTGGCTATAACCAAAAAGGAATCAGAAATACAGATGTTCCTAAACCTGTTCTGGTGGAGACCTACCTGTTAAACCACTTATAATGGAGAATAACTGTGTGTCGAAGTTAAACTGCAGCTAATAGTTCTTAATGAAACTTTCAAAGTTTCTTTACAGTAGTTGTGTAAATACGCTGCTATCACGTTAGGTTAAGAATTAAGTAAAGGGTATTTGATTTCAAAACTCTGTTGTAGAATTATGTTTAGTAAGTATGAATGAATTTCAGAGCCTAGATGCTCATGTTTTTCGTTCTTGTCTGAAGAGATTTCTGCTAGAATTGAAGTTGAGAGGAGTATTACATTTGTCACTGTTACTTAATTTTCAGATTGTTGGTCATGGACTGTTTACATCTTTTCGACAACTGTAATTTGCTTTTAGATAATTGTAATTTCAATTGTAGGGTTACTTTTGTGCTTGATCAGGTGTAGTGAAAACGTATGTTGTGTTTTACTTACTACAATCTGGGAGTTGGAGAGGGATGTGCATACCTCTTAAAATTAGAAAAAAAAATCTGGTATCTAAGAAAGACCACAAAATGTGCTTTATTTAAAAAAATGCTTAGTGCTTCCCAGGAGGCTTAAAGTCAAACTTTTTTAAGTATTTGGAATTGTTACAATAAATACAGTTTGTTCAGACTAAATTGCTCTCTTTTAAGATCCAGCCAGAAAACCCATTTATATACAGATTATTTTAAGTTTAGAAATGAGTATGACTCATAGAACTTTCCCCCCACATTTCTGAAGTCTTATCCATTAACATTATTCTCAGTGTAATCGTTAAACGGTGGCCTGTACTGTGCTGTTTCATCCAGTCTCCCCTCAGTAAGACAATGAAGATATTTAATATAGGAAGCACAGAGTGGCTCTCAGCTTGCAGGGCACCTTTCTCTCTTTTGCCCTTTTAATAGATGGAGTGAAAGTGAAGTTCACCAGCATAAAAATGAAACTTTCATGAAAAAGGCATCTTTTCCTTGGATGTCATAAGTCAATTCCAGGGACCTTGTTTTTATGAGCCTCCACACTGGGTTGTCTTACTGGCTGTCATATTTAGTGGCACAGAAGTGCTCAGTTTGGGGAAATGTAAATTCTTCCCCCTCAAATGAGAGCCTTTGAGGTTGCTTTCTTTCTCTCAGAATGGGATGCTGGAGCGTTCAGAAATGTTTAGAGAATTTTTTTTTTAGGATTTTATTTATTTATTTGACAGAGATCACAAGCAGGCAGAGAGGCACGCAGAGAGAGAGAGGAGGAAGCAGGCTCCCCGTGGAGCAGAAAGCCCGATGTGGAGCTCGATCCCAGGACTCTGGGATCATGACCTGAGCCAAAGGCAGAGGCTTTAACCCACTGAGCCACCTAGGCGCCCCTAGAGAATTTTATGACAGATTTTTGTTTCACACTAGACCTTTTGGTTCACTCTAAACCTGTAACAGGTTGTTTTAAATTGTAAACTTTTGGTGACCGAGACCTTTGTAGCTAACATGCTTCTGGTATAATTTTCGCTGAGCTTTTCCTTAAATAAAACCTTATTAAAATCAAGATTATGCATTTATGCTGTTCCTTCAAGTATAATTTACGAGTAAGAGATTGAACTAGAAGACATGTTATTTGCTGTCCTTATTTTTCTCTGACATTTTATTATGAAAATTTTCAAACATAACAAAGTTTAAAGAATTTGACAATGTGCCTCTTTATCTACCACCTGCTTTTTGCCATTGACATTTGACTCTGTTTTATCACGTCTGTTCCATTTGTCCGTCTCTTTGAATTCATTAATCCATTTTATTTTTCAGTACATTTCAAAATAAATTGCAGCATCAGCACACTAAATACTTGAGCATACATAGCCACCACAGTGAATTTTAAATTGAGGCAGCTCTGTAAGGTGTTTCTAGACCTTTAAAAGCCAAGGGCTTTGTGGATTTTTGTTCCCAATTTTGCTTTGACTCCAGAACTTTTTGCTTTTTTGAAGAAATGTTTAATGAATTTTTGCAACAGGGTGTGCTTATGTATAAAACAGGTATTACAAAGCTTGAATAATGTTGGCCAAATCCTTTGTTCTCACCTACTAAGGAGATAATAGGATTACAAATATATAGCTATGTTGATCTTAACAAATACTACTGGATGGTTGGCTTGGAGATCTGTTTTGCTGACAGTTAAATGCTCTGAACTAGAAAACCTTACCAAAGAAAATTGTTACTTAAAAAAATGGTAAAATGAGGAAATTACTGCAGAGCTTAATTTTTTAAATATGTACATTCCCAAAGTAGTGAGTAAGGTTGATGTAAAAGTGATTTTTATATTCTCTAGATAAGAGGAAGTAGAAACAAATTCTCTGCAGACTTAATTTATATTTTCTGGAATGTTTATTTATTTATTAAAGGAGTATTTTCAGGGGACTCCTTCGAAGTATATTTACTGAAAGCAAAAGTAGGAAAATCTATCCAAGAAAGTATTTGCTTTCGATTAAAAATTAGTCTTATGAATATTAAATTTGTAGCCCATCTGCTTCTGTTTTATCTGGAATCTAATTTAGAGGAAAAGTGTGATGACTTTGTGAGTTTATAACAGTAATGAAGCAAACCAGGCTATTTTATTAAAATATGATACAGAGGTCATAACTGTTCTGAAGATTTTTGTTATGTCTACCAGACTACAAACTCTAAAAAAAATTTAAGTGCCCTGGGGTCTTTGCCTAAATGGAAACGATTGTTCATTAGATTGTCTCTGTAGTTCATATAGCTTTGGAACTGGTTGCCCAGTGAGTGGGTTGATTTTAGTCAGCATGTTCTCTGTTCCCATTTAAAATGTTTTTTACAAGTGGTGTGTAGCTATAAGTTTATATTTATAGATGTTTATGTGGCTGAGGACAGGATTAGTAAATTTGCTGGATAATAATACTTGCTACTATTTATTGAGCTCTTAACATGTGCTAGGTAGGTTAGGATTACAGGGTGAGGGTTACTTGATGCAGGAAAGGAATCTGAAGGGTCAGATTGAATTTATCTAATGATGTAAAAGCTGCTGTTCAGCGAGCTCTTCCTTGGTGCTAAGAGTTGAAGTAGACACCTTTTTTTTTTTTTGAAGTAGACGCTTTATGTTGTGTTTCTGGTATTGGAAAACGTCTTTGTAGATGTCAGTTCATAGTGGCCGTGGTTACTGAGGTGTGTCTGGGAGACCAGGTAACTGGAGTGGGGTCCTGAGCTCTTTCCAGTGAACCACACTTCGTCTCTAATTATGCTTGGATGCTTTTTGTCTAGGGCATTTTTTTCTGTGTGTCACCAGTGCTTCATCTTAGCTAGGATAATTTTTTGTTCACTAGAACTTCAGATCAATTTGAAAAAAAGTCTATTTCCATAATCAGTTTTTAAAATGAACTCTACTCATCATTCCCTTGAAATAGACTTAACAGTGTACTTTTGTTTGTTGTGATTGCTACAGCCACATTAAAACTTGTAGGTTGATTAAAAGGTGTTTTGGGGGGGATTGGGGGAACTATTTAGAAGTAAATGGGAAGGAGGATACTTCATTAACCTGTGTGTTGGTAGGAGGCTCTCCCCTAAATTACTGCTATAATTCTTCACAAAGTTTGTTAAAAATGATTTATGAACTATATACAAGGTTGTTAAGAAAATTAGTTTGTTCAGAATTTTAATATTCCGCTGTTGGATATGCATTCACTAAACTTCCAATTAACTTTATAGGACTCCGTGGTTGTTGCCCTCTTTGCCTCCCAGCCGTGTCTAACATCCGTTTGCTGGCTGATGATATTGGAAATACTTCATGTAACTTTCTGTTTGGTATTAAACTGCCTCCTGAACATTTTCTTTTTTGCTTTCTTTGAATCAGTGTTCACCTGAATAGGAAGCCTCTTTCGTTCTTCACCCAGGCAGTAGTCCTCTCTTAATGGCTAGTTTTAAAAGGCTAGATCAGTGGGGGCACCTGGGTGGTTCAGTTGTTAAGTGTCTGCCTTCGGCTCAGGTCATGATCCCAGGGTCCTGGGATCGAGCCCCATGTCGAGCTCCCTGCTCTGCCAGAAGCCTGCTTCTCCCTCTCCCAATCCCCCTCCTCATGTTCCCTCTCCGGCTGTCTCTCTCTGTCAAATACATAAAAATCTTTAAAAAATAAAAATAAGATAAAATAAAAAACAAATAAAAGGGGTGCCTGGGTGGCTCAGTTGGTTGAGTGACTGCGTTCAGTTCAGGCCATGATCCTGGAGTCCTGGGATCGAATCCCGCATCAGGCTCTTTGCTTGGCGGGGGATCTGCTTCTCCCTCTGACCTTCCCCCTCTCGTGCTCATGAGCACGTGCTCTCTCTCTCTCTCAAATAAATGAATAAAATCTTAAAAAAACAAATAAAAGGCTAGAAATTAAACCTGCCCGTTGGATTTGGGGTTTTCATGAGATGGTGTGTGAGTTTCCATTCTGTGTTTTAACCTTAATGGAGGTGACTGTGTAGTCTGCAATGACATACATACATACATTTCATTAACCATGAAAAGGTGTCGGAAATATGTCTCTTCTTGGGGTGAAGTGAGCACGTTCTGCTTCTTATATTGTCTATATTGGCTGCCCTCAGGCACGAGCTTTTTGATCTAACCAGATCTTGGCTGATTCTCTCACAGTTTTGCTTTTTGAAGTCCATACTTTCTATAGATTAAAATTAACTGAGGCATGAATTTTCTAGTCTTGCAGATTCCACCCTGATACAAACAGGGCCATTGTCTGCTGATGCCATTGTGATTTTGTACAAAATGCTAGGCAGTCCTTTCCTCTGTCAGAAAGAAGATAATTTATATGTAATGATAAATCTGATTATGCCTGCAGGCTTATGTTCTTTGTTGCACAATTTAACCAACCTGCTCATTGAAGCTCTTTGACCCTTCACCTAGATGACAGTCAAATAGAATTAGGTAAATAAATTCCCTTTTTGTTTGTAGTATAGTGAACCTTTACAGTCTGGAACATTTAGAGCATAACTACTGCTGGGTACTGATTTCCCTATTAACAGAATTTACCTGTTTAAGCACCAAACATAAAAAAGAATAAAGTAAACATTTTTTTGGATGAAGTTCTTCCTCATTTTGCTGTTTTTTCTTTCTTAAATAGTGTGCTTTGGACATGATTTATGTCATTTTATAAAACCAGTTATAGTATATCCTAAGAAAGTAAAGTCTAACAGCTAACTTTGATGAAATATTCTACTTTGCAAGCATTTCACCTGTATTACCCGCTAATCCATTCAAGCAGTACAGTTAATATTTTATTAATCATATGAAATTGGTGGCGGTGACTCCATTTAATACAATAAAAGGTTGAAGCCTCTTAACATATTAAATAAAGCATTTATTATTCAGCTCAGCACCAGAGTTGGACCCAAACTCAGATCTCCAGCCAAGGCTTTTCTCCACCATAACCAAACAGCCCTATGCTAGCTGGTTTGCCCTTATTCTAACTCAGTATTTTGCAGCCAAGGGGTCTTTCTGTTCTTATGTGTCTTCTTTAGTTATGAGGGGATGTGTATTATAAATGATT
The DNA here is from genome assembly GCF_963455335.1 of Martes martes. NCBI lineage: Eukaryota > Metazoa > Chordata > Mammalia > Carnivora > Mustelidae > Martes > Martes martes. The sequence goes on from NC_137896.1 coordinate 11,462,767, forward strand.
TGTTACTATGAGTTAAAATGTCACTGTGAATTATTTACTTAAATTTGTGTTAGGTTCAAGGTTATTCTTGTATTAGGGCGCCTGGGTGGCTCAGTGGGTTAAGCCTCTGCCTTCGGCTCAGGTCATGATCTCAGGATCCTGGGATCGAGGCCCACATCGGGCTCTCTGCCCAGCAAGGAGCCTGCTTCCCCCTCTCTCTCTGCCTGCCTCTCTGCCTACTTGTGATCTCTCTCTCTTTCAAATAAATAAATAAAATCTTAAAAAAAAAAAAAAAAAAAAAAAAAAAAAAAAAAAAAAAAAAAAAAAAAAGGTTATTCTTGTATTAGTGTGAATTCCACAAGGACAGGAATTGTATCTTACTTGTGCACTGCATTCTCCCTAGTGTCTAAAACACTGCCTGCAAGTAGTAGGTGTTCAGAAATTATTTGTTGAATGAATACAGCAATGAATGTAATTCATCTTTTGCATTCTAGTATGTTTTCTTGAATGGAAAAGTAAGGGAGTTGGGCTTAACCCCCAGTATGTCTTTACCACTGCTTGGAGAAAGTAAGTGCTATGTAGCTACACTGGTAATAATCATGATGGCTTTAGATTATCATTTGAAAATGGTTGGGGGTTTCAGAAACTGCGTTGGGTCACGGGAGTGTGAATTTGTATATGAGTGTCAGCTATCCTTGTTTTGTGTGAAGATGTCTAAAATCCAGGTGGTTACAAGCTGCTGTATTTCTCCCCTCTCCTCCTTTTTCCTTTGCTGTAAAGTTGTTGGTGGTTGTTTCTTACTGTTGTTATTGTCTGACTTGAGCAGCTCCCTTTTTCCATTCTTATTTATTTATTTATTTATTTATTATATTATAACTTTTTAAGCCTCTGGGTTGGGCTAAAAAAATGTAGATACCCAAACCTTCCATAATTGATCAGCACAGAGGGACTTAAATTGACAGAAGCCCCCAAGAGTAGAAGGCATGAGCTGTCCTAGGTGGTCTTAGAAATGTCTTTGGGCTGCTCAGAGGCCTTTTCCAGTTTCCATTCATGCTAGTCTTGTGAATGGGTGAGATTATGGAGCAACAGACTTCTAGACTGGAAAGTTATTAGTATACTGTTTACAAAAAGGACTTGAGTTTAAAATACCGTAAAACAAATTAGCGTTTATTGTTTTATTTCTGAAATTGTTTGGACAACGAACAGCTACTTTTATCTTCTGTTAAGGCACAGTAACAGTGAGAAATTGAAATGAGTGAAATTATGTTGTTTAAAATGCAAAAGACGGGCGCCTGGGTGGCTCAGTGGGTTAAACCTCTGCCTTGCGCTCAGGTCATGATCTCAGGGTCCTGGGATCGAGCCCTGCATCGGGCTCTCTGCTCAGCAGGGAGCCTGCTTCCCCCTCTCTCTCTGCCTGCCTCTCTGCCTCCTTGTGATCTCTGTCTGTCAAATAAATAAATAAATCTTAAAAAAAAAAATTTAAAATGCAAAAGGCATCTCAAGGTAATGAGTCATCTTTGTTACTGACTACAGTTGACCTGTGAGCAAAGTGGGTTTGAATTGCATGTGTCCATTTATATGCAGATTTCTTTTATAAATACAGTACAGTATTGTATATGTATTTTCTCTTTGTGATTTTGTTAATTTCTTTTCTCTAGTTTTATTAAAAGAATATTGTATATAATACATATAACATAAAATGTGTGTTAATCAACTGTTTATGTTATTGATGAGGCTTCTGGTTGCCAGCTAGGCTATAGGTGATGAAGTCTTTGGGGAGTGAAAAGTTATACATGAATTTTTGACTGTGTGGGGTCGTGGGGTTAGCACCTCTAACCCCTGCATTGTTCAAGGATCACCCGTACTACCCTTTGAAAAGGAAGATAACTCTAGATAAATCAGATCTGAGAGTTTGAGAATTAAACTCTAATGTCGCCTGAAATCCAGTTCTAAAGAATGATTATGGTCTGGATTTACTAGAGGTAATGTGCTTTTTGTATTTTGTAATTTAAGATAAGAATGTTTATGTATAAAGTACATTTTTGTAAATTTTCCCATGCAGTTGTATTTGCATGACCAAGCATATGGTAAGGACATTTATGAATAAAATATTTAACCGGTAGTTAAACGAGGGAAAAACCATGTAAGTTTAAAAACCACTTGTGTGATCAGACCGTATATGATGCCCAGTTTCTTTCTCTAAAATTAGTTTCAGGGTATTCATCTCTCTCTTGTGGTCATATCTCCACAAGTACTCTACCCAGTTCCCAGGCATTTGTGTCTTACGTGGATCCTACAGTGTGCTGCTTTAAGCCATGACAGCGTGTTTTCAGAAACCTCCCTACTTGTAAAGCTTAGGTTTCCCCAAAACTTGAGCAATATATATCTTCATTGTCAGAAATTATCTACTCTAGTAAATTATTGTTTCTTATTTTCTAGGAGTTTCCTAACCACATAACCTCTCAGAACTGAACCAAAACAGCATTATTCCTGGAGCACTTCTTTTTAAGGTACACATAATTTGGCTCTGTCGTTTCAGACCTGTTCCTAATCTGTGATATTTTTGAATTCTTGAATGGCTTGTATGGAAAATGACTTTTACTTCTGGCTGGAATGTTAGAGAAATAGAAGAAATTGTATGCAGTCTGAATTTCTTTTTACTCTTGAGATTTAATTAGAAAGTAAATGCAGGGAAGGAAGGTTGTTGGCAAGAATGTAAAACCCTTTAGCCAGCACTGCCGTGTACTTGAAATGTCGAGACGTGAAAATTGGCCACTAGAGTTGTCATTAGACATAACTTGGTTGGTAAGTATCTTGCTCACAGCAGCTTTTGTAGGTTGCCTTTGATTTCTCAGACTGTTTTTGTGAAACTTGGTTTTCAAACTTGTGGAAATAATCCAACATTGTTTTCTGTCATGAGATAGGGTTATGAATCAGTTCCATTTACTGCTGGCTGCTTGTGATCATCTAGACCAAAAGTTTTGTAAGAGTTGAGGGTTTTACAGTTTTATACAAGGCACTGCAGAATACACTGCATCCGCCAATACTGCCTTGTGTCTTAGCACGTCCCCTCTGAGAGCTGAAAACACAGCACCATACCATCACGGAGGTAGTGAGTAGTGGACAGCCCAAACCCAACTTTCTTTGGGAATGAGGAAGCTGAAGCATAAGGAATCAGAGAAGTTGTACCAGGCTCAATGAATGGATTTACACTGGATTTATTTAGTGCTTTTCTTTTCAAAGGACTAAACTGTTACCATACCATGCCTCAGGATTTCTTCACTATTTTAGCTCTCCGACTGCTCCAGCTGAGGCTTTGCCTTATAGGCTTTTACAGTGTTCTGGGGAAACTGAGGCACCAGGCAGTGGACTGCCAAGAATTGGATGGATAATTGCTGTCTGATTTGGGAGTAGAACTAAAAGCCACAACTCAGAAGTTTGATCTGATTTAACATTGTTTGATGCTACTTAGCAGCAAGGCTTGTTTCTTAGAAACTGGGTCTTGGCTCTAGTCTGTTTTGCATGAAGATGATGGTAAATGCAGTTGTGTTTCTAGGTAGATGGCACATGGTTACAGAGTACAATTTCTCTTTTCTGAAAGGAAATGCCAGTTAACTATTACGTTGAATTAAGCCCCTTCTTATTTAAGAATCGGTTACACAGTGCTGCTATGAATAGTCACTCATTTTAGTTGGTTTAAGATATTTCTCTGTGTTTTTATAAGTTTAGATTTTAAAAACACTTCCATGTTCGCAAAAAATAATATGTGTTTGACTTTAGTTATTTTTAAGATTTCCTCCTAGGGAATGGAAGAAGAGAGCTTGGTAAGGTTGCAATGCTAGAAAAGAAAGTAAGGTTTGCAGCTCATTAGACTGCAGAGGTAAAGTTTTTTTCACTTTAGTGTACAGTTTGTTATGATAGTTTTTCCAGGATGAACAATTAATAATGAATTCTCTTTTAGGAAGTGTTTCTTTAAATGGACCACCCAGTGGTTCCATTTGTGTGGAAAGAAAATCTTCCATTGCCCACTTGGCACCGAGCCAAGTGTGAGACAGGGGCCACATTCAGTCACTTGGATGCAAAGATCTTGAGCAGCCTGGGTTGTTTCCAGGCATTATTTTTGGATGATTTTATTGTCTTACAAGTGATTGTGCCTCCCCAGGGCTACTTGTCCTGTCTTTCTTTTGAACACCAAATACATAGTGGTCTTTTTGTTTTGGTTTTCCTTCTGTCTTAAGAAGTTTGACTGTACTTCTTTTTAAAAAACCTTTTTTATTTTTGGGTAATTTGATGTATGGGCTTGCTATTGGATATTATTTGCTTGACATTGCCATTGTTATTTGGAAATGGTTATGTAGGAGTATAGTGATTGCCGTGTTCCTGTATTTGTGGCTGCCCTGCTTACGGGTGTTTAGATAATGTTTGGAGTCAATGAATTGCTGTTCTAGGGATCAGAGCCAGGATGGTGGGTGCTGGGCGGGGGTGAAGGTAGGGAGGTGTGGTGGTGGTTGTGGGCACGGGGTGAGTTTGTTTGTAGAAAACATAAAACCACATTGCAACCAGAAAGATGTGTCTAAAAAGGATCTTAGAAATAACTGTTGAATGTAAAGGAATGATGTGGGCATTTTAGGTGTATTTCAAGGCTATTATAGGAAACGTGATTTATTCCTTAGCTTTTTTATTGTTGGTGACAAAGTTTCTCTGAGAGTGGAGCCTCTTGAAATCTAGAGAACAGATTAATAGCTTTACATTTGGTTGCTTACAGATCTCTTTTTGTGTCTTTGAGGAAAAGTTTAACAAATAGATTTTTTCTAGCACTTGAGAATGTACAATATGCCATATGAGGTTTCACATGTAGTAGATGCTTAATAAATTTTTATTGAATGTTGAATGAATACACTGTCCTGAAATTGCTGTTCATACAGCTGATGCTTTATCCTGGCAAGGAACTAGAGTGCTCTTGTGTCTGCGTACCCATGCTACATAAGATTTGATGGAGGACAATGTTCGTGGCTATCTTAGCTTGTCCAGAATTAGGGTGACTTCTTTTCTCCTTTTTTTCTCTTTCTTCCTTCCTTCCTTCCTTCCTTTCTTTCTTTCTTTCTTTCTTTCTTTCTTTCTTTCTTTTTCTTTCTAACATATCATCACTTACTGCAAAGAGGAATGATGTGTTGAACACAAAAGTATAGCTACTTCATTATAAGTCATGTATTACTCTAGTTACAAATTAGATACTAAAAATGATGTTTTTCCATAATTGCTGAAGTAGTTGTTTCATATTACAGAGATTTAACAATCTGTTAGCTGAAAGTGAGTAAGACTAAGCACTCTTTCAGATAGTTCTGTAAACTATTTCTAGAAGAATCTATCTTTTTGTTTATTAAACAGATCACTCAAATGGTACACTCAGTATGCCCTAGTCTTGGTAGGTCACCGCCAAGTGAGAAATTTGCATTTGTGTCTCATCACTTTTATTTTCTTTTCTGGAGAGAGAGGGAGACAGCAAGCCCTCTCAAGAGTGGGGAGAGGGAGAGAGCATCCCAAGCAGGCTCCACAGCCGGTGTGGAGCCCACGTGGGGCTTGATCTCACGACCCTGATATTATGACCTGAGCCAAAATCAAGAGTTAGACCAAGTCGACCAAGCCACCCAGACTCCCCTGTGCCTGATCATTTTTTAACACGTTATGTGTAATTTTTTAAATGCTTAGGGGTGCCTGGGTGGCTCATTTAGCTAAGCGTTCGACTCGATCTCAGCTCAGGTCTTGAACTCAGGGTCATGAGTTTGAGTCCCACACTGGGCTCCATGCTAGGCATAGAAAATACCTTAAAAAAAGTGCTTTTGTAGAATTCATGTGTCCATATTCCCCTTCCCACAACCCGTTAAAAAGTACATGACGCTTGTGAAACAGAAGCTGCCAGCCAAAGTGAGACATTTTTATGAGAAGATTTTTGTGTCACCAAGCCAAACTTGGGACTTGGAATTAGGAGTCTTTAAAAAAAAAAAGTGTGTGTGTGTGTGTGTGTGTGTGTGTGTGTATTTGTAACTCTCTCCTCTCACCTCTGTGTTCTAGTGCTTATATATGCTATGTAAATATGAGGATTTGCGTATAAGATGAACATGTTTTCCTAGGTCCGTTTCTAAAGCTCTAGAGATAAGAGAAACCAAAAGCCCTCTCGTCTGTGCTGGAGGCAGGGAATTAACAGCACGACACAGGCTTAACAGTTAAAGTTGTTTCCACTGCTAAGGAAAGCTGGTCTTTGTGTTTTCAGTTTTCTACCTAATTTTACTGTGTGTAAAATACTGTTCATTTATAAGAAGACTGATTAATCATTTTAATCTCTTTGGAGTCCCTAACTTATCTGGTGGCAAGTAGTCCTTAAAGGTAGCCTCAAAAGGAAAGACATGTTTTCATTGAAGGATTTAATCTTCAGGACAGGGTAGTACTGTTGAGCAACAGGTGCTAAATTTGTACAGAAGTAGGATCTCCAGAATTCCCTGATTCCCCTGAATGTTGCTCTGCACTCTATAAATAGCAGTAGTGAGAAGCTTTGTTATTCAAGTTATGTGGGTAAATAATATATTTTATCCCATTTATAACTGTATTAACTGCCTGGCTTCTCTTTGGGGCAAGAGCGTCTGTTTGGGTAAAATATTAGCCCCAGGTTTTTACAGCCTTTTGAAATAAAAAGGGGATTTTCTTTTCCTAAGAATATAAGCTACTTATTAGTGAGATTTTATTTTGTGGGTTTGTATATGTGTACTCAAAACAGCATCTGTGGCTCTCTGTCCACTAGGTAGCAGTAACTCCTGCCTCCCATCCTCCAGTTGGCAACAACCAAGTAATGTATCCAGAGCAGTCTTTGAAGAACTGAATTGTCCCCTCTTTAGAACCATTGCAGTAGATTCTCTTTTCAGGCTTAAAGACACATGGGAGCATTCATGTGCTAATGGGTACTGTTTGTTGAATTTTGGTATTGGTTATGGTGAGCATTAGAGATTTAAAGACCTGTACAGCCTTATTAGGGTTTTAGAAAATCTTTACTTGCAGTTTTGAACTACTTGTTTCAACTAGTTATACAGACATAACTCCAGGTGAACTTAAGGTAACATTTTTGGGGCAGTCTTAATTAAAGGCCATTTGTACCCTTTTCAGCTTCTGGAAAATCTGTGTATTTATGTCTGTGACTGGAGATGCTGGCTGTGGGCCTGCTGTAGGCAGCATTAGCCAAAAAAGATTTCTTTGAGCCCCACCCTTTCTAAATTTAGTTCATTCATTCAGTCTCATACTCTCAGAGCAGCCCAGGGCAGGATTGGGTTGCTGCTTCAGGGATGCAGGTAGGCCCTGGGGGCAGACACTTTATTTTTGGCTTGTTTTTTGACTTGCAACTAGTGGTTGGTGATGTGAAGTTGTGAGTACACTGTAAATGATTTTTTTTTTTTTTTTTTGGCAGAAAAATGCCCTCAAGACAGAGTTTAGAAAGAGAGGGGAGGAGGGAGTAGAGGAGGTGTTGGGGGCCATTGAGAGAGAAATATTTCTATTTTGGCAGCTGAAGGACGTCAAAACAATGAAAGGAGGTCCTAGCTGATTTCTGGATGGTTCTGGAGTTGTTTCCTGATGTTGGCAACTTGTCCATCAGGGCAGTTATCTAGTCTTTAGTGGATCTCCTCTGTTCGTTTGTGTTGACTCCAAAAGTGAACAAGGAACAACTGCTTTGTGTGGGATTTTGGTGAATAAGGTGATGCTCTGTCTCTCCAGCCAAAGTCATGTTTGAGCTGAGGTGTTTGGTTGTTGTTTTTAGCTTTGCAGTTCTTTTTGCTCTCAGCAAGAGAAAGTGTGCCAGAACTCCCCAGGCAGCTGAATTGCTCTGGTCGTTCATCTCTTTCTAAAGGTCCAGTTTTAATTAAAAATTATTCCGAGACTTTTTCAAAAATTAAGTAACAGTTACTCTGTCATTGAACTTTTTTTTTTTTCCTTTTAGGATTTTATTTATTTATTTGACAGGGAGAGACACAGTGAGAGAGAGAACAAAAGCAGGGGTTTGGGAGAGGGAGAAGCAGGCTTCCCGCTGAGCAGGGAGCCCAATGTGGGGTTCCATCCCAGGACCCTGGGATCATGACCTGAGCCGAAGGCAGGCGCTTAATGCCTGAGCCACCCAGGCGCCCCTGTCATAGAACTGATTTGTTTGCTGGTTTCTGTTTTGGTTATTTTTCTCTACTCTTTGTTGCTATTGGTTATTTTGGGGGTACTCTTGACTTGGTTAAACATTTTCAGCTTTTTGAAGGATGACCCAGAACATAAGCAGAATTGTCCTTATTTTTGACTTATGAAGAAATTTAAGTGTATTTAGAAATAATGCCTTTGGAATTTAGAAGATGAAGTAAACCGTCTCCTCTGCTCCCCGGGTTCCACTCCCCAGCCGCACCATTGAAATTAGCAGTCAAATCTGTTCCTCTCTTCTTCATCTTCTCCACTTTCGCTTTTAATCATAAAAACACTATAGAATGTTCTTTACTATTCAAATAATTTCTCAGGATCCTGCATGTTGATGTAGATGCAAATTTTGTTTGGGGCGTGTAACTAATGAGAGCATCTCAACAAACCTCATAGGAAAAAGATCTTTTACTGTCATAAGGAAAATGAAACAACAAAAGTGAGAAATTTCTGTCTTTCTTCAGTCAGCCTAAAGGAAAACTGTAAGGGTGCCAGTCTGAGCACATGGCCCTTTGGTGGAAGCAGTGGTGATATTCACCCATTAATGGTCTCAGGAACCCAGTGCGCTTTCAGCTTCTGATACTTTCAAGGCCAGCAGTCTTTACTGTATCCCATGTAGTATGGAAAGCCTCTTCCTATTTTTTTTAATTGGCCATTTTGAACATAGGCTGTAGTTTGTAATTCTTAATATTCAACCATGAATATCATTAAACTCTACTGATGCTCTTTTTAAAATAAATAATGCAGAACAGATGGGTATTGCAAGTCATTTAAAAGCAGTATCAGAAAATCACAAGGCCAGGGACCTCACTGTGTACCGAGAGGAAACCCACCTCTAATACATCAGCGGAGCTACAAGCTCAATGGGACTATTTTCATTCTTGAGTAGGTGACGCCAGTTTTGACTGAATATTGGCAATTACATATCTCCTCTATAATTTACCTTTTTATTTTCTTTCCCTTACAACTTTTAGGTAGAACTTTAGACTTCATAGCACTGAATTAACCTGCACTGAAAGCTGTTTACCTGCAGTTGTTCACTTTTGTTGAAAGTGACCATGTCTCAAGTTCAAGTGCAAGTTCAGAACCCATCTGCTGCTCTCTCAGGGAGCCAAATACTGAACAAGAACCAGTCTCTTCTCTCCCAGCCTTTGATGAGTATTCCTTCTACTGCTAGCTCTCTGCCCTCTGAAAATGCAGGTAGACCTATTCAAAACTCTGCTTTACCCTCTGCATCTCTTACACCCACCAGTGCAGCTGCAGGTAAGCGTATGAATCCAAGTGTCTTCTTTTTCAAATGTTTTCTTACCCTGTTTTTTGATCTGATAAGTAGATTGGAGATGTAGGGAGCTCTCACATTACCTTCACGAAGCAGAAGAAAATATTTACACCCATGCTTCTTTATTCCAGATGTAAAACACTCGGTTGTGTACTGGTTTGTCGGAGGCCTGAGTTGACAGATCATTTCAAAGTGTTAAGAAAGGGAATTGAAAACTGAACTATAAAACCTAGCTTATTATAAAGTGGTGGCCAGCAGAAAGGATTGAACAGTAAATACCACTTTGGATTTGTACTGTTGTATGGAAAAATTCTGCTTTTTAAATTATTTCCCAGAACTGACAAAAAATTCTTGTATGTGTAAGCCCTTGTTTTAAATGTCTGTAAGATTATATCCCAAGCAAGGGAACAGCGATATTTACCGGAAAGCAAGAGAGTGCATTGGCATTTGTTAATTTTTATTTTGAACAAGTAAGTTTAAGTTGTGATTTCAGAGGTAGTTCAGAAATCACAGTGAGGACCAATTAGAAATTGAACAAAGAAGCACAGATTTTTGAAGAGGAAATAAGTTCAGAAGCATTTAAATCTGATTGTTAGGAAAATAAAGATGAACTAAATGTGCTCGTTGATGGGGCGTGTGGCTGGCTCAGTCTGAAGAACATGCGACCCTTGATCTCGGGGTTGTAAGTTCGAGCCCCACATTGGGTGCAGAGATTAGTTTAGAAAAAAAAAGTTTATAAATAAATGTGCTCGTTGATGAGAAAAGACTTGAAACACCTGAAAAATAAATAATCCCGAAAACGATATTCAGCTTCCCCACCCTTCCCCAGAGTGGCAAAACCAATTAAATGGGGTGCCAGCATGGGTGTCTCCATAGCAGAGTCACCTTCTAACAAATTCTTTCAGCCCCTTGTGCCTGACAATTTCCCTTGCATTTCCTCCTCCATTTCTCATTTCCTTTACTTTATAAATCTGTTCTTAGAGTGTTGGCTCTCCCCCTCTCAGCTGCATGGCATCTCTCACCCTACCTCTAGGCTTCCTTGGACTGGCTCACCAGAGAGCCATCTTGACTTGACATAATACCCAACAGGTTCAGTTTTCCCCAAATTTGCCATTGGAGACCGTCTTCAAAGGAAATGTCACAGACCGTTTCAGTCCTCTGGGAATTATTGCGTTTTCTTCTAATGTGTTCTTATATCCACATCCTACTCACTTTGTAAAACTCCTGCCTGCCAAGGCCATTTTATTTAACTTGTGTAATTCTCAGAAGTAGATAAAGTCTGAGGATGGCAGCCTCTGGAGATAAGACTAGGGGATGCCCCGGGAACGAGAAGGTAGCCGTGTGGAACACGACAGTCGTTGTTTGAGAAATGGCATTGGCACATTGAGCTTTGTGCAATAACCGACAGGGTCCTGCTGACGGCTCTTGTGGTAACCAGTGTGTCTGGGCTCACAAGACCTCCGTGTTATTCCGGTGGTTGGTTATAATAACAGTGCTTCATCTGATTTCAAATCTTGCTTGCTGCCATGGTTTGGTTATCCCCCTGACCTTGGTTCTCTCTCTTCGCAAGACACCCTCTCCTGGGGTCCCTGGCTTGGGCCGGTTCAGAGCAGACCCCAGCTATGCCTTCAGGCAGGCGGCCCAGCACGGTTTGCAGCTGAGCATCGCTGCTGCTCTGCCTCCTTATACCGTTGTGTTCCCTCTTCTGATCCCCGGGAGAGCAGCAGTACTGTACACTGCTAGTTGACTTTATTGCTCTGACGTTATTTTTCAGTTCCTTCTAGCATGGCACACCCCAAAGAGAAAACCCCAATGTGTCTTGTGAATGAGTTAGCCCGTTTCAACAAGATTCAGCCTGAGTATAAGCTTTTGCGTGAGCAAGGTCCAGCTCACTGTAAGGTAAATATTGTCCATACTGCTTGTGCATTTATAACCCACCAGGAATGTTTTCTGTCTTTATGTTGCTCCAAGTGGTGCTGTGATTCAGAATACGTACTTTCCAACCACTGAGGCTGTCTTCCAGAGATGCAAAAGTACAGATTTTTGGCAAGTCACTTCTCTTCATCCTTGCAGAATGGGTCAAAGGAAAGACATGCTTCTTTTTGGGATGTATGGCTTTTAAAATTCCAGTTAGTGTGTGGTTGTATTTAGGACTCTGAATAGAGATAATTCCCAAGCACCTGTGAATGATTTCCTGTGAATTTTCCAGGCTCTGGGCCTCCTGGCTATAGCCTGTCTCTGACTCCTTTCCTGCTTGTTTGCATGTGTACCTTAGACTGGGCAGGGAGTGGAGGAGAACAGGAAATCCATTCTGCCACTTGTTAGCAATCCAGGTAAAAGGTTTGAAGATGAGGGTTAGAAATTAGTCTCAGAGGGAGTCCTTTGGGTTGTCTCCGATTTCACTTATCCTTGCCTTTCCCCATACCTTAGAAAATGGAAGACTGACTGTAATTTAAATTTTTACCATTTTTTATTCAGGACCTCAGTCTTTGAAGCTTGTTTGATATCTGTGCTAATGTAAATCTTGGAACTTAAATGTGTGTATATCTGGCTTTATCTTTGCAGCTGCAGTGTGAGAGAGGGTATGGTATCAGAGAGAAGGAATCGGATCTCCTATTTCTGATCCTAGCTTTGCAATAAAGATAATATAATTAAGGATGAGTTATTGGTCTCTTTACACCTCATTTTTCTTGACATGCAAACCTCAAGCCTTGAATCAAGTTTCCCATTTCGTGTGACTAAAAGTAACATCAGCCACAGTCCTAAGTAGGCACCAAAGTGTGGTTAGGTGAGTCCCCTTTGGTGTGAGACAGATCTGGGTGTAAATCTCAGCTGCTTCTAGCTGTGTGACCTTGGGCAAGCTACTGCTTTTTTTGGAACCTCAGTCTCCTCTTCTGTAAAGTGGGGATAATACCTACCCAAATAGGCCTACTGTGAGAATTAAATGAGAGACTATATGTTAAAAGTGTGGAGCACAGTGCCTGGCAGTTAGTGAGTGCTTCAGAAATGGTAGTCATTATTATGCATTTAAGAAACACAGAAATTTCTACTCAGGTGAAGCTGGTTTTAACATTCTAAAGCATGATCATATTTGAAATGTTTCTTTACTTTTGGAAGGCAATTAGTGATTTTCTATAACTGTTCTGTTTGTGCTACAGGATTTTTTTTGTAGACCTTAACTTTGGGATTCCCTTTATTAACTGTTCTTGGTATTTTTTGAAATGTGTACTTTTTCATTTAAACTTCAGTGGTACTGTAGGTAATTTAGCTGTGTGTTCAGTCTGTAACTGCCCCCCCCCCTTTTTTTTAACCTTCAGGTTATTGAAAGAGGAAAAGTGACTCCCTCCTAGGTGACTGTTAGACTCTTTAAAAAGTCAGTGGAGTGATATCGTTTTAATTCTATTAAAACCTAGATTGTAACCTCGCTACCAACCCTCCACGTGGGAGGCAGCAGAGCGGCAACAGCGCGGATGGGGAAAGTGCTGGAGAAAGGCAAGACTGTTGATAAAATTAACTCTTTGTTTTTTTAGCTTTTTCCCCTCAGTGTCTTTCCATGAAAGGACCATGAACTGCCCGGGGGATTGCTCAGCGCTGCGGGCAGCTGCTCTTTGGCTGCTCGGGCTAGCCGCGGGTTTGAGTCCGTGCTCTCGGTGCTAAATGAGTAACCTTGTGAACTGCAGCATTAATTCAGGGGACCCCCTACGGGTTCAGTGGGATGAGGATTTTTTTATTTTTCCCCTTTAGTGGAAGCTGTGTACTGAGGGAATCCTGAAGTTAAGACCTACAAGAAAAATTGGCTGTGAAGGCAAGTCGCACCCATCCCTTCAGGCACCCAATTTCAATGATCTGGACATTTTCAGATGATGTGGATGTATTCACATCAGCGTTTCTTACGTAGATTATTTGTAGATGCAACAGGGTGCTAGCCAGTGATAAAGAAAAAGCAGAAAAATAAAAGCTCCAGTTGGTTTTGCTAAATTCCACACTAGTGAGTCTCAAACTTCACGTGCGTCAGAATGACAAGGGGAGTTTACTAAAGATACATTTGCTCCCGTCTCCCCTCTTACTCCTCAGTCAAAATCCCTGGGCATGTGTATTTTACCAGGCCTCCTGGATGAGCACCAAAGTTAGAGAACCACTGTGGTATGATGGGCCATATTTTTTGACCGAGTATTAATTCAGTTCTGATAGGATTAACGTAACCTAATTTTAAGAATGGAGTATGTATTTGGGTTACCTTTATGCTTAAAAAGGAATAAAGAGACTTGCCATTGTCAGCATTTGCTGAGGACAGAATTTGCTGTGTCGAATGCCTCCTTGAGTTCAGAAACGTTTCTAGATCTTTGCTTGCTGTGGATCAGATTTTCTTCTGAAGGTGGAGGGAGTGTCTGAATAATAAAGTCTTAGGAAAGTAGAATGCAGCTTTTTTTAAAGAGCCTGGGTGACATTCCCAAATTTATTCCAGATTTTGTCCTTCTGGGATTGTGTTTTCACACAAGAGACCACAAATGCATGAGAACATCAAAACAAATGTCTAAATTTATATGAGATACTACTTTGTGTCTAAATCAGGTTTGCTATATTTCTTCCATGAGAAGTAGTTGGAAGACAGTTTCTATTTGGATGACTTCCAAATAATCGGTGTCTAATATTTAATATGTAGGAAAACATTTCTTAATCTCTGTGCTTACCCCCATTTTTCAAAGCATAGTTTTGTCATAGAATGCTATTCAATGCTGGTCAATGATATATATATATTTTGGTGTTTATAAAAACAACAAAAAATGGGGATGAAGGGATAAATTGCCAAGATAATGATCAGGCCTTTTAAACCAAGGCCATAAGAAATGTTCAAGGTCCAAGTGACATACTGTAGTCAACATCAGGTATCATGAATTGAGAGCTCACAATTTTCATTTGTAGGTGTTTACAGTACAGCTAACACTTGGAGATCAGCACTGGGAAGCTGAAGGAACTAGTATTAAAAAAGCCCAGCACACAGCTGCTGCCAAAGCTTTGGAAGGAACAAAATTTCCTAAACCCATAGTCCGCCCTTTTCGTAGCGAAGGAAGGAATCCAGGTATTATGCGTGGGCCAAGACAGGTTCCTTTCAAAAGTGTGTTTAGAGGTACCCGTTTAGTATGTATATGAATTCTTTCTTAACTAACTTGTTGACTTTGAAAGCACAGTTTCTACACTACCAGTGGCAAACGCTTACCTTTTCAGAATCCTTAACCATACTCGAAATCTAAAGCATTGGTTCCCAATCTCTGGTCCCGTGACTCCTGAGGATCTGGAAAGAAGGTCCTGAGAGGTGGGGGGTGTCACCAAACAATTTTCAAGGTTTCAGAAAATCTTAGCGAAAATATCTTTTGTCCCTCAATAGGGTTGTACAGATTGCCAAGCATGTAGGCCTTAGCTGGAATCACTTCAACCCTGTGTAGAAATAGCAGTTATAAGACGTTGATCAGAAACCCTGATTGTCAGTTACATGTCTCCTGATTATTAAACAGAATGAGAAAATAACTTAAATATTTATTACTTAAATACTTTTAGTAGATAATATCTCTTCAAACAAGGGACCCAAGCTGGGAGAAGACTAATAGAGAAGGCGTCTGGTAAACGCTTGGGAACCACTGATGTACCACGGTGGGTGGGAGTGGCTACAACCTGTCAGGCACACCAAGCCGTCCCACCCAGTCCCTTTGTACACAGGAAGAAATCCGAGGGATCTTGGCCACACCTTCCTTGTTGCTTTTAATTTCTTCGTGGTGTTTCAGATTCATTCTCTACTGCAGGTAAATTTTCTGGGTCTGAACTGCTCTTAAGATGATTTAGGTTACATTAAAATGCAACTGTATGAATCCTATAAAAAGTAAAATTCTTATGTTAGGAAGAGAGAAGCTGGTTACTTCTGTGACCCTCTGATTTTGCAAACCCAAAGATACCCTTATAGATTTGATTCATGTACTAAATTTAGTTGAAACAGTTATAGTACAGAATCAAGTCATTTTTTATTTTCCTCTACATACATCCTAAAGAGGCATTTTAAAGTGGATTTTTGTGTGCATTTAAGTTGAACTTTGCCATTGCTAGTGTTGTTCTGTGTTTGATGTGAAAGTGTTGTTTTCAAATGTGATTGTGCACTGACACTACTCTTTCCAGCCTGGTTTTCCTTTTATATGTGTTTTGCGGTTTATGAACTGGATGAACTGAAAGAAAAAAAAGTTATAATATGAACAGTGTGCATTTTTACAGTTGATAATTCTGAGATAAAAACTTTTACTTGCTCTTGTTTATATGGCAACAGAACTCATTTTCCTAACAAGTACTCTCACAGGTCAAATCCCAATGTAAACACCGAGATTGGAAATACCTGAATATTTTGCAACCCTCATCTGTCTTCTCCAGATACAATTTACTTGTCTCTTCCTCAGTGATTCCACACCTTTCCTTATAGCACACATCCTGTTGTGTAGTAGTTTTTGAGAGTGTTTGTGTTATTTGAATCCTCTGGGGCAAGAATTGTATCCCCTTAGCACAGTGCTTTGCATCCAGTTAGTACTTAATAAGTGCATCATTCTGTGAAATAGTGTGCATAAACCTACTTCTAAGTGTAAGGCAATAACCCAGCAAGTCAGTACAGTCAGACTTTTACTGGCTAAGGATTTCCCAAACAGTAAAATGATCTGGACAGTCATAGGGATTTTTTTTTTAATCGTGGATTTTGATGTGCACTAGAACTGATTTCTAATAACCGGAATGAGTGGCTTTCACTGATAGCATCTTGTGCTAGTTGTTGCCCCTCTGGTAGCCCTTACGGTGTAGTTTGTGCTGTTGACTGTGTATTAATATCTAGAAATCACAGCAGATTCTTGGATTTCCTGACCTGATGCCTAGCAGTGAAGTACTTAGATCCTTTCATGAAATGCATTATGAGTCCAATTAGTAGAAAGCATGCTATTCTTTCTGATTTTAGTGACCATCATTCTTGGGTCAGAAAACAGCCAGTTCTCTATGTTGATTCTGTGTTGCAGAAAGCATAACCCCTACGGTAGAGCTAAATGCACTGTGCATGAGACTGGGAAAAAAACCCATGTACAAGCCTGTCGACCCGTACTCTCGGATGCAGTCCACCTACAACTACAACATGAGAGGAGGTGCTTATCCCCCGAGGTATGTATCTGTTTGTTTTAAATACAGGTGAAAATATAGCTCATATTTGACACAGAAGAATAAAATCTGTAGATTGTGGAGCATATCATGATTTGGTCATCTGTAGGCTTGCCAAATGTTGAAGTCAGTCTTAATTGTGCTGGTACTTTTGGAAGTGTGTCTTGATGCTCCTTTAACTCCTGTTACTAGGGGTGCCTGGGTGGCTCAGATGGTTAAGCCTCTGCCTTCAGCTCAGGTCATGATTCCCAGATCCTGGGATCGAGCCCCATGTCAGGTTCCCAGCTCAGCAGGGAATTTGCTTCTCCTCCTCCCTCTGGCTCTCCCCTGTTTATGCTCTCTCTGTTTCTGTCTCTCTCTCTCGCAAGTGAATAAATAAAACCCTTAAAAACAAAACTACCTCTAGCAAGGGCCTGAGCATATTCCTCACTAGCAGTGTGGCTATGACCTGAGAAAATTTGGTTAAAGATCACCCTTTTAAATGCTTTGTTAATTTGAGCATGATTCCTACAACACTAAGATTCTCTGCACCCATAGATTTGGTGTTTTGTTTTGTTTTAAGATTTTATTTATTTATTTGACAGAGATCACAAGTAGGCAGAGAGGCAGGCAGAGAGTGAGAGAGGGAAGTAGGCTCCCTGCCGAGCAGAGAGCCCGACTCGGGGCTTGATCCCAGGACCCCGAGATCATGACCTGAGCCGAAGGCAGAGGCTTTAACCCACTGAGCTACCCAGGCGCCCCTGGTTTTTTTTCTTTCTTTCTTTCTTTTCTTTTTTTTTTTTTAAAGATTTTATTTATTTATTTGAGAGAGAGAGAACAGAAGAGGGGATAGAGACTGGGGGAGGAGAAGCAGACTTCCTGCTGAGCAGGAAGCCTGATGCAGGGCCCAGTCCCAGGACCCCAAGACTATGACCTGAGCCAAAGGCAGATGCCCAACCGACTGAGCCACCCAGGCACCCCTGAATTTGCTAATTATTGGTTATCGGGTACTTTTTGACTTGGAGCTTCTGTGCTTTGTAATAGCCTTGGAGTACAGGTGCAGTAAAATACTAATTGAAACCCTGAAAACATCACGTATTAAAAACCTCCTGTTGGCAGTCCAGACGTTAGTGGATAGACTGATGATCGGAATGGAAGTCTTCCTTTCTCTGCCTGACTTGGATGGAAGCAAAGCCATTTAAAAAGTACAAGCTCTGAAATGTGAGAAGCCAGGCTCTGCCAGGCTGTAGACTTGTTGGGGTTTCCAGAAATAGGGGCCCTTTCTAAAAAAAACAAAAAAACAAGAAACTTTTGTTAAAAAATTCCCAGCCTTTTCTGGAGACAGGCAACTGTGACTCTCAGATATGAGAAAGAGCAAGTTAAGTTTTCTACCTCGGGCAAAGCCCAATTCATTTTAGATTTTGTAAATTTGGTTTAGCATTACAAATTGAACTCATGTAATCTGTAAACTAGTCCATTCTGTGGAACATAAGGTTGTTGCCTAAATAGTATTTGCTCATCCTGTGTGCCAGTTCTAATCCGGTGTAAGCCTACGAAATCTCCGTGTGTACTGAGGAGGAGTCCTTCATGGCAAGGAAGCCTGATCTGATTTAGGACCCGTGATGAGGGCAAGACCCAGAATTTACCAGGAAGGAACATACAGGTGACTTAATGATCTAAGGTTGTAACTCTGCTAACCCTCTTTTTACTTTCAGGTATTTTTACCCATTTCCAGTACCACCTTTACTTTATCAAGTTGAGCTTTCCGTGGGAGGACAACAATTTAACGGGAAAGGCAAGACGAGGCAGGCCGCAAAACATGACGCGGCTGCGAAAGCCTTGCGGACCCTGCAGAGCGAGCCGCCGCCGGAGAGGCCGGAGGGGAGGCGACTGGGCGAGCAGGTGCGTGGGGAGAGGCATCCTCTTGGGGGCTTTTTCTGAGAAGATGCATTGAGAGCTATCCGTAATGTTTGCTATTTGGTAGCGTACATGATTTTGTGCTCTGTAGCTTTCTGGCCCCCCCCCCCACCCCCTTAAGAAAATATTTTAGCAAGAAAGATGCCTTTTTCCTCCATGGTATAGTTTTGAGTGAACATGGTAGAAAGATTGTGACTCAGTTGAATTGCGAAGTACATGCGTGGAAGAATTCTTCGGTGCAAAAGATCGTGCTTGTCCAAATCGACTGCAGTATACAATACCAGCTTGGAGAATTTTCTACAGCCAATTTTTGACCAGCTGCTCTGTTACGTTGAAGTGCTAGTTACCTCTTGCTGCGTAACAAACCATTACAAAACCTAGTGGCTTAACACCTCTCGGCATTTATTTTGCTCACGTATCTGCAGTTTAGGCAGGGCTCTGCATGGGAGATGGTCTCTGCTCTCTATCGCTTTGGCTAAGGTGGTTCTGCAGGTGCCAGAGCATCCATTTTCAAGATGACTCCCTCACTCGGCTGAAAGTCGGTGCTGGCGTCGGCTGGGAGCTCTGCAGGGGCTCTGGCCTGAGTACCTCTGTGTCCTCTGTTAACCTGAGCAGAGGCTGCTTCCCCATCCTCATGGTATGGTGCTGGCTTCTAAGAGCGAGTATCCTAGAAGACAGAAAAGGAAGCAGCTTCCAGTTTCTTAAGGGCTAAGCCCAGAAATCCCCACAGCGTTGCTTCTGCTGTATTCTACGGGTCAAGGAGGCACAGAGTCCAGATTCAAAAGGCGGAAATACAGAAACCTCCCTTTTTATTGATTAGATGAAATTCACACTACATAAATTCAACAGTTTTAACTGTTTTAAATGTACAGATTCAGTTGCTTTTAGTACATTGACAAAGTTAAGAACCCTACTTCTGGATGAGAAGAATTTGTCAAAGAATTTGGGGGCCAGGTTTTTAAAATCTCTGTAACGCCTTGTGACTGAATAGGAACATAGGTCTTAGAAAGTCTGACTTTTTATTTATGGTGTGTCACACATTTTAAAACAGATGATCTGTTTCCAGGGTCCACTGAGGACCAAGTAAAAGAACAGACTGTAATTTAGAAGAGGGCGATTTCATGGAGTTAAAGGGACAGGCTTCTCACTGGTGAGGTTTGTCAGAGGCAGTAGGTAGTATAATCTGAGTCATTTTGGAGGCTTTGCATATTTTGACTTCACTTTGGTGCTAATGTAATTGGAGTCAGATGGGGTAGTTATTTCTCAGTTTTTCGTAGCCAGCAGTTGTTAAACGATCGCTGAACACTGGTATGTGGGCTGTCTGCTTCAGAACCACTTGAGAAGTTTAAAAAAAAAAATTCCTTGGTCCAACCCACATGATTCTAATAGGAGTCTGTCTTTTGCTTTTCTTTCTTTCTTTCTTTTTTTTTTTCCTTTTTAAATGTGCTCTTGGAGTAGCTCTAAAGCTCGATCAGGGTTTGGGAACCCCTGGTCCTAAGTATTCTCAGTGCTTCCCCCTCAGGCGGCCACCCCACTTTGAATCCTTCTTGGAAGTTCTCCCTGTATTGTTGAAAAGGGCAGGTACCCGTTGGGTGTCTCCATTCGGACCCCATGGTCCTGGAGCATTGCGTGGGCAGCTCCCGCCTGACAGGGCAGAGGGGGAAGGGACGCGGTCTCCTGAGCTGAGCTTCACGGGCGCATCTGGCATCTGGACAGAGCTTTGCTGAGAGTAATGGTAAATCTCCTCGAGCCCCTGTTCTAGTTCTCTATGGTTTGAGATAGAGACAGTGCCCTTCAGAATGGCTGAGACAGGCGTAACCCGTGCTGCAGAAACTAGAATGGAGTCCGATGAGACTTCCTTTGTGCTGATTAATGAAACACTTAGCCTCAGTGATTTACCAGGCCTCCTGGGTGGGTGGGTAGTAGGACGCGAAGAGAGACATTATGTTTTTTATTTTAATTAATTAATTAATTTTAAGAGAAAGAGAGCACACGTGCAAGTGAGCTGGGAGGGGCAAAGGGAGAGGGAGCGAGAGAGAGAAAATCCCAAATAGGCTGCACACGTAGTGCAGAGCCCAACTTGGGCATTGATCTCAGGGTCCTTAGATCATGACCTGAGCTGAAATCAAGAGTTGGAGTCCCACGTGCCCCAAGGGGGACATTTTTAGAAGGTATCTTTAGGGGCGCCTGGGTGCCTCAGTTGGTTAAGCATCTGCCTTCAGTTCGGGTTGTGATCCCAGGGTCCTGGGATCAAACCCACGCCTGGCTCCCTGCCCCACAAGGGGCCTGCTTCTCCCTCTCACTTTGCCTGCTGCTCCCACTGCCTGTGCTCTCTCTCTCAAATAAATAAAATATTAAAAAAAAAAAAAGTATCTTTAACTTGGTTTACTTACAGTTGATGCATATGAATGATAAAAATTTAAAAATTAAACATTTTGGTGGATGTCACTGCATATTTAAGTAAATACATGCATCTGTTTAACAGAAGTGGGGTGATATTGTATGGTAACCACTTTTTTTCACAGAACTGCTTATCATGAATACATTGTCATGCCTATTACTTAAAATTCCTGGGAGGACTCAAACTCAGCTGTCATCTGAGCACTTTTTAATGGCTACAGAGCATTAGAAAATAGGTAGTGAAGAACACTGTCGTGGTTAAATCTTTGTGCAAGTCTGAGACTGTTTTTATGAGCCACGGACCTGGAGTGGAAATGCATGGCAGTGTAGATGGCCACGTTCCCCGCTAGAAAGATAGTATCATTTTAGACCTCTGCCAACAGGGTGTGAGCATTGTGTTTGCCCCTGGCCTGCCAGGGTTGGAAATTATAATTTAAGCAAACTGTTCGTTTTGCTGTTGACGATTTGTAGGGCATATGATTGTGTGGTGGATCAATTCATCTTCTCTAGAACATGGCTAATAAAGACAACAGTTTCTGCCTACAAGGCAGATACAGTCAGGTCCCTTGACGATAGGCATTGTGCTAGGCCCTGAGGGAAAAAACCACAGCCGTGTCGCTTCCCTGGTGGGGTTTCATTGAGCAGCTGACAAATGTTAACATTAGAATCATCAAGGTGCAGTGAGTGCTAGGGTGGGAAGTAACAAGTATTATGAGAGTGTCAGATGTCTTATTTATTTATTTATTATTTGAGAGAGAGAGAGCGAGAGCGCGCGCGCGCCCATGAACCAGAGGGGCACAGAGAGAGGGAAAGAGCATTTCAGGTGGGCTCCGTGCTGAGTGTAGAGTCCAGTGTGGGGCTCAATCCTGTGACCCCGAGATCATGACCTAAGCTGAAACCAGGAGTCAGACACTTAGCCAACTACACCACCCAGGCACCCCAGATGTCTCCTTTAAATTGGAGTGACGGTGATGCGTTCAGAGAAGTTCTTTCTGAGGAAGTGGCATTGGAGCAGAGACCAGACAGAAGCAGAATGGCAGCAGCCTGTGTAAAAGTCCTGCTCTAGGAATATGCTTTTTGGTTTTTGTTTGTTTTTAAATCTAAGGTTTATGGTAATAAGGAATGACTTACTCAGTGTTTGAGCTGCTAGGAGCAAGATGGCTAATGGCTACACTATTTGTAATAGACGAAACAGGAGCTAGCTTCCTGTCGGCAGGGTGTGGTAGATCTGTACACATAGGCATGAAAGGAGGCCCACGCTACAAGGGTAGGAAAGGAATTAAGAACCTTAGAGCTGTAATTTTATAGATAGTGTGACCCTGTTTGTGTTTCAGTCAGTAGAAGTGCCTACCGTGTGTATGTTTGTGTGCCTGTGTATATATTTGGTTGCACATAGTTTCAGTCTTGAAGGCTGCATCAAGCTTTAAAAGTAGTTTCTCTTGGTGGTGGTGGTAGGAGACAGACTTCAAAAAAAAAAATTGTACCTTTTTAAAAAAAAATAGTACTTGTGTAAAAATAAATACACATAGCTCTTCTGGTCTTGAGTCTTAACGTTCACTTGGGCCAGGGATTTAGGTGTATTTAGGTGGGGTCTAAACTAAAATTGAAAATTGGAGACTTCGATTTTTATTGTTCTTCCGGGTCTGTTGGACCCAATTTTCATTTTTTGAGCTTCTTCTTCAGGCTCTGTAAGGAGTGATACTGTGTGACTTGTATTCTTTTCTGGAGATCTTACAAAGAACAAAGAGAGAAAACATACTTTTTTAAGTAGAATAAAATCCATTCTGTTTTAAACACTGACCACGTAGGTCCTTTTTTTTTTTTTTTATTTTTTTTTATTTTTTTTTATTTTTTTTTTTTAAAGATTTTATTTATTTATTTATTTATTTGACAGAGAGAGATCACAAGCAGACAGAGAGGCAGGCAGGGAGAGAGGAGGAAGCAGGCTCCCCGCTGAGCAGAGAGCCCGACGCGGGGCTCGATCCCAGGGCCCTGAGATCATGACCCGAGCCGAAAGCAGAGGCTTTAACCCACTGAGCCACCCAGGCGCCCCTGACCACGTAGGTCCTTTGGACACTTTTGGAAATCTTCCCCTTAGGGAATCTAAGTTTTCCTTTGTCTTGAGCGAGGCCTGCTGCTGTTTGTCTTCCTACGTATCATCTCAGCACTCTTCGTCATCCATCCCTAAACATGCTGAGCAAGGCTCAGAGACAAGGACACGGAGAGACGATGCTGTCCCGGGCAGCGATGCTGTCCCAGGCTGGCTGCCGCAGCAGGGAGATACTCCTCGTTGCATCGCCGTGAGGAGCGCCTTGCTGCACTGCCTGCTGTGGCGCCTCCTCCTCAGAAGATGCAGAAGACCGGAGACCCCATCTTTTTCCTGTGCTCTTAGCTTTCCCTGAACTCAGGTGCAGAGGCAGAATTTTTCTTTGCCTCTAATGGCAAAAGGAAGAAAGATGACAGAGGAAGACCTTCCCGTTATTAGACAAGTGAGAGCATGCCCTGGACTCCAGTGGTGATGGTGGGATCGAGAGTTGAAGCGAATCTCAGACTGTAAATCTTCAGACGGCATCTTAGATAAGCTCTCCCAAACTGGAGGATCGAGAGGGGATAGTATATTTTTATGGTGTATGAAAAGGAAATGTGTATTCTCTTCTGCCATTCAATAGAAAGGACATTGTCACACATTATTTTGTGACAAGAATCGGGAACATCCTGTTTTGATTTTTTTAAAAGTATGCGTAACAACATTCTTTCAATTTTTATGATATTTGGCCACCAGAATTTATTTCTCACCACTTACGGTCCACAAAACAAGTGGACAAATGCAAAAGGAGGTGTGTGTACAAAGGTCCTTGGGAGGATATAGATGTTAAGACCATGAAAAAACTCATTAGATCCTTCTTTGGGGGTTCACAGATCTAAAAATGAAAGCATTTTGTAGTTAGGGAGCAAAGAAGATAGCTGTTCTCTCTTCGATACAGTTATGAGTCAGTTCCACAAGTAGTGTGTTCTGATGATACCACTACCAGAAGAGTCAGAAGTCACGATAAGCTAGAACTCACTGGGAATGGATTTGGAAAATGGCATTGCTGCAGGTGGGGTGTGCTCTAAGTTCAGACGCGCTGGGTGATGAGCCATTAGCTGCATTTAACGGACTGTGTCCATTTGGGGTACATAAATGCCTTCCAGACTACAAACCTAGAATAGAAACTTGGATTTGCTATTTTTATTATTTCTTCTCCTCCTCCTCCTCCTCCTCCTCCTCCTCCTCCTCCTCCTCCTTCTTCTTCTTCTTCTTCTTCTTTTTTGTACATTTATGTATTTATTTTACAGAGAACAAGTGGGGGTGTGAGGTAGGGGGAGGGCAGAGGAGAGAGAAAAATCTCAGACTCCCTGCCCAGTGCAATGCCCAATGTGGTCCTCTGTCCCTTGACCTGAGATCATGACCTGAGCCAGATTCCAAAGTCTTGTGCCTAACTGACTGAGCCACCCAGGTGCCCTGCTCCACCCAGATGCCCTGCTGTTTTAATTTCTTGTTAAAATCTCTAAGGAAAAGATTCTTGTCCTTTTATTCTGTATGTTAGTTGTAGAATGACTAAATATAGAAAAATAAAGAGTCTGTTGGAGCCAGACAGTAAATGGTGAGATGACTATTTTTTTCTGGCATACTGAGGGTTAAGCATGGTTCAGAGTGTTTTTTTCTTTTTTTAATGTTGCCTAGATTTTATTGCTGAACCATACACTATGGAATTGATGTTAACAGTAATTCCCACTTCATGAAGGTAAGACTAAGGCTCCACTACAGTTTCCCCATTTTACTGGGAATGGTATTTGTGGATTTGTTTTTGACTCATTTTGCTGCTTTCCCATTGCAACATGTTGTTCACTCCAGATAATATCAAAATTATGTAAAAGAGCAACATAATCTCACTTCCAAGTAAATGTATATCTTTGTTTCTTGTTTTGCATTTTTATTTTACTGGCCGCTTTGTCCCTATTGAAATCCCTTAGAGAAACAATGGCTTAGAGAAACCACTCTTGTAAAATCAGCTGGAGTCTTTAAAAAAAAAAAAAAAGGCAGTATAAATAGAATGGATCTTTAAGCCCTACCTGAAAAAAATGTAAGTTCCTTCATCTGGAGTAGGAATCTAGTGAGCATCTGTCTTTGCGGAGCTCCCAAGGGGTTCTGCTGCTGCTGCGGTTAAGAAACACTGGCTTACAGTTCAGGTTTGTGCATTGGATTGTTGTTTTCCGTCAGGCTTATATGGAAGCTCAGTATATAAAATAGGAGAGGAGCATTTGATTAGTGTAGACTTCTAAGTTTGAATTTTATAGTATTTGGGAAGGTAATCATAGTGATAATGATATATGTGAATTTTCAGAACACAGAATTATACCATATATTGTTTTCACCCATTAAAACAACAGAGAGCAGTATATTCCCGTTTTAAAAACCATGAGTAAGTCTGCCATGGAAAGGAGAGTGAGAAGAGCTTCGTTGTTTTCCTTAAAAAAATTAAAATTTCATGTCAGTAGTTCTTAATGTTGGGACATTTGTTAAATCCAGCACAATTGGGGCGCCTGGGTGGTTCAGTGGGTTAAAGCCTCTGCCTTCGGCTCAGGTCATGATCTCGGGGTCCTGGGCATCGGGCTCTCTGCTCAGCGGGGAGCCTGCTTCCCTTCCTCTCTCTCTGCCTGCCTCTCTGTCTACTTGTGATTTCTGTCTGTCAAATAAATAAATAAAATCTTAAAAAAAAAATCCAGCACAATTGCCTGTTACATTATTTAACTTTTCTGAATGTTTGAAATAGGTCATAATTAAAAGCTAAAACTAATTGGGCTGGTAAAATGAACAACGGATTTGAAAATCGGAGTACACGCACAGTGGCTGAAGTCTTATTTTAGCCTCAGCACCCAGTTTATTTCCAACTTTTGTTCTGGTTTCATGAACAGTTACTCAGTATCCGAGTGGAGCCTTTGTTTTAACAGCTTATCTGCTTAAAAACCTCTGGATATCCTTCGAGTAAACAGCTGTCCAAAATCTGAATTGTGCACAAAAATGACCTAACTTGTTAGCATAAGTTAATGTGTTGACAGTCTCTAGGGTGTTAATATTTGGTACGGAACATACTTTTTTTAGTTGCTTTTCAAAGATTAATATAAAGGTTGCCGTTATAACCATTCTTGAAGTGCGCAGTTCTGTGGCACCGAATGTATTCTCAGTGGTGCACAGCTGTCACTACTGCCCGTTTCCAGAACTTTTTTTTATCATCTCACATTGAAACTCTGTGTGCATTAAACAGTAACTTTCCCTCCATCCCCCACACCCCGGAACATCTATTCTACTTCTGTCTCTGTGCGTTTGCCCATTCTAGATACCTAATATAAGTGGATATTCATCTTTTGTTGTCGGGTTTATTTCATTTATCATGTTTTCAAGGTCCATCCATGTTGTAGCATGTGTCAGCATTTCATTTCTTTTTAAGGCTGAGTAATACTTCGTTATGTGACCGTTCCATGTTTTGTGTATCCATTCATCTGTTGTTGGATGTTCAGTTGTTTTCACTTTTTGGCTACTTGAATAATGCTGCTATAAACATAGGCGTCCCAGTACCTGTTTGTGTCCCTACCTTTAATTCTTTCGAGTACGTATCTGCTCATGTAATTGCTGGATCATCCTGTAAATCTATGTTTAACTTTTTGAGGAACCACCACAGTTTTGCGCAGAGGCTGGGCCATTTTATATTCCCACCAGGATTGGGTGGGAATATAATATATTCCCAGGATAATATATTCCCAGGATGCCCTGGGAGTCCCACTGCTCCATCGGCTCGCTAACACTTGCTGTTTTCTGCGGCCATTCTTAAGGGGGGATGCATAGTGGTGTCTCATTGTGGTTTTGACTTGCATTTCCCTAATGATGAGTGATGCTGAGCTCATGTACTCACTGGCCTTCTTCATGTCTTCATTTCTGCCTTCTTCAGAAAATGTCTATTCAAGTCCTTTCCCAACATTTTCAAACTGGATTGTTTGTCGTTGAGTTGTTGGTATATTCTAGATATTAATTCTTCATCAGATCTATGATTTGCACATACTTTCTCCTGTCTGTGGGTCGTCTTTACTTTCTTGAGAGTGTCTTTTGATGCACCAAAGTGTTTGATTTTGATGCAATTCAGTTTATTGGCTTTTTCTTTTGTTGCCTCTGTTTTCTGTCTGCTATCCAAGAAGTCACTGCCACATCCAGCGTCATGAAGTTTTTTCCTGATATTTTCTTCTAAGAGTTTTATGATTTTAGTCCTTATGTTAGGCCTTCATCCATTTTGAGGTAATTTTTATATATGGTGTAGGGTGATTTTTTTAAATTTTGTTTTTGTTGTTTGCATATGGAAATCCATTTTTCTAAGCACCATTTGTTGAAATAGTAAAATATAGGGTAGGTTTTTGTTTGCTTGTTTTAAGTTTAAAACTTGTTTAAAAAATAAATTTTAAACCAAACCTCCACGGAGCTCTAAGTCATCTTGCTTGAAGATTTCTGGCTTTAAAGATGCTCTCATAAAAAGTCAGGCCCTCTTTCTGCTTATGATTTAAACAAGAATAAAAGTATCTTTTAAGTTAATAAAGACACCAGAAATGCTATGCAAATAGTTCTGACCATGCAGAAGGCGAAGTAGAAAGCGAATACCGCCATCTTGGCAGGAGAGATAAGTAGAGAGTGTCTGGGATGAATTTACTGGTATAGAATTATATTCTTGATGGCATTAGTATTTTTAACTTAAGAGGCTTTCTTTTTTCATTATAGTGGGAAATATTTGATCCACTGAGGTGTAAGATCTATCTGATGAATGTATAGAAATGCACAACCAATAAAATCCTGGATAGTCCTGCATTTTGCCTATTCTGCAGTTTTAGCCATGGGTTCTTTCAGAAAGTTCTAGTCTTGGAAATAGGATTTTACAAATTCTCTGATAAAAGAATCGCAATAATATGAAGAAAAATGCAGCTCTCTTGCCATGATTTGCAGGGAGGGGGGCATTGCTATTACTGAGCTCATCTGGATTCTCGTTTTCGCTGCCGCCCTGGAGAGTGCAGTGAACAGCTTGCACCGAGGAGAGCTCCGCCCTCCCTCATCCCAGCCCCGGCTGGAGGACTGTAAATGAACCTTGTTGGAGAGTCTCAGCCTTTGTTGAGCAGACTTGATTAGTTTGCACTTGCATTTTTTTTTTAAGATTTTATTTATTTCTTTGAGAGAGAGAGACAGTGAGAGAGAGCGTGAGAGGGGAGAAGGTCAGAGGGAGACGTAGACTCCCCCTTGGACCTGGGAGCCCGATGTGGGACTCGATCCCGGGACTCCAGGATCATGACCTGAGCCGAAGGCAGTTGCTTAACCAACTGAGCCACCCAGGTGCCCTGCACTTACATTTTTGCTAGCAGCAGTGAGGACAAGATTTTGTACACAATTTCGTAATTTCTGTTGTGTCCTTTTTTTTTCTTTTAAAAAGTGGGTTTCCAGGGATTTATGTCCAAATGAGAAACCTGCATACTTAATGGAGAGATTTCTATTTGAACTTGTCATGTCCTACACAGAGCTGTCTGTATTCTGACATTTTCCAAAATGTGGCTTGCCGGGCCTCAAGGAAGGCTTTGGGAGTCCGTCACTCTTCCCGAGCAGCTGTGGGCAAGTGTGGTTGGGCCACGAGGAGGCTGATTCATACCCCCAAGTCTGTTAGGTGTGGGGTTGTTTATGGTGAATTTACGAGGTACAAGCTGACCCAAGTGTGAAATAATACTTTTTTTTTTTTTTTTAAACCTTTAAATTCACTGCCACATGGCACACAGGTGGTCTTGCCCCCTGGGGTAGCGCTCACTTCGTGAAGCCATGGTTCAGTGCTTAAGGTTTATCATAGCTGGGATGTTGACAGTTTTTCATAAGGGTTAACTACTGAACAGTTATTTTTTTCTTTAGGTGAATGGAAGAGAATCAGAAGAAGAAAATCTCAATAAATCGGAAATAAGTCAAGTGTTTGAGATTGCACTTAAACGGAACTTGCCTGTGAATTTTGAGGTAAGCTTGCTTCAGATGTAGGACTCTACTGTAAAATACTGTTGGCATTCATCATTGGGATGATTTTTATCCTAAATAACCTTGGGATTATCATCACAAACCTGTGAACCTTCAGGTTTAAGACTCAGGTTTTATGTTTAGCAAAGCAATATTCTCTTCTTCGGGGCTGCAGTCCCTGGATGGTCTTGGTAGGTCGATGAGCCTCTCAGCATGGTTTTGAAGAAGACTGTGTTTGTGTTCTCATGGTTTTCTGGAGAGGGTCCGTTGTTTTCATAAAACTCTCAAAGACTCTGTTACCCCCGAAACGTTAATCTTCTTTGGTCCCTAGGAATTGCTGGAGTTAACAAGGCGTCAGTTTCGTCCTTGTCCAGCATTTGCCCTGTAAGTCACCTTTCTAATAACTTCATTTCGTGTTGGAGACCTTACAGTCTTAAAAACCATAACTAATGGGTTGTTAGTTCAAAGTGGAAAACAAAGGTACATTTAGTATGTGTTTCCTTCAAAGACCCAGTGAGTCCAGATACACGGGGCAGGTGAGGGAGGTTAGTAAGTTTTGCGGAATGGTCTGACACATGGCGAATTCTTTGCAGATCCTTTTGGTTTCCACACTTGGTTATGCAAGGTTGTGTTTCAGTGTACAATGCAGATATCTTTATCAATTCTTTGGTCTTTCAGAGGTGGGTTTTTTGTTTGTTTTTTTGAGAGAGAGTGAGGGAGGGCAGAGACAGTGGACAAGGGGTAGAGAGAGAAGGAGAAAGGGAGAGAATCTTGTGGAGCCCAATCTCATGACCCCGAGGTCATGACCTGAGCTGAAATCAAGAGTTGGATGCCTAGGGGCGCCTGGGTGGCTCAGTCCTTTAAGCGTCTGCCTTCAGCTCAGGTCATGATCTCAGGGTCCTGGGATTAAGCCCCACGTCTGACTCCCTGCTCGGTAGGGATCCTGCCACTCCCTCTTCCATTCCCACTGCTTATGCTCTCGCTCTCTCTCTCTCTCTCTGTACTCTCTCTCTCTCAGATAAATAAATAAAATCTTTAAAAAAAAAAAAAAAGCATCTGCCTTTGGCTCAAGTCAGGATCCTGGGATCCTGGAGCCTGGGATTGGGCTCCCTGCTCAGCGGGGAGTCTGCTGCTCCTTCTCCCTCTGCTGCTCTGCCCCCAACGCGTGCTGTTTCTTTTTCTTTCTGTCTCAAAGAATCTTTGGGGGGGAAAAAAAAAAGACCCCTGACTGACTGTGCCCCCCAGGTGCCCAGGTCTTTCAGAGTTCTTAAGACTATATGTTTAGTCTTCCAGAATGCTTTATGCTTCGACTTTGTTACTTAGGCAAATGTAATTTGAGATGGGGCATTTACTTAGAACAGTTTTAAGTCCTCCATAAATTTCTTTTGGCCTGTTTCTTTCTTTAAAAGGTCCCCCTGTGGGGCACCTGGTTGGCTCAGTCAGTTAAAAAGTCCCCCTGAAGTTTATTATCCTGTAAAACACTGTAATTTTGTAGCATTTTTGCAGTTACAAGTGACCCCCAAACTTCATGCATTTATACATTATAAAATGTATACCTTCCCTTATTAACATGCTGGTGCCCTGAACTGGCTCCTGGGTTCAGTCCTGATTTCTGGTCTGTAGCTGCCAGTGCTTCCCTGCCTGCCATGGGGCACAGGTGGGGTGGGACATTACACTTCCGTCATGGGGCCACCCTACATCCCCCAACACCCATCCCTATCCCACCCTGGCAGGCGGGACCAGGTTTATACTGTCCCCTCCTCCCAGAGGGTGGAGCCCCGGCCAGGCTCGGGCTGTATCTTCTCACCTGGCTCTGCGTCCCTTCACCCCTTCTCCCTCTGTCTTGACTGAGGAGGGAGGCAGTGAGATAGGAGTAGCTAGGGGGGAACTTCATTCCGAAAACCACAAGGTGTCTTCCTGGGTACTTGTTGCAGGAAAGGGAAGAATCCTCCTTTCCTCCTCGTGCTGAGGGATTGATGTAGAGCATGAGAAAGGATTTTTAGAGGTTGGAGGAGTGCCAAGATGGTGGGAGTGGGAGGTGCCTGGCTTCCAGGGTCACCTCAGGGTTACAGAGCTGACTGCTGGCACCAGGGTCCTGGATCTCTGGAAAGCTTGCCACCTGTTCCTACTAGTTGTTGCCCTGAGAGTCACAGAGCTCTCTGGAACCTTAGTGAAGGAATGCCATTTTGACTTTGCTCTGTGGGGTTTGGAGACCAGATTCTTCTGTCCCACTTTGTTTAGATTTCGGAACGCATAGCAGGAAATTGGTCACGTAAAGGAAGTTTTGGGAGCGCCCTCTGGTGGGTGAATATCTTTAAGGTAATCATTTAGGACGGTCCAGTTTGTGTGTTGGTGGTGGCCTTGAGTTGGTTAATGTGAGTACTTATGTGAAATAGCTCATCTATCAAAGGGTTATATTACTTCATAATATTATGAGCTTGAGCGAGGGCTTTATTTTTCCTCCCACAGTTCTGTCTCTTGCACCTGGAAGATTACCTGGCACATAGTGGGTCCTCAGGAAATGTTTGTTGAATAGATGAATGGAACAGTTATTTATTTTTTTACTGAATTTTTTAATAGTAAAGTCTGTCACATAGAAATCTGGATTAGAAGTGTTTAATGGGAGAAGACAGGAGCCTTTCCTATGGTTTTCCAGAAAAAATGTATATAGCTTGACTTTTGATAAAATACATACTTTTAGTTTAAAAATGTGATGGTGCGGATTGTTAAGGTCACCGAGAGGCGGTTGTGATGCGTAAGTGACCTTGCACTAAATCCACCGTAGGTGGAAAGCCACATTTAGATCGGTGGAGTTGTGATATGAGTAGATGATGGGATCCTGTCCAAGAGGCCGGGTGGGGCTGTGAGTGTTCAGAAACCAGGCTGTCAGGGTGGGAGGTGGTATGCGAGTGGAACCAGGAGCCCTGTGGTCCCATGTGCAGGGGCCCGAGTCAGCTGGGGCTCCCGGCTGACCTCTTCCTGTGGGGGGCAGGGAAGGCCGGCTCTCCGAGGGGCCACTGGTTCTCACCTGGGGAGCACAGCACTGCTGTTTTTTGGGGGTTATTTGGTTTTCCTAGCCATTTTTTGAGTATTTTATTTTGAAAAATTTCAGACCTGTAGAAAGTTGGAAGAATAGGACAGTGAATTTCTCCTTCAGTGAGATTTACTAGTGATTAACATTTTACATTTGCTTTTTCTCTCTGTGAATGCACATGTTATTTTCTTTTTTTTTTTTTTTAATTTTACTTATTTATTTGACAGACAGGGATCACAAGTAGGCAGAGAGGCAGGCAGAGACAGAGAGAGGGGGAAGCAGGCTCCCTGCTGAGCAGAGAGCCCGATGTGGGGCTCGATCCCAGGACCCCGGGATCATGACCTGAGCCGAAGGCAGAGGCTTTAACCCACTGAGCCACCCAGGCGCCCCGCACATGTTATTTTCTGTCTCTTACCCCTGCTGGGTCATTTGAGACTAAGCGGCAGGTATGAGGATTCCTAGTATTTCAGCATGTATCTTTTAAGGACAGGACATTAAATAAGCACAATCTAATGATCAAATACAGGAAATTGAGCATCACTAATTCTCATGTACATCCTGTATTCACATTTTGCCATCTGTCCTCTTCTGTCCTTTATGGCCCGTAGTGTCTCAATCTCACCACCGTGCATCTGGGAGAGGCATCTCTGCGCTCTCCTTCGTCTGTAACAGTTTGCAGCCTCTTTGGACATTTTTTAAAGGTACTACAATTTGTAGAGTGGTCCTCAGTGTGGTCTGATTGTTTCCTCGTGATTAGTTTCAGGTAATGCAATTTTTCCCTCAGGACACCGCAGAAGAGGTGTGGGTTCTTCTGAGCATCACATGAGGGCATTCCCCCCCGCCCCCCCGCCATGTGAGTGACGTTTGTTTCGTTGGCTTACCTCAGAGCTTCACCTAAAGGAGACTTTTTTCTCTTTGCAGTTAACACATATGCTGCCAGGAGATGTTTGAAGGTTGCGACCTGAAAGATTTCCCCAGCAGTTCTCGTAGTCATTGATAATTCTTCCCAGCGCCAGTCACTACTGGCGCATTTTCTGCCTTTCCGAGTTGACGTTCCACAGGAAATACCCCACCTCCGTACATTAACTTTTATTAGCAGTTAATTTTTATTGATTTTTTATTAATTTTTATTAGCGTAGGTCCACAGCTTCTTTTCGTATTCAGAGTGTTACTTCATTATTGTCGTTCATGGGGGCTGCGCCTGGCTGACTTAGCCCGTGTGACTCTTGGTCAGGAGTTCAAGACCCATCTTATGTAGAGCTTACCTTAGGGGAAAAAAAAAAGGAAAGAAAAGGAAAAGAACCATGGTTCTCTATTACTGTCGTTCATTTTTATATTCAAATTGCCGTTCAGCTGGCTCCTGTGTCCTTTGCTGTTACCCCTGTGGGGACGTTTTTTGGGAGGGGGTAGTTTTTTTGAGGTATAATATACATACAGTAAAACCCACCCTGTTCAGTCTATGATTTGATGCGTTTTGATGAATGCATTCAGTGGTGGAACCACCATTGTCAAGACCTAGAAGCTCTTTCACTCCCTCAAGTTGCCCTGAGGCCCTTTGCAGCCAGTCCTTTCCTCCATCCTCCGCCTCGGGCAACCACCGATGCAGTTTCCACCCCTGCAGTTTTTCTCTTTCCAGAACATTACATAAATGGAATTACAGAGTTTATTGCCTTTCGTCTGGCTTCTTTAACTTAACGTAATGCAGGGATGCAGGTGGTGAGTTGGCCGTGTTGCGCAGAGCAGTAGTTCCTGTCTTTTTCTTTAAGATTTTATTTATTTGAGAGAGAGAGAGTGTGAGCGAGGGAGAAAGCACAGGTGGGGAGAGGGGCAGAAGGAGAAGCAGACTCCCCACTGAGCAAAGGGTCGGACCTGGGGCTCGATCCCAGGACCCTGAGGTCATGACCTGAGCTGAAACCACCAGCTGGAGCCTAACTGCCTGAGCTGCCCAGGCGCCCTGAGCGTCTTTGCTGTGTGGCTTGACCATCTGTGCACCTGCTCTCCGGGAGCGTCTGTTCACATCTGTCAGTTTTGTTACCGAGTTGTTCTGTTACTGAGTTTTGAGGGTTATTTATATATTCTGAATACAGTCCTTTCATCAGATCTGTATTTTCTAAATATTTGCTCCCAGTCTGTGGCTAATTTTTTCATTTTTAAATAGTATCTTCCAAAGAGCAGAGAGAGTTCAGTGAGGTTGAATTTGCCTCATTTTTCTGTTTCGTGGTTGTTGTATGTAACCTAAGACACCTTTGTCTCATGTAAGGTCAGTCTACTTTTCTTTTCTTTTCTCCTAGAAGCTTTATGATTTCATTTTGAGTTACAGTTTTTATATATGCTGTGAGGTGGGTTTTTTCCCTCTTCTGTGTGTGTCCCTCATTATCCCTGTTCGCTCGCCTCTCACCTCCCCTCTTCAGATGTTGGTTGACCTTCTTACTTTCTGGTACAATGAAATGTTTTAGCCTTACCCTTACTTTGAACTTTCTGGGCTCAAGTTTTGGCACCAGTAGAAATGGAAATTCTAACAGAAATAGCCTTAGCCAGGTCTGCAGGAGCCCTGGTTGCCCCTCCCTGAGAGCAGCATGTGGAGACCATGATGGAGCACCAGGCATGCTTGTTGCTGCTGGAGGGTCACTGCTTCTAGGCCTTGTAGGCAGGTAGCATTGGAAAATACCTGTATTTTCAGAATTAGCAGTTTATACCTCTAATTTCAGTCTAGCATCACAAGACTCTTCCTCTCTGTTCCTAATTCCATGCTTAGACCTCCTACTGTCCTGTCTGTTGAGATATGCTTCCGGTGCAGGAAAATAGGCATGTCTTCAGGGCACAGCCCATTTAAGCCCATAATTCACCACCCAGGTCCAGATCTAGAGCATTCCTATAACGTCCAGCAGTCCCTGGGCCTCTTCCAAGTTAACAGCCACCCAGAAGAAGCTGTTTTCTAAAACCACTATAGCTTTGTTTTCTTTGTTCTTAGAGCTCACATAAATAGAATGATATAATATGGATTGTTTGGTGTCAAGTCTCTAATCCTCAGCAGAGTGTGTGTGAGTCTCCTCCATGTGTGTCAGTAGTTAATTGGTGCGTGGTGTTTCACCGTATGAATGTAAAGCTGGGCTTTATCCATTGTCCTGTTGATGGACATGTGAGTTGTTTCCACTTTGGAAACTTTTATGAATAAAGCTGCTAAGGCTTCTTGTGTATACATACATCCAGAATTGCCAAGTCAAGGGTAGGTGTCTAATAAAAATTGTCAAGCTGGGGGTGCCTGGGTGGCTCAGTTGGTTAAGCAGCTGCCTTTGGCTTGGGTCATGATCTCAGGGTCCTGGGATGGGATTGAGCACTACGTCGGGCTCCCTGCTCAGAGGGAATCTGCTTTTCCTCTGCCCCTCCCCACTTCTCATGCGTGTGCCCACTCTCTCTTTTTCTCTCTCTCAAATAAATAAATAAAATCTTTTTTCTTTTTTTAAAGATTTTTATTTATTTATTTGACAGAGATCACAAGTAGGCAGAGAGGTGGGCAGAGAGAGAGGAGGAAGCAGGCTCCCCTCTGAGCAGAGAGCCCGATGCGGGGCTCAATCCCAGGACCCTAGGACCTGAGCCGAAGGCAGAGGCTTTAACCCACTGAGCCACCCAGGCGCCCCAATAAAATCTTTTTTAAAAAAAATTTTCAAGCTGTTTCCCAAAGTGATTGTATTAGTTTATACTCTGGCCAGTTGTTCCACATCCTTGGCAACACTTGATACTGTCAGTTTTTACTTTAGCCATTTTGGGGTATTGTATATATTGCAGTATTTCGGTGTGGTTTCAATTTGCATTTCCTTGATGACAAATGATGATCTTTTTTCATATGCTTATTGGCCATTTAGAGATCCAGCTTGGTAAAGTATCTGTTCAAGTCTTTTTTTAATTGGGTAGTTGACTTACAGGGGTTCTTTCAGTATTCTGGGTAAAAACCAGATACATATATTGTGAATATTCTCCTCTGTTCTGTGGACTCCCTGTATTTTCTAATTGTTGTCTTCTGATGAGAGCAATTTTTAATTACGCGGAGCTCCAATTTTGTTTTCTTTATGGCTGGTACCTTGTATTTTCAAGAGCTCTTTGCCACGTGCATGCTCTGTGCCTGTTCCTCCTATGTTCTCTTCTTTTTTTTTATGATTCCAAATTAGTATCTCTTCAGAACTTTTTTTTTTTTAAGATTTTATTTATTTATTTGAGAGAGAGAGATAGAGAGAGAGCATGAGAGGGGTTAGGGTCAAAGGGAGAAGCAGACTTCCCACTGAGCAGGGAGCCCGATGCGCGACTTGATGCAGGACTCGATCTGATCCCGGGACTCCACGATCATGACCTGAGCCGAAGGCAGCCCCCCAGCCGGCCGAGCCAGCCAGGCGCCCCGCTCTTGTGTTTCTTTTGAGAGCACTAGAGTTTGATTTTCACATTTAGTTCTGTATTCTGACTCTAGTTACCTGCTGTTTGTGGTGGAGTTTGAGGCTGTGGTTAAGCTTTTCTTCCACGTGGGTAGCTAGTTACTTCTTTTTTTTTTTAAGACTTTGGGTAAAAAAAAAAGTCTTTTGATGCGCTTTGATGTGTTTGCCAGAAATCACAAGACCAAATGTGCGCGGATCTATTTCTGCATTCTGTTCTGATATATCGCTCTCTTTGTTCACCTTTAAGCAGTGCCGTGAGGGCATCTTTGCTGTAACTTTATAGGAAGTCTTGAAATCTGGTAGTGTGAGTCCTCGTAGTTGTTCAGGAGTGTCCTAGCTAACCTAAGTTGGGTTCAATTTTTATTTTCCTTCTGTATGATCTAGTAAGAACTTTACTTAGGTTTCTGTTCATATTCAATTTTAGTATTTTTTCCCATTTTTGTTATTTTTAAATTTTTAGTATGTAAAACACTAAAAGTCAAAACTATACAAAAAGATACATTCAAAAGCATTATCCTGTCCCTGCTCTACCCCTCCCTCCCACGTGCTGTAGGGAACTAATTCTCTCGGTTTCTGCTTCACCCATCCTGTGTTTCATTTTGCAAAAATAAGCATATAAACACAAACGTGTGTGTCTGTTTATATGTGTGGGTATATTTAAATCTTTTTTAACACAGAAGTTAGGGTACTGTATAAACTCTTTTGCAGCTTGCTTTTTTTTTTTAACTTAGTATGTATTGGAAATCACTGTCAGCGCTTAGAAATTCTTTATAGCTGCATTGCAGCCAGTATTTAATAACGTCAGGCTTGACTAGAGGCTCAGAGCAAATATTAAACTTGAACTCTCTGTGTTGCAATTGTTCCTGGACTTTGCTGGGGCAGCTTTCTTTCTGCCGTTTGCACTGGTTACCCCAAAGTCAGGACACTCTGTGACCCTGGGGAGACAGGAACCGTTCTGGGAGGGAGGGAGGGAGCGGAACTTGTCTCCCTCCTTTTTTTCTTTTTTTAAAGATTTTATTTATTTGTTTGACAGAGTTCACAAGTAGGCATAGAGAGAGAGGAAGAGAAGCAGGCTCCCTGCTGAGCAAAGAGCCCAACGTGGGGCTCGATCCCAGGACCCTGGGATCATGACCTGAGCTGAAGGCAGAGGCTTTAACCCACTGAGGCACCCAGGCGCCCCAATTTCCCTCTTTACTCCATGCAAACTGTGTGGGGGACCGACCACACCTGAGAACATTAACAAGTCTGAAAAAGAAGGAAGAAGGGAAGAAAAGCATTCAGGATTATCACTGTTTCCTTTTGCTGACATCGGTCAGGTCTTGTCCGTAACTCCCCCTTCCTTGTGGTTCCTGGAGGGTAGGGCGCTAAGCAGTGTGTCCTATCCCTGGCAGAGAGTGTCTGTCACGCTTTCACTCAGTCTTTCCCTCTGAAACAGGTTGCCCGGGAGAGTGGCCCCCCCCATATGAAGAGCTTTGTGACCAAGGTGTCAGTTGGGGAGTTTGTGGGGGAAGGTGAAGGGAAGAGCAAGAAGATTTCAAAGAAAAATGCTGCTATCGCCGTCCTCGAGGAGCTGAAGAAGCTGCCGCCCCTGCCTGTGGTCGAGCGAGTGAAGCCCAGAATCAAAAAGAAAACAAAATCCATAGTCCGGGTAAGAACGTCTCGATCGAAGACGGTCTTTCCATTGCCTGTAGACGACTGGTCGGGGAGGGGGTGGGGGGCGCATGTTAAAAGGCTCACTAGGTTGCTGACCTTAGTGACAGGATGGGTGCGGACATGCCACCTGCCGGCCTGGTGCGGGGGCCACCTCAGGTAGTTCCTCCCGGAGCCCCCGGTTAGGCAAAGACGCGGACACCGAGCGGGATCGGTGGAGGTGCCTGCAGCTGTGCGCGTGTCCGCGGCTGAGGGGGTGATCAGGGGAGCCGCGTGCACCTGCAGTGCCTTCTGCAGAGGAGGGCGAAAGTCTCCCTCCGTCTCCCTCAGCGCTGCATTGCTGTGAGTGTGAAGCAGATTTGCAGGCGGAAAGGCATCTGGGGGCAGGTGTAGGAGTGAGACACTTCACCAAATACCTCCTTATTCTTTGGGATTTTTTAAGGCATGTCAGTGGACCTGTCAAAACCCCCTCCTCCCCCAGCCAGAGAAGGGACAGGAGTCCATTTTGGCATGTTTAGGAATATTAGGGTCTGTTCTGTCAGTATACGGTTTTAATCCTTGAACAGCACAGCACGGCAGTTGGGGTTGTTGATCCCCACCCCCACCCCACAGTGGAAAGCCTGGATTTAACTTTTGACTCTGCAGACACTTAACCATTGACAGCCTACTGTTGACCAGAAGCTTTACCAATAAGAGAAACAATTAATGTTTTATGTATTATATATTGTATTATATGCATGTGTGTATTAAATGCTGTATTTGCACATAAAGTAATCCGGACGAAAGCAAACATTAAGGAGGTCATAAGGAAGAGAAAATACACTTACTATACTGTACTGTAGTTACCGGAAAACATCCACTTCTAGGTGGACCTGCACGGTTCAGACCTCTGTTGTGCGGGGGCCGGCTGCAGTTTCATGCTGTCAAGACCCCGTGCCCAGGGGTGAGCACACTGTATACCCCTGCAGCTCCCTTTTTTGTAGATCCCAGAAACCACCGCACATGAGTCGGGGCCTGAGGGTTCCTTGGCGCTAAAGGCGGACACTGGGAAGGAACTGTGGGATTCTTAGGTTCTTTCCACATGGTGTCAGCTTGAGGTTTTGTGGCTTTTTTGTGTGTGTGGTTTTTTTTTAATAGTTTCTGGATCTTATGTCCTTGTTAAGAAAGCTGGGGACCATCTTATATAACACAGCTTTGGGGGGAATTTTAGGAATAGTGTTCTGGTTTTTTTCTCTCCTCATTGTCAAGTTGAAATTTACTGTTAAAAAGCAGACCTTTCCGGGTTGCTCGCCCACCTGTAGTGGGATACTGATGTTGGTTTGCCAGGAGAACTTTTTTAAAAGTCCCCTCAGAGCAATCCTAGAAAATCATTAAGCATCTTTTAATTTTAAGAAGGTTTTAAAAAAGGTCTGATTGATTCTGGACACTTAAAGGACCAACATAAAGGGAACGTTGTGTCGTGTCCTGATGTCTGCACTGGCAAGGTCCTCTCTGCGGCTAACACGGCACATGGTTTCTGCATTCACTGTTCTCAGCTACAGAGCAGCACAGACAGCGGCCAGGGGATGAACCCCATCAGCAGACTGGCGCAGATCCAGCAGGCAAAAAAGGAGAAGGAGCCAGAGTACATGCTCCTCACGGAGCGAGGCCTCCCACGCCGCAGAGAGTTTGTGATGCAGGTGGGTTGGAGTGGGTGGCGGGTGGCCTTTCTGTGACCGTGTCCCCACCGCGGCTGGATGAGGTCCACAGGCCGCGTGCTTTCCTGAGGAGGCCAGGTGTGGTGCCCTGGCCCAGTGGGCCCCTGCTCCCCGCCATCGGACATTTGGAATATTGAGACCACGTTCCTTGCAGTAATTTGATGCCTTACGACGTGTCCTTGCGTACGCACCACGCGTGCAGCTGAGTCCGCACTCGTGACCGCGCCCCGGGTCATGAGTGCTGGGGCGTGGGATTGCGGGCAAACGTTTTCTTTATCACATCTCCTTGAAGGTTTGTATTGTTCTTTTCAGAAGGTAAATTTTGTAAGTTCTGTCAGAGGCTCTGTTCCTTTTCCTCCTAATCCGTGTGTAGAGTCTGGAGTCTGGGGTTGGTCCTCCTTCTACTGGGATTGCGCATCGGATTAGCGCAGAGTGTTTTCCTTGTGTTTATGAGACGGTCACTCCATGGGCAGCCTACTTTGTGATTTGAATTTTACGGTGTTTTCTGGTCATCAAGCCAGTACTTAACTCTGGTGTAGCAGTTCACGAATTGGGAAGCACCGCCACTTAGCCAGGTGTGTTCTGCCTCCCCTATCAGAAGGCGAGAAAAGTCATGGTCCTTCCAGGCTACAAAGGAAGATGGCAGCGTGCTGAGAGGGCCAGTAATTTGGCCAAAATCAAAGCTGGTAGATGGCAAGGCCAGGATTCAACCCCAAAGCCCTCTTCACTGGCAAGGGAAGGTTCCCTGGACTCTCAGTTGTGGGACATGGGGCTTTTTTGGTCTGCTCTGTGATCAAGACTGGCTTGGAAAGGGATTGTAAGCAGTGGTATGTGCTGGAATGTGTGTAACACTCAGCTCTTGCGGTGGGCGGCAGGGCTAGTGGGAAGTGGGGGGTTGTGTTTATAGACTGTACACGTATAAAATGCATAATGTTCTTTACCGTCCATTTTCTTCGTCTGTCCCGTCAGTGCAGCGGTCACCGACAGTGTCAGGAAATGAGAGAGTGCACAGTTGCGTGCTTGCCATCTGCTGGAGGCGGCGAGGCTGCACGTGCCTTTGGCAGCAGAGCTGAGTTCTAGCTGGAGAATTGGCAGGGGTTTTTGTTTACATAAACAAGATGAAAGTGAAACAGAGACACGTTGGAACTTCAGTTGTGAACAATGAGTGACTTGGTTGAATCAGATCATTTTCAAAGCTTGGATGAATGTTCCCATTTTTTCGTGCAGTTAACAGGGCCCTGGGTGCAGACTGGACACACTAGTAAGCTTAGTTTACATCTCTGCCTCCACCGTTAACCTTTCCTCCGTGTCATAAGTCTAGAGGTGGCGACAGAGCCACCGAAGGCAGCGTGCTGCTTGGTGTCTGCAGGTTTCCGGGGGGTAAATGCTCCCCCTGCGGCAAAGCAAGCGGCCCCTGGCCGGGCTGCACACTCGTGCGCCGGGGGCACAGACCCTCAAGAGCACAGATGAGTGTCAGAGCGAGGCGCTTTAGGAAACAGGGAGGTTTTGGAACTCCCTGCTGTAGTCTGTTAAAGTCATTCTGAGCCACTACCATCTTTTTTTTTTTTTTTTAAGATTTTATTCATTTATTTGACAGACAGAGATCATAAATAGAGAGGCAGGCATAGAGAGAGAGGGGGAAGCAGGCTCCCTGCTGAGCAGAGAGCCCAATGCGGGGCTCGATCCCAGGACTCTGAGATCATGATCTGAGCTGAAGGCAGAGGCTTAACCCACTGAGCCACCCAGGCGCCCCTGTCATCTCCTTTTTACCAGCAGCTGTGGCGGACAGCAGCTCGAAGGTGCTGAGCATTTCTGGCGGCCGCCACGGTGCCCCGGGAAGCTTCTGGCTGCGGTTGGGTTCTTTTGCCTGAACGCACTGCCTGACCCGTCTTTGCTCGGAAGGCGTAAGCACTGGTCTGAGTCCTGACTTCCTCCTCCTGCAGGTGAAGGTGGGAAACCATACGGCAGAAGGAACAGGCACCAATAAGAAGGTGGCCAAACGCAACGCAGCCGAGAACATGCTGGAGATCCTTGGTTTCAAAGTCCCGCAGGCTCAGCCCACCAAACCGGCCCTGAAATCAGAGGAGAAGGTGACTGCTCAGGGCTCTGTGTCCTTGCTCTCTAATGGCAAGATGACCT
Organism: Martes martes; assembly: GCF_963455335.1. NCBI lineage: Eukaryota > Metazoa > Chordata > Mammalia > Carnivora > Mustelidae > Martes > Martes martes. The sequence goes on from NC_137896.1 coordinate 11,504,714, forward strand.
CCTCGCCTCATCCTAGGGGACTCTGGCCACCTCCAGGGCCAAGCTTCAGGGCAAGGCTTCATCCTCCTGGCAGGAAAACAGCCCCGCTGAGCGGCGTCCTCTCCGTTTGGAGCATTAGAATGTGGTCAGAAGGGGAGTTGCATGTCCATGGCTCCGAGCGTGGCTCTGGGTTAAGTCGTTCTTGTTTCCCTATCTTTGTGGTCGGGGACGCTTTGCTGGAGGGCAGCTCGCTCCTTTCCACTCGGAGGAGGGTGGGCGCCGGGGCTGCCGACGAACGTGCCTGCTGCTGCCCTCATGCTCTCCCACTGAGGCCCGCGAGAGAGACCCGCCGGCCTCCGGCTTCTGCTAGCTGGGAAGCAGGCTGTGGGTTTTCTGGGACACCAACACAGTTGATTTATGAACGAAATTCATAGTTTAGATTCGGGATTCTTCCTTCCTTTATGAATTGAACACTAGCTAAAAATCTGCCGAGTTTGGTAAGCGGTACCCTCAAGCAAGTCTTTGACCGAGCTTGTTTCCGCTGAGAGATCCTGGGATGGGGCCCCTCCCTGTGCCAGCTGTGCCGGCAGCGGGCCGTGGCCTCTGCCGTGGCCTCTGCCGTGGCTGCGGACACTCCTCAGAGAATCGGCGCAGAGCCTGGACTTGGCGTTTGGGTTTTTCATTCCAGAATCTGGTAGAGGACTCGTAACATCCTTACCTTCTTAGAAAGGAGACCCATGTTGACAAAAAATTTCTTTCATCACACTCCCTCCACCCTGTTTGTTAACTTTGGAAATGTCACCTTTCCTTTGAATTGGCTATTAATTCCAGAAGAGTCTCTGTTTAGCTTCCATCTAAAAGCTTCCTTCCCCACCTTGGGCTCCACCAGTCCAGCATCTCTGGTTCCCTCTGGTTAAACGTTTCCCTGTCCCCTGTGAGTGCCCAGCAGAGTCCAGCCCCCAGTTCAGGGGGATTGGTAGCCGCCTCTGGTGGAGGACAGGCCGTGGGGGCGGGAGTGGCTGGGGGGAGGGTCAGGCTGCAGGGGGGTGGGGTGGGGGTCTGGGGTGGGGGGAGGGGGGGGTGTCGGGCTTCTCTGCTGATGACCTCTTCATATTTCAAATGGTTATAAACCAAAATTAATGCTGGTTGGAGTGTGTATAGTTTCAGGGAGTAGGAACTAATTTTGCAACAGTTTGATTTACACTCATGGCCTTTTTTTATTTTTTATTTTTTTTTTTTTTTAAGACACCAATAAAAAAACCAGGGGATGGAAGAAAAGTAACCTTTTTTGAACCTGGCTCTGGGGATGAAAATGGGACTAGTAAGTGTGATGTTAATACTGTCTTGATCTGAATGTGATTCTGGGCTTGGCGTGGTTCCTGGAATGATGAGCAGTGTTGAGCTCTACGTCCTCCCTGGGCCGTTGTGAGCTCCGAGGGAGGGCTGGCGGGTTGGAAGATGCCTTTCCCAGCAGTGCGTGCGGCCTTGTGCTGATCTATCTGCGTGTCCCTCCCTAGGCAATAAAGAGGATGAGTTTAGGATGCCTTATCTTAGTCATCAGCAGCTGCCCGCTGGGATTCTTCCCATGGTGCCCGAGGTTGCCCAGGCTGTAGGAGTCAGTCAAGGACACCACACCAAAGATTTCACCAGGGCAGCTCCGAATCCTGCCAAGGCCACGGTAACTGCCATGATAGCCCGTGAATTGTTGTATGGGGGCACCTCGCCCACAGCCGAGACCATTTTAAAGAATAACATCTCTTCAGGCCACGTACCCCATGGACCTCTCACAAGACCCTCTGAGCAGCTGGACTATCTCTCCAGAGTCCAGGGACTCCAGGTAACTGCTAGGCTGGAGCGGTGTGGTCTAGACCTCAGTGCACTCATCTTTTTTGGGTTTCTCTCAGCAAATGAGCCTTGGACCTCCTTTATTAAATCCAGATCTCTGTGTGGAGGAAGGGTGGAGGCCACGTGGTACCTGGTGGTCCTGAGGCGGGTGGAGGGAGTTCGGGGAAGTGTAGGACAAGCCCGTATGGTAACAGAAGCACCTTGTCCTTTGATAATAAACTTTAAAAAAAAAAAAAATGCAAGCTACCCGGAGTAACAAAGCTTCTCATCTTAGGCATAGTCACAGCGGGAGTGGGTTCAGTGTGCCGGCCCTTCCCGCCTGGCAGAAAACGACGTGGCTTCTCTCAGACCATGTGTTTGGTGTCCCCTGCCCCCCAGACCAGGATTCTGGGGAGGACATCTAGGTTCCTGGCAGGTGTAGGGAGCTGGGGCAGCGCCTCGTGCCTCTAGCAGCAGGCCCCTCGGACAGCCTCGCTGACTGAGCAGGAGGTGCTGGAGCCGCGTCCAGCTGAGAGAGGGAGGAGGAGGGGTCCTCCCCGTTTGCCGGGCGCCCTGCCTGTTCGCCGCTGCCCTACCTGGCCTCACAGTTTTCTTTTCCCCTCAGGTTGAATACAAAGACTTCCCCAAAAACAACAAGAACGAATTTGTATCTCTTATCAATTGCTCCTCCCAGCCACCTCTGATTAGCCACGGTATTGGAAAGGACGTGGAGTCCTGCCATGACATGGTACGTTCCCCGGTGCTCCTGGCGCCTGCCCGTTGCTGGCCGTGGGAAGATAGGAGAAGGGCTCTCCCGTCGACTTCGGTGCTTTTACAGATTTCATGTTTTTGAAGATTTTGTCCTTAGTTTATTGGATTGCTTTTTCATTGTTTATCAGAATTCATCGGCTTTAGACCCTCCCTCCCGTTCTGTGCTCTTCCCTTCCCTTTGCTGACCTGGGGGGCGGACTTGGGACTTGGACCCTGGGCCTCCTCCATGCGCTGTGTCCATTCATCTCCTCCCAGAACACAGACCCCAGGCCCAAGTTCGGGCAGCTGTAGAAAGCCCCTTATTTTGGTTGCTGGTCAGGTGAAACACCACTAATGAGAAGCACAAAACTGAGAAAAGGAATTGATTAATCTAGGTGAACTCTGGTATGTCCTCCTGACGGAATATAATGCGTCCGTGAAATTAACGTCTTTAGGGGTGATGTGTTCTAACAAGGGAATACAACAGGCATTTGTTTTATAGCAGGATACAGAATGTGTGGTCTAGTTACTATAAAGTTAAAAATACTAGAAAAAATACAAAATTAGAGGTTGTGATTCAGTGAGGTAAACATGGATAATTTATTTTGTAGTTTGTATTTCACATTGAAAGTTCAGATACTAAGGGAAAGTGTGGTTTAGCGGGACTCACTGTTTTGTCCCTCGCCTCCCTATTCAAACAGTGCCCTGTGCTGTGGCCCCGGGTGGCGGTCGTGCTCTGACTCTTCCTTTCGTCCCTGCTAGGCTGCACTGAACATCTTAAAGTTGCTGTCTGAGTTGGACCAACCGAGTACAGAGATGCCAAGAACAGGAAATGGACCAATGTCTGTGTGAGTGAGCTCATTTACTCGGAAAGGCAGTTCTGTTCCTCATTTGCATTAATTTGGACCTTAGTAGTGAGAGTTGTGCTCAACTCTGTGGTGAGAGCCTCCCCTCTATCACCCTGAAAGGTTTCCAAGTTGTGGCCAGAGCTCTACTTTTTAAAAAACAATTAGAATAGGTGATACATACACAGGGTCCAAACCCCACAGTGATTTTCAGAGATGCCGGGTGCTCAGTCTTGCCCCCCCCCCCACAACCCCCGCCCATCTTACTTTCCCTGCCCCCATCCAGAGATCCCGGGTTTATTATTATTATGTTTATTAGTTTCTTATGTATTTTTCCTTGTGTTTCTTTATGCAAGTACAATTCCGTATTTCTTGTATTTGCCTTTTCTCCCGGAGATCACATGCTACACACACACACTGTCCTCGTTGCTTTCTTTGCTCGACCACAGATCCTGAGCAAACCGGCACATGGGGATCCCGGAAACTGGGGCCTGTGCTGTTGGGCTTCAGTGTCTGCTGAGTTCTTCTCATTGTTAATGTGGGTTAAGTCTTCTGACATTCCAAAACTGGCATCATTTTCATTTTCTTCTTCCTTGAAGGTGTGGGAGGTGCTGAACTTTTTCTGGCCACGAACCGTTGTAAAAACCCAACATACATACTGAAAATACTGAAACTGCTTTGAGAATTTGGAATTTCTGATACCTCCAGTGGGCTGAGAGACGTGCTGGGTAAAGAACCGAGGCGGCAGTGGTGACAAAGGCGGGAACACACGGAGGCGGCCGTGGCTGTGCGCGCGGGTGCTGTTCTGTCCCCACACACAGGCAGCTGCTGGGGGGCACGGCAGGGTCTGCCGAGTGGCCCCGGGTGCCTCAGTGCTCGGCTGTGGCCGCTGCTGTTTGGGCCGTGTGAAGGAAACCAGAAAGAGAGCACGACGCTTTCTCGGAGTGGCTCACTCAAACCCTTGGGACACACCCTGGACACCCACGCCGGGGAGCGGGGCCGTCGACCAGCCCCAGAGCCAAAAGCACCAGAGAAAATCAGATGCTTCCTACTCAGCGCCGACTAACCATTCTAGCGTGCTCCGGCCCCCACCTCCCGTGGCGCCCACCCCCCACCACTGCTTTCTCTCCCAAAAGAGATACATATTCTTAGTTTTATTATTTTCTTTTGATTGAAATGACACTATATAAATTTTCATCTGAGAGTTTCTCAATTGTATCTAGTTACATAGCACAGTTTAGAAACTTGTCTGAGACTGACTCTATCCGTAATCTAATCAGCAAAGATCATATCCATGTGTATGTGGTTATATGTTTTGACTTTATTGGACTAACCCAGGACCATTTCAGTGATGCAAATTGTGTGCCGTCTGGTTGAGCTGAGACAGTCCTGGTTTCTCAGTCCTTGATGAAGTCTCCCACGGTTGTATAAATTGGACAGTTTAGGAATTTTAAACTTTAATGATCATTTGGTTCCTTTTCTATTTTATTTTTGTTAATGCAACAGGACTTAAACAAATGAACTTTGATCTTTGTTTTAAAGATTATTAAAAAAAATTGTGTGTATATACATATGGCTCTTGAGGACACGTAGCTTTCACACACTACAGGATATGGTCTCCGTGTAGTACGTGTACACCCGCAGATGGATTTCCTTGAGTGCTTTGTACTGTTGATTACATCTCCATGTAGGGCTGAAAAGAATGGAAGAATGACCCGTGTTTATCTCTGAAACTGTGTTGCTTTTGATGTTGTGTTACTGTGCACAGACGCGTGTGCAGTTAAGGTCCTGCGTGCGGTCTGGATGAAAAGCGCCGTAGCCTTGCGAGTTAAGTACCGCTTCGATTCATTGTTTGCGCTGGGATTTTTCTCCCCATGGAATGTAAGTAAAACTTAGTGTTTGTCACCAATAAATGGTAATACTAAATTTTTTTTTGTTAATTTATTCTCAAATGCCACTACTGCTAGGTTGGTCCCTTCCCAACCTGCCTCCTACCCTTTTTTAAGAAGGAAAGAACAAAAAAAAACTTTGTAATGCTTGTGACTTCTGTTTGGGCAGAATTCTGAAGATCTGAAATAACTTTATATCAAACCATTGATCAATAAACAGCTACTAATGAATTGTTGGTCCTTCCGAGCAGTAACTAAAGTGAGGGAAGAGGCGAGTGAGGGTGCAGAAGTGTGGCACGTGGGCGCCCGGGCGAGGGGAGGTGCCTCTTCTCTGGACTGGACACTGTCACCCAAAGACATGAGCCCGAGGAGGACAGACTTTGACACTTCAAATCTCCTCGCTTTGAGCAGGTGTTCTCACACTCGGAGTCAAGGCGAGACGCTGCATTCAGGCCTGGCTGAGGAGTGGGCTGGTGGCTTTCTGGTTTGTTTTTGGAAGATGCTCATAAAGGTGGTTCAAACTTACGAACCGGACTATGGGTTGGACTCCCAGGATGACGATGTGGTTAGAAGGGTGTGCAAAAGTGCTCAGCAACAGAAAGGGGTTTGTCAACATTGCAGGGATAAAACAAGTGAAAGGAAAAACGTTTCCCCTTCTCCAGTCCTGGAGTCCGCCATTTCTCCAAGGAGCTGGTCCCCTTTGGTGATGGCAGCATCTGAAAACCAAGGTGTGGGGGGCGGGCGCCTGGCTGGGCTCAGTCCGTACAGCATGGCACAGTGGCTCTGGGCTCCATGCTGGGCATAAAAGATGACTTAAAAAAAAAAAAGCCGAAGAAATAAAAACCACCAAGGTGTGGGCACTTGGAGTGCTCACTTTTACTGGGGTGTTCTCTAGGCCTTCTGAGCAGACAGCAAGCAAATACTTGTGTGCGTAGGCATGCACGTACGTGTGCGTGTTCACGCGTACACGCATTCGGCTGGTTCGTGTATGTGTGCTTGGAAGCCCTGAGTTTATACTGATACCAGCACCCTGGGGTTCTTCGCAGCCTCCTCTTCTTGGGACCTAACCCAGTATTGAGACTGCGGCCCGTCTCCCGGCCTTGCCAGCCGCCTCCTCCCCACTTGTCACCCGCCACTTCTGCAGTGTCCTCGCAGGCCGTGGGGGGTGTGCCGCGCGCGCGCCTCCGCCCAGCACACTGCCCCCTGCCTTCCGTCCGCCCACCCGCAACCTCCACGCTGCAGGACGGTGGGAGAGGACAGTGCAGTCTTCGAAGTGAATCACGACTTCTCGTTAGCTGTTCGGCCCTGACTGCCAAAGTTGCAGGGAGGGGAAGTTTCCCCTTGACCTCAGGGGTGGTGTAAGGATTTCCAGCTTTCTTGGAAAGGCTGGTTTTCAAGGGTGGCACATCTTTGTTTTGGAGAGATGTCCTTGAATGTTTCATAGATTGTAAACTCTTACAATCTATGTAAGAGAGGAGGAGGCCCTGCCGCCGTCCTCCGCTGCCAGGGTTTCCTGCAGTAGGTCCCCCCCACCCCCACCCCCGGCCCCAGTCTCGACAGGCTTGGACAGAGCTGCCTGGAAGGGGGTGTGCGTGCTTTTATGTCCGTATGCTCTCTCAGAGGCACAAGAACCTTCGAGCCAAAACAAGGGGCTTCCGCCCTGGGGACAACCCATGCGGTTCTGGTTTCCACACCGCAGGCAGAAAATGAGACAGGAAGGCGCCGGAGAGGCAGGTCTGAGATAACCGCAGGTGCTGTGGGTCAGCCACGAGAAGACTGGGTCTTGGGATTTGTGGAACGTCGATCCTCAGAGCGGAGAGGCTCTTGTGGTCCTTGGGACAGACAAGTGTGGGTCTCTTGATCACTTGGACGTTATGTCTTGACTTTGCAAGGTGCCGCTTATCAAAGGGAGGTTTCAGTGAGTGAAGGTGATTTCCCCAGAGCTGCTGTTTTGTTGCTTTTCAGAGGCCCTCTTGAGCCACAGGAATGTGACCCACAGTTCTTAGAAGCGTCCCTTCTGACACTGGGTTTCCTTCTGCTCGCCGAGCTGACGTGTGCAGCTTTGCAGGGTGAATGTCTAGTGACAGCCGCCTTGGCCTGGATGCCAGGTCCTCCTAGAGGGGGCTCCGGCGACTGGTGCGGCCCACGGGAAGGCTGCCCACGTTCCCCAGCAGCGGGCCGCTGTCCGGGAGTGGCCGAGAACTCAAACAGGCCCCGGGCGGGATGGACAGCTCTTGCTTGCTCGCATGCAGTTTAACGTTGGACACTTCCACCGCTACCATCTCTGGCTTTAGGGCTTCAATAGTTCTGTGTGCCCTTAAAAACAGACAAATTTACTTGAAATTTCCAAATCCATAAATGGATTTTTTAAGCACTTGAACATTGCTGCATTGGCAGGGAGAAGGTAGCCAGTTTTCCTCAATAGGTTTTTACAAGAAATGCAGGTTCTAAGTGGCAGTGGCTAACTCAGGGGTGGGGGCGACACGGGGGTTTCGATTCATGAAAGCAGCGCAACTGTTTTCTCGGAACTTCTCGCTCCTCTGTGTATTTGCTGTGCTGCGTTTAATGGATACAGAGCGTATATATAGAGAGAGACAGAATATGTGAAACTGTAAATGTAAAAGCAACTTACTCTAACTTGTAATTTCGGCGGCATCCATGTTTTATTAGCGACATTATATATAATTTAGAAAATTTGTACTACTTCGCTTAATACTCCCATTTTTTTTTAAGAGTGAGCACACGTGCACACATGCAGGGGCAGAGGGAGGCTCTCCAAGCAGACTCCCTCCTGAGCGCCGAGCCTGACTCAGCTCAATCTCATGACCCTGAGCTGAAACCAAGTTGGCCACTTAACTGACTGGGCTACCCAAGTGCCCGCCCCCAAATTTAATTTTTTAAAAATATTTCCTTTGTGGGGGCACCTGGGTGGCTCAGTGGGTTAAAGCCTCTGCCTTCGGCTCAGGTCATGATCTCAGGGTCCTGGGATCGAGCCCCGCATCGGGCTCTCTGCTCAGCAGGGAGCCTGCTTCCCCCCCTCTCTCTGCCTGGCTCTCTCTCCTTGTGATCTCTGTCAAATAAATAAATAAAGTCTTTAAAAAGAAAAAAATTTCCTTTGGGGACACCTGGCTGGCTCAGTTGGTGGGCGCTTGTGGCTTTTGGTCTCGGGGTTGAGTTCAAGCTCCCAGGTTGTGTGCGGAGATTACTTAAAAACAAAACTTTGCAAATAAAATACCTCCTTCATAGTGTTCCCCCAAATATTCATCAAAACCTGCTTTGCTGGACATACCCACTAGGCCTGCAATGACAGTGCAGTCTGTTTAATGGGTGTTTTGTAATTTGAAAGTAAATTGAGGGGAACGTGGTTATCTCCGTCGGTTTAGTGTCTGCTTTTGGGTCACGTCAGGTCCTGCTTGGGCTCTGTACTCAGCAGGCGAGGAGGTGGGGGGTACAGGGAGTCTGCTTCTCCCTCTCCTTCTGCCTCCTCCCTTTCTGCGCTAATGAATAAAATCTTAAAAAAAAAAAAAAAACCTTGTTAAAAAAGTAAACTGAAAATTTTCAAAGTTACCCCCAAACCCTCCATCTTACTTTTTTCCATCCCCTTTGACACATGTGTTTTTTTTTTTTTTTTTTTAAAGGTTTTATCTGTCAGAGAGATCGCAGGCAGAGGGAGATGCAGGACTTAATCCCAGGGTGCTGGGCCGAAGGCAGACACTCAACCGGCTGAGCCACCCTGGTGTCCCTCCACACGTGGTTCCCTTCCCGAGCAGATGTGCAGTGCACCTGAAAGGTGCGGTCACAGTCGAGCAGGACTGGACAGGCCACGCCTGCCCCACAGAAGCCTGCGGGCTTGGGTCCGCTTCAGCTCGTCACAGACAGCCCCACTTAGGCTGTGGCAGGAGCAGCGGTGTCTCCCCTGATCTGACGCTGCTGAGCGTGGGCGGATTAGCGAGCAGCTGGTCCCCTTCTGGAACGAGGACCCATCCAGATCCTGTCATTCAGACTGTGTTCTTCTGTGCTCTCTGCCTTTTTAATCACGTACTTCCTTTGGCTGCCAGAAAGGCCTCCCCGAGAAACAGCTGGAGATTTTCTAGGGTTTGGAGGCCGCTTGGGCCTTTGTTGTTCTGTGCAACTATGCCCTGGAGGTCCGAGCCTGCCTGGTCCTGGGTGCTGAGCCTGGGCTCCGTGGTTTGGGAGGGCGGGCCTGAAACTGCTCTGGGCCCTAGCGGGACCCTCCTGTCTGGTTGGCTCCTTGGACTCAAGGACAAGAACAATGAAAATGTGGTTGGAGGGTGAGCCAGACCCCACCTAAGGAAACCAGAACGGTGCAGACCCCCACTGGCCTCGGGGAGGGGATATGCCGGTTTCGGGCTGCGTTTGGGGAGTTAGGGCCTAGAGGGCTTGTTGGCAAGTCTGTCCCCTGAAAGTCCCAACTCTTTGAATGGTGTGACCACCTTTTGTCATTGCTCGCCTTGGCCAGGTAACAGTTTCCAAGGGCCCGCCCGAGGGAGCAGCATGGTAGAGGGCAGACACCCATGTGGGAGAGGCGTCTGTGCTGTGAGGACGTCGCCTCCTGAAGGAGCAGGGCTGGCCCGCAGGGGGACGAGTACTCGTATTTGGCAGAGGAGCTGGTCGGTCGGAGGCCTTCTGAGAGGGCAAGGCCGTGTGTGCTAAACTGTGAACTAGACTGTGAGCTCCTGACGGGCACAGCTACCGGCCGGGGCATCAGTCCTGACCTGTCACTGCTTTGCTGAGACCGCAAAGGATTTCACCTGAGTGAGGAGGTCCCTTCTCTCACCCTATTAAGACAATACACGCCAGTGGCTCCTCGGAGCGCCTGTGCTGGAAGTGCCTCGTACCTCCCTCCTGCGGCTCTTCCTCCCGACAGAAGCCCGAGGCTCCTGGTCCGCCTGCTGGCGCACCACTCGAGGCTCGTGGAGAGGACTTTGCCCAATTCTGTGCCCGAGATGTGGAGTCCTAATCATGCTCGTTGTCCTCTCCAGCTCTCACGTCTTCCACTGGGATCCAGACCCCAGGCCACTGCAGGTCTCCCAAGAAAAGCTGTAGTGATAGATTGCGTGAGAGCAAGAATTTCTCGCTTTCTCTGCTGGGAACTGTAGGGAGTGGGTAAGTTTTGGAAGAGATCCACTGAGACCCTTGGCTCCTAGTGGGCCCTATCTATCTTTCTGTCTCTCTTTGTGCAACACCAGAGCTGTTCATTTCGCACCTGTTAGTTCTGAGGCCAAGAGGCGTCCGAGCGCCCCCAGCATAGCACACAGCTTAACCAGGTCCGTGTCTCTGGTCGATTCACTTTTACTTCCCTTTATCCTCGTCACTGCCCACCAACTTAAGCACCGAGCATCCTCTGACATGGGGGAGGGCTGTTAAAAGGTTGCTGGGTTCCATTCCATAGTTTTGTTTTTTTTTTTAAAGATTTTATTTATTTGACGGATACCACAAGTAGGCGGGGGGGGGGGGGAACAGGCTCCCCGCTGAGCAGAGAGCCTGGTGTGGGGCTCGATCCCAGGACCCTGATCATGACCTGAGCCGAAAGCAGAGGCTTTAACCCACTGAGCCATCCAGGCACCCACTAGTGGGTTTTTTCTAATGTAGACTACAGGACTGTACATGATAGCTGTTCCTTTTGATAGCATCACAAATGCTTTGGATCATGTTGAAAAATGCTGCCTTTGAACTAAAGAGAGGGCACCTCTGGCCCCGCCGTTACAGACATACCCTTCTCCCCTGGCGCTGGAGTCCAAGTTCAGAGCCAGTCTGTCCTTGGGACTGAAGGGAGTTTCCTGTGTAGCCTGTTTAGGACACCGGGAGGACTGGCGCAGCGGAGGATCAGAGCCGAGGGCGAGGTGTTCGCGTGGCTGGGGGGTTTGGGATGCACAGCCCGTGGCAGTCGGCTCCAGTCTGCCGCCCCCTGCCCCGCTGCTCCTCGGGAGGCTCTTGCAGCCTCCGTCGACCAAGATGCTCAGCGGGCACCGAAGTAGTGATTCTCCCCTCCTCGTAGCCTGAGATCTGTGGGGCTGCCGGAGGCGGCGCTCTCCCTGCACTTGGGGCCTCAACGGTGGGGCTGCCGGCCTTCCTAGGACGCTAAGCCTGCTCTGAGGGGCAGGACCGGTGCATGCTGGGCCTTTGCCCTGTGGACTCACCTGGGAGACGGATCGGGAGGTCTTCTCAGCTAATGTTTGCTATAGAAACCCAGCTACCTGGGGGCAGTCATCACATCCCTTCTAGACTCAGGAGTGACCCTAACTTCTCGCAAGGAGATGGACCTTTCTCTGATGCGAGGTAAATACGCTGCTTTTCTCCTCAGCTTTCCCACTTCCCCATTAGACGGTCTCCTTTTTGCTGTACCGACCTGCCTGTTGGGGCTCGCGCTTCACGTCGACCGTGCTTTCCTGTTGCCACATTTTTCTCTCTCGTCTAATTGAGAAGGGAGGAAACCCAGAAATAGGTAAATGACTTCATATAGTTTATATAGTTTATGACTCCCTTCTCCAGCCACATGTGAGCATTTCAAAACAGCCTTTACCACCTATCAAGCAGCAACCCCACAGAAGGGGGCTGGATGGGGGAGCTGGGCCCCAGGGGCAGTGTGTTCCTGGAGCTGTAACCAGGGCTCCTTAGCTCTTGTGGAGAATCCACTGGAAATGACCTCAAGTTTTTTCCAACGGGTCCATGAAGCTCCTTTGCCCTACAGAAGGGCCATCCCTCACCATACCCCAGGGCATGTCTGGGCCGAACAGTACTCAAGTACTGTTTCTCATTTTCCCCCCCTTTAAAAGAGACCTACCGCTAAAGCCCAGGGGACACGGGACTACTGCATGGAACGGGAGTGCCCTCTCCTGCGACAGCGTGACAGTGACGGGAGAGTGGCCACATCAGAGTGACCTCATCATCGATACTGAGGAGCCAAGAAACAGCGGCCAAAGTTGAAGATAAAAAGAATTTAAAAAGTATCATTACTGGGATAAAAAAGAGGATACAAGTAGTGTGACTTAGACACTCTTCTTAGCAGGGAGGGTGATCTGCCAGTTGAGAGAAGGAAGAACCAACGGCCCCAGGAGCTGAAAGCTGCTGCCTCAGAGCACGGAAGGTGGAAAGCTGTCGCTCCCTGACCACGTGTGTGTAATAGCTGGATTAAACCCAAACTGGTTGCGGCACATGAGACAGTGACACCGGTGTGGAATTGACGTGGATCTGTCCACAGGACAACTGCTTAGTAATTCCACCATCAGGAAACGGACCGACGTAAATGTTCACTTAAATAATTATAGGCTGTTAGAGATGATAAAGTCTTTAAATTTGGTAATGATATTTACCCCAGTAAATATTAAGTGTTTTCCAAAAGCATATATCATAAATGATCTCACCTTTTTTTGGGGTGGGGGGAACCAAGATTTTTAAAGGTAGGAATATGATTTTTTAAATTTTTTTCTGTATTTACCAAGTTTCCAACAAAGAAAATACATTTATAGTCAGAAACGTTATTTTTAAAAAGCTGTTGAAAGGGGAGATGTGCGCAAAGAATCCATGGAGGTTCTCATGACGAACTTCGCAGGTTAGATACATTTCCCCCGTTATTTCCCACGACCTTGGGGGTGAGTACCTTACCTGGGCCAGGACTCTTCCGGAAAGTCTTTTCACCCCCGCCCTCCCAGAATGACAACACTGGACAACACTGCCGTTAAGACATGGCAGTGTCCTGCAGTGCTCAGTAAAAACACTTCCTCCAAGGCAACCCCCCGCTTGCCCCCAAGCTCACCCTAAACAAATAGCTGCTTTTACTTACTAATACTCACTCTGCATATGTCTTTTTATATCTCACAACCATCTGAAGGTGATTATTCTCATTTTGCAGAAGAAATCAAAGAAGAGAGGCTGAGTCATTTGCTCAAGGTCACACATGTCAGGTGCAGAGTAATTCAAACCCAGGTTGGCCCGATCTCAAAGTATGAGCCCAGCTCTTTCTGTCCGCAAAGAACTGGCATCACCACCGAGAAAGTCACTAAGGCCTGTCAAAAACTCACTACACACCAGCTCTCAAAATCTTTAAAAGCTGGGTAAACTTTTAGGTGATGGACTAAGAAACCTCCATTTAAAGCATTTTTAAACCTCAGCAAAATTAATGACTTGTGCCAAAGGAAAGGGAAGGTACCAGTCTTTCTGTTCAGAAACTATTTGAAAAGGCATATTTACAAAGACAAACCATCTTCTCCATTGTATTAAGAAGGAAAAATCCACAACCTCAGTCCTCTGGGGCTGAGACGCTGAAGCAAGGGTTCTCCGTGGCAGCATCTGCAGTGTAGGTACCAAACTGCTCACCCAGAGCTTTACCTGAACCGTGCCAGACAGGGGCTCTGGGAGCTCAGGTAAGCAGCAAACAGAAACCGTCATCACTGACTGTTTTCCATTCCGGATTTCTTACCTGTATTAAATTATACTTCAAAAGTAGATCCCAGGGGCGCCTGGGTGGCTCAGTGGGTTAAAGCCTCTGCCTTCAGCTCAGGTCATGATCCCAGGGTCCTGGGATCGAGCCCCGCATCGGGCTCTCTGCTCGGCAGGGAGCCTGCTTCTCCCTCTCTCTCTGCCTGCCTCTCTGCCTACTCGTGATCTCTGTCTGTGAAATAAATAAAATCTTTAAAAAAAAAAAAAAAAAAAGTAGATCCCAATACTATCTCTGTATCCTGTCCTGATCATTTTAAATAGTAACAAATGATTTAATGCTTCCATTACTATGCCAAGACAAAAATAGAGTAGACTGGTACAAAAACACTTCGATTGGCTAAGCTGGAGGGTTTCTCATGCAACACTACATGTGTTGAGAAAAACATCCAAGTCAGGTGCCTGATTTTTAAAAGAAACCACTGAATTGTGCAGAATGAGATTTCAGTTTAATCTGCACCAAACGGACAATTCCAGCAGAAGTAAACTACGCCCCTCAGTTGTGATAGTCTGATTACTCCCTAAAAACGAACTGTTCTAGAACCTGCCCAGGTAGCCTTGTTTGCTAGCATATACCCACTCCCATGGCTCATCTCAGACCTCAGGTTCTAACATGCTGCGCTTTGAAGTTCCAAGGAACCACCAGTCTGCAGGAAGACAGACACTCTCGAAGGGGCAAACACCTGTGCTGCCCAACATACGCAAGAGCCTCATGAAGTCAGGCAGGGCCTTTCTCCCCGATCCACAGAGGGAGCCGTCTGGCCCAGAGTTCATGCTGCCTCCTAGAAACAGGTCCAGAAAAGTTCAAATAGAAAAGCCCCAAACCTATGTCAATGTTCCCTTTCCCCTGGTAAGGAAAGACTAATCTGAGTTTGAATTTCAGTTATTTAAAGAAATTTAAATTCATTATAATAGTATCAGCACCAAAAACCTGGTCTTTAAGATATTCTTAGATACATATTTTTGATTAGATTTAAAACTATGAAATGTGCGTTTCTTGGCAAGTTACACCAGTGATTCTTTACTTAATTCACATTTCCAATAAAAGCTTAAGGAAACAGACAAAAATACAAAGGAGGAGAAACACAAATGATGCCTCAAAACAAAACGATTTAGTAACAGAAAAAAGTCTCCACGCTCAGTGTCCGTCAAAATTTTAAAGTTATCCCAACAGTGCAAATGCTCAACTCACGGTCATATACTGAACTAACACCTGTCCCTGGAAGCTGCAAGCTGGAGAGTCACCCACTTCTACTTATGATCACACAAACCATCTAATATGCTTACGGTTCAGCTTAAAGCAACATTTAATATTCTTTAGAAGATGGAATCTGTGACAAGTTCAAAAGGAAAACTTGCTTTAATGCAGCTGTGCTCAGACGTCTATGTGATTTCCTCAGAAACCATCCTGGGCTTAGCCAATCTGGAAAAGGCAGTTCAAAGCAGCGTCACACTGGCCGCCTGAAGGTACCCTTGGAGATACTGGAGCGCTTCCGCATTGAGGCTGGTGCTCACCATCGATGGAACCTACGAGAGATTGGAAACACGCTGGTTGTCCGGAGATCCTAACAAGCCAACACAAGCCCCCATCTTCTGGAGCACCGCCAGAGCTGGGGAAGGGCAGTGAGCCACCAGGCCCTCCTGGATGCTCACGATCTCAGCTGCTTTATGCCTTCAGATCTGGACAGGTCTAAAAAGCAGAGCTGTAGGGCATCACTACTGTTCCGTGTGGTAGTGGCATTGTGGGGATTTGAAAAAACAAAGACCTTACTGGTTAGTGATGCATGATTAAGTACCTACAGGTGAAACAGATGCAACAAGAATGGCAGAATACTGGTGATGTTCGAAGGTCAGCATGTGAAGGTTCGTTATGTGGTTTCTATGAGTTTGAATCTTGCCATAATAAAAAACACTGAAAAATATACATTTTTCTCAGATACTATACAAGGCTCTGTAAAAGGTGCTGGATAATGCAACTCTCCAGCCATTATGTTTACTCCATAATCCAGTATTTGAGTATGCTGCAGTTAATTTAAAAAAAAAAAAAAGCCTAGATTTCAGGTGCCTGGGTGGCTCAGTGGGTTAAAGCCTCTGCCTTTGGCTCAGGTCATGATCTCAGGGTCCTGGGATCGAGCCCCACATCGGGCTCTCTGCTCAGCAGGGAGCCTGTTTCCTCCTCCCTCTCTGACTGCCTCCCTGCCTACTTGTGATCTGTTATATAAATAAATAAAATCTTTTTTTAAAAAATGCCCACATTTTGGGGCGCCTGGGTGGCTCAGTGGATTGAGCCGCTGCCTTCGGCTCAGGTCATGATCTCAGGGTCCTGGGATCGAGCCCCGCATCGGGCTCTCTGCTCAGCGGGGAGCCTGCTTCCCCTTCTCTCTCTGCCTGCCTCTCTGCCTACTTGTGATCTCTCTATCTGTCAAATAAATAAATAAAATCTTTAAAAAAAAAAAAAATAAATAAAAAATGCCCACATTTTAACAGAAGAATTATTTCACTCTGGGAAATAAATACATTTCTATTCAAAGACTTTCAGAGTGCCTGGCTGTCTCAGTCGGAGCATATGTGACTCCTGATCTTGGGAGCTGTGAGTACAAGCCTCATGTCAGGTGTAAAGATGACTTAAATAAATAAATAAAACTTAAAAAGTGTAGAGAGGTGAGGGGCGTTGTATCTCTTGCTTTGTCCTTATTCCAAAAGTCATTTGTTTAAAATCTACTTATAGCACACATCATTTTAACTAAAGGAAATTAAGGCCTAATAGTACCTTCTTGCCTTCCCCGAAAGGGGTTCGTTAATCAGAGTTCTTGGACAACACACTCACCCTTCCTGGACAAGCAGTAGAAAGCTTGTGAAGTGACTGTGCCAGGTGAATTTTGGGATTGTTCACCAGCTGACCGACAGGATCATGCTCTTTTTTCCCAGCAAATGCCAGCTGTGAGAAGGCGGTCTGATACCCTGGTGTATCTTCTATGTCAATAAAATGTTCTTCATCAGGAATGGTATCATCTTCCGGTAACTCAAAAAGGCCAATCAGAGACTGTAATAAAGGAGTCCTGGATTTGAAGCAAACAAGCAGACAAAAGATTAAGCGAATACTTCTGAAGATCTAAACAAGCAGCAGCAACTCCTCAGAGACACAAACCACAGAGCCACAGTCTCAAGAGGTGGAAGGGACCTTTGAAATGGAAGCTGGACACCAGTTCTCACACCTATCCTCCAACACCGCTCTTCTCTTCTTTTAGGCCACAGCACGCCAATTTCCCTTTCGGAAACTAACTCCGTCTCCAGAGCTGTCCAGCTGGCTGTGTGATCCACTGCCCAAGCAGAAGGCCGTGTGACCGAAGCCAAACCAGAGATTCACTGCTCTCAAAGTTAGAAGAAACGGGCCTCAAATCATCAGATCCCTTTCTGGAAGAGTGTGCCTGAGAGAACCCAAAATGAGGCAAGGTTCTCGCAACATGTCCAGAAAAGTCAGGAACACCAGTCACGGGGCACAAGCACGTAAGATTCTCTCTTAGCCTATTCAATTTCTCCACTTGAAGATTTAAGCCAATTAGTTGGGCATCTGTCATGAACACTCCTAGAGATCATGCAGACCAGCGACCTTCACCAGATTCTCAAAGGGGCACATGAACCCCCTCCGATAAAGTTAAAAATCAGGAAACCTCTTTCGAGGCCCAAAAGGACCCACATGTCCTGTCTTGGATCTGATGGTTGCTAGTAGAGAACCTGCGATCAGAATCGAATTCTCAGACCTCAGGAGAATAAGCTTGTTTTACTTTGCAGTCATAAGGGAAGGAAGCTGTAATTCCCAACAAGTTTAGAGTACTTACCATAGCTTGGTATACTCCGTGTCCATCATTGGGGGACATTCTGTTAGCAATTTCGTTATGCCAACTGCACAAATCTTTTTCTCTACATTTCCAGATACCTTCTGAATTTCAGGAATAATGATTTTTTCCAAAACCATTCCAAACATTCTATTAAAATAGAATATTAAACTATCACTATAATTAGTGACTGTGAAATGCTTAGATGTTATTTACACTGACTCCTTAGGAATAGAATAAAATCCAGAATAACAGGGCTACTGTTTTTGGTCAGCTGAATGGCAGAGACCTGGAGATGACAAAGCCACAAAGAAACCTCAAACCTTGGCCCTATGGCCAAGTGCTGCCAACAACTTCTGTGAAATACTACAGTCTGTGCTCATGGGAAATATTTACAGCCACTTTTCTGTCTCATGGTTTGTTTGTTGTTTAATTACTCAAAAAATCTTTGAAAAATTAGTTAAGAGAAAGAAGAAAAAGAATTACCCATCACACCACTATCCAGTAATAACTAGTTTTAACATTACTGGATTATAAACTTCCCAATATCCTGTACTTAACGTACATATAAGGATATAAATGTTAATGGCTGTATTATAAAAATTATTTAGCCAACAATTCTAATATGTTGTTGCAAACAATCCTAGAAGCAAAGTTTTTAATGATATTAAACAATGTAAAATCTTCAGTTTCTACTTCACTAGAATTACCTGAAGTGGAAACAGAGGGTATCAAAGATACTGGACACTTTAATGCTCTAGGTAAAGAGTGCATGTTTTTTGCTTTATATGAGCACATCAATTTACCTTACCCACTAGCAGTTCCTGAAACCAATTTCCTCACAGACCTCTGCAGCTGGAAACCATATTTTCTGGTACTACTTTTTCAAGTTAGTTCATTTTTTACATCTCAGTTGATCTGGTATTTTTTTGATATAATACCAATACAGGGATCTCACTGGTATTTTTTCTCCAAATTTTCTCTTGTCATTTTTTTCTATCTTTCCTTTCCCTATGAAATGGGAAATCCCACTTAACTAGATTCTTTGTATATACACTAAGTGAAAAGCAAAGACTTTCCATCTGCAAAATCACACTACTGGCTTTAACAAAGGCAGGCTCCTGGAGACAAGCCCAACCACCCAGAATCACACAGAACACCAGCTATGTAGAAGGCGGGGTAGGAGTTAGAAAAACGTTTGCAGGGATTTTCTTATTTGCAACTCAACAGTCCTAAGAATATTTTGAAAACCACAAAGATACTGTAGCTCCACCAAGAACTATAAAACCATCCATAAAATAGAAATACTGGTTGGTGCTAAAAGAGGTCTATTTTTTTTTCTTTAAAAAACAAAATACCGTAAATAATAAAAACAAACTTACTTTGGTTGTATGCCATCAAATATTTCTTGCAGTGCCAGTGCCCCATATTTTATGCAATACAAGTTAATAAAGACTAAGAAACCTGTTGAAAGGAGAGGCAGAATATCAGTACAAGGACTCACTGCACTAAACAGGCAGCTCGCCACGTCTGCCATGTGAGATAGACATCACCATTAAACCCAACGGCTAACTTTGGCGTCAGTATTTGGCTTTATTACACAATTAACATATAGTACAGACAAAAAATGTTTTGATATCTGAACTCAGAAACTAACCTTTGGAACACAATATATTTGAAAGTGACTTAGTATTTGGAGAATACAAACATCTTAAAATATTTTACACAAAAAGGTTATAACTGATAAAACATTTATATGTAACCATAAAGGCTAAAGGTTTTAGCTACTTTCCTTCATTATTTCTGTAAGAAGAGCCAAATGATTTCACTTTTTTTTTTTTTCGATTTTATTTATTTGACAGCAAGAGCAAGAGCACAAGACGGGGGGAGGCAGAGGGAGAGGGAGAAGCAGGCTTCCTACCGAGCAGGGAGCCCGATGCAGGGCTCAATCCTAGGACTTCAGGATCATGACCAGAGTGGGAGGCAGATGCTTAACCGACCGAGCCACCCGGGCGCCCTGATTTTACTTACTCTTGATAAACTTTGTTGTTTTGGAATTCTGAAGTCTTTGGAATAGTAGAATGAAGATTTGCTTCCTATACTGATCAACGGACTCACTAAAGAAGGTATAAAAGCAACAATATATAAGTCAGCATCGTCTGAGTAACCACAGTCCTTGCTAATCATACAGTGGGGGTTAGACTCATACTCACGGAGGCATGTGCTCTATTATACTGTTTAGAAGATAAAAACCTTGGTGGTCATTGGCTTTGGATGCAATTAGCTTCTGGAAGACACCTAATAACCCAGGCTACAACAAATTAGATCAAATAATACTCAGTTAAAGAGGCAAGGATTAACTATTCCAAAATTGACACTGTTATTTGACAGGCGATGTTTTGGAAAAGGGTGCATGCTACAATGACTAACGTTTTCGCTTTTGTTCCTACTTCTAAAATGGAGAGAGAAAATATCCCATCACAATAAGCCTTAAAGTTAAGTTCTTGAAATTAACCTATCTGGCTCTACTTTTTTATTTTCTACCATGGAGATAATTAAAGGATATCTAATTGTAATAAAATAAACATTAATATTTTCTACTAACTACTTTGTTATATTTTAAATTAAGAATTTTAAAAAATCTGCATCCTCTGTTTCTCTCCGCTACCTTACAAAATGAGTTACATCAAAATAAGCCCCACTCACAATTTTGTCAGCCGCAGCACTTGCTATCGTGTTTGAACCACGTTCTAAGAACGCTTGGAGAAGCCTCACTAGAGCAGGGATATTTCCTGTTCTTTCCCAAAGCACTGGCTGAAGGAGATGAGGAAATAAGGCCATATAAGAAGACGGGATATCATTTTTGTGTGTTTCCAGAAGCAAAGACATCACTTGAAAGACGTATGGAATAAATTCTGTTGATAGAAGTAAAAACAGAGCTGTCAGCTTTGTAACTAATGACTCCCACAAAAAGGCACATACCTCATAGGCAGGCTGCATTTTATTAGCCACTTTAATAGCTTTATTCAGTAAGAAAGAAAATAACTTCTTTTAACTTACCTTGTACATCATTTTGTAAAATTTCAGTAAACACCAGAAACAAAGCCTCCTCAAAATTTACAACAGCAGCAGGGTTAGCTTTACAAGTTATTCTTATGGACAAACATATCGCTTCAAACATGTAGTGGTTAAAGTGAGGTTTGCTTGGGTTCTGAAATTAAAAACAGAAAGCTTACCACTCTCCAATAATTCAAATGACTATATTAAATATCCAAAATACACACACCTATCTTTTCTAAAGCGCAATGAGAGGCCCTCTCTTAAAAAAATCAGAATTAAAAAAAACATCAATTATACTTGCCTGCATATATGTTAAAGTTTTATATGGACTTTGAAATTCAGAAAATAAACAATACACACTAATGCCTCTTTCTTTGGATTTTTTTTTTTTTTAATGGGCAAAAGTCCACTGTGAAAAATAACTTAAATCACAGGAAGATGACTACATAAGCTTCAGTTCCCAGCGCTATAAGGAACTGGTCTTAAACCCATGTGCTCTCCTGGAGCCATCCCTGTAAGCAGTGGTGGAAGAAATGAGCAGGGACATGTCAGTCCTGGCTATGCACCAGCCTTATGTGAGACCTTAGGCAAGCCTTAACCTCTGTAGGTCTCAATGTCTGTATCTACAGAGTGACACTACTTTCTAGCAATGGTTTTCAATTTTTAAGGCAACATAACCCTATTCTCCATCAAACAAAATCCTTCTTGGAAGGCTACCATACGCAGTTGATGAACTCAGAAGATTTGGGTGGGGGACAGGGGAGGACCCAATGTCTCTTCTCTCTCAATCACCCATGGTTCAAAGCAGTCCAACACCCTTACCAGAACTCAGTGGGAAAATGATCAGTTATCCAAAGTCCCTGTACTAGTTCTAAAAATTTATCTCTTTTTCCATAATTAGGAACAGGCGTCTCAAAAAGAATTTTGGCAACCTTAAGCTGACTTTAATTTTCTAAGTCTTAGTATTAATAAATGTGAATAAAAATATCTATGAAATTTTTGATCAAAGGAATGGACTTTACTTGGGGGAAATGAGAGTAAAGGAGACCCGGCACAAGGGACTGCACCATTTTATAAAAGTGGGAGTAAGCCCTTTTTGTGTCCACTTGGTACAAAGCCTGCTTTCCTCCATCTAAGATCATTTCAGATCAGTTTATCTGTACTTTCTCAATTTTATTCAGTGAAACATGTTACTTTTTAAATAAGAATAATTCAAATGAAACATTTGAAAGTTTCTGGGCTTACACTTAATAAAGTGCTACAATGTCTCCCATCTATACCTCCCACACTTTTAAAAGTACTTAATTGTTGGTCAGCAAGAATCCAGAGAACTTTTCCTAAGCCTGACCTACTGCCAGAGAGTTCTGAGGCTCAAACAGTTTAGAGTATAAGTTAAAAATCAACTGTACTTTTAAAACTGGTCTTGTTACCTTACTAACAGCTAATAGCTTCTGTGTAAGCTGAGTGATGAGGGTAGGGATGTAGGGGATTATGGCTTCTTGTAGGAGGGAAAAACTTCTCATGATAGCTGTAAAATATAAAAACAGCAAGAACAAATAGTTAAAATTCAAAACAAAACAGTGATTAGGAAAAAGAAAAAAAAAAACAGTCCACAAACTCATCACCAAAATTTTAAGACCCTTAAGCAATCCCCAGATAGCTCTCTATATTTAAAAACAATCTAAATTGCCTTTCCTTTCAAAATTGCGCCAGTTAGCTTTCGGAAAGCCTAAGGCTTAAAAGAAAAAAGGGACAGTTAAGAAATAGTGAGTGACGAAAGAGGCAAACACTGAGCAGGAGGAGTGGTACAATGGGGAAGGGCGGAGCTGGAAGTGAGTACGGTCTCTGGCCTCTTTCAACTAGAAAAATGGTGGCAGGTGATGTTTAGCCCTGGCCTAAAGGACAACATCACAGCCCACCAAAAACTGAGAGAAGACCATCTGCCCGTCTCCCTCCAAAAAAAGAGACTGGGAGCCCAAGAAAAATCTAAAAACACATACAAAGCTACAGAGGGTCCATGCTATAAGAACACAGCTCATCAACAGATGCTTAACAACATTCGGCATGGGCAATCGACACATTATTCAGCTAAAAATGTACATAATTGTTCTGCATAAGTAGAACAGATGTTTATTTACTGAGTACAGCAGTCACTACATGTCAGGCACAGAGGAAAGAAAGTTACCCTCTTTTGCCTCCTAAATTTGACCGCGTTTCTTCCACCTGAGCCAGACTCCTCTCCCAGCTAGCTGAGCACTGGGCACCCCTCCCTAGAGAAAGCTGTCCCCGAGCTGGGTCAAGGGGTTTGAGGATGGATCAGTGCCCCTCCTCTGGCTGGCAGAGTCCCTTCACTCACTCCTCCAACACTACCACTGAGAGGGTGTTACATCCGGGTGCTCTCGCACACCCCAGGAGCACAGTAACGAGACGCGTTAACCTCACAGAAACAGACGTTAAACAACAGTAGTCACACATCACCGTCGGAGAAGTACGGTGCTGAAAACACACACATATACACACCGAGACACACTCTTATCCACACATATAAACACATGTGTGTACACACACACACACACACACACCCCATACCCCAGAGGGCCGGACCCGGCATCAGGGACAGTTTGTTTGAAAAGCATTTCCTAAGTCAGACACAGGCTACTGCAATGCGATAGTGACTAAGACTTGCCCCCGAAGTCAGAGCTGTCCCCACGACGCTCTCCCAACGTAGCAGCAGGCAGGTGTTTACAGCTGCCTGTGTTCTTGGCAGTAGCTCTACAGAGGCAGGATGCTTGTGGAGCCTAGCACGTGCACCCAGGTTTCACACCACGACCTAGCCTAGCATGCCATCGATGAATGTCTGATCTGATCTCCACCCTCAAGAAAGTCAATTTAGGTAAAGAAAAAGGGAGTTTGCTACTTTTTCATTAACAAGAGGAGCTCTATATCAAACTAGGGTAATTTTTTTTCTTCTGAACACACTATTAACAGTAAACAAAAAATTTTCCCATTTAAAAATATATAAACCAACCTAATGCTTAGCCAACAGTATCTAGTTCATTGACTACGTAACCTGAAGTTCAACTCTGAGCATTCACCCCTGTAATCGGAGATGGGATTCTTATATTCTTTACACCCGGGAAACGGCCTACCTTTCATAATATATTCATTTTCTGAAGAGCCAGGAAGTGTGAGAGCTTTGAAAAGGTTTGTTAGCAGAATCTCAACAAACGGTGCGATTTCTGCGGCTGTAAAGCTATAGATGAAAAAACAGCTTTCAGTCACTGCCACCTCTTGAGCTGATCACTCTGGAATACTCTTGGGCAACCACTAAATCACACTTCTTGGCATAAAGCGAGCCATCTCCCACCACTCACAATCAACAGATACCTTAAGAAAGTAACTGTTTACATGTGTTTATGTTAAGTTCCTAAAAAGGCACATCTGGGATCAAACACAAACCAAAATCCAGGCAAACCTGACATCATCTAAAGCTGTTCAGGTCGCCCTTGGGTCATACCTATCACCACCAAGAACAGAGCTCAGACCCTGGGGGTCTCAGTCATCTCCTTTTCCTGGAGCAGGCGCATAAATTCTGCATGAGTTGTGGGCCTGAAGACAGGTACTGGTTTGACTCACCTCAAAGGATGTCCTTTCAACCCTTAATTGGCTCTAAGAATATCTGCACTTGAAGTTCTTGATGAAGAAAAGAACCTAGAACTGTTTTCCATCTCTTAACAAAAGCTCAGTTTCAAGAAATAACACTGCTTCAGAATGGCCTGAAAGACATGCAGACCGTCCATTCCTCTACGTTTTCTCCTTGGCTCAGGCCAGAAGAGCTACTGTCTGCGACCCTAGAGAACTAATTCCACTCGGTTGTAAGCGATCTCCACACAGAGTAATAATGCAAAAACAGCCACATTTAAGCTCTGTCGCATGATGTTACTAACGAAGGCCAGTTTCTGAGCTGCCTTCTGAGTTACTATTTCATTTTAATCTCAAGGACACTGAAAATTTTAACTCATCGCGTTGCCCTCGATACCTTGGTTGCAAGGAGACACACAAATTTCAGGAGTTTCCTTGACTCCTGTACACGATCCTTGGACACACATTTCTTTTTAGAATCTCACCCCAGTATTTTCCTTTGCTCCAATTTCCTATTTAACTTTTTGTCATAACGTATCTATTTTTAGCATATGGCCTCATCCTTTTGGACTGAGACACAGAAATAATTAAATGAGGGAAAAGTATACATTTATTTTCCAACTACTAATGACATTATGAAGACAGTCAAAGAGAACTTTGACCAGAAAGTTCCCACCCTAGCTGAAAAAAATAACAACTGCTTGGAGTCAGACACTTACAGAGTGGTACTGTTAGGCCCTCTCATGGTAAACAGCCTCTCCAGAGCATGTGCCGCGTAAGTATGAACAACAATACTTTCAGCTTGAAGGTGATTAATCAAGAGAGGAATAGAGACTAAAAGATGTTCTTTTGGTACCTGAAAAACAGAGTAATACGCATGCTTTAACTCAACGATGTGAACTTAGAAGGCCTTGCTGATCTTGGAATGTGTGTTTTTTCAGCTGTTACAATGGGAGACCAGACAGCTGAGAAATAGAAACTTCTGCCTCCATGTAATGGCTCAATTCACATTCACTTTTACAGTTTTCTTCCCCTGAACATTAAACTAGGGTCAGAGGAAAATCTTGCAAATAGAAACATACACCATAGAGGCGCCTGGGTAGCTCAGTGGGTTAAAGCCTCTGCCTTCAGCTCGGGTCACGATCCCAGGGTCCTGGGATCAAGCCCCGTCGGGCTCTCAGCTCAGCGGGGAGCCTGCTTCCCTTCCTCTCTCTCTGGCTGCCTCTCTGCCTACTTGTGATCTCTGTTTGTCAAATAAATAAAGCAAAAAAAAAATTTTTTTAAAGATTTTATTTATTTATTTGACAGAGAGACACAGCGAGAGAGGGAACACAAGCAGGGGGAGGGAGAGAGGGAGAAGGAGGCTTCCCGCCAAGCAGGGAGCCCGATATGGGGCTCGATCCCGGGATGCTGGGATCATGACCTGAGCCGAAGGCACAGGCTTAACCCACTGAGCCACCCAGGAGCCCCAAATAAAATATTAAAAAAAAAAAAAATACACTAGGGGAACCTGGGTGGCTCAGTGGGTTAAAAAGCCTCTGCCTTCAGCTCAGGTCACAATCCCAGGGTCCTGGGATTGAGCCCCGCATCGGGCTCTCTGCTCAGCGGGGAGCCTGCTTCCCCCCATCTCTCTGCCTGCCTACTTGTGATCTCTATCTGCCAAATAAATAAATAAATCTTAAAAAAAAAAAAAAATACACCAGGGGCACCTGGGTGGCTCAGTGGGTTAAAGCCTCTGCCTTTGGTTCAGGTCATGATCTCAGGGTCCTGGGATCAAGCCCTGCATCAGGCTCTCTGCTCAGCAGGGAGTCTGCTTCCCTCTCTCTCTGCCTGCCTCTCTGCCTACTTGTGATCTCTGTCAAATAAATAAATAAAATCTTGAAAAAAAAAAGACAACATCCGTAGGCCTTTTCTCATATCATTTTATAAATAAAGTTTTAAACCTATGGAAAACTACAGAATTTTTGTGGAAATAAGTATGTAATAAAACCATAAACACACTTGAGAATTCAAGCCGCTAAAAGTACAATGTGAGAAACTACATGATAAATGACAGGTTTCTCCAAAAATTACAAGCATATGAAAGGGGAAGGAGGACCTCTCTGTCATAAAATAAGAGACAACACAGGGGCGCCTGGGTGGCTCAGTAGGTTAAGTGCCTGCCTTCCGGTTGAATCATCATCTCGGGTCCTGGGATGGAGACCCACATTGGGCTCCCTGCTCGGTGAGGAGTCTGGTTCTCTTTTTGCCCCTCCCCCTTGCTTCTGCACACTTTTTCTCTCTCAAATAAATAAAAATCTTAAAAGAAAGACAAGACACATAATCAACCATAAGCAATGTGTGTACCTTGTTTGGATCCCAATTTTTTATGAAAGTCACTGTATAATGATCATTTCTAAGACAAAGGAGAAAATTAAGCATGGTCTGGAATCCTAAGTTCTTAAGAAGTTATTGTTCTGTTAGACGTGGATGTCGTGTAGGATTGCACAGAAGGGAAGAGAAGCTGGTATACAAGAAAACTCTTAAGAGATTAAGTGGCATATAACATATAAATCAAAAGCTACTTACTTGATTCCTAAAAATCATAATGTATTTGATACCATCAGCTTTAAGGACAGGAAATTCATTCACTATTAAAAAAATAAAACCATAGTTATTTAAGTGCTAGGGACTATTACTCCCAGAATAGTGACATTATCAGATGAAACACAGTTTTGGTAACCAAAATGTCAAGTAACTGAAGCTTGATTATATAAAGCTCTACTATGTAGCTATTTGTTCTGATAAGATTAATTAATTTTGTTTTTTCCCCTTGTAAAGTTTCATTACAAATAGACATGCATTTACTACTTACATTAATTGAATAAAAATGATTTAGACCACAAGCTAATGACCATGTGTCATCTCTAAACTAGAAGTGAAGCTATTCCGAATCAAAAACATGTCTCTCAGGCTGGGATTTCCTTATTATATGTGCTGCCAAAGCAAGCACTGGCTGGGATTTCCTGTAAAGTGCTCTAATGGGAAAATCAATTAGTGAAAAAAGACAGAATATTGGTCAATTACTTAAAATTCTTAAAGCTAGAGGACAGTAAAACATGGAAGTTCATTATAATATTCTCCCTTTCAGTGTGTTTAACATTTTCATACAAAAAGCGTTTTTGTTGTTGTTGTTTTTTTTTTAAGTAGGTCCCATGCCCCGCGTGGAACCCGAGGCAGGGCTGGAGCTCATGACCCCGAGACCAAGACCTGAGCTGAGATGAAGAGCCAGACACCTGACTGATCACCCAGGTGCCCACCATAGGTTTTTAAAAAGGGAATAAATATATAATGTATCTTGACCAACATACTTTCATAAACTTAGGAAGTTATCCTTAATTATCAGTTTGAAGTACTTTAAATTTGCTTCAATTTTCAATTTCATTTTCTCTTCGAATTCATTTTTCGAATGAGAAGGGAAAAACCTGAAGTATAATTCCTAGAGGATGCGCCAGCATAACAAAGCTGAGCTACAATTTCGTCTTAATTGTTCCTATTTTCCTTCTACACAAGCAACATCTTTAAAGAAAGTTAACTGCAACCAGGTACGATCTGGGGAAACCATCTGAGATTTTATTCAATAAAAGAAGTAACTGTAGGGACGCCGGGGTGGCTTATTCGGTTAAGTGTCTGCCTTCAGCTCAGGTCATGATCTCAGGGTCCTGGGATGGAGCCCCACGGTGGGCTTCCCTGCTCAGCGGAGAGTCTGCTTCTCCCTCTGCACATGCTTTCTCTCTCTCTCAGATAAATAAGTCTTAAAAGAAAAAAACAACAACAACACATGAATAAGTGCAACAAGGATAGCAACCAGTTTTTTGAGTATATGGTGCTACAGAGCCCCTATTACGACTTTTGCCATAATGTTACTTATTTTGTAGTAAAAAATAGCAATGCAGGGATGCCTGGGTGGCTCAGTCAGTAGAGCATGTGAATCCTGATGTTCACGGTCTCGAGTTTAAGCCACACGTTGGGGACAGAAATTTTATTAGTATATAAACAACAACAACAACAAAAAACACCCTCAAGTAAAAAGTGTAGTTAAGTGGCATAAAAATTTTTTTCACAAAACTCACCATTAGCTGATTTTAAATCAGGGAGAATGTGATTCACAAAGAACTCAGTCAGGTTTACAAGTTCATTTGCTTGTGTAATTCCATGCTGAAAAACAAATTTTTAACAGGGTAAATGACATGAAATACCTGTACACATCTAACACAACCTATCACATAAGAAATTTAGGCAACTTTTATGTATTTATTTTTAAGATTTTATTTATTCATTTGAGAAAGATACAGGGAGAGAGAGCACAAGCAGGGGAAGAGGCAAAGGGAGAGGGGAAGCAGACTCATTGCAGAGCAGAACTCGGACCAAGGAATCTGACGTGGGGCTCAATCCCAGGACCCAGAGTTCACGACCTGAGTCGAAGGCAGACACTTAACCATCTGAGCCACCCAGGTGCCCCAGGCAACTTTTAAAAAAACAGGTTATAGGGGCACCTGGTTGGCTTAGTTGGTTGAGCATCTGACTCTTGATTTCGGCCTGGGTCATCACCTCAAGGTTGTAAGCCCTAAAGCCTGCTTAAGAGGCTCCCCTCCCCCGTCCATTTGCCCCTCATCCCCCTCTAAAATAACAAATAGGGGGCGCCTGGGTGGCTCAGTGGGTTAAAGCCTCTGCCTTTGGCTCGGGTCATGGTCCCAGGGTTCTGGGATGGAGCCCCGCATCGGGCTCTCTGCTCGGCGGGGAGCCTGCTTCCTTCTCTGCCTACTTGTGATCTCTGTCTGTCAAATAAATAAATAAAATCTTAAAAAAAAATAAAAAATAAAAAATAAAATAACAAATAGGTTACAAATGGAGATGAACACTTCAAATCACAAACTGCTTAAATATAAAAAACCAAGACTATTTTAATAGACAATAAAGAAATCTCCCTAATTTAAGCTAAATTTAAATTTAACACATTATATACACCGAGTCTCAGCTAAGGAAACAACTGTGGTATCTATCAGTTTTCTGTCCATAAGAAAATTAAGTGCTTAATATATCAATGCAAAGTCATCTTGGGAGACTACATAAATTCTAATCAGAACTAATAGGTTATCTAGCAAAGTAGGCTGTATCATCAGAAATGTATTAGTTCTGATTCCTGTGGTTACCACACCAAGTCTATTTTAGGAAAAAAACTATCCTGAAAAGATTCACCTTCTGTGTTTGGGCTTTTGATGCCAAAGATGTCACTAGGTAAATGGCTGCATCTTTGTGTTTCCAGTTGACAGATGGGTTTTTTGCATATTCCTGTAGCATGGAATTAACATAACCAGAGAAGATTCCTGTCACAGGTCCCTCAAAAAACTTGCACAATCCTCGTACTAGATCACAAGCAGCTCTGCGTCTAGTATCAATATCTATAAAATGAAAGGGAAATATATCATAGGAGAAACATCCACTACCAACTGATCAATATTATAAGGCAACAAATTGTCACCTGATCGCTCTTAGCAACATCAACAATGAAAAAAAAATCTTAAAAAAAAAAAAACAAAAAAGAAAATGAACATTCTTTTGTTCACAAGAAACACAAAATGGGAACTAAAAAGGTTACAGTAGTAGTTACAAACCAATAAGCATATTAAAAAAGAGAAGGCAGGTGATTCCACGTTGAACACATGCTCAAGCTCAAACAACCACCACTTTTTAAGGTATACAAGGTTACAGGAGGAAAGGCGGTTGTGCCAACTCCCACTCCTCCCCAGAGTGACGGGAAAGAGCAAGTTTAAAAGAGCTTTGCTGTCAGACTAAGTTAAAAACAAAATACATACCAGATCCTTCCAAATCTCTTCTTATGTACTCCTCAGAATTGTCTTCAAAGGCTTCCTCATCAGCAGCTTCAAAGAGAGATGGCACTTCAAGTAACTCATCCAAAGACATAACAAGTCATTGTACTTTCACAGCCAAGTACACAGAAGACTATGTAGAATTGCCATGTTTTCCAGCAAAATGTTCCTTTCCAAAAAAAGACTACTTCGTGTATGTGTGTCTGTGTGTATATATATATGTATGTATCTTAAGATTTTATTCATTTATTTGACAGAGAGAAAGAGAGAGCACAAGCAGGCAGAGCGGCAGGCAGAGGGAGAGGGAGAAGCAGGCACCCTGCTGAGCAGGAAGCCCAATGTGGGGCTCGATCCCAGGACCCTGAGATCATGACCTGAGCCTAAGGCAGACGCTTAACTGATTGAGCCACCCAGGTACCCTACTTCATATAGTCTTTAATCTTTTTTTTTAAGATTTTGTTTATTTGACAGAGAGACAGCGAGAGAAGGAACACAAGCAGGGGGAGGGGGAGAGGGAGAAGCAGGGTTCCTGCCAAGCAGGGAGCCCGATGCGGGGCTTGATCCCAGGACCCGGGGGATCATGACCTGAGCCAAAGGCAAGACGCTCAACGACTGAGCCACCCAGGCACCCTTATTTCATATACTCTTAATCATTACTTAAGAACAGTAAATGCCTGATGGGGCACCTGGGTGGCTCAGTGGGTTAAAGCCTCTGCCTTCAGCTCAGGCCATGATCCCAGGTTCCTGGGATCGAGCCCCACATCAGGCTCTCTGCTCAGTGGGGAGCGTGCTTCCCCCCTTCTCTCTCTGCCTGCCTCTCTGCCTACCTGTAATCTCTGTCAAATAAGTAAGTCAAATCTTAAAAAAAAAAAAAAAGTTGAATGTTGGGCCCAACCTAGGGATGTCTACTTTTTATTCTTCTGGAAGGACATTAAAAAAACAAAGATCCTAACAACTATAATCACCATTATTTCATAAAAGTCATTTCAAACCACAAAAAGTAAAATAGACAACATCAAAATGATTTGTCCTTTATAGTTTTACGAAAACACAAAAGGAAGTAAAACTTCCCACTGTATTGTTCTTGATTCCTTTTAGTTCCTGATAATTTGAGCACCACTGACCTAATGATTACTTTGATATAAAACACAATTCCTGGGGCGCCTGGGTGGCTCAGTGGGTTAAAGCCTCTGCCTTCGGCTCGGGTCGTGGTCCCAGGGTCCTGGGATTGAGCCCCACATCGGGCTCTCTGCTCAGCGGGGAGCCTGCTTCCCCCTCTCTCTCTGCCTGCCTCTCTGCCTACCTGTGATCTCTGTCAAATAAATAAACAAAATCTTTAAAAAAAAAAACCAAAAAACACAATTCCTTCCAGATTTACTATCTGTTCTTCCCAGCTGTAAGAAGGCAATTTATATATAAATATAGTCTTGGGACTCTCTTAACCTTAATCAGAAACTAAGTGGGCTTCAGCTCTGCATTTAAAGGTTATCAGTCACTTCCACGCTCAACTATTTGACAACAGCTATTTACCTCAGTGAAACACTAAATCAAACAAAACCAAATTCTTTCCTAAACTAAGATCCTGGATGGTTTACTTTCTTCTCAATGTAATAGAATTTTTTCTTTACCTTATTCAATATTTCTGTGAAAAATGCTCTACAACATAAAACACAAAGCTCATTACAGCAACACTCACAAATGTCTTTTATACCACTTTTTTTTTTCTTGTTTGGTTTAGAAAATAGGGAATAAGTGACCTACAGGAAGTTTTAATTAGCAATAAAAAAAATCAGACTGCATGTATTATAAAAAGCAACATGGGGCAGACAGTAATAAATTTATACTAATATGTGCTTTAAAAAACCAAGTTTTTAATCTCCTGAAAAGGCTTTAGACTTTGCTATAATTACCTCTAAATTCCATGTTAGGTACAATAACCTTCTCGCAGATACTTGTCAGCGTGTTCTGGTCCTCAAAGAGATTCTTATAGTGGGGTCTCTCACAGACTGAAGCCAGAAACTGAATTGCATTACTTACTAACTGGAATGAAACACAAAAATAGGCACTTTTTTTAATAGGCATATTTTTAAGAACAAAAATGAATCATTTATTCTTGGGGGAGGTAGGGAGAGAATGCCTTAATTATGCGTCTCCACCATCATCTTACCAAGTCATATTTAACCTCTTGACCTGTTGTAACTAGTAAATTCCAGATGGCTGTGACAAAACGAGGCAGGTACCGCTGAAATTCCTCATCATACTTCTGTGCATAGAGTGCAGCATTATCACAAATCTGAGATTTTAAGAGCTCCAGTAAGCCTGCTTCCTCTTCATCCTCACATACGAGAAAACAGAAAACTCAAATATAAAACTTTAAAATTACCATAAATACAGAGTAGCTGTAATTCCTGAAACTAAAAATATAACCTAGAGTTGTAATCTATAACTATGCCACTGTCAATGTATTCACTTAGTATTTCAAATAAATAACAACTGAAATGCTTATCATTTATTAATCATGGAGCAATTGAGACTTTTCTTTTGGTAGCTGAATTATGAGATATTTAAAAATTCAATTGAAAATAACATATTCCTAGAGAAACCTGAATGATAAAAGACCGTATCACACTTTCCCTTGTTACATGGTCAGCTATACTGTCTTGTATCTCCTCCCAAAAGGTTCTCATTTCAAATACGTTAAGATAAAATAATGCTATAGGATGGGGTGCCTGGGTGGCTTAGTCAGCTAAACGTCTTCCTTCAGCTCAGGTCATGATCCCAGGGTCCTGGGATCGAGTCCTGCATTGGGCTCCCTGCTTGCAGGGAGGCCGCTTCTCCCTCTCCCTCTGCCCCTGCTCGTGTGCTCTCTCCCTCGCTCACTCTCTCAAATAAATAAAATCTTTAAAATAATAATGCTATAGGATTCTCACCCACAATATTCTGGTTATAATATATTAAAAAGCAAGCTAATTTAAGGGTCAAACTTGTGGTCTGTAGGCCTGCTGCCTATTTTTGTAAGTGAAATTTTATTGAAACATAGCCATTCCTTCTTTACATCATTCCTTCTTTACGTTTACAAGATTTATAGCATTGCCTACGGCTGCTTTCATTCAACGGCAACTGCAGGGCCGAGCAGCCAGAACAGAGACTGTACAGCCCACAAAACCAAAAATATTTACCACCTAAACCTTTACAGGAAGAGTTTGCCAACCCCAATCTAAACCATGACAGTCATTTATGTAACGATCTCTACTGTAACAGCAATCCATAAACACTTTCTGAGTTGTGCTATGTGCCAAAGAACTCAAATTTAGAAGAGAGAAAACAGAAGGCTCTTCAAGGCATAACGTAAGGGATATTACACAGAGAGATGACACAAGGTGGTAGTACCTGGGTAAGTGGGCAAACAGCTCCCTGTAAGAATCCTAGGTGAAAAACTTCCTTTAGATACAAGTGTGAAGACAAGCTTTGTTTTCTGAGGGCATTGCTTTCTCCTATTAGACTGAAAGAATTATTTCATGGGAGCTCTTATTTTTTATTGTTGTTGCTTTTTAGTTGGCAAATCTCAGACAAAATTTGCTGTACACCCACAGAAACAACTCTCTCTGTATCCCACTCCTAAAAACTGATTTGAATCACCTTTTCTAATTTTATCCAAAATTAAAACATTCTTAATATTTTGCTTTTATGTTTTTTGTTTCTTGGAAAAGAGGTAGATCAAAGTCTATTAATAAATAAGCAAATGGTAACAAAGTGCTATAATGAAATGTACATATTATTATAAAACCCAGACGAGAAATTTTAACACATTACAAACCTTCACAATGCCCCCACATTCCTATGCTGCACTGACTTTTTAAAAAGAGCCTGTTGGTATAAAGATTTAAGTTTTCTTAATATCTTCAACAATAGCTTTCTGTTTCATAAAATGTTCACAGTGTGAATACTCTTAAGGATTTACTTTCAATCCTATAAAGAAATAGCTTCTCTATAAACTGTGAACCCACCTACGCCAGGCCACAATAAGAGTAATTCTGTGTGCTAAAAATAACCAAATATAAACTGAATTTAAATAAAAAATAATTCTAAAAAATAATAATCAAACAGACTATGCCACATAATCAAATATTACTTATATTCTTGGATTCTACCTATTAACAGTGTAAAAGTAAAAAAATTTTTAGGAACCAAAACTTAAATGTTCAGTAGAATGTACAACTCTCAGTCTCTGGGTCCTGAGTTTGAGCCCCATGTTGGTGAGAGTTTACTTAAAAAATAAACAAACAGGAGCACCTGGGTGGCTCAGTTGGTTATGCATCTGCCCTCACCTCAGGCATGATCCCTAGGTCCTGGGATTGAGCACCACATCAGGCTTCCTGCTCAGTAAGGAGTCTATTTCTCCTTCTCCCTCTCCCTGCTGCTTCCCCTGCTTATACGCTCTCTCTCTGTCAAATAAATAAGTAAAATCTTTTAAAAATTAAATAAATAAATAAACGCTCTTGGGACGCCTGGGTGGTTCAGTTGGTTAAGCCTCTGCCTCTGGCTCAGGTGATGATCCCGGGGTCCTGGGATCAAGTCCTACATCAGGCTCCCTGCTCAGTGGGGAGCCTGCCTCTCCCTCTGCCTGCTGCTCACCTGCATGTGCTCGTTTTCTGACAAATAAATATATAAATGCTCTCAGATAACTATTTCATTTTCTGAAGTCTAACTATATTCCAAGGCTTTGAGGGGAGACTTTTTATTTTACACTTTTAAAAATGGAGATTTAATCAAAATCTAATATTGTATTTCAAACAATTCTTAATTTAAAACAGAGCTACCTGTGAAACATTTTTAAATACTTACATCAGTTTGTAGAAGCTTATTATCTAACGTCAAGAGGGTATGGAAATTGTTCATCCAAGTTTCCATATTATCTTCAAAAAACTCAGGGAGGTCCTAAAGAATAAACACTGACTTGAGACTTTTGATTAAAATTAATGTTAGTCAGCTTTGCCCCCATCCCAAAGAGGCTTAAGTCCACAATCCTCAGCCTGAACCAACCATTAACTATTTAGACAAGAATTCTTTATTCCAGGGGCACCCCTGTGGCTTAGTCATTAAGCGTCTGCCTTTGGCTCAGGTCATGATCCTAGGGTCCTGGGATCAAGACCCACAGGAAGTCTGCTTCTCCCTCTCCCACTCCCCCTGCTCGTGTTCCCTCTCTCTCTGTGTCTGTCAAATAAATAATAAAATCTTAAATTAAAAAAAAATTCTTTATTCCGGCCAGGTCTGGCAGCTGAGTAAACCACTATCTATCTGGTTTATACACTTCCAGCTACAAATGATGCCACCTAGTTCCTGTCCCAATCTAAATTCACTTATTCCTTCAAGGTGCAGCTAAGACTGTTATGAAGCCCTTCCTTAGAAAAATTCAAGTAACTTACCAGCATCTTTCTTCCTTTTCCTTTCTCGACTATCGCATCTATTGTGAGATGAGCACAGATTCAGACTGCCTTACACAGCTACTGACTTCCCGTGTGACAGTACTGCCTTCTTAATGAGGGATAAGCCACTCCAAGGATAAAGATTATGGCTCCTTTCTTTGGTCTTCCAGACTATGCCTAACGAGTCATTAAGAGCCTCATCCTAACTGATTTCTAGGGAGCAGAATTCAAAAGAAGATGCAAGCAAAAACAGTGATATCTTTTAAGTAAAAATTTCTCCAACTGGTGCCCAGCTGAACACCGATGTGGAGATACCATTTTGCGCTGTTCATCTCCTGTTCTGCCTGTTGCTTTCAGGGAAAGCTCCTCTTACCACGGTGAGTGTAATCATGTTATGAGGACGAAGTCCAGGTACTTGGCCCTGGCTGTGAGCAAGGAAAAGGCCAGACTGTCCCTCTTGCGTCTCAAGACAGTAATACGCACCGTAAGACCCCTCTTCCCGTTCCTGGAGCACTGAATCTTAAAGCGATGATTCAAGAACAAAAAGAATGGAGGCCACTGTCTCAGTAGCAAGACGGTGACCAGGCATTTTCTACCAGAAGTCTATGGCCGTTTCCTCAGAAATGCCATTGGTTCTTATACCTTCCCAAACCTGGTTTTTCAGCATTTGGTCTCCCATGTGTCAATAAAAGCCTTTTTGTGTAAGTTAGCCACTGACCTCTAACCAAAACACTGTTCTTCCAGTGTTAATATCTACTTAGATGAGTTAAAGAGAAAGGCCTGAGAATATGATCTCTCCGTGTCTTCAATAATACAGTATACAGGGTGACTGTCCAATACAGTGGTTCAGGAAGTAGGGTCCTCTAAGTTATCAGACCATAAGAAAATGCTACCTCTCCCCGTGAAGTGTCCTAGAAATATCTCTAGGAATGACTATAAAATGGAACACTACTTATAGACAAAAAATGGGATGGGAGTCAGAAAACACTAATTTCTTTCAGAAAAATCAATGCTGGCAAAGAAGTCTTTATTGATTGAAAACTTGTATATTTGATATCGAAGAATCAAAAGCAAGAAATATAAAAAAACTTACCTGAAAGTTTAAACTGTAGAACAATTTTGAGATAAGGATCAGGGAAGAAAAAAGAATCCTTAGGGCAGAGGCATCATTTGCATGGGTACTGCAGAGTTCAATAGTGGCCTTAGGAAGGAATTAGGGACATGGTTTTAGTGTACCGTAAACTTAAGTGAAACAGGCTGATGCTATATATCCTCTCCAAAATTTGGCTTTTAAATAGTAGTATACAGGGATGCCTGGGTGGCTCAGTTGGTTAAGCGGCTGCCTTCGGCTCAGGTCATGATCCCAGCGTCTTGGGATCGAGTCCCACATCGGGCTCCTTGCTCATCGGGGAGCCTGCTTCTCCCTCTGCCTCTGCCTGCCACTCTGCCTGTGCTCGCTCGCTCTAACAAATAAATAAATTAAAAAAAAAAAATTTAAATAGTAGTATACAGTCATTGAAAAGATTCTGAAAAATATGTTACAACAGTATATATTTTTAAACTGTCCATAACAGCACTACTAAAAGCCCAGTGTTAACACTTGGACTAGATCCTTCCACTCTCCTTTGTTTATATAAATATATTACAAAACTATCTTTATATGCTCTCATTAAATGATTCCCCTGGCATCTAAGTTGTTCCAAATTATTTGTTACTCTAACTGCAATAAACAGGCTTATCTATAAAACTATGCACACTGCTAATTTTCATAGTAAATGTATTAACTAAAGCAGATGAGAATGCTATGAGCACAGATTTTGCAAGCCAGATGGACCAAGGTATAATCCAGACTCTGTTGCTCATAATGAGCACTACTTTAAGCAAGTAAGTTATTTTACTGAGCTCCAATCTCATGTATAATCTGAAAATAATACCTGCCTCAGAGAGAGAATATGAGAATGAAGAAATATACATGTGATGTCCAGTACCTTTGAACACTATGTAAAAGACACACAACAAATGATACTTCGTATATTGTGGAGAAAAGAAAGACAAATATTAAGGTTTCTGAATGAAATGTCATTATATTAATGTCATTATATATATAAAAATGTCATTATATTTATTATAAATGTACTATTTATAATACGATGGACAGGACACAAGAATGTTCAATTCACTGCACTCGAACACTTTTAACACCAGTAGAAAGAAATGAAAAATCTTTATCAACCTAATAGGTAGAAAATATTGATTATATATATTTTGTCCAATTTTATTTTTTTAGGTAAAAATGTACCATCAGTAAGACATCCTAACAATGAAAAATGCAATGCATATTCCACATCTTAGAAAGTTTTGAAAATCAGAAAACTTTCCTTTTTGGAAAAAGGAAATGAGTAGCTTTTCCAGAGTTAGCACAACTGGGCTTGACGCTTGGCTCCTTTTTTATTAGCTGTGTGATACTGAACCTTCTTTCCCTATCTGAAAAAAGAGGTTAAGAGTGTATCTATTTCGGGGGTGCCTGGGTGGCTCACTCAGTTAAGCATCTGCCTTCAGCTCAGGTCATGATCCCAGGATCCTGGGATCAAGCCCAGTGTTGGGCTCCCTGCTCCGTGGGGAGTCTGCTTCTCCCTCTCCTCCCCACTTGCTTTCATCTCTGTCATTATCTCTTTCTCTCTCAAATAAATAAATAATCTTAAAAAAAAAAAAAGTATCTCTTTTGAGACCCCTGGCTAATTCACTGGGGAGAGCATGTAACAAAATGGGGTAGGGGGAGGATCTGGCCAGCTCAATCAGTGGACCATATGACTCTTGATCTCAGGATTGTAAGTTTGAGCCCCAAGGTGGATATAGAGATTAATTAAAAAAAAAAAAATTACCTCTTTCAATCTTATAAGATTCTCACAGAGATGAAGAACATGTTTAAGAAAATAGCCTATGCAATATAAAACAATGTGCAAATATATAAATTAAACAGCTAAACTATACAGTCAAATCAAAATGGGGAGCAATTCCTTTAGACATGCATACTCAAATACTTGAGTAAAATACAATGACTGGGATTTCCTTTTAAACATTCCTACAAAATGAGGGGAAGGGAAGAAAAAAAAGTAATACTGTTAAACTTGTATAATACATACATGGGGGGGTCATTAGATCATCTTCTCTGTTTCTGTCTAGGTTTGGAATTTTTCAAAAGCAATGTTGGTCTAAATATTACCTACCTAGTCTTTCAAAGCATTCTCTTAAAATTTATACAAATAATTAAGCAATTCAAAATATTAAGTAATTTTAAAGTATCACCAAGATGTTATTCCATTACCTTAAATAGATTAGTCAAAGGCAAAGCAAAGGCATCCAGAACAAGTTTAATTTCAGTCCATAACTCATTTGACTTAAATTCATGGCGATATCTAAAAAATTAAGGTAAAACAGGTAAATTTACAAGTTTCTATGTAGTAACTTTAGGTCTTCAAGGACAGATTAGAGAAAAGCCCATGGCTACACAGCCTTCTGAAATTCAAAGGGATTTCTTGGTTTTCTTTTTAAAGGAATCAAGCAGTTTATTGAGACCTTATTTCACAGTAATATAGCTAAATGAAATAAACATCCCACTTAAGAAACACAATAATGAACTGAAAAGCTTCTCTCTTATTCTAAGATTACCAAATTCAAAGGAATGACAATAGTCACTATCTATATATATAACAAAAGCATTTGAAAAAAGCATTTTAAAAACATGAATTTTTGAGGGACCTGGCAGTCTCAGTCAGTAGAGCATGTGCCGTTTGGATCTTGGGGTCCTGAGTCTAGCCCCAGGTTGGGTGTACAGATTACTTAAAAATAAAATCTTTAAGGAGCACCTGGGTGGCTCAGTCATTTAAGCATCCAACTCTTGATTTTGGCTCAGGTTACGATCTCAGGGTCGTGAGATCAAGCCCCATGGAAGGCTCCTGACTCAGCAGGGAGCTGGCTTGAGATTTTCTCTCCCTCTCCTTCTGCTCCTTCCCCAACATGCATGCTCTCTCTAAATAAATAAAATCCTAAATAATAAATGGACTCTTTAAAAAAAGAAGTATGAATTTATCAATACCTTTTAAATAAAGAATGTGCTGTACGGAGGACTCCATTAATAACGTGGAAATCTCCACTCTGAAACCGATTCACCATTTCTGTCAACAAGTCAGGCCACTTCTGCGGAAAATCTTCTCTGCCAATAATGCTAATAGCATCACTTAACTGGGGGAAGGGAAAAAAATGAATTAAATGAAAGTTCCACAAACAAGCCTCCTTCTTAAACAACAGGGCCTTCCATTACCTGCTTCTGAATTTGCTCCGGGCTGCTCAGCATCAAGTGCACTATGTTGGCTTTAATGGCTACTCGGTCAGCTTCACAAATCTTGTTCAGTTCATCTTCAACCTAAAAGCAAAACATCAACAGCAAGTAACATAAGTCCATATCCATGACCATGTATATGGGTTTATAGAGAAAATAGAACCAATTTCTTTTTTTCTTGTTTTCTAAGAAAAACTATAAAGGAAGGCAGGGCCTTCCCTCTAAATGAATGGGTCACAGATTCCTTTAATAATCTGATGAAAGCATCAACTCTTCCACAGAAAAATATACACACACTCTGATGCCTCAGTTCCAGAGTCTCAGTTCCAAACGTAACCTGTCAGAACATGTGGTGAAAATCTTTACAGATCCGCACTGCCCAGCCCACATTCATCTTCAGAAGCTTTGATCTGACTCTCACTTTAGGTCAGAGGTCTTTTCAGTGAAAATTCTTGATCATTACCAGTTTAAATGCATCCAGGACTACATCACTCAATGAAGTTCTGAAAGTCTCATTAGTTTTACAAATCAAGAGAAAGGAAGAGGGCTAGCATGTCAGCAAGTAGAGGAATGGATATTTAAACATTCTTCACTACATGTAGTTAACACTTAACTACACAAGCTTAAAAACAGTATTTACTACTTCCTGAACTCTTTCACAAAATGAAGACAAAAGAAGAATTCTAGGGGCGCCTGGATGGCTCAGTTGGTTAAGTGGCTGCCCTCAGCTCAGGTCATGATCCCAGGGTCTTAGGATCAAGCCCCACGTCAGGCTCCTGCTCAGTGGGAAGCCTGGTCCTCCCTCCCTCTCTCTCTGTGTCAAATAAATACATAAAATCTTAAAAAAAAAGGGGGGGGGCGCTCAGTGGGTTGGGCCTCTGCCTTCAGCTCAGGTCATGATCTCAGGGTCCTGGGATCAAGCCCGGCATCCGGCTCTCTGCTCCGCAGGGAGCCTGCTTACCCCCCTCTCTCTCTGCCTAAGTGATCTCTGTCAAATAAATAAATAAAATCTTTAAAAAAAAAAAAAAAGAAGAAGAAGAAGAAAAAAGAAGCATTCTAAATAAATATTTAGGCAAATTTAAAGTTGACATTTTAGAAAAACTGACGATTTTTCTCAACTTTGTTTCTAAATTTCATTACTGCTATCACTTCAAAACAACTGTCATTTTTTTTATCCTAAGCCAGGGTTTCCTCGGCCTCAGCATTATTGGCATTCTGGGCCCAAATCTTTGTGATGAGAATGGTTTTGTACACTGTAAGATGGTTATTAGCAGCATCCCTCGTTTCTATCCACTAGACGGCAGTAACACTCCCTCCCCACACCTGTGACAACCAAAATGTCTAAGATCTCTGTGGGCAAAATTAACCCCCATTAAGAACCCCTGAGGGGCGCCTGGGTGGCTCAGTGGGTTAAGGCCTCTGCCTTCAGCTCAGGTCATGATCCCAGGGTCCTGGGATCGAGCCCCACATCGGGCTCTCTGCTCAGTGGGGACCCTGCTTCCCCCTCCTCTCTCTGCCTACTTGTGATCTCTGTCAAATGAATAAATAAAATCTTAAAAAAAAAAAAAAAAAGAACCCCTGAGCTAGGGGCGCCTGGGTGGCTCAGTGGGTTGGGCCTCTGCCTTCGGCTCAGGTCATGATCTCAGGGTCCTGGGATCAAGTCCCGCATCGGGCTCTCTGCTCAGCGAGGAGCGTGCTTCCCCCTCTCTCTCTGCCTGCCTCTCTGCCTACTTGTGATCTCTCTGTCAAATAAATACATGATATCGTAAAAAAAAGAAAGAAAGAAAGAACCCCTGAGCTAAGATAGGGAAAATACCTTAATTTCTTAATTCCTAATTTTACACCGTCATTAAACTTGCAATACAGGGGTGCCTGGGTCCGTTAAGTGGCTGCCTTTGACTCAGGTCATGATCCCAGGGCTCTGGGATGGAGCCCCACATCCAACTCCCTGCTCAATGGGGAGTCTGCTTCTCTAATCTCCCTCTACCTGCCCTTCCCCCTGCTTGCGCTCTCTCTCTCTCTCAAATAAATAAAATCCTAAAAAAAAAAAAAAATTGCAGTACAATGGAATTCACCTTAAAATTAGAATATATTTCTATATCCCTTATCAAAAACTCCAACAAATCTAAATTATTTTGCATTCTACAAATTTTTAATATACTTAATGAGGTTTTTCTACTGTATTTAATTTTCTTCCCATCCACAATAGAAACTGCTTCAATTATTCAGTAAGGTGTGTCTTCCCACACAATGTCTCTTTCTTTGACAATGAGCTAACGTTTAAATTTAACCACAATGAAAGCAAAAACCAAGTTTCACACACTAGCAACCTGGGTTAGGAAGTTCAAGTAATCTGTATGAACTCAAATAAAACAACAGGAACTTTGAAAAAGCATCCTATTTAATTTTTACCAAGTCTTTCGGAATTCCTATATAGACAATCCTGTCATCTGTGAACAAAGACAGTTTTAGGTTTTCCTTCCCAGTCAGTAGCACCTTTTACTTCCTCTTGTTATTCCATCAGCAAGGACAATTACATCATCCAGTACAATGTTGAGAAGGAGTGATAAGAGGGGACATCCTTGCTTTGTACCCCATCTTAATGGAAAAGTTCCAACTTTCTCACTGTTAAGTAGGTTATTAGCTCTAGGCTGTTCTTAGATAGTCTTTATCAAGTTAAGAAAGTTCTACTCCCAGTTTACTGACAGTTTTATCACGATGGGTACAGGATCTTGATAAATGCCTTTTCTGTATCTATTGATATGATCATGTGATTTTTCTTTTGTCAGTTTATTAATAGTCTTACATTAACTGATTTCTGAATGCTGAACACGCCTTGCATTCCTGGGATATATCCCACTTGGTCATCGTGTGTAATTCTTTTTACATCTTTTTGGATTTGCTCTACATCTACATATTTTGTTGAGGAGG
Source organism: Martes martes (assembly GCF_963455335.1). Classification (NCBI taxonomy): domain Eukaryota; kingdom Metazoa; phylum Chordata; class Mammalia; order Carnivora; family Mustelidae; genus Martes; species Martes martes. The sequence goes on from NC_137896.1 coordinate 11,547,562, forward strand.
TTCTACTTAATTTTATCTTTAATCTGTGTCTGAATCTTTCAGGAGCACTGCATACCAATCTTATAAAAATGCAGGTTGTTAGACCATGTGTTCACAAAATACTTACAATTCTCCAGTTTCTTTTAATGTAGTTCTTGAATGTTACTGAGGCACAAACTTTGATAACGTTATCCTGGGACTTTTCCAGCAATGTTAAAAGCAACAGTGGGTAGTTCTGATTTCCTTCTACAGATTCAAGAAACTTCTCAGCTGTAAAAGAATTTCTATGTTAGAAGATTTGACATTATAACCAAGTCTTTCCATTTTATATCTATGTTGATCTGTTATTAAAAAGATCAAAAAAGGGCGCCTGGGTGGCTCAGTGGGTTGGGCCTCTGCCTTCGGCTCAGGTCATGATCTCAGGGTCCTGGGATAGAGTCCCACTTCGGGCTCTCTGCTCAGCGGGGAGCCTGCTTCCCCCGCCTGCCTCTCTGCCTGCTTGTGATCTCTCTCTGTCAAATAAATAAATAAATCTTTAAAAAAAAAAAAAGATAAAAAAATCGGGGTGCCTGGGTGGCTCAGTTAAGCATCTGCCTCCAGCTCAGGGCATGATCCCAGGGTCCTGGGATTGAACCCCAAATCAGACTCCCTACTCAGTGAAGAGCCTGCTTCTCCCTCTCCCTCTGCAGCTTCTCCCGGCTTGTGCTCTGTCAAATAAATAAAATCTATAAACAAACAAAACAAAACAAACAAGGTCCCTACATTAGGTAACTTGTCTAAGATCGCACAGCTAGATTTCATCACTGAAAAAGTTTTAGTCCAGTCCTTATTCTATCACACTAGTCCCCAGTTTTCGTCTCAAACTAAACATTTCTAGTATGAGCAAAAATTATTATTCAAACATTTTACACACATATTTTCAATTCCTACCACACTTAGAGATAAGAAATCTCCCAGGTTTCGGGGTGCCTGGGTGGCTCAGTCAGTTAAGCGCCTGACTCTTGATTCTCTGCCCCTCCACCCAGCACCTGTGCATACGTCCCCTCTAAAATAAAGCCCCGCACCAGACTCCCTGCTCACTGGGAGTCTGCTTCTCCCTCTCCCTCTGTGCATGCGTGCTCTCGCTCTCATAAAATAAATGAAATCTTTATTATTTCTTTAAGATTTTATTTATTTGTCAGAGAGAGAGAAAGTGAATGAGCACACAAGTAGGGGAGCTGCAAGTAGACAGAGAAACAGGTTCCCCTGCTGAGCAAGGAGCCTGATGTGGCACCTGATTCCAGTACCCTGCGATCATGACCTAAGATGAAGGCAGAGGCTTAACTGAGCCACTCAGGCGTCCCAAAATAAAATCTTAAAAAAAAAAAAAAAAGAAAGAAAGAAAGAATTCTCCAAGATTTACTGATCACAAGTGAAGGTTTATAGCGTTTCTTCTTCATAAACTTCATTGAAACGGTCTGCCATTCGTATCTACTATTTTCTACAGTATTATGACTTAATATCTCTCTTCTTTCTGAACTGAATCCCAAGAGTTTGACTTCCATCCTCAAATCTTCCCCGCTTTGTGTCCATCATGTCATTCTTAAAAGATGAGGAGTGCTAAACTTAAAAATACTTTCCAGGAGGGGACACACTATGGTTTTGTAGGAGTCTGGAAGGTTTTGGTTGTCTCCCCTTAGTGGTTAGCACTGCATACAAGGCAACACACTAGATCCATGATCTGGGGGAAAGCCCATGTAGTGTGCCAAGTCTCTTTCTTAAATTGTAATCAATATCCTGAAAGAAATCTCATGAGTTTAAGTTGAATTATTTCTTTCTGTGTTCATTTCCTTCTACTTGCTCACAGAATATTCACACAGACATGTTTCTATACAGTCAAGGAGACTCAAAATGTTTTCCGGTTCATTTGGACCAGTCTCATCTCAATAACCAAGAGAGCACAGCGGTGTCTGTAAGCTGGATCTACTACATATGTCAACTTCCAGATCATTTTCTAGAAACATTGAGTCTGTCTAGTACCAATCCCTGAGAAATGCTATGTTCGTAACTCATTCCAAAAACATCAATTTTTTTCCACACTCTGTCCTGAATTCATATAATAGTAACACCCTCGCCTTACAAAGACAAAATTATTAAAAACAATTTTAATAGACAGGGTTTGCAGAGGCTTTCTCGGAAAGTCTAAGAAGATTAGAGCCATTAATTTCCCTTCCTCCAAGAACATGTTACCTTTTTAAGCACTAATGGGAAAAGCCACAATTCTCCCTCTCAGATATCACAAACACTGTTCTAGAATAGAATGGATGCATTAACATGTTTACAGTTCTATTTATTATATATAATATATAATTGCAACACAGACACACATTCACTTGTGTCTTTGTGGAGGCGTTCTAAAATCCTCTCTGTGAGCATGTACATTGGTTAGTTCTGAAGAAGCAGGTTGATACCTAGTTAATAATGGCTCACATCAAGAATCACCAACTCACTGACTACCCACCCACAAGACACATCCCGCCCTCAGAAGGAGTTTGCTTGGCTTGCACGGTATTTCAAATTTTTTGAAGTCAGATGCTATCACTTAAAAATGAGGACATTTCACATTTCACAGAAATGTCTTATTTTTCAAATAAAGCTGGAAATCGAATTTTGCAAAAGTGGTTTGAATCCCCTAAAGCTAACATATAAATCACATGAAATTACCAATCCTCACTTCACCTGCCTCCCTCATTTTTACCTTCACATTTGAGTCCTGCAGACATCTGAGCTTACAATTCTAAGCTACCACTAAGTTTCTTACAGAAACTGGTCAAATACAGGAGGGAGGAACCCTAGGTCTTAAAATGTATTAATTAAATCAAACCCAACGTGGGGATTAAGAGACAGCATCTCATTACCTGGTTTAATTCATTTAATCACTTTTTAGGCAATTAACTCTCATCTCTATATCCTAATTATTGTATCTCTAGAACAGGCAGGTGTGGGGATTTTCAGAAAGGTGAAGGGAAAAGTATTCTAGACATACTAGTAATTTTTAATCCCAGAAGATGCCAAACAAAATCTATTTTACTTAAAAAACAAAACCAAACCAAAAATACACCACATCACCATATGTTATAGCAGCTGTAAGCAGCCAAGCCCACACTTTACAAGCAGAGAATGAAAAAGAAACTATGCCCAAGAATCAAGTGTTAAATCTTTTTTTCACTTTATAAATACAGATAGATTATGCAAAGGTTTTCATCACCTGTTTAAGAATAAATCAAACCACAAAACAATATTCTCTTTACCTGGACGTCTGATGGCAGGATCAGGATCAAGAGTTTTCTTTAAGTATTCTGTTAGTGTTTGCAAATTTGCATCGCTGAGCTCCATTGCCATAGAACCTAAAACAGAAAGTGAGCTTCGGTAAATTGGTCACATTGGAAAACAATGATTTACATAAGAGAATACTTTTATACAATGGGTTCTCCCCTCTCTGAAAGTCATCCATTTGTTATGTTTTAAGGTATGGGCTATAAGCCTGACTCAGCTGAGGCAAGGTTCCAGAAGATAAGATGGACTTTTCTGAGACAATACTGAGCTAATTTTGAGATGAAGAAGAAAAAACATACCACAAACTCAAGAGGCACAGAAAAACAAAGGTGAAGAATTTATCAAAGTCATCATAAAGTTTATCAGATTTAATGCTTAAAAAAAGGGCAAATGAGGGGTTTAAATAAAAGACTCACTAGGAACTTTTTTTTGTAAGGCCCACCATGAGAAATGACCATTTTAAGCAGTAAATAAGGATCCCATAAAGAGTTCTGAGATTAAAGAAACCAGAATAAATTTCTTGGTGTACAACATGCAATCACAGGACTGACAACAAACCAGATGCTGAGAATTTATACCTGGGAGAATTCTGGGATTCAGAAGATGACGGCTCTGATTATGATTAAAAATCAACTTTCAACACCAAAACCAAAGATAAGCAAGTGGGACTATATCAAGCTTCTGCAGAGGGGTGCCTGGGTGGCTCAGTAGGTTAAACGGCAGCCTTCCGCTCAGGTCATGATCCCAAAGTCCTGAGATCCAGTCCCACATTGGGCTCCTTGCTCAGCAGGGAGGCTTGCTTCTCCCTCTGCCTGCCAACTCTGTCTGCCTGTGCTCTCTTTCTCTAACAAATAAATAAATAAAACCTTTAAAAAAAAAAAACCCACACAACTCAAAAAGCAAAAAAGTACATGAAAATTATATATATATATATAACATATATACATGAGTTAAAAATGGGCAGAGGATTGAACATTTTCCCGAGACATACAGATGGCCAAAAGGTACATGAAAAGGTTCTCCGCATCATTAACCATCAGGGAAATGCAAATCAAAACCACAATGAGACTTCACCTCATTCCAGTTAGAATGGCTGTCATCAAAAAGATAAGAAATAACAAGTATTGGCAGGAATGTGCAGAGAAGGGACCGCTTGTGCACTGTTGGTGGTAAACTGGTGCAGTCACTATGGAAATCTGTGTGGAGGGTTCCTCAAAAAAAAGAACTACCACATGATCCAGAAATTCCACTTCTGACGGTGCCTGGGTGGCTCAAGTGGCTGAGTGTTGGACTCTTGGTTTCGACTCAGGCCCTGGTCCTCATCTCAGGGTCATGGGGTCCAGCCCTGCCTCCAGCTCTGCACTCGGCTGGGCTATGCTTGTTTCTCTCCCTCCACCTCTGCCTTCCCATGCCCCCAACTCCTGTCGCCACACACACGCTTTTTTCCTCTCAAATAAATGCATAGAATCTTGGGGTGCCTGGGTGGCTCAGTCGGTTAAATGTCTACCTTTGGGCAAGGTCCTGAGATCAAGCCCTGCATCAGGCTCCCAGCTCAGTGGGGAGCCCGCTTCTATCTCTCCTTCTGCAGCTCCGCCTGCTTGTGCTCTCTTGCTCCTTCGCTCTCAAATAAATCTTGAAAAACAAAATAAATAAACGAAATCTTAAAGAAAGAAAAAATTACATTTCTGGGTATTTATCCAAAGGAAATGAAGCACAAACTCAAAAAGATATCTGTACCCATGAAACAAATAATACATTCTATGTTTAAAAAAAAAAAAATGAGGAAACTGGCTGTAGGCTTATCACAAGGAACAGAGGTCAGAAGATACAGTGGATCAACCCAGAATTCTGTAATAAACTAAGGCTTTATTGGGGGGGGGGGGGAAGATATCTGTACCCATATGTTCACCACAACATTATTTACAACAGCCCAGACATGGAAATAATCTTTATAAATGTTCACCAGTGGATAAATGGATAAACGAAAATGGGATCTGTGTACACAGTGGAACATTATTCAGCCATAAAAAGGGAAATCCTGCCACTTGTGACAAAATGGATGGACTTTTTTTTTAAGTAGACTCCATGCCCAATATGGAGCTTGAACTCACAACCCCCCAGAGATAGAGAGTCACATGCTCTACTGACCTTGAGGTTATTATGCTAAGTGAAGTAAGTCAGAGAAAGACAAATACCATATGAACTCACTTATACGTAGAATTTAAAATTAAAACAAAACCAAAAACAACAAAAAGACACACCACACTCAAAGACACAGAGATCCAAGTGGTGGGGGGTTAGAGGTGCACGAAATGGGTGAACAGGATCAAAAGGTACAAAATTTCAGTTAAAAGGAGGTAAGCCATGAGGATATAATGTACAGCATAGTGACTATAGTTAGTAATACAGGGGGACACCTGGCTGGCTCAGTCAGGGGAGCATGCAACTCTTGATTTTGGGCTTGTGAGTTCAAGTCCCACTTTGGGTATAAAGATTACTAAAAATAAACAAACAAACAAAAATTATACTGTATTACGGGGCACCTAGCTGACTCAGTTGATAGAAGATGTGACTCTTGATTTCGGGGTCTTGAGTTCAAGCCCCCATGTTGGGTGTAGAACCTACTTTAAAAAAAAAAAAAAGTTCTGATGACCAAAAAAAAGAAAATCTGGGAGCCTGGGTGGCTCAGTGGGGTAAGCCTCTACCTTCGACTCAGGTCATGATCTCAGGATCCTGGATCGACCCCTCACATGGGGCTCTCTGCTCAGCAGGGAGCCTGCTCCCTGCTCTCTCTCTGCCTGCCTCTCTGCCTACTTGTGATTTCTTTGTCAAATAAATAAATAAAATCTTAAAAAAAAAATCTGTAATTATGTGTAGAGATGGATGTTAACTAGACTTACTGTGATCATTTCACAATATATATACATATATTATTATGTTGTACACCCAAACCTAATGGTAATATATCAATTGTATCTTTAAATCTCAATAAAGCAGGGCACCTGGGTGGCTCAGTTGGTTGAGCAACTGCCTTCGGCTCAGGTCATGATCCCGGACTTCCAGGATCAAGTCCCGCATCGGGCTCCCAGCTCTTTGGGGAGTCTGCTTCTCCCTCTGATCTTCCCCTCTCTCATGCTCTCTCTCACTCATTCTCTCTCAAATAAATAAATAAAATTAAAAAAAAAAATCTCAATAAAGCAGCAACTACTTTTTTAAATATTCAAAGCTTAAACAACACCAAACATAAATCATAGAATACACTGCTACCGACCAAAAAAATTTACATCTTAAAAAAATTTACATCTAATATATTACAAATTATAAGCTACATCTATGGCTTATATACACTTAAGTGATATCATAAAGCTAAGAAACACAAAGAAGAAATAGCGCATATGTATAAATTATAAGAGTGTGGGCACAGATCATTTCCCATAAACAAAAAAACTTGAGAATGCTATAAAATAGGACGTTGTGATCTCTGAGTTCTTGGTGAGTAGATAAAATTAACTGCAAAACAATGGAACTTTCTGGGGCAATAAAAATGTTCTAAAACCGTAATGTGAGTATGGTGATGGATGCACAACTGTGTAAAATTAATGACAGTCACCAAAAAGTACACTAAGATGAATTCACAGTAAGTTGTATTTCAATAAAGCTACTTTTTAAAACTGTACTTCTTTTTTTGGTGGGGGGAGAAAGAGAGGTGGAGGAGTGGGAGATGGGAGAGAGAGAATCTTAAGCATGCACCACGCCCAGCACAAGCCCAAATAGGGCTTGATCTTATGACCCTGAGATCATAACCTGAACTGAAATTAGGAGTTGGACGGAGGCTTAACCTACTGAGCCACCCAGGTGCCCTAAAACTGCACTAGCTCCCAAGGAACCCAGGGAAATGTAGTCTTCTCAGGGCATCCATGCACCAAACTTAATTTGGGGTTTCTATGACAAGAAAAAGATTAAGTATGTAATAATTTTTGTAAAATGTAATAAAGCTAAGTGGAAAAAGGTCAAATACACCAAAATTCAAATTATGTGAAAAAAAATTAGGGGCACCTGGCAGGTTCAGTTGGTAGAGCATGCCACTCTTGATCTTGGGAGGTTTAAGTTCGAGTCCCACAGTGGGTACAGAGGTTACTTAAAAATAAATTCTTAGGGGCACCTGGGTGGCTCAGTGGGTTAAAGCCTCTGCTTTCAGCTCAGGTGATGATCCCAGGGTCCTGGGATGGAGCCCTGCATCGGGCTCTCTGCTCAACAGGGAGCCTGCTTCCCTTTCTCTCTCTCTGCCTGCCTCTCTGCCTACTTGTGATCTCTGTCTGTCAAATAAATAAATAAACTCTTTAAATAAATAAATAAATAAATTCTTAAATTTACATAACCCCAATACATAGAAAAACTAAAACTAAACTCCAAAACGTAAATAGCGGTAAAGTCGATGTGATGAACACTGGACATTTTTGTTCTTTTCATATTCTACTAAATTCTCCTAATATCTTACAACTACTATATGTATAACATTTGCAATGAGAAAGTTATTAAGGAAGTAAACACCATGGCGAAGGCCAGGGATAAGAGCAGCAGCCGAGGAAAGACAGACCTGAAACAGAAAGCGACTGCTGAAGAACCTCAGGTGGCTACAGTGGCTGAGGATGGAGTGACAGAAAGCGGGGTCCAACCCCCGAAAGTGGTCGCCTTCCCTCCAGGCTTCAGCATTTCAGAAATTAAGAACAAACAACGGCTACATTTAATGTTCACGCGGTGGAAACAGCAGCAATGTAAGAAAAAGTTGGCCAATTAAGAAAAAACTTAAGAGAGAAAGGGGCGCCCAGGTGGCTCAGTCGTTAAGCATCTGCCTTCGGCTCAGGTCATGATTCCAGGGTCCTGGGATCGAGCTCTGCATCAGGCTCTCTGCTCTACAAGGAGCCTGCTTCTCCCTCTCCCATTCCCCCTGCTTGTGTTCCCTCTCTCAATGTTTCTGTCAAATAAATAAATAAAATCTTAAAAAAAAAAAAAAAGAAAAGAAAGAAAGAGAAGCTCTTGGTAATAAGGCTCTACCAAAGCCTATACCAAAGACCACTGACAACCAGAGAGTGTACGATGAAACTGTAGTAGACCCTAATGATGAAGAGGTTGCTTAGGATGAAGCTACAGATGAATTTGTTTCTTACTTCAACAGACAAACTTCTAAGATTCTCATCGCAACATCAGACAGACCTCATGGGAGAACAGTATGACTCTGTGAACAGCTCTCCAGTTTTACCAAACTCACATGTTTATTACAGAAGAGGACTGGCTCTGAAAAAAATCATTCCACAGTGCATTTCAAGAGACTGCACAAATCTGATCGTTATTAATGAAGATCGTAAAACACCAAATGGATTAATTCTAAGTCACTTGCCAAATGGCCCAACTGCTCATTTTAAAATGAGCAGTGTTCGTTTGCGTAAAGAAATTAAGAGAAGGGGGCGCCTGGGTGGCCCAGTCATTAGGCATCTGCCTTCGGCTCAGGTCATGATCCTAGCATCCTGGGATGGAGCCCCACATCCAGCCCCCTCCTCAGCAGGAGGCCTGCTTCTCCCTCTCCCACTCCCCCTGCTTGTGTTCCCTCTGTCACTGTCTCTCTGTGTGTCAAATAAATTAAAAAAAAGAAAGAAATTAAGAGGCAAGGACCCTATAGAACACATACCTGAAATAATTTTGAATAACTTTACAACGAGTCTGGGTCATTCTCTTGGACATATGTTTGCATCTCTTTCCCCATAATCTGCAGTTTATAGGGAGCAAGTTGCCACATTCCACAATCAACGGGACTATATCTTCTTCAGACTTCATAGGTATATATCCAAGAGTGAAAAGAAAGTTGGAATTCAAGAACTTGGACCACATTTTACCATAAAATTAAGATCTCTTCAGAAAGGAACCTTTGATTCTAAATATGGAGACTATGAATGGGTCCATAAACCCTGGGAAATGGATATAAGAAGAAAATTCCATTTATAAAGTACTAAAGGAATAGTATTGAATTGTGCTAAACAGGCCTATCCTGGATTTATGACAGAAGACCCTTTTCAAAATGTCATTTACTGGTTTCATAAATCTTTTCATGTGTGGACAAAATATCAAGAGCCATGAATTACCATTCGCTGTCTATGTAGCAAATACAAATAAAAGCCATTTTGGTGAATTAAAAAAAAGTTATTAAAATTCTTTTTTAAGATTTTATTTATTTGAGAGAGAGAATGAGAGAGCAAACACAACCCAGAGGCAGAGGGAGAAGCAGACTCCCCGCTGAGCAGGGAGCCAGACGCAAGGCTCTATCCCAGAACCCTGGGATTATGACCTGAGCTAAAAGCAGATGCTTAACCAACTGAGCCACCAAGGCGCCCCTTTTATTGTATTTTTAAAATGACTCTGTTGGGGTGCCTGAGTGGCTCACTCAGTTAAGCAGCTGCCTTTGACTCAGGTCATGATTCCCAGAGCCTTGGAATGGAGCCCCACATCAGGCTCCCTGCTCAGTGGGGAGCCTGCTTCTCCCTTTCCCTGCCGCTCTGCCTGCTTGTGCTATCTCTCTGTCAAATAAATAAAATCTTTAAAATAAATAATTAGGGGCGCCTGGGTGGCTCAGTGGGTTAAAGCCTCTGCCTTCGGCTCCGGTCATGATCCCATGGTCCTGGGATCGAGCCCCACATCGGGCTCTCTGCTCAGCGGGGAGCCTGCTTCCCTTCCTCTCTCTCTGCCTGCCTCTCTGCCTACTTGTGATCTCTGTCAAATAAATAAATAAAAATCTTTTTTAAATAAATAAATAATTAAATGAAATGAAGCTGTCAAAGGTTAATTAAATTCAGGCTCTCAAAGGAACTTACTTACTTACGTATTAGTTGGAAGACAAAACACAACTTCGAGGCCAGCTATAGACCTATAATCCCTTTCCTGCAGTTTTGAAATCCAAAAGTCTAAAACTGAAAGTTACTGTGTTGTTTTTTTTTTTAAAGTAGGTCCCAAGCTCAGCATGAAGCCCAATGCTGGGCTTGAACTCACAACCCTGAGCTGAGATCAAGATTCAACTGAGCCACCTGATGCCCCTTGTTGTTGTTTTAAAGTTTGACAAACTTGTTTTGCAGCAAAACCTGGCCCAAAGTCCTTCAGGCTTTGAATAAAGTATCTAACTTAGTATATAAACTTTTTTTACTTAAGAAATATTAACGTGGGGGCGCCTGGGTGGCTCAGTTGGTTAAGACACTGCCTTCGGCTCAGTTCATGATCCTGGAATCCTGGCACCGAGCCCCACATCAGGCTCCCTTGCTCCAGCGGCAGGGAGTCTGCTTCTCCCTCTGACCCTCCCTCTTCCCCCCTTCATATGCTCTCTCTCTCACACAAACTCTTTCTCTTTCTAATAAATAAATTTTTTAAAAAATATTTAAAAAAAGAAGTATTAATGTGTTTGATTGCACAGCGCTACCCCACACCCCACAGGAAAGTTGCATAATCCACAGTATGTGCATCCAAAAAGAAACCCTGACACATGTTTGTTCTCTAGAGTAGACGTGCCAAATGAATCACAAACAGTAACTTAACTGCTAGGAAGTTATTAAGAGAGTCACTTGGCCTACATTTGCATGTGGGCCAAGATTTCTAAGAGGCTGTCTTTAGCTAAATTTGAAGGATACATAGAACTGGAAAGGTAAAGTAGAATGAAGACCCATTTCATACAAGAACTAGTGTGAGCAAAGAAACAGGAAGAACACATAGCTCCTTTGGAGAACAGAGGAACTGGAGGCTGAGATCAAATCATATAGGTTCCTCAATAGTTTGCTGAAGAGTTTCATGACTTAATGTACAACAGGAAGGCACTAAAGGATTTTTGAAATGAGTAAAAACTTAATGAAAGTGGAGTATATGAGGGGTGCCTGGGTGGCCCAGTGGGTTAAAGCCTTTGCCTTCGGCTCAGGTCATGATCCTGGGGCTCTCTGCTCAGCCAGGAGCCTGCTTCCCCCACCTCTCTCTGTCTGCTGCTCTGCCTACTTGTGAGCTCTCTCTGTCAAATAAATAAATAAAATCTTAAAAAAAAAAAAAAAAAAAAAAAAAAAGAAAGTGGAGTATATGAACGTTGGGCTGGCAATGATTTCCAGAATGGAGCTGAGAAGAACTAGTGAAGATGTGTTAGGACACTTTTTTTTTTAATTGGGGGAAGGCAAGATGGGATCAGGAGGGAGACAAACCATAAGAGACTCTTAATCTCACAAAACAAATTGAGGGTTGTGGGGGGGGTGATCGTGGGGCGGAGGGTGGTGGGGTTATGGACATCAGGGAGGGTATGTGCTATGGCGAGTGCTGTGAAGTAAGCCTGATGATTCACAGACCTGTACCCGTGGGGCAAATAATACATTACATGTTAATAAAAAAAAATTTAAGGAGCGCCTGGGTGGCTCAGTGGGTTAAAGCCTCTGCCTTCAGCTCAGGTCATGATCCCAGGGTCCTGGGATTGAGCCCCGCAGCGGGCTCTGTGCTCAGCGGGGAGCCTGCCTCCCCTGCCAAGGCACTGCCTGCCTCTCTGCCTACTTGTGATCTCTGTCAAATAAACAAATAAAATTTTTAAAAAATGAAAAAAATATTAAAAAATATAAATTGGGGGAAAAGCACAATGGCAGATGTTTTGTACAGTTTATATCATTTCATATAACCATTTTACACACAAGGAGACTCAGAGAGATTAACTAACTTGCCCCAAATCACACATAGTTATAAAAATCAGATTCAAATCAGTCTGACTCATAAGGTCTATGCTCTTCCTATTAACTAGAACTATCTCTCAGGGGAAAATAATAATGACAGGGGACTGAACTAGAGTGGAAACACTGGGGTTAGCATAGAAAGGTCATCTTGACTGGAGAGGCAGTCAGCTAATGCTATAGATAATGCTAATGCTGTGCTTGTGCAGCATATCCCTCCACAGCCAGAAACTACAAACTTCCAAGGGGAATGATTTGTTTGACACTATCCGTATTCTCCTTGCTCATCTTTTCCTTTAACTGGAAAACGTTTCTATCATAAGGGAAGCCAATATTCTTATTCAGTAGATTCCTCCATCTATCTACTCATTTCCTTTGACCCAGTGCAAACCACTCTACAGCATGATTATCAAGTACCACTCAACCATACACACAATTTATTGAAAGGCTACCCTTTCTGAGTCTTTTTTTTTTTTTAAGATTTTATTTATTTAGGGGCGCCTGAGTGGCTCAGTGGGTTAAAGCCTCTGCCTTCGGCTCAGGTCATGGTCTCAGGGTCCTGGGATCGAGTCCCGCATCGGGCTCTCTGCTCAGCGGGGAGCCTGCTTCCCCCGCCTGCCTCTCTGCCTGCTTGTGATCTCTGTCCGTCAAATAAACAAAATCTTAAAAAAAAAATTTTTTTTATTTGTTTATTTGACGGACAGAGATCACCAGTAGGCAGAGAGGCACCCAGGCGCCCCCCGCCCTTTCTGAGTTTTAGATCAAAACTTTGGAAAATAGGGTGCCTGGGTAGTTCAGTCATTAAGCATCTGTCTCTGGATCAGGTCATGATCCCAGCGTCCTGGGATCGAGCCCCGCATCAGGCTCCCTGCTCAGCAGGAGGCCTGCTTCTCCCTCTTCCACTCTCGCTCCCATTGCTTGTGTTCCCTCTATCAAATAAATAAAATCTTAAAAAAAAAAAAAAAAAAAAACTTTGGAAAATGCGGGGGCACCTGGCTGGCTCAGTCAGTAAAGCATGTGACTCTTGATCTTGTGGTTTTGAGTTCAAGCCACATGCTGGATGTAGAGATTTCTTAAACACAAAAAAATTTTTTTTAGATTTCTAGATTTTTTCAAGATTTTTAATATTTTTATTTTTTTTTAAAGATTTTTTTTAAAATTTATTTGACAGACAGAGATCACAAGTAGGCAGAGAGGCAGGCAGAGAGAGGAGAGGAAGCAGGCTCCCCACGGAGCAGAAAGCCCGACGTGGGTCTCGACCCCAGGACCCTGGGACCACGACCCGAGCCGAAGGCAGAGGCTTTAACCCACTGAGCCACCCAGGCGCCCAATATTTTATTTTTAAGTAATTTCCACACCCAATGCGGCACTCAAACTCACAACCCTGAGATTAAGAGTCGCATGCTCCTCTAAGCCATCCAGATGCCCCTTAAATATAAAATCTTAAAAAAAAAGAAGAAAAAAAAAAGAAAAAGTTCGGAAAATGCCAGACATTATATTCCCCCTCTTTTGGAGATTCACTTTAAAGGTTTCAGGAACTCAAACAATAAGTTATCACTTTAATGTTGTTTAATCCAGAGTTCCCCCAATTACCTGGCCACAGAACTACTTTATTATATAAAACTTTGGAAAGAGGTGCCTGGGCGGTTCAGTGGGTTAAGCGTTCGCCTTTGGTTTGGGTCATGATCCCAGCCAAGGTCCTGTGACGGAGCCCTGTGTCGGCTTCCCTGCTCAGCAGGGGAGTCTGCTTCTCCCTCTGCTCGTGTGCTCTCTCTCTTGCTCACTCTCTCCCAAATAAATAAAATATTAAAAAACAAAACAAAACAAAAACAACTTTGGAAAGTGATTTAATCAAGTCATTTCCCATTATTTTTTTGTGCTGAAATGTTTAATCTGTTATGAAATCATGAAAGTTTGCTATTGCCAAGCAAAATCATTTACATCAGTGTGTGAGCAAAAAAAAAAAAAAAAAAAAACCCAAAACCAAACCCTGTCTTTCTTTGCCACACAAATTTGTTCTGCCTTTTGAAATTTATGCAAGGCAACAAGCTAGAAACTGCGTATATATGATGGGAGGATTACAGAGATCAACTGGATCTATTGAGTTTTTAAAAAACATATCCTTTATTTTTTTAAGTAGGCTCCATGCCCAGCATGGAACCAAAGCAGGACTTGATCTCACAACCCTGAGATCAAGACCTGAGCGAAGATCAAGAGTCCTGACACTTAACCGACAGCAATGCAGGAACCCCCATTCTGTTGAGTTTAATACACTCCTCAGTAATACTGCATTTCACTAACTTCCTTTTCTTTTTTTAAAGGATTTACTTACTTTAGGGAGAGAAAGAGAGCGTGCACGCTTGTGAGCAGGGGATGGGACAGAGGGAGAGGAATAGAAAGAATCCTTAAGCAGATTCCTCACTGAGCTCAGATCCCCACACAGGGCTCGATCCCAGGACCCTGAGATTATGTCAAGCAGAAATCAAGAGCCAATCGCTCAATCCACTGAGCCATCCAGGCACCCAACTAACTTTCTTCATTATGTTCTTAAAGCGCTACACATATCTCAACAAAATCTCTTATATTCCACATAATTATCTATATTAAAATTAATCCAGGGTGCCTGGGAGGCTCAGTCATTAAGCGTCTGCCTTCGGCTCAGGTCATGATCCAAAGGTCAGGGGATGGAGCCCCACATGGG